>NC_086333.1:76280669-76922683 GCF_032445375.1 Bacillus rossius redtenbacheri
TAAAGCCCTTAAAGAAGTACAACTTAAAAAAATATATTTTTTTACCGCTGTGGCCGCAAATTTGGTCATATATAAAGCCTTAAAGGAATAAAAAAATTTATAAGAGAAGTTTTTGGGAACACACCTAAATGAAAACCTTCATATACGTTTCGGCATGAAGATTGTAATTTTTTAGTGTTCCCAGAAACCTTTCTCATATATTCTGAGAGCCTTTTTAACGTGTAAACAAAATGCGTCATTTGAATGATTATTGCAGTGGGGAAAGATTGATTTGAAATTACTTTTTTGGGCATACGCCATTGCTGGTTACGCTGTTATGTCATACCAACTGTCATGTCTTCGATGTCGTCTGTGCTGTCATCGTCGTGGTGTCCATAATATCTGTTTTTGACGTGATTAACGTCTTACAAATCGATGAACGCCAGCTGCACGCACGGATGACCCATTGTCACGTTCCGCCTGAGCCGAGCGTGCAAGCGAGAGCGCGGAACAAGCGATAAGAGAGGCACGATCGGCCTAAGCGTTCGGCTTGTGAGCATCTGTCTCTCTTCCACTCACGTTATCGCGTAAAATTATCGTCTTTAAACCGACTTTACAGACAACCCCCCCTTTTTTGTGACGTGACAACGTCTAATAAATCGAACGCCGGCTGCACGCACAAAAAGGATGACTCATTGTCCCGTTACGCACATTGTCCTGTTACGCTCATTGTACGCTTGCGCCTCATCTATCTCTCTTCCACTCGATTGGAACAACCATCGATTTGACTTTTTCGAGGCACATTAAACTTGAAACACTCCCATTCGTTTCCTACTTTTCCTATCATCGTCTTATCCTTAACAGAATAACACAGATTGGAAGAAGTTAAATAGCAAACATGTATAAAAGTTATAGTTAAAATAATCTCTTCGTTAAAGTAATAAACATATTTGAATTAATGAGTGCAAATAAAAGTAAATTTATCAATTAATTTGTAGATTACATTTCACTAATTCTTTGTATCCATACAAAATAGTGATAATTCAATAAAAATGATTCAATTTTATTCATAAAAGTATGCAATCATTTCATCAATGTTTTGTTATGACGTTGTCACGTTGAACTATCGTCCGTATACCGACTTTACAGACAACCAATTTTTTTTTTATCTCCGGTTGGCAATTTGTTACCATATCACTGTGATGTCCAAGGTATTTTTTTGTATTTATTCAGTACTGTTGTTGCAACTGTCTAGTCGTTGACACGCCACTGCGTTCGTCTGTGCTGTGATATTTTTTGTTTTTAAACTTCATCTGCGGATTTCTCCATAACCATCCATGCATTTAACCTTTCTGGTCGCCTTATTTCTGCATGTTTCTCGTGTGTCTGGCGTATTAAAATTGTTGACCACTATTAAGGTTTTATTACGACATGCAGCGTATGTAAAAGAAAAAAATCTTTTTAAACCAATCAAAACGTACTGCTCCTCAACTTCCAGCTCGTTATTAATAGATGACAAAAAAAGGTACGTGTACTTATTTATGCACGTTAGAATTTATACTTACATGGAGTAATAAAAGTACTAATTATATTTTACATACAAATAATTAATATAAATATAACAATAAAATTATTGGATTGATATTATAACAACGGTAGGTACATGTATAAAATTATATTTAAATTTAATAAAACATTTAAGATAATTTTTTTACAATTAATTGAAATAAATTAGTATTTCTCTATGTTTATTATAATTTATTAATTTTTATTTGATTATTAAATAATAATAATATAATTTATAATGCAAATAGATAATACATACGGGGACATAACCTCACAAACAATCCCATGAAAACGGCCAGGAGACTACCTTCCATAGACACTCCTTGCCAGCGACAATGGAAGCTTACAAGCAACCTGACATCGTAATGCATACGGAAATATAACCTCACTTATAAAAATACAATTGAAGAAAGTTTATAAACACAATAAAAATCTGCAATATTTAAAATAATTATAAATGTTTTTAGTTATATAGATCAGCATTAAATATTAATGAATAAATCATATGTCTTAAAACCAGATATATATTTTTATATGTATGTAGCTATTTTTCATCCTGACAATTTTTGTTGCATGTTACGCGCGGAATGTAAAATTTTACATTCATCGTTTTTCCATAACGCGTCTAAAGAAATATAACTTCGAAAATACGTAATCGCCTGTGATTAACCCCCTTAAAGTGCATCTTCATGGTCCGTGGGTTGCATATGACACAGGAGAAGAGCATGAAAATTCTCTCGCAGTTTGCTTGTAACCATGTTTTAGGCACACATTCACTGGTCCCCAATTCGACCGCAGTGTTCTTCCCACGTCAAGTACTTACACACACATATTTATATAAGAGGTAGGCATTAGAACCCGGCTAAGACGTTATTGCAATTAGACGTCCAAAAGTACAGTGGATTTCCCAGTGTCTGTGGTTGAGTTTGAATCCACAATTTATTATTCTCCTCAGTTAAGCATAGAAAAATCTGATAGAGGGTTCACGTATTTTGGAGTAAAAGACATTTTTAATATTTTATTTATTATTTTAATGAACACTTAGATAATTAGCTTTATAGCCCTAATTTGAGTACTTTTGTGTTTGGAAGATATCGCGTCGGCGTCCTAGAGCAGGAAGGCCTCACGGAGCGGGACTAGGGGAGAGGGTGGTAAGATAGAAGGTGGTAATATAGAGGATGGTTGCTTAGAGGGTGGTTGGATAGAGGGTGGTTGGTTAGAGGGTGGTTGGATAGAGGGTGGTTGGATAGAGGGTGGTTGGATAGAGGGTGGTTGGTTAGAGGGTGGTTGGATAGAGGGTGGTTGGATAGAGGGTGGTTGGATAGAGGGTGGTTGGATAGAGGGTGGTTGGATAGAGGGTGGTCGGATAGAGGGTGGTTGGTTAAAGGGTGGTTGGATAGAGGGTGGTTGGATAGAGGGTGGTTGGATATAGGGTGGTTGGAGAGAGGGTGGTAATATAGAGGGTGGTCGGATAGAGGGTGGTCGGATAGAGGGTGGTTGGATAGAGGGTGGCAAGATAGAGGGTGGCAAGATAGAGGGTGGTAAGATTGGGAGTGGTAAGATTGAGGGTGGTAATATAGAGGGTGGTTGGTTAGAGGGTGGTTGGATAGAGGGTGGTTGGTTACAGGGTGGTTGGATAGAGGGAGGTTGGATAGAGGGTGGTTGAATAGAGGGTGGTTGGATAGAGGGAGGTTGGATAGAGGGTGGTTGGATAGAGGATGGCTGGATAGAGGGTGGTTGGATAGAGGGTGGTTGGATAGAGGGTGGTTGGATAGAGGGTGGTAATATAGAGGGTGGTTGGTTAGAGGGTGGTTGGATAAAGGGTGGTTGGATAGAGGGTGGTTGGATAGAGGGTGGTTGGTTAGAGGGTGGTTGGATAGAGGGTGGTTGGTTAGAGGGTGGTTGGATAGAGGGTGGTTGGTTAGAGGGTGGTTGGATAGAGGGTGGTTGGATAGAGGGTGGTTGGTTAGAGGGTGGTTGGATAGAGGGTGGTTGGATAGAGGGTGGTAGGTTAGAGGGTGGTTGGATAGAGGGTGGTTGGATAGAGGGTGGTTGGATAGAGGGTGATTGGATAGAGGGTGGTAAGATAGAGGGTGGTAATATAGAGGGTGGTTGGTTAGAGGGTGGTTGGATAGAGGGTGGTTGGATAGAGGGTGGTTGGATAGAGGGTGGTTGGATAGAGGGTGGTTGGATAGAGGGTGGTAGGTTAGAGGGTGGTTGGATAGAGGGTGGTTGGATAGAGGGTGGTTGGATAGAGGGTGGCAAGATTGAGGGTGGTAAGGTTGAGGGTGGTAAGATTGAGGGTGGTTGGATAGAGGGTGGTTGGATAGAGGGTGGTTGGATAGAGGGTGGTTGGATAGAGGGTGGTTGGTTAGAGGGTGGTTGGATAGAGGGTGGTTGGATAGAGGGTGGTTGGATAGAGGGTGGCAAGATTGAGGGTGGTAAGGTTTAGGGTGGTAAGATTGAGAGTGGTTGGATAGAGGGTGGTTGAATAGAGGGTGGTTGGATAGAGGGTTGTTGGATAGAGGGTGGCAAGATAGAGGGTGGTAAGATAGAGGGTGGTAAGATTGAGGGTGGTAAGATTGTGGGTGCTAAGATTGAGGGTGGTAAGATTGAGGGTGTTAAGATTGAGGGTGGTAAGATTGAGGGTGGTAAGATTGAGGGTGGTAAGATTGAGGGTGGTAAGATTGAGGGTGGTAAGATAGAAGGTGTTAAGATAGAAGGTGTTAAGATAGAAGGTGTTAAGATAGAAGGTGTTAAGATAGAAGGTGTTAAGATAGAGGATGGTAAGATAGAAGGTGGTAAGATAGAAGGTTTTAAGATAGAGGGTGGTAATATACTTGGGCTCCCACCACGGCCACCGAGTGGGGTGGCAAGACGCTTCGGACGTCGCCGTGAACCGGGATGTGGTTTCAATACTTTCTCCTGGTTTCCACCGCACCGACACATCCCGTCGCTGTGTTTCAACACTTCCGACTCTGACGACGTTAAACTCATGTTTCATTCATTCTGGAACCCACGCATTTCTCGGTCTACTTATGTACACACTTATACATGTGTTTATGCATATATATGTGTAAATATGTCAATATCAATAACATGTGTATATGCATATATATGTGTATGTGGATAAATATGTTATTAAGCATGAATGTGTATATATGTTTGTATACATATTTATGTGTATAGAGCTATATTTATTTATTTACATATATGTGTATATACATTAATATATGGGTATAAATGCATATATATATATATATATATACATATTATTTTTTTGACCATTGGTTTCTCTCCAAGTGCTGTAGTTCCCCCCCCCCTTTTTTCCAAAATCATTTAATCACATCAGCTAGAGTAAATAACATAGCCCGTAAACTCGCTTAGGGTGTTTGGTTACACCTCATGAACAAGTCATTGGATTTGTTTGTGAGGGGGGGGGGGGGGGTTGCCAGCGAAATATTCGTGACGAACTTCCAATCACATTCGTTGGGGGAATAAAATAAAAAAAAATATCTCAGCGAGCCGTTACGATCCTTTTCCGACGCGATGCGGAATGTTTTGAAAAAAAAAAATAAAAAATATCGAGCAAACAAGCATTAAAAAAAATTGTGTTGCGTTTGGTGACGCGCGTCATCACAAATCCCCTCTTCCGTTTTCCCCCCTCCACCAAAAATATTTTTCTGACACTAACAAGCCATAATTTTTTTTTTTGCTATCATTCTATACTCCACCTCTTTTTTTTTTCTTCTCGTGAATCCCCGCCACCCCTGGCCAAGCGAGCGTAACCGACCAGTAAAGTCGTTATCTGCGTCACATCACCTCTTCCCCCCACCCCTCCCCCTTTTTTTCTGTCGGTACAGTCATAACCGGTGTGGGGGGGGGGGGGGTGGGGGCTCGATAATCGCCCCAGTTCCCTGTCAGCGCTTCGTAATTGGCTACGCATGGTAAGGGGGGGAGGAGGTGGTTTTGCCAGCGCAACAGTTGCGTTTCCCGGTGGCACACGCGGAAAGCGCTCGGATTTGCCCGTCAAACCCGGGGGGGGGGGATAACCCTCTCTCGCGAACCCCGCTGGGGTTATGACCGATGGACCCTACCAGCGACGTGACCGAAATTTTTTTTTCCCTTTCCTTCCCTTCCCTTCTCTTCCCTTCCCTTCGCATGCATCCGGCAGCGACCACGGGTTTTTCCCTTCTCCCTATACCCTTTTCCAAAACTGTGATTTATCACCGGGGGCCTATCCGGACCTGGGCAGGGGTGAATTTGGGGGGGGGGGGTCTGGTCCATTTCCAACCTCCTGCTGAAGGACAAGGGGAAAGTGGAGGGGTGGGGGGTGAAGTCGAAGCGGCGACAAACGACCGAACGAGCCTCCAGCGACGGAGCGAAAAATGTTCTGCCAGGAGCGGGTGAAGCCAAACCCCGTTCCTCCGACCGGGTTCCGGAACGTAACCGAGGCGCACCGTGCGCGCCGCGGGGAAGCTGTTCCGTTTCCTCCCGCCCGTGCGCTGCACCCGCCCGCGCATTCCTCCAGAGATTCGCAAACACTCGAGTCACACTCGCTGGCTGCGTCGAAGTTAATTCCTTAGTTTCAACGATGAAGTTTGCGCGTCACGAAATGCGCAGCAATCAGGAGCAGGGCACTCGGTGTCGAAGAAGGGGAAGTGTAATAACGAATAAAAATAAGAATAAGTTTTTCGTAACCACGTGTGTTGCTATTGTGTACTTTATTTTAATGTTTTATCTTCCAAAAAAAATTATCACAATATGAAGTTTCACATCCAAAGCGCATAGCGGCCTCCCAACGAGATTCGACATAGTTGTCAAATTCACGTGTTAGTAATTTTTAATGTTTACACTTGAAATATGTGAAACTCTATGAAGTATGTAATGATAAAAATTTAACAGCTGAGGATTATTTGAATAAAACTGCAACATGAAAAACCTTTTTCCAATTTAACTATAATAATTTTTTTGTGTTATTATGTAAAGAAAAATATTTCATACGAGCACCATGCTATATTATTTATAACAATATTATTTTTCTTTTTTGTTGACTGGAAGCACAGGAACGCGTAAATTCGCAACTCGTTTCTAGGCTTTTATTTATTTGTTTCATTGGAAGTACTCTTTTTAGGGATATATTTTATCAATTAATTAAATCAAATTGTCAGTCTTTATACAATTAAGAGTTCAATTCGCTTTGACCGATACTTGGAATAATTTCATTTTTGACTTGGTTATCATAAATTCTGAAGGTTTCAGAGAGGAAACGAAAGAAACCATCGTAGACAGAAAAATACAAGTGAACTATTTGTTTATCGTTGTTATATGGTTATATGGTTGTATATATAACCTTTTTCGTGATGTTAGGAGGAAGAAGAATGAATATGAAGGGAAAAAAATGTACTATCACACTAAAGGGGAAGCATTTTGCTGGTCAAGAAAAAGATTTCCGAGACTTTTAACCTGGTTATATATCGGCAACAGTATTTTTCAGTCACTTCCCGGAATTTTTATTTTTATTTTATGTATCCCGAGGTTGGCAGCGCTTGTTGCACGAAATCGGGCATTGCGATTCCTCTCGGCTCCAGCCTTCCCAACGGCGGGAAGACAGTTGTGTGCGTCTCGTGGAAGGGTTTATGCAAATACAGCATGTGCAATCTTACCCTATGTCATCCTCCGCCCCCCCCCTAAAACTACTATCGCAAACATTCCTTCCCACCAGCCCGTGTGAGTCGCTGTTCTCATCTTTCTGTACCATCGGATGTGACGTATGTGACACAGGGAGAGTAAAACGCTTCGCGAAGTTATATCTCTCTCAAGCGGCACTTTTTTTTATAACATAAGTGAAAACGCCAGGACACAAAAAAAAATAAACAAATGAGGGGTGCGACAGAGACTTCATAGAAAAGAAGATAAAGAGAGAAAGAAGTGTTTTCATTATCATTTATTTTGACAGGCATGCGATGCGAACCCTGAATATTTTTTTTTTTTGTACAAACACTTCCCTCTTCAGCTGCCAAGAAGCGTTAGATTCTTCCTTTCTCTTTGCTCTTCTCTTTCTCTCTATCCCCCCTTAATGTTCCCCCATCTCTCCCTTGCAACACACCGTCTTAACGCCTCAAGCGAAGGAATATCCTACCTGTCAAGTGACTTTGCCCCCATGAATAATGCAAATGACGCGATGCACTCTGGGAAATATTTTTCTGCGCTCGCACGTCCATACACACAGACACAACACACACACACATAACACACACACACCTCCCGCGCACACGCTGTACGTAATTCCATCTGCCTTGTTACGCTTTCTCCGGGTCTTCGCGTCTGCCCTCGTCTTCTGGAAAACGAGGGGAAAGTCTCGCGAATCGAGAGCACCATTACGTGCGGAACAACAACAACAAAAGAATATTTAAGTATATTAAAAACAGCTAGCACTTCAGCCCTCGAGCCTCCACTTCCAATCTAAGAAAGTATTATTTTTTTCATATTAAGTAAGCCTATTGTTCCAGTTCCAGGAAGGTAAACAAAAAAGATAACAAGTAATTACGCACCAGTTCATTAATTTTATATTTTTTAAATTAAAATACAAGGAGTTTTTAATACATGCATTTTATTATTGTTTGTATTTTTTTAAATTAACGCTCTAACAGTTATTTGAGCAATTTTTTATAATACTTATGTATATTTTAAGTCAGATAAAACCCAGCTCTTCATGCAAACAAAATGTTTAGACTTTTAAGAGATATACGTAAACATGCAAAATGTGTGTAAATATTTCTTGTATACTTACAACTCATGAGTGAATAATGTAAAAAAAAATTCTGTAATAAATAGTTTCAGTATCATGAAAAAAAAAGCTATATTTTCATGTTTATCATTGAAATAAAATATATTTATGTCTCGTAAGGAGGTCAAATTATAAAACTTTACTTTGTTTTTTTTTTAATAATTTTGCTGACTTTCAACCTTGATAGCGAAAATAAAATTAAAATACGGTATAAAATGTTATTTTCTCTTGTTATTAAAGAAGTCTTATTTTGAGTGAAGCTCATATATATATATATATATATATATATATATATATATATATATATATATTCAGCATTAGACTTAGGTGCCACTCTGCCATTATTTGTTTAGTGTTTAATCTTTGTTAAGTGAAATTTTGTTCGTGAGTATTGCTTTATCATGAACTTGGAATCAGTGAAGCCTTGCGGGTTTCTGTGGAGGAACACTCACCAAATTAGGTCGTGCAAGTTACCTTCTTCACAATTGGACATTGACAGGACGAAGCACTATATTAACGAATGGATTAATTAGTTAATTTATTAATCAAGACTCCAATGTCAAATCGATATCAGGTCCATTGCAGACAAAAAAAGAGCTCTTTATTGATGTGAAAGAATCATCGACACAATGAATGAGCGGAGAAAAATTGAAGTACCTTGAGAAAATCCACCGCCTTACCGCAACTTCCACAATGTTTCACACTCGCGAAAATTTCTGGTTTCAGTCACTCCGGGAATCGAACCAGGATCCATCGCGGTGCTCAAGCACTGTACCTTGAGAAACAAATGCTGGCAATGGTCGGGAGAAAGTTACAAGAATGTCAGATTATTCCATCCTTACGGCCGGCGTTCTCATTTTCCCCTCCCACATATGCGCCCTAATAGGATAGGGTGGGAGTAACATTCCAGTTCTCTTTGATTAGACATTCGAGAGATTTTAAAGTAAACAGAACTGTGAGGGATCGCTACCTGTTGTTGATCGGGAGGGTATTAGAGCTTTCTGCAATGACCAGCGACTGGTGCCACCAACCCAGCATAGTCACCGCCTCAGCCCCTTTTACCGCGCTCAGCTGACCAGACAGTTGGCTGTGTCCTGAGCCCTGAGACTTCATCAGCACTGCTGGCGCCTTCCCCGATCTCCCAACATCACGCTGGGACCCCTCAAAACAACCCGGTGAACCCGTGGTCCGGTGGAGGCCTATCCAAACTCTGCCAGCTGTCCAGGCTAGCACCGGAGCTGTGTCGTCGCTCACCACGTCCGACTCCTCATCAGGAACAAGAATAGTCAGGTGGAATGTTCGAAAGAATTAGTCTGAATGCACCAAAATGGCTTACCTCCGAAATGAATTTCAGATCAACGAGGTTCAAGGCCGTCATGCTCCTACTACTTAGTAACGAATTGAATATTTAAAAAACAAAACCACAGGGTTTTGCAGCAATTGCCTGAAGTTTCCGGGCTTCCGGTGTGATTACCGCGTCGAAGGCCATGTCACATGTCAGTTGGAGATTCAATGAAATACTTGTTTGTGTTATTGGGCTTGTTAATAAATTATCATTGGAATGAATTCTACTTAGCAGCTTATTTACGAACCACCCGCAAACGTTCTTTTTCCTCCTTGTTATGGTTTTTCTATGTTTTTAGTAAAACCCGTGACAAGGGTTTGTGTGCCACTCTGACCAGAACTCAGGGACTCTAGTTCAGGTTCACCTTTCAGTCGCCATCAGGGCAGTAGATACCTTCTGAAGTTCTCGGAAATTCCATTGCCTCTAAATACTCTCGCCTGAGAGGGGAGGGTGTTTACCGATCACTCGTAGCTGTGAGCCAATCGGAAGAAAGGAAATATCTGATTGGTCAACAGCTGCAATACACTATCAGGCGAGGGTATTTAAAGGCAGGAGAATATCCAAGAACCTCAACTACGCTACGAGTTTACATGGGCTATTTTTTGACGCAAATACACAAGCCTCTAAATGCAGACAATACGACATTTGCGAACCTCAGTTAGTCAAATCAGTTAGTCGGCCTCCCCACGTCTGTCGTTTGCATTAAATAAACTAGAGCCAAGCAACAGTACTTCGTTGGGACGTGAGTCGCTGTTAATCTTGGGAAGCCTAAGATATACTGTACATCAAGTTCTGTCCCTGCACGAACACGCCCGAATATTCACCTTCGGCCAACCTCGGGTTTATTTATTTATATATTTCTCTGTTTATTTTAATGTAGCTTTACTCACCTAACTAACCGTACATAGTGTTTTAAAGTGTTTTAATGTAGCTAACCTAACCGACCACTTTTACTATTTGAATTAATTTTTCCTGCGCAAAAATAAAACAAATCCCGATTTTGGCCGAAGGTGAATATTCGGGCGTGTTCGGGCAGGGACAGAACTTGATGGACATCTCAGGCTACTCGTTAATCTTGAAGTCGCTGACTTGGCGACCGGCCGTCGTTTGTGTTGTTTCGCGACCAGCGACCTGCGGACACGCGGCAGTACCGGGTGTCGCTGCTCCAGAACCTCGGAGGTAGCCGCGACAGTGCGAGCGGGAGGTCGACCATCGACATCGTAGCCCTGGACGCGGCTAAGAACTGAGCCATCCTCGATGAGGGAGCCTGCGGTCGTAGCGGTCTCCAAACCACCCGGCGGTCATGTTCCCGAGGACGGGAGTTGCCGAACTATCGGGGTCTCGTCACGCGAACGTCTGCGGCCGATCGGTAGACCGCTACGAGGGGTTTCCGGGACTGAGGGAGGAGGAAAAAGGAGTGTGGGAGGGGGGGGGGGTTAAAACAATCCTCTCCAAATGATCCGGGAACTTTCTGGTAGTCCGGTTGAATCTGCCCCCGGAGTGAAGGCGCGGGGTACATCAGCTTTAACCCCGCCTTCCGGCCAGACCATCACTCCAGGGGGTCCAAGTTGCTCCTGCGAGCCGAGAGCGTTGCGATTCACCCCTGACACCCCCCCTATCCTCTAAACCTCAACCCCCCTCACTCCTCGCCAACCACACACACACACACACTTGGGGGGGGGGGGGAGTCTCGTCAGGCTCACTCGTCAGGGGAAATAATTGCTTGCGGGCTCCTGCGCGGAGCGTGTGTTCTTGTCAAGAAGGGGTGGGGGTGGTGGTGGGGGGAACTGCAGTGTGCTCTCCACCCCTCACCCCTCCAGCCGCACACCCTCGCGCTACGTGCACCATCATCCCCTCAGCGCCCACACCCCTCCCCCCCCCCCCCATGGTAACTAAAGCAAGGTCTGCGCTCCTGTGCTCTAACGAGGTTGGGTGCGGCTTTGCAACTCAACCAACAAACAAAAAAGAAGCTTAATAAATATAGTTTAATAAACTAAAGAAACATGCTTTTAAAGATTATCAAATTAAAAAGTTAAAAATAGTTTTAAAATTTAATTTATGACAATAGTATATAAGCAATACTAGTATAAATGAGAAAAAAGCTTGAGACGCTTTGTGCCATATTTTTTGTATATTAAGCGCCCCATGCTTTTTTCTCATTTATACTTGTATTGCTTATATACTATTGTCATAAATTAAATTTTAAAATTATTTTTAACTTTTTAGTTTGATAATCTTTAAAAGCATGTTTCTTTAGTTTTTTAAACTATATTTATTTTTAACTTTTTAGTTTGATATTCTTTAAAAGCATGTTTTTTTAGTTTTTTAAACTATATTTATTTATAATTATCATAGGGAAATGAGTTACCGACACTACCTATTACCATCTGAGATAACTATTTGGAGTTGCAACGTCACAAAGAAATGGTAAAGTCTCTCCGAATCATTTACAGTTAGATGTATGGATATAATCTTAGAATTTACCGGATTTTTTTTTTTTCGGCGTGGCCGGGAGTAGAACCGACAATCGCTGAATCCGTAAGCTGACGTCACAGAAGTCGCGCGCCTTAGACCGCTCGGCTAACGAACGTAATGAAATTGGTGGGACATTTTACAGTGATAAAGCACTCACTCTTAGACGAAAGAGTTACAGACGGACAGACAAACAAACATACAGGTGAAGCTAATATAAATCATGTAAAAAATACATCTGAACATAGGCAGAGCTACCTAAGGAATTAGTTGAATTTTTATTGGTTTTTATTGAATTGCTATACCGAACTGAACTCAGATACATGTTCTAAATGTTACAATTTTTTTAAAAAAATATTTTGTTTAAATTTATCAAAAATAAATTAATAGCTAACATTGTATCGGATACTTAATATTATGAATATTCGAAAACTCTTACAGGCTTAAATTTTTATAATTAAAGTAGATTTCTGGCTTTCGCTGCCATTTTCTAATTTTTCTATGATGAGCCTCGCAGAAGTTGCAGATTGCACACTTGTTTGGATTTGCATCGCCGCAGGTGTCATCAGGGTTGTTAGACGCACATTTCAATGCAGAAAGAAAACCTGGGGTACAATCTACCACTTCGACGAAAATTCTATGTAACTATTTTAACAAGTTTTTGTTATCTTTAGAAAGTCAACGGTTGCCCAAACCTTAAAATAACTTATAAAAACTTTCAATTACAGCTAACTAATGAGAAAATTATGATTTAAATCATGAGTTGGAAATGAAATTACTGCACATAATCTGGTTGTGAATAGACACGTTTGTTCGGCAGTGAACCAGTAATGTTGCAGGTGGCTGCGACAAGGCGTGGCGAAACGTTATGAAATAACTGTCAACAGACGCGGGCCGGAAAAAAAAATATATTTTTTGTTACAGCAAAAAAAAATAGACCGATATAGAACCTTATCAAATATTTTGTGGTGAAAACAGCATAATTTTGTCCACACTAAATATTTTTTAGGGTTTATTATGATTAATGCATTTACTATAGTCTTCAATCAAAAAAAAAGTTTTACTTTTTTTAAGCTTGGTTTCGACATTCCAGGATATATATATTTATATACGTAATGGTTTATTTGACTTCATTTTATTTCACTGCGGTCCCACGCACCTTCTTGGCGGCCGGGGGAGAAGTAGAGCGCGCGCCGCCAGTACACCGCAGGCACAGGCCGGCTCGCGGCGCCAGTAGACACGCGCGTGTTGCGAGTCAGAGCTGGTGGCTTCCCTCTGGGATACATCCGGGCATCTCTGCCTCCAGAATGCTGCTGGCTGGAGAGGTTTCTGTGTTTTGTCTCGGGGAAGGGGGGGAGTTGGTCGGGTGTGTGTGTGTGTGTGTGTTGGGGGAGGGGGTAGAGATACCACGGGGAAACTGTCGGAGGAACGGGGAAGTTATGCCTGTCAGTTTGCGTCTGCCGTCTCGGGGAAATGCTCGCGAAATTCATGTTTCCCTCCCCCCTCCCTTTCCCCTCCTTCCCTTCGGGATGCCGGCGAATAAGGAATGGCCAAAGTCTTTTGAGAAATACCACAGGGAATATTTTCGAAGGTATCTCCGCAATGTGGCGCCATGGGAGGACGGTTTGTGGCCCAACGGAAAAGTGAGGGAATCAAAAAGTACATAGTATGGTTTTTTAATTCAAAGATTAGAGGCAACGGTGATGCGTACGTACGATAAGGAATGAGTCAGAATTCTACGGACACACTTTGGCTGCAGGTTTATCTCGAAAAAAAAAAAGTTAATAACACATGTACGACTTGTGGTCTGGCTATACGTCTTTGACGTTGGAGCTAGACAACCATTTTTTTTTTTCTAGTGAAAATAATGGAGAAAGTATATATGATGGATCACAGCGTCTGGACAATGTTTAGTTGAAAAACGTTCCCACACAGAAAACTATTTTTTGTACGTTTACAAAAGAATACTTTGGAAACAGTTGCCAAGAAATAGTTTGAAATATTACAAGAAAAATATCGTAAATTTGTATAACACATGGATGGAGTTATTTTTATATATAAAACCGGTTTTTCAAGATAAAACTTTGTATTTATTACGAATATCGGCGTTTAGTTTTAAATTCATATTGATGTTTCATTCAAGCTCAATTTTTAAACCACGGAAAAGATAACCGGATATTTAATAGTTGCTATGTATTTGGTTTTATTATGCTTATCATGTGCGCAGATAATAGTGGAAAGCTATTCAGGAAACCGTTTACAAATAACTTTTAACTGTTGGAGGTACTGGGACAATTCAAAGCATGAATACCCAGGTAAGAATCCTAACCTAATATCACTGCAAACACTGTTTGTAGTTATACAGCTGTTTTAGTGTAAATGTACAAATTCACAAATATTTGTCATTTTTCATGAATATTTCTGTTTCACTTACAAAAAGAAAAAAAATACAGTGGATACTGACTTGTTTTTAGCGATGTTTGCTTTTTATTTTCCTTTAGCCGAAGATGGTTGGTCGAATTCAGACTCAATCTGTATAAGTTTAAAATTGTGTTTCCTTTGTCGAACACGAGTCAGCAGAAATAACGAACGTTCAGCAGAAGGTTGTATCTATTTAAATTCACATAAGTTCAATTAAGTAGACCGTGTTCAATCTCTGAACTAAAAATAATACTTTTTTTTCCTTTTTGCGTGATAAAATAAAAGTAATACTAGAAGTTTCCACCTCAAAAGCATGTTTATCATTCAGGACCGTGTTGTAACTCGTGACCCAGATAACAACGTGTTATCTTACATTACTAATTGAGATTATGTTCCAAACATCGCAAAAAAAGAGGTACAGTTTAATATTCGATTACACTCATTGATAGGCTATTGTCTAAATGCATATTTTTTTTTAACATTTACATAAAGTATCATACTTTTGTATACGCAAACTGCAACCCAAGAAGATCAAAAAATTCAGGTGCGTTTTTTTTTGGTTGCAAAATTAATGTGCCAAGGAAACACAAGTGCTTAGGTTACCCGCAAGCGTAAACAAAGGCCACAAAGGCTAATGACTGAGCCACTTAGGGACACTTTGTTTCATAGCGAGAACCGAGCACGTAATCTTATTCTCCACGCTAATTGCGCTTTTTTCTCCTTTCCCTAACTACCGTGAATGTTTTCCTTTGCGAGTGAGCGCGGGGGGTCGCGATTACGGCAAGGGGGAGGGGCGAGGGAGATAATGAGCAGGCGTGTCTCTCCTCCAGGGGTGGTCATCCGTCAACCCCTGCTGGGGGCAGCTCGCTGCTGGCGAGTGTGGCACGGGGTGTCCCCCGTTTGGGCTCGAGGTGTCCCATTATGTGGCACGGGTGTGCCCTGATGTGGCACGAGGTATCCCACGATGTGGCGCGGGGTGTCCCACAATGTTTATACGAGTTGTCCCCGATGTGGCACGGGGTGTCCTGTCTCACAATGTGGTACGAGGTGTCCCCCGATGTAGCACGGGGTGTCCCACAATGTGGCACGAGGTGTCCCCTGATGTGGCACGGGATGTCCCCCGATGTGGTACGAGGTATCCCACGATGTGGCGCGGGGTGTCCCCTGATGTGGCACGGAGTGTCTCCCGATGTGGTACGAGTTGTCCCCGATGTGGCACGGGGTGTCCTGTCTCACAATGTGGTACGAGGTGTCCCCCGATGTAGCACGGGATGTCCCACAATATGGCACGGAGTGTCCCCTGATGTGGCACGGAGTGTCCCCCGATGTGGTACGAGGTATCCCCGATGTGGCACGGGGTGTTCTGTCTCACAATGTGGTACGAGGTGTCCCCCGATGTAGCACGGGGTGTCCCACAATATGGCACGGAGTGTCCCCTGATGTGGCACGGAGTGTCCCCCGATGTGGTACGAGGTATCCCCGATGTGGCACGGGGTGTTCTGTCTCACAATGTGGTACGAGGTGTCCCCCGATGTAGCACGGGGTGTCCCACAATGTGGCACGGAGTGTCCCCTGATGTGGCACGGAGTGTCCCCCCATGTGGTACGAGTTGTCCCCGATGTGGCACGGGGTGTCGTGTCCCACAATGTGGTACGAGGTGATCCCCGATGTGGCACGCCTCAAGTCAGAAAGGTTCCTGCACAACGACCAGCAGGAGTGGATGGACACAACACTGCTGCCGCGACGCCAGGCCATGCCAGCGAGGCAGACACTCTCTCTCGCCGGCCGCAGACAATATCAGCTTCCCTTGCAATCACATGGTTTCCTGAGCCAATGAAACTGTCCAAACAAACATTCTCGAGCTGTCTGTAACAAATGAATAAACGAGGAGTAGTAGATTGGTTGGTGCGTGAAGAAAAGTAATTTAATGAAGAATCCTTTAAAATAATTCAGAGCGTAATAAATAGAAACAAATTGTGTTTTGAACTACATTTCTGGACGCAAATCTCAACGTAGTTTCCACAACCACCGCTAGAATTCGCAGTAGCTGCGTCGACTATCGAATCATTCCCTTTTGCAGACCGAAAATTTAAACAATGTGTTGAAACGGCTCCGATAAAAGCGGAATAGACTTGAAATTTCCCAAACCCGGGTTTGGACTCGAATTTCAATAAATAAATATTATTAAAATATTGCCTATCTTGTTAAAATTCATAATACATTTAATGCTAAAAAAATTCCCTTTTGAATTGTTAACTTTGATGTGCGCCATACGCCACAGGTGGTATCACCGTGGTTACATATTTCCGTTCCATACGATTTCCGTTCCATTCACGAAATTACTCCCACCAAATGCCTCATACTGAGAGCTAAGATGTTACACGTCAATAACCAACGAGTCAGACATTAGGAAAAAGTGGCTTTCGAAATAATGGTCGCGGTTTCGATCCAACAAACCCAAGCTCAGTTGAAATTAAGTTTTATTATTTTTTTTTTATTTCAAACTTGGATCTGCTCTGTAGAAGTCGGGGAAGTTATGATAGGTATCAGTAATGGCCTAGAGAAAAGAAAAAAAAATTCAGCATTTGCCTGGGGTGATTAATTGAAAACTATTATTCGTTAAGTTTAGCTCATACGTAATTAAAATTTCATGCCCGAAGTTAATAGTTATAACTGCAAAAAAAAGATATCCTGTAAAATTAAAGGAGTTCATTTTTAACATTCACATTTAAAAATGAATAAAAAATGTATATTTATTACTAACGGCGAAACATTTAATTCACAGAAATAAAATAATAAGTTCTGTATGCCTTTCAAGAAGACTAAACGTTAATTAAAGAATACTTGTTTAAGCACGAAATTACCAGACGTTTTCAATGCTGTGATTATTTTTGTTTCTGAAATGGTTTTGATAAGAAAACTATGAAAGATTATACTACTGTTTTTATTTTCAAATCGTTATTAAAGTTATGCACGAAATTCAAAACCTACACTTTTTTCTCGTGTGCGGAAAAAACATTCGTCATGGCATTAAAAAAGAGCATGGTGTTCTCTTTCGCATCATCTGGAACCAGTAGAACCAAAGCATCCAGATAATCGAAGTAAGGTTTTAATCAGTGTAAGTATTCATCGAGATGTTACGGAAAGGGCAAACATGCTAAAAGAGCGCGCCGAAGGACTTGTGTTTCCATTTTTATTTTATTATTTTTTATTTTAGTGAAACACGTACACTCATCGAGGCAAAACGGAACAACAATTCACGCTGGATTGCGCGCTGTTGCGTTCGCGCAGGTACCGGGACGGGGGCCTTAAATTGCCCGGCCGCTGCTCGGAGCAGACGTCAGCAGGTTTACACCGGCCGCATCAGGGTGAGCTGGTTCGCACACAGAACAACTGCCCTCTGGTTGCGATACGGAACGCGGGCAATGCCAGCTGGTGTGTGGCGAGCGCAAACAGGCGCGCGCACACACGGGACCCGCGGATGGATTTGCTCTGGGCTGACCGCGCGTTCTCTCTTCCGGGTCATTGCATCATTCCGGTGCTGGCATGAAGTCTGAAGAAACAAGAGAACGGAGATATGGATGACCATGCGTTTAAATCACCGTTCGTTAAAGTAATAAACATATTTGAATTAATGAATTCAAATAAAAGTAAATTTATCAATTAAAATGTAGATTTCAGTTCTCTCCTTCTTTGTATCCATACAAAATAGTGATAATTCAATAAAAATGATTCAATTTTATTCATAATAGTATGCAATAATTTCATCAATGGTTTGTTATGACGTAATTACGTTAAACTATCGTCCGTAAACCGACTTTACAGACAACCAATATTTTTAAAGAATTCTTTGTTGAATTTCGTGTTAGAGTTTCGTTTAATTAGTTTGTTTTTGCAACTCGAACAACTTCAGTGCACATGTGATTGCTGGTTACCGAGGTGAGGTGTTTCCACATATCTGGCGAGTACTGAAACATTGGCTCACATTTTTTGAAGTGAAAACTTCTATAGGAAGGTTTGGATAGGGAGTAAATTCATGTAAGTCGTCATAGACATGGTCACGTGACGTCAGCTGTGAATGTATATATATATATTTATTTATTATTATATATTTTTATTTATTTATTATAATTATTTGAGTGCCTACCAACAGTCAGAGCCTTTAACAGATGGGCACTTAACATATATTACAAAAAATAACAATAACCTACACAAAACACAATAATAACACAACAATAAAATGGGACAACACAAACATAAACACATGACAAAAGACACTTAAAAAAATATAATAACTAAATTTGTCTATATATATATATATATATATATATATATATATATACACTCAGTGGTGTGCGCGCAGCCAGTGCACATAACACAGGTCAACAAGTAATGCACACGACATTATACCAATACATATCTTAATAACACGCGTCTTCAGTCCCTGTACATCAGTGCTGTGCATATGTGAAAGAATGTGTGTAGATATGCAGTAAAAAGTGAGTATAAAATATATTGATATTCTCATGTACATACATATATAGTTTGAATAACTAAGAAAACAAGAGTCTTTGTAGCAATATAACCTAAAAATTAAGAACATCATTATTTATTTTTTAATACCTACAACTGCTATGCAATGCGTATTTTATATTAATTTAGGAGTTATTTTACTAACGTGATAAAACAAATTTTTTGTGTGATAATATATTTTTTTTTCGTAAAAAATGAGAAAATATCTCTGATTTTTATCAAAAATTAATTTGGATATCCAAAAATAACAACTGTTTGTTTATAGTTTTAAGTTTTCACTTCTGTTGGCAGTCCTCATGACTGATTTGAAATTTCTTTTTCATAAACATGGCGCCATCTTCCAATATCTCAAAGTGAGGAAACTTCTGTCAGAATGCTTTGATTTGTGGTCTTGCTACGGCCGTACCTCTTGCAGTGCGTCATGCCTGTGAGACCAGCAAGGACTTCGCGCAGGGAAAGAATGCGCGCCCTCTCACGGAATATTGAAAGGGCTTTTCGCCTTTGTGTTTGCCCGCCGCCGCCCAACAGGGAAATCGTTTTACTGGGAATTTAAAACTAGCGACCTTCACCTTTTCTTCATCCCGCAGAAAGAATAGAGGCAAGAACGAAAGGAAAAAAAAAAGAAACCTCTTCCCTTACATTTACTTGGGCGTGATGTGACTAAATAATGAAAATTTCACCTCTTAAGCTCTCATCTCCCCAACCCCCACCCACCCACGCACCATCCACCCCTTTTTTTTATCGCGATCGCACACAATTTAAGGCGCTGTTCTCCGTGACCAAGACGCGGGAAAATGAGTGGGAAACAGTGACGTCTCTCGATAATCCCGCCACAGACTTACGTGAATGTAAGCGCTGGGACAGCTTTCTATCCTTATGTCACCGCGCTGTGGAATGGCACACGCAGAAACATTTTCATTTCATAAACAAAACCTTACACGAATTCTTATAACGACTTTTTGAGTCTTATTTTCAGAGAGGAGAAATGACGTGTGTAAGCGTGTAACAGTATAAATATAGTAACATTTTTTGCAATAGTTATTATAAAAATTTAAAAAAAATGCTAATATGTTCTTAAATTTTAACTGCTGAATTTAAGGTTATTGTTTTAAACCTACTTATATTTTATGAGTCAAATTTGTGCAGCAAACGTTTATAAAATTATCAAGTTTTGCAATGTGACGGGTATATAAATACTTTTCAATGAAAAACGTTATTGTCTTTTGATTTTTGTTATTACCAAGATAATTTTAGTTTTCGACAGCGTTAAAGATGATTTTGGTTACATGTGACTTGTTTTTCTACATTATCGTTATTGGCATCCAATCCACATGGTTCAATACTATTTAAAGTCTTTTTTTAAGGCGATAGGCCAACTCTGAGAGCCCTTTCACTCGGGCAACTCGCTCGCCGGCAACTGATTGGCGGGCGAGACGGTATCAACTGCCAAGTCATTGTCTTGATAGGGATTTCCAGCAACTGTCTCGTCAAGGTGGGGAAATTCTCGAGTGATAGTTGCCCAGACATTCATTGAGTTGGTAATGAGTGGCCAGCTCTGTCAGAAATCTCTAATGTTGATTATGCTAATAAACGCGCGGGAAATAAAATATACGGTACGAATTCCAGTTATTTTAAACATTTAAAATAAAATCTAAAAACCATTTTCAGGAAAAACTTTTGATACGACCAACCCTTGCTGCAACGGGAGATAAAAACTAGCTCTCAGAGAAAAAAAATATTTTTGTTTGGCCTATAGGCCCGAGTAGATTTAGAATTTCATATGTATGTTCATTCGATAATAACAGCAAAAGTTAATTAAAAAACGTCATATAGGAATTTTTATTTCCAATAAACTTGAAATATTATCTAATGGATCAATGTGATAATTTCTGAAAAATGTAAAATTTAACACATAATGAGTCGCACGACCAAATTTAAATAGGGAATTACCTATACAAAAAATGGTGATGGACAAGCGATAAGTAAGACTTATAAAAGTACATAAACTGAAATTGATTTTTCCTGCCATTTGTTTGTATACAACTTTGTTCTTTTTTGTTCTAATGTAAAACATTCAGAACTTCTAAACCTACATGCGCCTGTTGGAAAAGTAAAAAGGAATTTGATTTAGTCACCAATCAAGCGAAAAGTTTTGGCTTCCAATATATGATCTAATTATATAGGTACATGGGCGTGTGTATTAGTGTGCGTGTTCTGACACTTGAACAACAAAGACCAAGAATCATTGTATGTAATAAAAGTAATTGTTTTGATTTCCTACTAAGCCATTTTATCGTGATGTGTGACATCAGCTCGTTTTATATCCAAAAAGTTTACTCCTGTATTTACCGAGTACTTGAAACCAAGATCCTGAGTAGTTCACCCAGCCGCCGCCGCGCAGCGCTGCGTAGGTCTTGGAGTGAGCGTGAAGGGCTGGCGTTTCACTGCAGAGGCCCCGGAGGGAGCGTAATTAGCGCGCAACCCACTGCGGTAAGTTCAGCTGCGGTAACACAGTTTTTTTTTTTCGAGGAGTGGAGGAGCTCTTTATGAAAATGAGAGTCTTATCTGAACCGTTGTATATATTTTCAGCCCACGATAATATTAATAAAAAAGAGAAGGAATGGAAGGGATGAAAAAAAAAATGACAAGCGCACGTCGTTACGGGAAAAGTCAATATAATAGACGGTTTGAGATTCTTTTATTCGGTTTTTTTTCCAGGGTTGGTATCAGGCTTGTGCTCGCGCGAACACGCACGCTTCCTCTCGAAAGCCGCTGCATTCGGAGTTTGTGTCTCTTAATGACTGTTGGCTCGGGCATCTCGTGCTGCCATCTGGCGGCTGGGGGTCGCGTTCTGCGAGCCCGCCTCGGAACAAGCTCGTTAGCTCCGACTCCCAGCTGCGCGCGTTGCGCTACTACCGGCCTGGCAAACATCTTCCCACGGGAAACTTCCAGCTAAACAGCGACGGGAAATGAAAAAAAAAATTGCTAACTCAAAAAATTTCACAAGCGCGAGAATCGCACACTCCAAATAACTTACAACATTTTGTCTAAATTAAATTTCCCAGTTTTTTTGTTTGTTTTTTAACCTGTTGATGTGTTATTATTTCTATGTTAATTTTATTTTCAGGTTATGTTTGACGTGATAACGTCTTATAAATCGATGAACGCCGGGTGCACGCACGAAAAAGCATGACTCATTGTCACGTTCCGCCTGAGCCGAGCGTGCAAGAACCGACCAAACACCGTGCGAGAAAATCTTCCATAATATCAAACAGGTTAGGCGGGTTTTTTAACTAATTGTTAAAAAGCCCGCATAACCTGCTTGATATTATAGAAGTGTAATAAACAAATTATTTAAATTAAATTTGCAAAAACTGTAAATAATTTTGAAAATGAAAAAGTATGCAATTTTTCATCAATGTTTTCTTATGACGTTATCACGTAATATTATTGTCCGTAAACCGACTTTACAGACAACCCCCTTTTTTTTTCTAAACGTTTACACAGCACAGCTAAACTAGTTTAAGTCCTATCGCCCTTAGCCTTGGCTACTGGGCCATACTTCCTTCCTGCTCGTACATAATTAGCTGATGCACTGTACTCGCATTGATAATTCTGCTATGAAAAAAATATATAAATATGCTGACTAAATCGAATCGTAGCCAGCAGTCGAAATTTACCGTCCAGAGTTCCACACTGGTACACACCACGAATTTATTTTCATATTTTCAAACCCCCTATTTACGAGATGAAGTTAATTATCTCTGGACACATCAGCCTGAAACGAGAGGAAATATACAAGAGATGCATGTTGAAATATCGCAAGCATCAGATGAAAAGTGTAAAATTTTTACCTTATATATATATATATATATATATATATATATATATATATATATATATATATGTTATACCACACGTTCGTTTTATCTAAGGGAAACGTGAAAAAAAATCCTGTGTAATTTCCTAATGTGTTCTTTTAATCAGTATCTCACGTTTGAAATTCGTGTGTGAGGCTCCATTCACTGAAAAAAAAAAATAGTTTTCCCCCATTTAATAAAATACGTAGATGTGACAGATATTAGTATTTTGCGACCTAATAAACGTACCTCGTGCGCTTAAGTTAAAACATTGTCTGGTGTAGCTTGTACCTCGAAGTGGTGAAGACACTGTTGTCTAACACTCTGCTCGGCTAAAGATTTTTTTTTTCATTTTCGGAACGCAACCGAAATTTAACCCGTAAACAATAGGTGCCGTTGATATTTGCACTCCGGCACTGAAGCGAATATGTTCCGACAGTGAGTGGCGCTGGTGTCCGATTACGGTAGTTTTCCTCGCACTGCGAACCGGCAGGTAGCGTCGTCTGAAGCGAGACTTAACTCCTGCCACGTTCGATTTATGAGCTATTAGCCTCGGTTTGCAGTAAGGGCTCATAATTTCACTAAGCGACTCGTTCCGTGTTCCCTAGTTCAAGTCAAGCTTCTTGACCTTATGAAGTTTCACTTCTTCAGGCGCGTTATGAAAAATTGACGAGAGTGAATTTTTTACCATGCGCACGCACGATGCAACAAGAATTGGCAGGATTAAAAAAGGCTATCTACAAATAAAAATTATATATATACTTTTAAAATCATATACTGTAGTTATTGATACGTAGAGACCGGAAAAATTCGCGGGTTTAATGACCTCCAGGATAGACTCCACTATCCTCTACACACTCGGGCATAATGCCAACTGTTCATGGTCTGTTTACTTGTAAGTAGCTGGGTAGCTGAGTCTACTGGGTAGCCTGTGATTCGACACTTCTATGAGTGAGGGTCTCTAATTGGCCATCATTCCTCCAGATTAACAGTGAACCAATGTCAGAAGCAGAACTAAGTTATAATTATTTGAATTGTATCATTTTTCAGGTCTCTATTGATACGGAATACTGGTCCATATATCTAAAAAATTTATTTATTGTTAATATGAGTGATACAAATTGTGTTTACAAACTTTATAAAGTGTATTTTTTACGTGGTGTTATGTTCCTGAATACATAATTTACTAGCATTATAGACTACACATTATTTAATAAATAATTATCAATAAATTATAATAAATATACAGAATATTTATTGATTTCCTGTACTATTTAAAAAAAATTCTCGATTATTTTACTTAATTAAATTATTAATTTTTTTCTTGTTTATATCATATTTAATATTGAGTGTTTAATTAACTTTTTAATTTGATATATACTTTACTATCCATATTTATATCACTTAAGTCCTTTTATTATTTTATATATTAATTATTTGCATGCAAATTTAAAGTTTGTTTGTTTACTACGCTAAGTAATTGTTAATTCTAACGCGCGTACATAAGTATCTACATTCATCCGTTTTTTGTAACTGTTATGGCTACATGCTGGTGGACTTGCATTAAATAATGCTAGGCTAAAATTCTTAAAACCAAAATTGAAGAAGATATGAGTATATTATTAATGTCGATAGTTCAAAGTGCAAATTACGTATGTATATATTTGTTAATTCTATCGAGGGCGAGTGTTAATCAGTTTTAAAAGGCATGTCCGGCCGAACCGTGACACTTTGACATTGTCGACGGCTAGTTTTCTCGGGGTCCTGCCAATTCATTTACGTCTCGTGTCGCGTCCGATGACGTCTGATCTCTGTCTTTCCCCTCGCCCCTGCACGCACGGTGACGACGCAACCCGCACGGCGCGGTCGCCCCTGGAGACGGAGCCGCTACGCGCCGTGTCACGTGGCCATCTCCCCTCCCTTCCACCCTGCTGAGGTGTGGAGGGGGATACCTCCCCTCTCCCGCTCTGCATCGCGTATTCCGGTCCCGTGGGGCACGCAGTCCCCCCTCCCTTCCCTCCTCGGGCCCTGGCACTGCGGTGCTTTGTAAATTAGCATGGGTGGTGTGTTGGAGGGGGGGGGGGGGACTTCGAGACGTCGTAGCTCCATCTTCATTCGCCTTTTCCCCTTCACCCTCTGTCCAAACCCACCCCTACCCCTAACCGAGTCTTTTCATCGCTAAGACATGACCGCCCTCAAAAAATCACGTTTATCATCGTCACAAATATTGTGATTCGTAGCAATAACAACAACACATACGAAGCAAGGCTAGGAACCGCCTGACGCCGTTTTGGAAACAATAGTTTTATTTTATAAAGACAAATATTGGAATTTATTGTTATTACTCTTATTATAACTAGGTATGGGCCTGTAAAATCCTCAAATAACATCAAATATTTGAAAGATATAATATTCAAGGAAAAATATTAGAGGAAATAAACTGTATTAAGAAATTCAACACTGATAACCTCTGAAGTTTACTGGATCAATATTTTTCTTCTTCACACCTTTCCTGTTACCATTCCCCAAGGTACTGTACGTATTGATTCTGGAAACTTACTTTTTGAAACAACAATTTAAAGGGTTGAAGACCATTGTTAATATCCTTAATTGATTGCACGCTTTTTTATTTTTGACCCTTGACATATAGATTCGGATTCGAGGGGAATATTTGAGGACGTATACGGGATTTGAAATAGAGATTCGGATTTGAGAAGATTAGGATTCGACCCAATCTTTTTGTGCGAATAAACTATGGCAAACCCCTCAAAGACTCAAACTCGTGTACAGTTAGTATATGCCGTTTTTGTGATAAATTATTTTTTAAAAATATTTTCCATAGCTCTAAAATTAAAAAAAATATAGGATTGAGAGTTCCTGTGTTTCAACACAAGACTACTCAGTTATTTTTAACAAGCTACGGAAGAATAACTTTATTGGAGGTACGGGGACAACACAAAGCATAAATTCACGGGTAAGAATCCAAACGCAGTATTACTGCGAACATTATTTTGTAGTTGAGCAGAATTTTTTTTCACTTAAAAGGTACAAATTTTTAAATATCGGTTATTGACGTGACAACGTCTAATAAATCGATGAACGCCGGCTGCACGCACGAAAAAGTGTCCGTTACGCTCATTGTTCCGTTACGCTGTGTCCCGTTACGCTCATTGTTCCGTTACGCTGTGCTCCGTTACCCTGTCGGTGAGTGCAGTAATAATAGGTTATGTTACAATTCACTAAAAAATTATGGTGATTCATATAATTGATGATAGATGTTTGATTACAGTTTATTTATATGAAAACTTGTTCATAATTATATTTAAACTTTATAGCTAAACGCCAGTTTTAAAATTAATCACAAGTCATCTACACGTGAACTGTTTCGTCGACTGTTTATAAAGTGAAGTGAAAAGTTAAAGTGGTTTTCATTGCTTATTACAACAACAATTTCAGCAACGAAGGTTAATTATTCTTGCATTTTAAAAATCTGATTACTAGTATAATTCCAAGTATTTATTATTTTATTATTAAAATAAAAATGATTCAATTTTATTCATAAAAGTATGCAATCATTTCATCAATGTTTTGTTACGACGTTGTCACGTTAAACTATCGTCCGTAAACCGACTTTACAGACAACCAATTTTTTTTTTTACATGAATATATTTGCTCCAATTACAAAAAAGAGTTTACCTTCACAGATTCACCGCGTCGCTGATACCGGCACGTGACACCCGCGCTCTGCCCGATGGATGTGTCTCTGTGCCGCCGCCTCCGCTAAATGATGGAGCGAAATTTTGGGGCGTCCCCCCCCCCCTCCCCCCCCCTTGTCGCGGTCCACGAGACGGAAAGATGGGAGGAGTTATTGTTGACGGATGGAGGTCAGACCGCGGGCAGACGAGGAGTGTGGAAGGGAAGTGTGGTGAAACGCGCTACGTCGAATAACGAAAGGCGTGAAAGACCGGTACAAATCCTGCGATCCATCAAGTGTGCCCTCGTCTAATAGCGTGGATCCCATATGAGAGGAGTTGGGGGGCGGGGTTTGTGGGTTGTGGGGGGAAGAGAATTTTTTTTTTCCCGTTGGAAGTTTTTTTCGGTCAGCGCACATTATTCATGTCGCGAAGGTGGCACTTCGCTGGTTGCCACTGGATGGCAAGGGGTGTAGGGACGTTATAGGGCAATCTGTCACCACCCAAATTGGCTTTCTATCCACGGGTAGAGGCGCCAGTTTCGAAACGGTAGAGAATATTGAAGGAGGGTGGGGGGGAGACGTCTGTGATGGACTTTCGTGCCCCAGCCAAAGTCCACGTGACGAGAAATGAATTCTCTCTTTCGCTCTCTGCCGTTTCGCCTGGCACGCACCCTTGTCAAGTCTCCCCTCCCCCCTGGAACTGAAACGGGGCGTGGCAAATGCCTTCGGCCGTGGTGGGGTTCATTGTTTACCATTGGTCGCCACTGGGCACACGTGTTTATTTATTCGGACCGGCGAGGTCTATTTGTTCGGGTATGAGCGTGCCACCGTTTATTTCATTATTGAACACCGCTTGTAAGCTGATCATAAATTTGAAGCTTTAAATATTAATAATGAAACAAATTATAATTTTTATGTTTATGATATTAAGTAGACTATTTAACGGATTGTAGTAAAGGTTTAAAAAAATATCTGTCTAGAAATCCTTACTTGCATTCGTACACTTGTCAATTATAAAATAGTAAACGATATATAGTTACGTATTTAAAAAATAAAACGTTTTAAGTTTTTAAATAAAGTTCTATGACTTTTTATTGTTTCGAATACTCTAGTTTGACGTAAAGTTAAATTAAAAAAATACTTCTTAAAAACTTTTTGTGTAGGATGTCAAGTTCTCGTTCCAAGACGGTATATTTTGCAATATTTTATTACTGCGAATGAGTAGCAGCTGTTGTTGCGAATATTGTAGCTGTAAAGGTGTCATGAATATGAATAATTCGGTTTCCGGTTACTTTTATTTGTACTGAAATACTATTCAATGCCCAATTTAAATGTTTCAAGCATGTGGTACACTAATACGAGATTAGGTCAGTTCTTCGAATAGAATAACACTGACTTTTTAACTTTTTAGAGCAAGCCAGATAGCGAGTTTTTGCCAACCGAATTTCAAGGTATTTTCGGGCTGTGTGTACACACATGTCTACGATCCACAATATAATTTAACAAACCTGTGGCTGGATTACCTTGACAAAACATTGCAACCTAACGTTATTCGAATTTTTGGGTCGCCTGAATTCTTTCATCCCGGAAAAGGTATACGGCATTATCGGGATGGATTCACAATTTTCAGACGACTGGAAAATTTGGGAGACTTCCAGAGAGTTTCAATTCGTCGTTTCTTTCCACATTGACTGGAGAAGTTACTACACCAGTTTGGAATTTTTCCAAAACATCTTTGAATTTGGAACCATCCAGTTGAATGCAAATCATTTCATACCTCGAGCAAAAAAAAAAAATTAAGATTATTTTCTCTAAGTCGACCTTCTTTCAAATTATTTCTCGACACTATCTGATTTGTAGTAATAACGTTTTTGGTTTAATTAAAATTTACGATCTATAATTAGTTTGTAAATTATATATTATCTGAACTGATAACTGCTACATTAATTTTATTGGAAATTAAACACATATATCTTAGAAAAAATTCAGCCAATATTTTTTTAATTACTTTATGACTTTAATAACCTAATTTTTACAAATAATGTCACAGCAAAAACCTATTTCCAAATAGTTGCAGGACTGTTTTAAAAATTTTTTTTACGAATAATGTTAGACAGTTTCTACAGTCATTACATGAAATTGGTTTCTATAGAAATGTTTTTACTGTTTTGTTTTATGCCATAGAACGTCATAATTTTGCTTAATGTATAATATATTTTATCGATTATTACAAAATAAATTATATAATTATGAGTGTAATTAATCTTAAAATTAAATGAAAATTGTTTCTATTCACAATTATATAAGTAAATATTTATTATAAATAATTCTAAAAATAAACTATAATACAAACATACAGTATGTAAAAATTTTATACTGAAAAAAAAAAGTCTGAAATTTAATCACAACTTTCCAGGCTTCATTATCATGTTTCCTGTTTGACTGGATAAGATTCCAGAGATCCCACGTAGTTTATGTTGGTTAGGGAACGAGCTAGTAAGACTTCCTACCTACTTTTTTTTTCTTTTCTTAATTTGCAAGCAAATACTTTTCTCCACTCTGCAAGAAAACTTCGTGAATTTTCTATTTTCCGAAATACAACAAAACAACAAAAAACGAGGCAGTAGAGAGGGAATGAAAAGGAATTCTTTACGTTGTGTTTGCCTGCTTCGGGTTACGGGCAATTTCCAGTCAACTCTCTCCTCCCGAGAGCTACAGACGTCTCGTCTTGCATCGAGTACGTTCGTCGGGAATCAAATCAACGTTCCGCCAGTAATTACGTCCGGCTCGTTGAAGGGTCCCCCCTCCCATCCTCTCCTCCCCCCCCTCCTCTACCCACATGCAGCGAAGTTCTGTTCTCCGTTCCTTCTTGCAATGCAGTTCTACCCAACCTCCTTCCCCTTAACCCCCCCCTCCACCACGTCTGTCGGCGGCTCTCGACGTCAGAATGCTACATTCGCCGGAACGCGAAACTCGCTCCAACTTTAAACTCAACCTCCCTCCCTCCCTCTATCAAACTCCCTCCCTTAGTCCACAAGAGCCAGCCCTGTTCGCCGTACACACGCCTGGAATAGGGCCCCGTTTCTTCCGCTGCCTGGCCTAAAGACCACTCTTCCCCCCCCCACCCCCTTCTTCATTCCACGCGAGGCACTTATCCGTCGACTTCATTCGCTCTAGGTCCTTTGACTTGACAAAGCTCGCGAACTAAATTTCCCGTTAGCCGCCGAAGAGCGGGAAAATCTGACTGACGATTGCCACCGCCGGGTGATTATTCCGTAACAACACTCGCGCAGTAACTTTTGAAAAAAAAAAAATTCTAATTTTTTTTAAATGGGACTTTTTTTCTTTTTGCTTGCCAAAATAAACATACTTTGACTGACAAAAGGTTAATTAGTGGGGATAGGAATGTTAGAAGCGGATGAAGCCCTTAACAACTACATAAGTTGAAGCACTTCGGCTTAAACACTTCACGCGTCGGTACTGTACTGAAAATTGTAACTCACAGCCTGAAACAAAAATTCAGTAAAACGTCAATCCAACCAAATGCTCCGCAAACTTCAACGTTCCAGCAGGATTAGTTAAAAAGCCGTGAAATTTTTGAAAACTAAAAAAATTTATCAGAAACAAATTCTTAATGAACGTCAAATAAATTTAGAAATTGTCAATTACCCATACGTAGCTACTAGTACTTTTATATGCCAGACTCGATTCTTGATCAAAATTTTAAAAATTTTTTATCTCTAGTTTTTGTTTTCAAAAACACTCTGCTTCCGTATTCTTTCTTTCAAGCAGTCAGCTACCGCAGAGGAAAAGTTTTAATTAGCGTCGGCGGAGGCAGTTAATTAATTATTAAAGAAATTTCGCAATTAAAAATTAAGTAGCTTATTTAGCCACCGAAGCCTTATGAAAACCAAAAATAAAAGTCATAAATGCATCTAGTGATAGAAGCAATTAAAACATTCGTAGTGTTTACGATTAAACTTTTTTGATTCAACTAAAATTAAATTAAAACTACGTACTTGTGGGTCCTCAAACAATAACAAAAAGTAACAATGGAAGAATGGAATAATCTGTTATAAGTCAAAATTTAAACGTTGTTATAATTATTATGACAGAATTTTAATTTTTAAGCAAGCTAATTTATTTCTTCTTTCTGTTGGAAATTCGAGTCGCAGCAGAAATTTGAAATATTTCGCCATACGAAAACATTTCGTGCATTAAAATCAGTTTCTGTTCAAATTTAATTTTGTTAAAAGTGGGTTCCAGCTAAATCTCTGGTAAAATTTGCTGCTCCTCTTTATAATTTAATAGTAATCAACATAAATTTGAAATTCTAATTGTCACGATAAAATGTCTTAAGAGGCTGTGACGTCAACACGACAGTGTTTAATTATTGCCCTCTGCTATCTCAGCTTCCAATAAAAAAAGTGGGAAGGAGGGAGAGAAATACTGCAAAGCCTTTTATTCTTATTTCAAATGTTTCTTCCAGAGAAAATGACCGAAAAACAAACATTTCACCGCTTCCAAAATGCTCCCTTATATACAGACATATATTATAAAGATTTAATCAAAATATTTAAATCACTTTTTAATATCAGTTAAATAATAAATGGTTATCACTTATCAATTTTTTCAGGATCAGATGTAATTCGAGTAAATAAATTATAAATTATAAACGTATCATTGTTACAAAGTTATATGAGACGTGTAAAATGAGCGATGCTGCTATCACGGAAGTACAAACAAAAAAAAATTGTTTTGATGTGTAACATCTCAGCTCTCTGTATGCGACATTTAGTAGGGGTGTTTTCGTGAATGGAACGGAAGTCGCGGTGAAACGGAAATGTGTAACCACGGTGCTGGCATCTGTGGCGGATAGCGCGAACCAAAGTTCACAAAGACAAGCAGAAACTTTATAGCATTGATAAGGGCATGCAGATCTCGCGAAAAGATTTCGAGACTAGCTGAAAGTTAAAACACTGTAGCATCGTGTGTGTTTCGGGATTTGGTGAGTTTCTCCCATATACATATCTATTGTTACTACACCAATCACAGTGATTCAGTGCGGAAGCAAAGGCGTCCTGAATGGCGCGGACAGATAAGGCAACGACTTCTCTCGCTAGACGGCCGCCAATCACAAGGAAGAAACCACAGGTGCGGGTATACCTTGTTGCAGTCTATTAGGCGTTCAGATATTTTCGCGAAAAAAATGCCTGCCCCTTAGCATTAACTGATTGATTAATTTTAACTAGATGGACAGTATTTTGAATAAAATATCTTGTCGAAAATCACGTCCAAAACCTGTGTTTAGAATTTTTTTCAAGTTTTTTTTTTCAGTTTTAATCGGAGCCCTTTTAATTATATTGTTTAAAATAATTTCTGTCTGCTAATCAAATGATTCAACAGTCGGCGTATCTGCTCCGGCAGCGAATCTTTGCGCCACGGACTCGGCAGCAATGATTGGAGGAACAGGTGTAAGCAAAGAGCAATGAAAATGTCACACCGCAAGCGCATGAAAACAGAATTCATACACAGCGTCGCAGTCAGTCAGTGGTAAGCGTATTAATATGATTTATTTTGCAACATGAGAAGGTACATGAATTTGCTCGTCACCGATGGTAAATGTTGCACGTCTCTGGGGAGAACTGAAAGACCCGCTCAAAATGTTTGACGTGACAACGTCTAATAAATCGATGTACGCCGGCTGCACGCACGAAAAAGTTTCCCGTAACGCACATTGCCCCGTTACGCTGTGTCCCGTTACGCTGATTGTACGCTTGCGCCGCATCTATCTCTCTTCCACTCGATTGGAAAAAACCATCGATTTTGACTTTTTCGGGGCACATTAAACCTTGAAACACTCCCATTCGTTTCCTACTTCTCCTATCATCGTCCTATCCTTAACAGAATAACACAGATTGGAAGAAGTTAAATAGAAAACATGTATAAAAGTTGCAAAAAAAAATAATCTGTTCGTTAAAGTAATAAACATATTTGAATTAATGAGTGCAAATAAAAGTAAATTTATCAATTAAATTGTAGATTTCATTTCACTCCTTCTTTGTAGGCATACGAAATAGTGATATTTCAATAAAAATGATTCAATTTTATTCATAAAAGTATGCAATCATTTCATGAATGTTTTGTTATGGCGTTGTCACGTTAAACTATCGTCCGTAAACCGACTTTACAGACAACCAATTTTTTTTTTTTTTAATATATTTAAATCCACGCAGTTGTGCGCCCGAACCACTCGTAACACCGAGCTTTTCCGAGACTCCGTGTCGAACCCCCGACCCACGCCGGGCCGCGCAAGTGAACGCAGTCATTTAGGGACCTGAAGTGTTTTTCATTGAAAAAATAAACATCGTAAATTTACATATACAAATGTATATAATTTTACAATTGTTTTAGTGTAATTATAATAAACTTGTACAATTGGTGTAATTTTACAAAAATGCTTCTAGAAAACAGAAATTTTGCTACATGGTTCGGTAAAAAAAAAAAAAAAACGCATTTACTCTTGTTATACAACACACGTTTGGATGTATGGATGGAATCACACTTGCAACATGTGTTTAATTAATTAGTGCCTTTTATTTTGTCGATACACTGTACTTGCAGCCACGCTCATACGTCATTTTAAAAGTGCTAAATATCTGTCACAATAAATCTATAACTATCAAGGAAATGTAAAGAAAAAAATGAATTTTGCAATATTTAGTGACACTTTTCACATTTAATTTCCATTATACAACGAAAGTATGATTCCCCTTACACATCGATTTATTAGTGTGCATGATAGACGAAATGTTACTACGCTAGAATAACAACCATAAGGTCGTGGGTTTGATACTCCGCTAAGTAACTCAAATTGTTAGAAGTATTTACTTGAACAAATAAATTGAAGAATTAAAAACCGTTTTGAAGTACATGTTTAAACGGAGTCAATTTTTTATTTTTTTTTTTAAATATTTAGGTGCATCTAGTGTGTATTAACCTAACTCTTTTTCATAATAAATGAATTTCTTTGGTTGCACAATCAGAAAGCATATTATTTACTCATAAAATGAGCTGCAACGACTTACTACTATAGAAAAATGACGAATGATCAAAACAACTAGCTAAATACTGATTGTTTTTCTGTGTTTCTGCTGTTTGGTACAGATAAAACCCTGTTGCGTTAGTACTGCGTTCCATGCGGCATACATGTAGTCAAGTTATGAAATAAATCTGATGTAACGCTCTGGAGAGTCAATTACTTGGCTACGGGCGCTAGGTGAGTCGTGCTTTGAACGGTTCTGATATTATCTTTGAAATATTTGTGCAATGGGAGTGCATGACTTGATGTAAGCTTTTGGACATACCCCATTGCTAAGCACATGTATGTCTGTAGAAGAAAACTACAAAAACCCCAAAAGAAAAAAACACAAATTAAGCAACGAATTGCTGTTTTCAACAGGATAAAAACACCACATAATATTTCATAACAGGAATATGGTCACCAAACAAAGAAAAACAAAGAAAAATTGACGAAGAGAACGGAAAAAAACCCACAAATGATGACAGCACAAAAATATTGAACCCAAATAATTCAGCACAAAAGTTGAAACGAGACAAAAACACGACACAACGAAAAGACGAAACACACACAATAGTTTCCCAAAACAGAAACAAGCGACGTTTCGGGAACTGCTATATGCTCCCGTCCTCAGGCAGAGACGCACATGGTACGAAAACGAGTTGCCAAGATGGAAATGTAGCTTAACCAGAGACTTCCAATTAACAAATTGGCGTTAGTTTTGAAGTGTTTATTGCGCTGCCTCCTTGATCCCGGCATCTTTTGACTCCTGGTGCTCGCGTCGTGTTCGCGAAATACACACAAAGGCGCGCCTTTGTTGCTTCGAGTCAGGAGGGTGGATCAGTCCTCTCTGTTGCACAGCCAGTCCACCGGAAATAAACCCCTTTCGTCTGCACCTCAGAGGTAAACGACACCATGTCCCGAAATTGTATTTTTTTTTTTTCAGGAGAGCAAGTTTTCGATCAGTTTTAACTATATTTGCAGGTTTCTTTGAAATTATAGGAATTGTCTGGTGTTCTTTATTAGATAAAGCTTCGATGTTCCAACTGTGCCAAATCTACTTCATAAAGAAATGAACATTTCGTGTCTTACCTACGAGGTGCAGAACTAAAAAGTTCTTATTTTCCGTACTTGCGTCACACTGTGAAGTAACCCCGCGTCCACGACTCTAGATTAAACACAGGCTCTCTGCGGGAGTAACTCGTAAGTTGTGTCGGGAGAGAGAGGGGAAGGGAGGGGGGTTGTTGCAAGGGGCCACAGAGACACCAGCAGATAAAAAAGAATAAAGTAGAAACAAGGAGACAACCAGCCGAAACGTAATTAAATGGAGGCAGGCGGAATGAAGATAAATGTTTTGATTCAATTTTTGTCGCTCTCAAAGAACGGTGGGGGAAAGGGTGAAAAGCCTAAGGAGTATGGACGGCGCGCGCAGAATCGCTACGGGAAAAGAAACGGATGAGAGGTATTCTTTTCTTTCTTCTGTCTATCCAATTTGCGTCCTTTTACCCAGCTTTCTTATTTCGCGTCCCTTTCTTGTTTGGTGTTTCTATATTTTTTTTTTGTCTTCGCCGTTCTGGTGACTGTTGGGAGTCTTGTGAGACATCGCGTCCAGAAGGAGAGAGGAATCCAATTATTGTTTGTTACTCCGTGTTTCTTAGGCGGCCGCGGAGTTCTTTTGACCATTCCTCCCCCCCCCCTTCGGTTACCCTCGCCAGTCGATAAGGCCGAGCGCAGCGTTACGGCCCTTCCCTGTACAATGCACGTCCAACTGCCCTCGACGTCTGGAGTGTAAAGGTTGGGGGGGGGGGGGAGAGAGGAAATCTCAAACCTTATCTGTGATTGGTCCGGCCCTTCGGTTATCGCAAATCCGATACAGCGGAGCGAGTCTAAATCCGACAGGCAAACGTCGCCTGCAATTTCATCACGAATAAAAAAAAATTAGTTGGTTTTAAGTGCTTCTCGAAGTTGGCATGCGCCTTTGGAGTTTGGAGTTGAGCAACGAGTTTTTAGAAAGTAATCAATATCTAACTCAGTTTTAAAAATATTTATTGTATAAATAATTGTGGCGTACAGCCATATTTATCACAACTGGTTAGGACTTGATTTTCACCCCCAATTATTTTGATGAAATCATTTTAAGGCAGCCACGATTTTTGATACGGTTGTAGATCTTTTGTTGGATTAAACAATTTCCAGACGCCTAGTGTTCCAGCTAGAATATGTTCTCTGTTTTTTTTTTTTGCAACAAACCAGTGGCTCAGCTCTGACTTCAAATGCGTATACCGCCCTAGAGAAGAAGCACTCAGGTCAAAAACATTTATTTCGTGATGAACCTTCAGCTGAAGTTCATCGGTGGAATTCTGACCCACCCTGTTTATCTCTCCGCCTTGTGTCCAACCGAGTGTTCTGCTTGCCTCATCACCGATGCCATGTAGGCAAAAAGAATCAGATCGCTTGACTCCTTGAGGGGTCAGAAATCGGAGTTTTTCGTAAGTGGAAGACGTGGTGGTTGTTGCTGTAAGCTGACGTTTTCCCTGATCCTTTCAATCCATCATTGTTCCGTTATCATCCCATACATAACAGACCTTCAGAATTTGCGTTTATTTTTCAGGTACCGGGCTATAATGCACGCACTTGAACAAAAACCACTCGATTATTTTTTTTTTTTTTCAACGGCTGCTGTCGCATTCTTGCTTCTGTCTGGATTGCATATGGTTGGATAAACTAAATTTATGTTTTATTTTTCTTTCCGATATATAATACTGAGAGTTGTGGTAAACCATCCATGAACCAATTAAAAGGTCAGTCAAGCGTCTGTCTTCAAATTACAACTTGAATTTTGCAAGTCACTACAGATACATGTTAAGACAATTGGGTTACTGTTTTCCTGAACGAGCTCATTTTTTACTACCACCAGTCCTATGATTGGATACAAGTATTTCAATTTTTATTCTGTACGTGTGTTTTTTTTTTTAGTCACGGTTCACTCGTCTGTGTTACATCAAGGCATTGTTTTTGCGAATTTACCCACTGGCAGCACAGCATCCCTGTGTTATCAATGACTTAGATTACGTCGCCCAAAAACGACCTCAATTAAAGAAATCACTATTATCAATCTTTATGATCCTTCTCAAGAAGTTTCCGTTTATCAACGAAATAAACTATTTTGTATCTCGAGTTCCGAAGACGCGTATGAATGCGTGAAGATTTTATACACCACCATAAAATTTTATCGTATAGGCCTCAAATAACTATACAATATTTTCTATATACTATGTAATGGACTTTTAAATATGACTTTTAAGGTACTCTACGTCCAACTGGAAAACTATATTTCATTCCTTTTTAATATATTTTGCACAGTTGCATGTTTAACTTTTTTGAGAACCAATTTTAATACAGTAATAAGCGTAGGACAAAAGTACGCATTTATTTAATAGGGGTTTCTAAGAGTTTACATAAAACCATTAGATTAATAAGGTGAGCTAATATGTCCAGTAAATATTTTTCCATTATGTAATTTCTTACACATAAAGCAATTTGCTAATTTTTTTTCATCAATCATAAGTAGCTATTTAACGTGTATTTTAGGATATTAATGAGAAGCAGCTAACAAATTGTGGTGACCAATTATTTTTAACTGTTATTTAAAATATAATCACCTCATTTTACTTTTGTGCAAGTGTAGCAAATAATTGAGTTAATAGTATAGATAATTAATGTACACGCGACCAAGTTTTATTACATTAGAATTTATCTGTAAATTTTCGGGACAGAAAGTGGTCGTTATTAAAGGGCACGTAATTATGAGATACAACTTTCAAATTATTAGAGTTTCACAGTCAGATCAGGTTTAGAGTGTCGTAACTGCATTGCTATATGGTGTCGTGTTCGTTCCACTCGTACATCGGTTGTGGCGAGGACTTCTGGCTGCGGTTAAGTGAATTGCTTATCACACACATATTATTCAGACGCCATTTAACACTACTAGTAACTGAATTTCCATCTTCATTTTTATTTAAACACACTTAACTTACATATAAACTGTAATTGTATCTACTGCACTAGCATAAACACTAAAACCTCTTGAATTGCGAATTTATTTATCATATTTTATGCATCAGATTACTTGCCGAAAACACAAATGGCAACATCAGAGCCGTTAGTAAGCTGATTTCGTACTATAACCGGTCTGTGAAGTTTCACTTCTTACGCGTGTGGTTACCATGAACCCACGTGTTTTTTTTTAAAGCTCGACGTTTTGTAAATGTTATGCAGAAAATACTAATGCGGACTGATGTCCTTGTTCTTACTAGGAAAAGGGTCTCAGGTAAACCACGCGCAGGCATTTTCTCGAAGAGCCAGGGGCTGGCGGTAGGCAAGCCCGCTCAACGCGTCAACAGGGCACGGCGGTCTATATCCGCAGGCGCGCGTACATTGTCCCTCGGAGAACCAGGGGCAGGCGATAGGCAAGCCCGCGCTACGCGCCAGCATGGCAGAGCGGCCTATGTAAACAGGCGCACAGTACTGGGCAATAACTTGCCCACCTGAATTTTCTGTGTTTATTGTAATTTAACATTTACATTTATTTTCCAGTCATATCTCCCATCAGCACTTTACTGGTTTGGGTGTTCTCTGTAGCCAGCACATATGCATGAGACATAAATGTATAATTTTAACGTTATTAAATAGTATGAACTTGGCAACAGTGGGTGCCGTTTACTGTATACTGCCAACTAAGCGTGAGACACGCATTAGTCGTGAAATAAGCCTGTCGTCGGGGGTGGAGGAGGGGGTGGGGAGGGAGGCAAGTTGAGCGACAGCAGCGCTCCTGGGGGAAGAGCGCGTAATTAGTTCCAGGGTCTGGCGGCACCGACGCTAAGTCTCCGGAAGTTTGCCGTGGCGCCGACTGCCGGCGGTCCGCGAGTTAGGGAGGCTGGGCGAGGGGGAGGGGGGTTGTCAAGGCGCGGGATGAAGAGAGCCCGTGTCTCCCGGGGGACACGGGCTGCCGCCTGGCGGAGCGCGCGAACAACCGCAAACACCTCTAAGGCCGGCGCCACCCTTCCTTCATCTCTACCATTCTCGCAACGGCGAAAGATAGATGGATTCAACACTTTCGACGTGATGACGTCTCATAAATCGATGAACGTCCTGCTGCGCGCACGAAAAAAAGCGTGACTCATTGTCACGTTCCGCCTGAGCCGAGCGTGCAAGAACCGGCCAACCACCGTGCGAGAAAATCTTCTATAACATCAAACAGGTTAAGGCGGGCTTCTTAACTAATTGTTCGTGATTATATTTAAACAAATTATTTAAATTAAATTTGAAAAAAAAACTGTACAAATTATTTAAAAAATTAAAAAGTATGCAATTTTTCATCAATGTTGTCTTATGACGTTATAACGTAAAATTATCGTCCGTGAACCGACTTTATAGACAACCCCCTTTCTTTTTATTGACACAAGCCATTGCTTGTGTTCACTGTATGTCGCACTGTAAATATATATATTTTTTGTTGTAGATGGAACTGAATTAATCGTGTAAAATCACAGATATTTGCAAATTAACTGTACCGTTTCAAAAGAAATTGTTTACCTTAATACTGGGTTTGGATTCTTCTCCGGGCATTTTTCGTTTGTTTTCATAATACCTAAATTAGTTAAAGTTATTTATAGTCAGTTTCCTAAATAGCTTTCCAGTATAAGCTGCACACATTAAAAAGTATGCTTGAATAAAACATCAATCAGAATTTTGAAATTATGCGCTTATTTTGGTAAACACGAAAAAAATACTTGGTTTTGTTTCCAAAAAAAAGTTTTACATATTTCACGTATGCAAAAATAGCCTTAGCAATGTTTTGTAGTAACAAACTATTTCTTGGCTATTGGTTGCCAAAGGAGTCTTTTGTAAAAATCTCTATAAAAATTTTTATCTGCACAGAGAAACCACGAGAATGGACAGCCAGGAGAGAGCTCTACTGCTATTGGCCCGCTAGGGGAGGAATGTCAAGCACGTATAAGCCCTTGTGTTTTTTTACAGTGTCCATGTCTGTTCATGCCTGTTGACGGGAACAAATGTAAGTTCTCGAAACGTCGCAACTGTTTTGTCTTGGGAAGCTTGTCTGTGATATTATCGTCGTTGTGTTTTCCACATTTAAAACATACTGTGTTCGTCTGTTCCGTGATGTTTTTTCCGACTGATTCCGTCCACGGTATTCTCTGTGTTATCTATTAATTCCTACATTTTGACATAGGCTGATTTGGCTTGTGCTTCTGTGTGTTTGTGTATTCATCTTTCTACAATAATGTATGTCCAAGAAAATGTATTAAACCATTCATATTTCTTTTCCACTCTAGTTATTTCTCTATGACATACATACACTTCCGTCTGTCAGCACCACGCCACTAGCCAATCGATTTACAATACGACTTCATCCTCAGTCAAAATAATTTTCCAAATCAGTACAGCCTGTAAACAATGTGTTCTTCTCTCAGAGGTCTATCTCGATGTAGTCACTACTTACGTCGTGTTTCCCGAACGAAATGTATTAGCAAATATGCAAACAATTTCCGAGTCATGGATGGTTTAGGCGAGTGTATTAATAACTGCATTGTCATCATTCATTATATATCTACGCCAAACAGTTGGAGTAAAAATAATAATAAAAACCTCTATTAGCTTATTTACTGATTAAAATAGATTGGCATTACCAAAACACAGATGTGTTCCATTCACCGCCTGCTAATAAAATTAATGAGTTTGCCAGATGTTTGACGGACGGATGTTTTTTTTTGGGTCACGTGAATGGCTGCAGGTCACTTTTTTTATGGACGGATGACGGATGGACAAAAGCGAAGGGTTCTGTGTCATTGAAAGTACCCACGCGAATCCTACACTGACCAAACCCTGCTAAATATATCTACATTGTGTCTGTTTGAAAAAAAAGAGCGCGTGAATTCATGTTGATGTTGGAATTGCAGTTATGTTTTCGCGTTTTCTTTTAAAAACGGAATTTTTTGAGAGATACGATTGCTAAATCAAAAGGATTATAATTATAGTTAGCTATAAAAAATAGTTATATATTCCTGAATTCACCACAGGGACTTGCAATGCATTTATATATACATTTTACGCCATAAAATGTTAGGGACACCATCTTAGATGGTGTCATTCTCCAAAAATACCCTTTGGACGACGATAAATGCGTTTAAAGTCGATTCCGCACTGGAAGCACCAGCGAGCGTCGCACTCATCAATCCGCCTCAAAAAAAAATTTAAGTTAAAAACTGAAGTTTTGACCGGAATTTCTGTCGCAACTTTCAGAATAGTTTAATTATAATTTGAACTTAAATATGCTATTTTCTATTGGCAAACGTGATTTGAAAAAAATAAAATTCAGGACAAGAAAAAAGATATTAAGATCCACAGAAACAAGTATATAACTATTCAATATTAGAAATCAACAGAAAACCTAGCCGCCTTAAAAACATCTGAGGACACATAACACCCTATACTTGTGTTTTTGTCGTGAGCTGCGGTTTCGTCGCTCTCTAACGACTTCCTTGATGACAAGACGTAAAAACCAATAGTATAGATAGACTGATGACATGTAAGTGCATACAACGACCAGACGACAGTCTCTAGAATGAGTACGCACGAACGCAAAGCTAGACTCGCGCTGAAATATGCTGTGGAGTAATTGAAAAGACAGATTTTTAACCAAGGAGTCTACCAGTGCCCTACTTGAGTGCAGACGAAATACCGCTATAGGGAGAAAAGATACACGCGCTCTACCATGTATGTATTATTTTTGTAAATGGAATTGAAATCACATGTAAACGTACAGACATTGGTAAATTGGTACATTTGCATAGAAAAATAAACTGTATCGCTACAAAAAAAATTTTTCGCATTTATACTGGGTTCAGATTCTTTCTTTGCTTTGTCCCAGATCCTTCATTAGTTAAAATTATTTGCGAACCGTTCTCTAAATAGCTTTCCAGTATTAACTGCGCACATTAATAAGCATAATAATAAAAAAATTAAAGGCCACTTGTTTGGATGAAAAATTATGATTGTATTATACATAAATCACTACTTAACCATTTCAGTAAGCTACTATATATATTCAGTATTTTTTTCCAAAAAAAAGAAAAGAATTACATGCATGCAAAAAAAAATTATAAACTTTACAGTAGTTTATTTGCAGGATTACAAATTATTTCGTGGTAAATGGTTTTCAAAGGAAGGTTTTTGTAAAAATACAAAAATAGGTGATCTGTGTAGCGCAAGAAGCTGGTACGGAACCCGGTACCTCCCGAACGGGAACCGCAGAACCCAGCAAGTTATAATTGAAATGTCGAACGCTGGACGCTGTCGGGGGAATGTTCGTGGAGAGAGAGAGGCAGAGAGAGGGAGAGAGAGAGGGTTAGGTGATGCCGCCCTGCCCGCTGCTGACACGCCATTGGACGGGCCCAGGGGCTGTGTAGAGGCTAACTAGTTGCAGGTCGCCCCAGATCTCAGGGGCGTAACGCGTCCCTCGGCGACTTGGCCGCTGTTGGCGGTCGTCTGGGGTAGGGGTAGGGGGTAGTGTTGGTAAGACATCGCTCACAGGCGCCCGACTCGACATACTGATTAAGCGAAAGGGATTCCTCAAGGGAGAGAGAACCCTCCCCTCCCCCCCCCCCCGACTGCAGTGTCTTCGCCTTGCGGAGTTACCCCTCCACCCCCCCCCACCCACACACACACCCTCTCTCCACCGTGCTTCCAACCCCTCTCACCAGACAGCATAACTGTGGCTGAACTAACCTGTAGTGTTCTCAGGTAGCAAGTACAGCAACCAAAGTCCGAAAGTACAAAAATTGTGAGATATTGTTTTCAAGAATTTTTTATGCTATATATGTACATTCGGTATCATTTACTATTGAAAATTTATCTTAGTCAAGACAAAGATAGAAAAGTTAAAAAAAATAATAATTACAAGGACTTCAATACCAAAGTTTTATGTTTTTCCTTCAGAAAATGATTTCAATACTAAACGCTAGTGACTTCACGGAGTAAACTGATTGTGGCAGTCAATTCACTATCCACTTTATGCGTTCCATATAGTTGTAAACTGTGCTTCAATAGGCCAAATTTAAAACAAAAATTAGACGACGGAAAATTGTTATGGCCTAAAAATTGTTGAAACTGTTGTCGTTTCTCGGCTCCTGTCTGTCTACTTTAAATTAATAGTTTTGTTGAGTTATTCAACGTCCAGTATTGAATAGCTTATTTTTTTGAGCAAAGGCTTGTTTAAAAAAAATGGGTGCGTGTACTTCTGTATGTCCGTTTAAAGTTATATTTACTTGGCGGGATAAAAAAACTAACTCTTATTTTGCATGCAAATCATTAATATAAATAAGATAATACAAGTACTGGAATTATAATATAAATACTGATGCTAAAGTTAAATTTAATTTTAAAAAATTGGTTGACTTAAAGTCGGTTTACGGACGATAGTTTAACGTGACAACATCATAACAAACCATTGATGAAATGATTGCATACTTTTATGAATAAAATTGAATCATTTTTATTGTATTGTCACTATTTTTTATGGATACAAAGAAGGAGTGAAATGAAATCTACAATTTAATTGATAAATTTACTTTTATTTGCACTCATTAATTCAAATATGTTTATTACTTTAACGAAGAGATTATTTTAACTATAACTTTTATACATGTTTGCTATTTAACTTCTTCCAATCTGTGTTATTCTGTTAAGGATAGGACGATGATAGGAAAAGTAGGAAACGAATGGGAGTGTTTCAATTTTAATGTGCCTCGAAAAAGTCAAATCGATGGTTGTTTCAATCGAGTGGAAGAGAGATAGATGCGGCGCAAGCGTACAATGAGCGTAACGGGACACAGCGTAACGGGATAATGTGCGTAACGGGACACTTTTTCGTGCGTGCAGACGGCGTTAATCGGTTTATTAGACGTTGTCACGTCAAAAAGAAGTTAAACTAATTCGCAGTATTCAATATTAATGTAAACACGAAGATAAAACTAATTCATTATTTTAGAAAATAATCGAGATAAATTTTAACAAATAATAAACTTCAATAAATATTCTGAATGTTAGTTATAATTTATTTTCTAATTCAATAAATAATAATTAAATAAATTATAATTTATAATGTAAAGAAATATTAGATACGGGAACATAACTTCACTTGTATAAATACATTTGAAAATATCCTTGAAAAAGTTTATAATCACAATTTTTATCACGAATATTCAAAGTAAATGAAAGTTTTTAATGATATGGTCCGGTACATGTGTTCATTCCGTGTCCTGTGTGTGAACTGTGTGTAATGTATGTTCAGAGTGTTCTTTTCTTTTGTTGAATGTGTATCATTTCGTTAAATGCACGTCATCACTAAATTTCATGATTTAAAGGAACATATATAATAGTTTTTATATGTAGCCTTTTTTTTCTTTCGGTGAAATTTTCGTTGTACAGTTCGCGTGCATCGTAAAAGTTCACTCTCATTTTTTCATAAGGCGCCTAAAGAAGTATAATTTCAAAAACCCATAACTTTATCATACTAATTAAGATTGAGTAAACATCAGTAAAATGCTGTTGATATTTACAGGCGAATTACATAAGTTCTAGCTTCGTTATTACTGGCCTAGTAGAGCATAGAAAGAGCCTCCTTCACTAACCAGAGCTAATTATAAAATAATCGCTACGATAATGAACTCGCTGTATTGAAGCAGGAAAAACAGACTGCACTTAAATTATACAAGAACTCTAGTAAAACACTGTTGATGAATGTTTACGAGTAAGAGACAAAAAAATTCTAAATTTTTACTTATTGCGGATAAGAGTTTAAAAAAAACATATAAATCCTGGTGACTTAATTCTGTCCTTTGAAAATCATCCATTATCACGAATCACTGATAGTCAGTCATGAGCAGATAATTCGAATCAGGTCCAATCCATCCGAAAGAGTGAATTTCAGAAATCTGAGAGTTCCGCGATTTTATTTGACTCATTTGTCTGAAAATCTAATTGAATTATAGTCAATTATCAGTAGCAAGATTGAATCACGAGTAACAATAAAATCATAACATTCATCACAGCGTTATCAGTTAATCAAAAAGCTAAGTTGTTATAAAAATGCAATGAATTGTTTGTCTATTAATTAACGCACAGCAAATTTAATATCGAATAAACTATAATATTATTCTCCAAATTAATATTACAAATGCGAAAGTGTGTTTGTCTATTTGTCCTTATTTCACGCTGCAACAGAGCAACATATCAATATTATTTTTTTCATATATATAGTTTATATACCGGAGAGTGACATAGACTATATATAATTATGAAAATCCATCCCTTAAAAAGGGTCAAATTCAGTTTTATAATAGAAAATTAAAGCATGTAGGTCATAGAAAAACAAATAGTGAGTTTGTTTCATTTCTCAATGTCCGCCACACGGTCATATAGTAAGGTCTGGCAACTTCATAACCTTCTCCTTCGCGAAACCCATCCGCTTAGTGAAGCTCGTGGCTCCTAACGAACTTATGACGCCAATAACAGTTAAGTTTAGAACTTTGTCAATAGATGGCTTTGCCTTGAATTTGTAACGCGCTATTCTTTGGTGCGTCTGTCGCGTCTTGCCTAGGGGTTGCCTGCCTTTCCACAAAATGAAGCTGAAGATTGGCTTCCCAGTTTTGCTGATGAGTAGCCTTGATGCACCGAGATTGTGCCATCAAGGGAACTTCAAAATCAAAATTTCCCGTTTTTAAAGTACATGTCCAAAAGACTTAAATCTCGGAAGTGATGTTCTTTATAATTATGAATAAGTGTTTAGTCCGAGCAACGCCGGGTATTTCAGCTAGTGATATATCACATTGGAATTGAATGCAAATTCGTGTTAACGTCTCAAGCGTAATCTATGAAAACTAAGGATTGGAATAACACGCCATATTGTTTATTTTATTTTATTGCCAATCCTATAGTTATTCACTATTCCTGTAAATTTATCACGATATTTCTTTTGTATTTGTTGTTTGGTCGCAAATCTCGTCATCAGATATGTATTAAACGTTCTTTACGATCTGTGAAAGGTCGTGCGAAGGATCTTAATTGTAAAGACGCGTAATTTTCACTTTTATTACGTAACAGTAAGTAAATAATAGTTTGATGAAATTCGTAAAGAAATAAAATAATACAAGCGATCTGTCGTAATAAATTTACTGTAATAACCCATGAATAAGTTTTGACAAGAAAACGAAATAACAGACTTGGAGTCTGTGAGCAAGCCTTAAGCTAGTTTTACATCAGAGGCTAAATTAATGCTATTTCCTTTCAAAATGTGTTTCATGTTCGTGGCCAATATTTTCTGAAAAGGACGTAGCTTGTAATAAAAATGTAATCTATTGTAACCAATGACGACATCATTATACGACTGCACGCAGAACGATCCCACATATTTTATTCCTCGCGTATGAATCGGAAACAAGAAGGGAAAAGGGAAGGCGGTAGATAAAAGACTACAAAATAAAAAAAAACTGCCCGGGAAGAGAGAAAGTTCCCCACGGCTCGTTAGCTCCACTTTGTAAATATCTCCTGCCAAACTCCAACCTTCGCTCTGAGTGCCAAAACGACTCAAGTCCGCACAATACTGGTTTCTACAGCGGGAGTGAAAAATCGATTATCGGATTGTTGAATTGGAAATACGTCGCACCTCTCCAGACTCCAAACTGCCACGATAATCTGAGTTCGGGTTTACCCTCCTTCTCGTTTTTTATTTCATTTTAGATTAGAAAAGGTCTTGATCTATTTCAAGTTTGAGTGAAAACTTTTCTACGTGTTTTTTTTTCCCTTCATTTTTAGCTACAATTTTAATGACATTTTGAAGTCTCCATTGTAGCTTTTAACATTTAAGGAATGAATCAAGTATTTGCAGTTCCGTAAAATAAGTTAAATTCGAGATAGTCTTCGCACACTGAAATAACTATAAATTAGGTTCCACGTTTCACTAGAATCATCATTAATCTCTTAAAAACGAACCACACGATACTCCCTATTGCCTTTCCTTTTCAACAAGTAAGGAATACACTCTTTTCATCTGCGTGTCGTTACTTGATGTAGATTAATGTTGTAGTGCATGACTATTACTGGCTAGTACTATAAATCATCACCTGGTCGAGTGAGCGACCAGGTAAATTTCTACCTCGCGATTTTATCAGTGCCGTGAAAATTTCTTTGAGCTGGTAGGAGCACAGGATTTCCTTGTCAAAGTGATACAAAATACTAAAAAATTCCATCCACTTATGATAAGACATTCGTGTTGGCCAAATCCGACACTTAACAGCGTTATTTCAAAGGGTTTTAAACTTCAATGGTCCACCCACACAAGTGAAACAAACTTAATAGCTGTTTGAAATACAGGCTGTTTTCAGAATATTATCTGGATAGTTTTAGTTGTAGAAAATCTGCAGGGAAAAGAAAATAAAAACAGATAAGTTCTGTAGAATTTAAGGTGGCATTTCTCACTCCATGTTATATTTTTATTTTTGCTTTTAACATGGTTACACTTTTAGGCGATTTTAGTGTTTAAGTGGCCGAATTGCAACAAAACAAAAAAAAGGTAGTCCATTCTTTTGGCAAAATATGCTGGATAAGTTAAATTAACCAATTTTGGATAACCAAGTATGGATAAGGAGAACCCAATGGAATAAAAAAAATGATTTTTTTTTTGTTTAAAGGCAATGATGGTGGATTGTAGTCTATGTGTTTGTTTAAAATTCTTTCAGAAAAATTAATTACTTTTTAAACATTTTTAAAAGTCACAAATATTCTGAAGATTTTTAATTGCTAGCTAAAATTAAATATTTTTTTCTGAAAGAAATTAAACATCACACAATAGCCAGTAAAATTGACTTTAAACCCAAAATGTGGCAGTTTTCTATTTAATTTCATTCTGTTTATCCAAACTGAGAAAAAACCGTTAAAAATGCAACTTTGATAGCTAATAATTTAAAAACTATGCTATATATATATTCAAACTTTTCAATGGCCCACGTTAATTTTGGTTTTACAATCACATATTTTTCTTGGTGTTGAGGGCATTCAATGGAAGCGGCAGAGTTATGAACGTGCAATCATAACCGAGCAATCTTCGAGCGAGTAGTTGTCCACTGCTTATCTTCGAAGCACGTTCGCACTGATGTGGAAAATTTTGAAAGGAAACTTTTCACTCTGCGGTCATGCACGGTGGCTGAAGAGAGTTTGGGAACTTCAAGGATCATGGCGAGCCCTGAAACCACGAGGGTACCGACTCGGGGCTCATAGATATGAGCTGGGTGTGCGGGGATTGTACCCACGATCCTCCACACACAGGCACGATGCCCCAGCCATCACGGTCACAGTAAAGCTTACAAGCTCATGTCATTCCATTCTCATTACAAGCTCATGTCATTCCATGTGTTTTCCCATGTTACTAAAGGATCGATAAAAAAAATTTCTCACATTCGATGCAGCGAAAATGTTTCGAATGTTTTTAACTCAATTCATCCAGTATTAAATAGCTCAGTACGAATTTCACATTATGCCTACAAAAGTAGTTAAGACCATTTTGACCTTCAATTACTATTTTTTATCACTTGCACTAATACATTTTCATATAATAATTTGCTTTGGAGCAAGGTTTAGATAATATTTAGATGGTTTAAAATCTACTCGAACGAATTTGATAGTAATGAAGTATTCATTTTTTCATTATTTCAACCTATGATTTCACGGTTCTTCGTTTCATCAAAAATGTTTTCAGCTAAAGGTTTTAGATAATGTTCAGAATTTTTACACTATATTATGGCGGATTTAATAGTATCTCAAGCTTATTCTCAAGCTACAAGCTTGCCTGTGTTTACACATATGAAATGTGCATTCCATTCCACTTATTTTCTACGGTCTTGTTTTACGTGAATTTCTGGGAAGGAAAAAAAAACAAGTAGAGGGATTTTTTTCGTGTGTATCAGACTTCAAAACCTTTCGAGCTCGTCTTTGAAGTCAAATTTCTTAACAGTAAGTAGGGAAAGTCGAGACGACTGTCAGCAGAGTTTAACGAAAGACGTGTAACGCTCAATAGAAGTTATACTTCTTTTTGATTTAAGACTCTGAAATATTTTGTAATTTTATTTTAACAAAAAATAATCAAATAAATACTTAGTTCCCAATATATATGTATGTATTTATGTATGTATAATATTAATTATTTAATTTAGTAAAATCATTGAAATAAATTTTAATTAATAATAAAATCAATAATTATGCCGAATGTGTTATTAATTAATTTTTATGTGTTATATATTATTATCAATTATATATAAAACGAAAAAAAAATAATGCAAATAAACTATACATACAGGAACATAAACACACGTACGTTTTTGAAAATTGAGATAACATTTTACTATGACTATTTTAGTTTACCAACTACATTTCAGGGTAGTTTCACTATAATAATATTTCATTTAGGACACCAATAAGTTTGGTATGTCCCCTAATTTTTATGGACGTGACTGCACATGGATTTATGTTCGTACACGTGGGTCCGCCGTCTTCCTGTGAAAAGTTCGTTGCATAGTGCGTCCGCATCGTAAAAAATTCACTCTCATCCTTTTTTTTTTTCTTCCAAAACGCGCCTAAAGAAGTGTAACTTCAAAAAAAAACTCAACACTCGTAGCGTTTCGGAAAGTGTAACGATCACGGAGATAGTTGTATTAACTGCATGGATACTTGACGCCATGTTCGTTTCATTTACATCGAGCTGTTGCGTGTGGTGAGGCCTTGCGGCTCCTGACACGTCAATTTCACATTACAAACATTGTTCTGAATCCTCTCAACGCTGCTTTAAACGGATTTTGACGTGACAACGTCTAATAAATCGATGAACGCCGGCTGCACGCACGAAAAAGTGTCCCGTTACGCACATTGTTCCGTTACGCTTTGTCCCGTTACGCTCATTGTACGCTTGCGCCGCATCTATCTTTCTTCCACTCGACTGTTTATAAAGTGAAGTGAAAAGTTAATGTGGTTTTCATTGCTTATTACAAAAAAAATTTCGGCAATAAAGGTTAATAAATTATTCTTGCATTTGAAAAATCTGATTACTATTATAATTTCAATTATTTATTCTTTTATTATCAAAATAAAAATGATTCAATTTTATTCATAAAGTATGCAATCATTTCAACAATGTTTTGTTACGACGTTGTCACGTTAAACTATCGTCCGTAAACCAACTTTACAGACAACTAATTTTTTTTCCGGTTAGTATATAATTAAAAAAAACACTTAATTTACTAATGAATTGTACTGTGCGAGCATTCGCCCTAACTCCCCATCGAATCGCAAATCCATACATCACAATTTTAGCTATTTAGTTACCCACAGAAAATACACAGATGGCAGCAACGGATGCGTTAGTGAGCTGACGTGGAACCACAAAAACTTCCGATGTTTCGCTCCAAGCACCCATGAGTATTATTCCAACCTCCCCCCTCCCCCTTTTTCCCTTCCTGGCGAACGCAAGCTGCCTCTCAGCTTCTACGCTCGTATTTCAATATTAGCGGCCGGTAATTTTCGAAAAGGAAATTCCGAGGGTTCGGACGAAAGCGAACAGGGTTTCCTTTTTTTCCCCCACCGGCGCCCGTAGAAGCGAGCGGGAAAGCATTTTCCCTTCGAGGTACAGTCGGGGCGGGTACGAGACGGGGCAAAAAAAAATTAATTTGTGACTCTCTGGGGACGTGTTTTATTGTTTCGGCGTGTAATGGAGTCGGAGGGTGTATTTTTCGACGTCGGCGTACGGACTGAGGGGGGTAACTTGATTAACGTAGGGTTGTTAGTTAGGTACCTTCACGGCTTGGTGGGTGAAGGGGAAAAAGGAAAAGGAGGAGGTGCATTGCGAAACACGGCGTAAATATGAGGGCGAGTCGCACTTCTCTGGTATTACAGCAACTTTGAAGTTTTATCCAACTCCAAGCCATAATTAAGGTAGTTACGCATCGTTAATCATCAGAGGCCCTGGAATTTCGGGGGTAATTTTTTTTCCTGACAATAGACCAGAATTTAGTTTTACTTAATAAAAATGGTAAAGTTATGGAAAAATTCCAGTAAAATTTAGTCGAAACCTTAGTGAAATTTTGGAGGTAGAATTTATACTTCTATGGTGTTACTAAAGAATTAACCAACTACGACACTAGGTACATGTTTGTAAATTTATTTTTGCTTAAACGACTTAAATCAGACTGTGAAACTTGCTGCGAACTAAATTTAACCTTATTTAGCTTTCAGCTGATTAAACACTTAATTTCAGCAGTAAAATTGTCATCAAGACATTTTTTCATTCAACATAGCGTGATATAAATTTAACAATTAATTTATTGTTTCTCTACAGTGAAATAAATGCTGCACTTTTTTTTTTCTTTAGACGTTAAACACAGGAATTTCTTAATTGTATATTTTTAAAATTATTATTAGGTTTTGTTATGACAATAAATGATAAAACCGTATTACAGGATAGTTTTACCATTATAAAGTTTTCTTGTAGATACCTTTATGTTGTGTATGTCCTTAGTTGTTCACGAAAGCAAACGGTTGAGTTATTCTGTTACACCATATTTTCAAGATTTCTGGCCCTAAAGAAGTATAAATTCTATAAAAATCCACAAATAAAATAATTTTGTGTGAATTCACACTATTTTACGAGTTTCTTCCACCCCTATTCTGTTTTTTTTTATTGTTTGGGATGCACTAACATGGGAGTAAGTATTTTAGAGACGAGGCTTCGGATTACATATAGAAAAAATAATTATTTAATATTTGTAAAATATATAATTATATATTTCTCTTAAAAATCTAAGAGAAAGAAGATAGTTATATAATATGTGTTGAAATTGATCGACTTTTGTTTTGTTCAATACGGATGGCTTACCAGTCAGTTTATTTTAAATACATATGTGCCGAAGGCTAAATTTGTATTTGTAACCCCCATGTATAAAAAACAGTTTTTGTTACAAAACAATTATGTTTCTTTAACATAAATTCTTCTTCCAAACTATGTCACTTAAACACCATTTATTTTATTCATTTTCTATATAACTGTACCACTAAAGCACATTGTATGTCAATTAAAGAGAAGCTATCGCTTATATTGCTAGTGAAAATTCAGTCGACGATAATCAAAATGTTTTATCAAGGAAAAGTGATGTAAATCGAGATATGTTGAATTATGGATTCAAAAGTTATTAACAATTTTGTACTTAAATTTTAACTTTGCTGAAGCATGCCCCGTAACTCGACGTATTGCTAAATGTTTACAGTGACAGCAATTTTTTTTTCTCCCGCGTGGATCAATTTTTGTTCGATTATCACTATTACACAGTTTCAGAAATATCTATAACCTTGCGGTCTGTATCTTAACGAAGGCAAACAAAAATATAACCGATAAAAAAAATAATCATGACCTGAAATTTGGTGGAACCAAAATGGCGTCTTCGAGTATAAATGACTCCCTTTAACGCGAGAAAAATTTGCGTGCGCCAAGTAAAGGAGTTAAAAAAAAAATTAGGTTGGGACCAGGGAGCAGTTTCAACTTGACACCCCCGTCGCGAACCAGAGAAGAAAAATATCGTTAAGGGGAGGCTTGAAAGGTGCCGGGATTGATAGCTGAAAAACGAGCATTTTAAAGTGGTTACCCCGTCCAGAGCCTGCTGCAGTCGTTTGTCAGCGCGCGCAATCAGAGCATCATTAAAAAAAAAAAAAGGAGTGGAGGAAGGGGTTACGGCGGGGGAAAAGCGACTGCTGGTGTCGATTTGTCAAACGGCGAAGCTCCACGATCAACTACGTCACTGGCCCTCTCTCTCTTCTCTATTCTCTCTCTCTCTCTCTTCCTCCCGTTCCCGTGGTCGGTCACCGCAGGGGTGGACATGGTCGAGAAAGACGCGAGGGGGGGGGGGAAGGGAGTCAGTGACCAACCCCCCCCCCCCCTCCTCACTCCCTCCTTGCAGTCGTCAAACCGTGTCGTTTCACGGTCAACCCATCCCCGCGCGACTCTTGACTGGCCTTTTCCAGACACTTCGAGATCTCCGCTCGCCACGACGTCAATAATTGCTAGGGACAGGAAAAAAAATTCGCGGATAGACTGCACATTCCCGCTGTACACTCGGGCAAATAAACACACACCAGTTCGTTGCCTGCTGACTTGTGGGTCTTCTCAGCTGGTTTGGTCTGTGATTCGATCTTTCTTTGGTTGAGGGTTTGTAATTGGTTGAGGTTCGTCCATATGAACTGTAAGCCAATAGCAAAATCATCTAAAAGGTATATGTACTTCAATTTTAGCCTGTCGCCGAATGAATCCGCGAATTTTTCCGGTCTCTGTCAATTGCCGCTGCCACTAGAGATGGCAGATTCCCTGTTAGATGCAGGAACATTTTCCTTTGGAACCGGCAGATTTTCCAAAGCGTTGTACTTTCAGAGAAACGCACAAATAAATGTAATCTGAGTTTTCATACGAACTAAACCAAATAAAATTGGTATTTATTCATCACTAGAGACCGGAAAAATTCGCGCTTCCGATGACCTCTGGGATAGACTACACAACCCTCTACACACTGAGGCAAATGCCACCTGCTCATTGGCTATTGACTCGTGACACCTGTCAACTGGGACGCTTGCGATTCGATACTCTTTTGGTTGAAGGTTTTCCATTGGCTCAAAGTCCTTCAGATAAACTGTAAGCCAATTGCAGAAGCAATATAAAGGTACAGTTGTTTGGATTCTAACATATCGTGAAATGAATACGCGAATTTTTCCGGTCTCTATTCATCACCTAAGTTGTGCAGTACCCGTGATACCCTCTACCAACTGATAGGAATAAAAAAATAACTTTTTTTAACAGTACCAATAATTTGCAGAAAATACATTATTATTGTTTAACGTATACATATTTTACAGAAACATAACCTCACTAACATAAAAAACATTTGTTAAAGTTTATAAGCACGAGCTTTATCACTAATATTCACAATAAATAAATATTTTTGTTTACATGCACCAGTATTCAATATCAATCACTAAAGTATAAGCTTTTAAAGCACAAGCGTAATTTTTATTTGTGTAAAGCCTTTTTTTTTTTCATCCTGTGAAAATTTCAATTCATGCTGCGCGCAAACGTAAAAAAAATCCACTCTCATTAATATTTTTGACGTGACGTCTAATAAATCGATGAACGCCGGCTGCACTCACGAAAAAGTGTCCCGTTACGCATATTGTTCCGTTACGCTGTGTCGCGTTACGTTCATTGTACGCTTGCGCCGCATCTATCATTTCATCAATGTTTTGTTATGACGTTTTCACGTTAAACTATCGTCCGTAAACCGACTTTACAGACAACCAATTTTTTTTTTCCAGTAACGCACCTGAAGTACAACTTCAAAAAAAAAAAACATTTGACAGTGCAGGCAACGAAAATGCGCGCCTCTAGCGGCAGTGGCCGGGTGGGGGAAGTTAACCCCCCCCCCCCCTAGGGTGTAGTTCAGGGGCTGTCCGCCTCGACTAACGTCACGGCATCCCGCAGACAGTGGCACGTGCGGTTCTGTCGCGGTTATCGGCCATCGCGTCCAGGTTAAATCATTCAACCTCGACCGCGGGACTGCGTTGAATGCCATGTTCCCCGTTTGGGTGGTGTGAGAAAGGTAAGGGGGGGGGGAACTATTCCAGGAGAATTCGGCGCCGGGGGCATTTCCGATTTCCCGCGCGCGAGATCCCGTTCTCCCTGACTGACGGATTCCGTCCCACCGCTCCGAAACACCTATTAAAACTCTTTAACGACCTCCGTTTCGTCGATACGGGTACCGAATAGTACCGCGGCATAACGACTAGAGAGCTTCGCATCGGGTACATGCCCGCAAAGGGATCGGCAAGTGAAGCGCATGGAATCTCCGTTATGGTTCACCGCCACAATTCGCCTCACTCGCGAATTTCGTAGCTCTCTATAGTATTGATAGGGACCGGAAAAATTCGCGGGTTCGGTGACCTCCAGGATGAACTCCATAGTTCTGCGTACACTCGGTCAAATGCCACCCACTCATTGGCTGCTGTCTTTTGAGACGTCCCAACGTAGCAGCTTGTGATTCGATAAAGCTTTGGTCGGGTGTTTCTCATTGGCCCAGAGTCATCCAGGTGAGTTGTGAGCCAATAGCAGAGGCAGCACTGAGGTATAACTATTTGTATTTTAGCCTATCGCGAAATGAATTCGCGAATTTTTCCGGTCTCTATAGTATTGATGAGGATGCTCTGTTTGCGCAGTATACGCGGTGTAGTAAATTTTGGCTCACCTGCTACTAAACGCCTTATTTGCCTGTGTAACCGTCAAACCCACCTGTCATGGGTAGAGACCTGCAAAATTCGCGGATTCATTGACCTCTAGGATAGACTCCACAGTCCTTTAAATACTCGCGGAAATGACACCTGTTCATTGGCTACTGACGCGTGAGACGTCTCAACTAGGCTGTCCGTAATTCGGCACTTTCTTGGTTTAGTGTTTCCCATTGGCTCACAGTTCCCCGGATAAAATGTGGGCCAGTCGCAGAAGCGGTATGAAGGTATAGTTGTTTTGATGCTAGCCTATCGCGAAATGAATCCGCGAATTTTGCATGTCTCTAGTCATGGGTAAACAGTTGATCGTTGCAGAAGTTAATATCTCACAGCTAGAGACCAGAAAAAATTCGCTATTTCAATGCCCTTTAGAATAGACTCCATGATCCTCTATGCACTCGGGCCAATTACTAGAGACCGGAAAATTTTGCGAATTCATTTAGTGATAGGCTAAAATACAAATAGTTATACCTCAGTACTGCCTCTGCTATTGGCTCACGACTCACCTGGATGACTCTGGGCCAATGAGAAACACCCGACCAAAGCTTTATCAAATCACAGGCTGCTACGTTGGGACGTCTCTCAAGACAGCAGCCAATGAGTGGGTGACATTTGACCGAGTGTACGTAGAACTATGGAGTTCATCCTGGAGGTCATTTAACCCGCGAATTTTTCCGATCCCTACCAATTACATATGCTTATTGAATACTAACTCGTGACACCTCTCAACCGGAATGCTTATGTTGAAGGGTTTTCATTGGCTCAGAGTCCTTGCGTTTACTGCTTCGCTGAAGCAGGAAAAAGCGCGAACGTTTATGAATCCTAGACTATCGTGAAATGAATCTGTGAATTTTTCAGGTCTCTACTCATAACTGGAGGAACGTTAATTTGCGGATTCATTTTAGTTACAAGCTAGAATGAAAAACTTTATACGCGTGCACTGTGTTCAATATTGGACAGCATTAATTTTGCACACACTCTTTACGTCAGTGAGCTAACGATGCCCAGCTAGTATACGAGTGAGCGAATCAGGTGGTGCCGATTAACAAGTGTAAAAGGTTTCTCGCTGAGAAATCAGCTTATGTATAAGCTAGCGTTGGTAGAGCAAACATAAGGCTTTGAATTTCAGCCTGACGCCAATAGAATTTACAAATTCTCAAGGGTTCTCTAATCATAATACTTTGTGGGCTACATATATTTTTTGGAGTCAGAATGTGTTTAGTATTTCGTGACTAGTAAATTGAAGTTTACATTTCGTCAAAACACAAAACTTTCCATTGAATATTTTTTCAACAAATACGCGTGTCTGCTCGAGTACCACATGTAAACAATAGCACAAGCCACAGATTTTATTAAGGTACTTTCAGCAGATTGTAAGCAATTTTTGAAGCAAACTAAGACGGTAATTATTATTTATACATATAATACATGAATATACACCTAGAATAAGTCTAAATTAAACAGAAAAACTTCAGGTCCATCATAAAAATATAATTTGAAACTCTCTATATGGTCTAAATTGCATCCCCAGTCTGGTCTTTGAAGTTAGATCTGAAACACATTTTTATTAGTAATTAGTAGAGAAATTATTTAAAATAAAAAACTAAGTGTCTTGGTTACAGGTATGTTTAATTGAATGAAGTTTTAAAACCACCGTGAATTGTGTGGCTGTAGAAAAATTATTTCTTTGAAATAACTTGAGGGAAATAAAAAGCGTCACAAAAGCTATGTGGGAAATAAATGCGCTAGTCCCAATTACCTTCTAACGAGTCTACAGTGACGGGTCGCCGTCTACCCCGACAATTTCCGTGGTTGCATTGTGACTGATTTAGAACTCGCGACCTCTCCTGGCCTCGAACGAGTTTTCGGCTCTTATCTTTGTTTACTTCTGGAAGAGGCTGTTTATTCAGTTCCTTTTTTTTTCTACTTTCCCTCCCATTCGTGTTGTTTGCGGCTATTTTCTGCTATCTCTTACCTTTATATCCACCTCGGAACGTAAAAGAAGACAAATTGCCTGTCATGGCGAGAGACACGCCTCGCGTGACTGATTGGCCTCGTGCCTGTGCGTTCGTGTGTGTTCGTGCGTTCGTGTGTGCCTTCCGCGGTTGTCGAACACGTGACATCATCGAGCCTTGATGCACAGCGATGACACGCTTGTGTTCCGTTACCTGACTTCGAAATGTGAACTTTTATTTGCGCTCAAGGCACTTGCAGCGAGGGCAGCTTTGAAATGTCTATAAATGTTACGCCGTTTAATAAAACACAAAGTATTATATATGTGAAATTTAATTTTAATTTTGTACACGCCAGCAATTTCGTACAAAGTGAACTGAATTTTAAAGCAATCGCTGTATACTGAATCAGTACAGCAACACAAATAAATAATAAAAGAAATTATGTGATATTAGGAATTATTACGTATTAAACATGTAACACTAAAAAAAATCGCGTGTCTGTACGAAATTATATAACGATATAACTAGAGACCGGAAAAATTCGCGAAATCATTTCGCGATAGGCTAAAATACAAATAATTATACCTCAGTGCTGCCTCTGTTATTTGCTCACAACTCACCTTTATGAGTCTGGGCCAATGAAGAACACAGGCTTATACGCTGGGACGTCTCACAAGACAGCAGCCAAAGAATGGGTGACATTTAACCGAGTGTACGTAGAACTATGGAGTTCATCCTGGAGGTTATTGAACCCGCGAATTTTTCAGGTCCCTACATATAACTCAAAAACTGATGATGTATACTATACATTTAATAAAGTCGTTAGATAGTAACCGCAGAACTAATTTAGTGGGCGGCCGTCTGCAAGAGAATGGAAGAGAAGTCGTTGCCTTATTTCACTGAGTCATCAGGATGCGTTTGCTTCCGCACTGGATTACTGCGACTGCTGTTCCAACAGCAGTCACGTACCTGAATGAAACTCTCCCAAAGCGATCTCACCTAATCTAGATTTTTTTTTACTTGATAACGTCTTATAAATCGATGATCGCCGGCTGCACGCACGAAAAAGCATCACCCATTGTCACGTTCCGCCTGAGCCGAGCGTGCAAGAACCGGCCAACCACCGTGCGAGGAAAATCTTCTAATAATATCAAACAGGTTAAATCGGGTTTTTAACTAATTGCTCGTGATTATATTTAAACTAATTATTTAAATTAAATATGCAGAAACTGTAAATAATATTAAACAATTTAAAAGTATGCATTTTTTCATCAATGTTTTGTTATGACGTTATCACGTAAAATTATCGTCCGTAAACCGACTTTACAGACAACCCCCTTCCCCTTTTTTTTTGCGTAAATTACACGCCCCACTATTACAAATTTTTTTTTTAACTTAGATTGTAAATAAATAAATTTTATTTGCAGTAATTTTTTTTGAATGCATGTATGTATATTTCAATACATTTACCCTCCAACGTTTTTAATTTTTTGTGTTCTAACACCACGATACACAAGTAAATAACTATGATAAAAATTACTCTGCCAGTTTAGCGTTCCCCCTCCCTTCTTTTCTTGCAAAAGCGGCGCCCAGGGCCACTGGCGAATACGGAAATTGGGGAGGGGGAATAGTGGCATCCCCTCCCCCCCCTCCCCTTCGAACCTAGAATAATTTTCAGATTTTCTCCTAATTCCTTATCATGGTTTACCAAACCTACTAATGCATTGAAGTAGCTTGGCTTCTGGGTTGTAGCCGTGTCCTTGGCGAATAATTCACCGACGTTTCGGTCGACATTGCAGTCACCATCATCAGGGAGTATAAACACTATTTCTATCACTAATATTCACAAAAAATGTTTTTTTTTTAATTTTATGGACCAGATTTTAATATCAATCACTAAATTATTAGATTAAAATCACATTATAGTTTTTATTTGAATGTAGCCTTTTTTATCCTGTGAACAGTTCGTTGCACGGTGCGCACGCATGGTCAAATTTCACTCTCATCAATTTTTTCATAACGCTTCTAAAGAAGTCTAACTTCAAAAAGTATGCCATACTCCGAATTCCAAATTTTATGATAAGTAAAGAGCACCACGTTTCTGAAAAAAAAAAATTCCTTAAGTGTTTTTTTTTTATTTCATGACATGGTTTTAGGAGCATTATTTCACATAGCGTTGTTATACTTTAAGAATTTTACCATTAGCTTAAGGTTTAATGAGTGGTTAGGTTTATATATTACAAATACGTACAGTGATTTCTTGAGAATGGTCGCTTGGTTTAAGTAAACTACATAAAAGGAAACCTGTACTAACTTTTGAACGGCTGGTTAGGAGTAATCAATTTGGAAGGTAGCTTAATTAATCCTAAACAATCATCCTTACTTTTTATAGTATTTTAATGTAGTTTAAACAACGAAACCATACGTTCTTACGATTTTACGCTATTATTAATGTACCTTACCTAACCTAACCACACGAAATCGAACACTTTCATCTTCAGCTGCAACCGTTTATTTGGATGGCTGTGATCCAATAAACGCCCACTTTGAGCTGCTTCTCTAAATGAGTAACCGTTTATTTGAATGGGTATGAGCCAATAAAAAAAATCCCGAGTTAAAAAAAAGGAACGAATCAAAGGCAGAACACTCAACTCAGCAGTAAATAAACGGTTGGCATTCCTTCAAGTATACAAAGTATCGTGGAGTCCAACATATAGTTAAATAAACCCAATAATTATACTCGTATGTATAAATCATAGTGCATATTCACAATTTCAAACAAAACTTAACAAGTTTTAAAACTTCATTGTTTGTGTTGTGTTTCATTAAATTTAGCTACACTCCCATCTCTCTGTTAACGACACAAAGTTAAGAATGCTCTTTCATCCATTATCAAGTTAACAAAACCATTTATGCCTTAAAGTAAGTTCAATTTATACAATTCTACATTTCATCAACTATTATCACAAAATTTTCGCATTTTCCAACACGATATAGTTCAATTTCGTATTTTGTCCTGATGAGGTTATAAGCGACAATGAATTTACATCAGAAGACTCTCTTTAAAAAAAAACATTTGGCTGGAAATATGATAATGCGGACAATTAGAATCATGCCAATTGATGTTGTGTTTACAAAGAAAGAGTTCTAGTGATAACTAAGTCTATAGTTTCAAAAAAAAAATTTATTGGGCGTAATTATTTATTGACACCAAATCATGTAACACAGAATTATTCAAAATAACGCCGAGCGTTATAAACATAAGCAAATTATGTTTTCAACTACATTTCTTGAAGCGAATCACGCAGCACCTCGGTTACATATTTCCGTCCCATGCGACTTCCGTTCCATTCACGAGATTACTCTGAGACGTTACACATCAAACTAAATTTGGCGACGATTTTCCAAATACTTCCTTGTGAAACGTAGACATATATATATAAACACACACACACACTAGCGACCCGCCCCAGCTTCGCACGGGTGCAATGCTGATACTAAATATACTACATAATATCTTTATATACAACCGCCGCAACCGCTATGTCCCTGCATTTTAAATCTATAATATCTTCGAAAATATTCATTTAAATTACATGTTGTAAGGGCCATATTGATCTATATTAAATGCACAATGTATTTAAGGTACTTAACTGGATAAGGATTAATGCTGTATTGCTTAAAATCGCTTCGTAAATAAGCCATTATTTCTCGTAAAAAAGTAAAGGATAAAAAATGGTTATTGTGGGTTGTTCCTAAGAGATATACATATACCATCGCGGACTTTTTATAGAACGTTTTAAGGTGTACAATACTGTAGTACATTATTTTGATCTATCTCGTATGGTTCAGCCAGCGTTTGCAATGTAAGCGCAAAAAAATTGTGTTTATTTACGACATTACATTAGAAACCTCTAAAATTATCAGTGTTTATCTACTATATTATGCATGTATCACTACATATAAACCTTCTTCTTGAATCATTCTATCTATTAAAAAAAACGCATCAAAATCCTTGCGTAGTTTTAAAAATCTAAGCATTCATAGGGACAGACAGACAGCGGCAAGCGACTTTGTTTTTTACTATGTAGTGATAACCAAGCTTTTGGATGTTAACAGCGACGACGCAAACACGTGCCGATTGTTACGGCGGTATTCCGTGGGGCTTGCAGCACGGGACATGTTCCTACGAGACCATTGGGTCCCCGCCTGCCCCTCTTCTCCCTGTTTTACAGCGCCCCAAGCGGACCAGATTCAACCCTTATTCCTCCCCCTTTTGCCCCATTTTACTGTTACACCTCCCACCTTTCTTTTTTTTTCTTCTTTTCCTTCGACTGCCGCACGGGCGCTGACTAGCAGCGGTCACGCGCGCGCGGAACTGCGACGTAAACCTCCGCCGTTCGCAATCACCGATAGCGACCCGCTCCCCCGACGTCGCAGTCACGTGGTGGCAGGGATGTTGGTTGGTCCGGTGAGAGAGAGGGAGGGGGTTGGATTTGCCGAGCCGAACGCGAGATTCCCCTTCGTCCGGTCCACCGCTGACGACGCGACGACCAACCTAACCCCCTTCCCCCCTTCACCCCTTCCACCGTCAACCGCTCCACCACTAAATAACTGCAGCGGCGGTAGTTCTCCTGATGTGTTTTCGCCCGTTGGTTAGTCCGGCAAGAATGAACATAGACTTACGTGGCAAGATGAATTTTACCTCTACGCAGCAATCCTATATATAGGGACTAGAAAAATTCGCGGTTTCAATGACCATTAGGATAGACTCCACGATTCTCTATGTACTCGGGCAACTATCACCTGGTCATTGGCTACCGACTCGGGACACCTGTTTACTGCGATTCTTATGATTCGATACTTATTTTGTTGAGTGTTTTCCATTGGCTCAGAGTCCTTCAGGTAAATTGCGGTCCAATCACTGACACAGCATTAAGCTAAACGAGTTTGGATTCCAGCCTGTCTCGAAAGGAATCCGCGAATTTTTCCGGTCTCTACCTATATAATATAGTTACGTGCATCACAGACTCACTGACTCTGTAAAGCCAAAGATATATGTATACCTTGGAGACAAGCGTACCACGAAGCACAAATATTAGAATACTCCATAGAGATGTGCATAAAATATAAAATGGAAGTTTAACAATAGAGTTACATTTGAAATAAAGCTGCATAAGTGGAACACGTCTTAATAATTAAATTTAAGTGTTTGTTATATTCATCTTTTATATATTAACATAATTTTTAGGCATTTTTTTATCATTTCATATAAACTAACAAGAAACAATTTTATTTGTATAATATTAAAAGAAATAAAAAGTTAATAAAAATTTCGTGTATATTAAATTTAAATTGAGTATTAAACTATAAATGTTCCTCCGAGCGCAGGGTGTAAGGTAAGGATTGGGATTACGTCCGCCATCTTGGATTGTGACATAACGGTGACCATCTTAGATGAACTTGACTTTGACAACGGTTGCCATATTGGATCCGCCATATTGGATTGTTGAACAAATAACAAAGCATTTAACTATCTAAACTTTCACTTTTATAAATTAGTACGGTAGTTTTTGTCCACAGACAACCCAGTAAAATAAAATAAAGCAATCAATCATTATAATTGTTTAATAGCCATTGATTTACGTACTGTACATTAAACTACTTATACACAGGATAATTGAAGCATTTTTTGACTACGCATGATTTTGTTAAGCACATATGCTCATAAATTTTAACTCATGTTAGAGTTTTGTTTCGCAAGGTAGTTGTAGTAATTGTTCTTATTGTTAATAAAACTTTATTGGATGATTAAGTGAAAAGGGATTGTAAAAAAGTATGCATGAGTGGGTGTTGTTTAGTCAGCGCGTAAAAAATGTTTGAAAATTATGTTATTTTTTGTAGAAATCTACTTAAATTAATTTGTATTATATTTCTTTATTTACCGCAATGGAATAATAAACACCTAAAAGCTTTTTATTTAAGTTTTACTAACACATTTTATCTTTAACATTACAAAAAGTACCATTTTATGCATGTATTTAATTCAAAGAGTCTCAAAATTATTTTATAATATTTATGACGATAACACACTTTGTTTATGGTTTGTCTTTTTGCTGTGAATGGTTTTTAAAATAAAAAATTTTTTAAAGCGTAAATCTGAGCATTTTGATAAAAAAATCGAATTACTATAAAAATTTCTTAATTTTTCCCCTTTACAGATGTATTCTTTTGCTATCGCCATTGAAGTGTATTAAAAATAGTAATAAAAATGTGTTTTGTAGCAAGCTATTTTTTTTTTTATCCGGTAATGTTGTCCTCGCCCAACCGGGCCAAGCAAACTTGGTCCTTAGTTCCGCGCGGCGCAGTTTGCAGAGCGCTGTGGCCCGCGGACTGAACTCTGGCGGGCGAGGCGGGAATCACGCGCGGATCCGGCCTTAAGAGCGCGCTAAGTCCCCTTCGAGACCTCGACACCGCGCCTTGATCCAGGCCAGCCCCTGGCGGGCACGCACACCGCCGAGCACAGCCTGGTGGTGGGGGGTGGTGTCCTAGATCCCCGCTCACTAGATCCTTCTCCCGTCCAGCCGCAGAGCGAATACACAAGACGAGACAGAATTAGGGTATTCGGAAACCGTAGCCGATTTTCAGAACCGGGAATTTCGGTGCCATTCTTCAACGAGAGTGTGCGCAAGCACTTGTTTCAGAAAATACATATAGGTATCCTATACTGTCAGTTGTGAGTGCCTTGAATTTTATATTTGCTACCAGAGCGCTTGCGTTCCTACTTGTTCAAACAGCAGCGTAGAGAGCGCTGTTGAGAAGTCCCTGCATTTCCCGTATATGTAGCGCTAACTGTTATGAATTTGATATAACTTTCAGAGATTTGGAGTATTCCGATTGGGAGAATTTTTGAAGAAACAGTAAGACGCACAGTTTTTTTATGGTGTGAGGAATTTAGAAGTGATTATAATTTGTTTTTAATTTATTATTATTATTTGATGAATAATTATCGATAACGTGTGCAGTTATTTTTAAGTAAGCAATAATTTGGTTTTTGGTGTTTATCTGGACAATTGTCTCCTTTCTCTGTATCTCCTCTGCCGCTTTATCTCTTACGATATACTTAGGATTCGATGTATGAATTACCAAAGAAATTTCACTTCTATCGCGTGTTCTGGGTTACACGAACTTTTTATTGTTATTATGTTTAATTGTTTTTTAATGTTCCTAAAATCATTTCTTTTTTACTTTTTAAGTTTTCTGAGGCAAGATACACAAAGTTACGTTAAATTGTTTTAAAGAAAAATTTATCTTTGACGAATTTAGATCAAAGTTTGGTATTTATAATTTTTTATTTGCTGCAAACATTCCGTTTGTACAATTCTGAGCAACAAATATTTTCTTTGTTAATGCAGTGTGTCCACGTTTTGCAGCCACTCTAACTTAACGCTTCATTTACCAATATAACTGATAAAAAAATGCCTTATGGCGGAGGTATTTGGTACGTCGCTGAAGTTTTGAAACACGGTGTCATTTTTAACGTCCAAAAATTAATATACAAAGAGTCTGATGTTCGATTTTAACGGTTTTTAAAAGTTTTCTTAGACAAAATACTACTTTACGTTGCACAGTTAAAAAAAACTTTATTTTGGTGTACGATAAGTAAACAAACCCACATGGCTTTATTTAAACCAGATGAATGTAACAGTTGTGTGGAATCGTAAGTAAATGCTGGCTTCGTACGTAGAAGACAATAATTAGAGATCGGAAAAATTTGCGAATTCATTTCGTGATAGGCTAAAATACAAATAGTTATACCTCAGTGCTGCCTCTGCTATTGGCTTACAACTCACCTGGATGACTCTGGGCCAATGAGAAAAACCCAACCAAAGCTTTATCGAATCAAGGCTGCTACGTTGGGATGTCTCACAAGACAGCAGCCAATGAGTGGGTGATATTTGACCGAGTGTACGTAGAACTATGGAGTTCATCGAACCCGCGAATTTTTCCGGTCCCTAACAATAATCGGTCTATGACATAAATTAAGTTTGCAGTTTGTGCTTCTATGCACCTTACCAAGATATACGTCACTGTGTAAGTAAAACAAATATTTTTTATAAACATGTGGTGCTGTATTCCGAGCTAAAGTATTATAAAATAAGGTGTTTATAAAGTTTATACAAATTTTTTTATAATAGGTAGGAACCGGAAAAATTCGCGGATTCAATGACCTCTAGGATAGCCTCCATTATCCTCTGCATTTCTCAAGAAAACACGCGTGTTTATTGGGTACTAAATTGTGAGGCGTCTCCACTGGGTAGCTTGTGATTCGACGCTTCTTTGGTAGATAGTCTCTCATTGGCCCAGAGAGCTCCAGTTAAACTGCTACCCAATAGCAGAACCAGCAGAATTGTACACATGTTTGATTTTCAACCTATCATGAAATGAATCCGCTGATTTTTCCGGTCTCTAATAATAGGTGTTTGTAGATATTATTTCGCGCTTTGAAATCTGAAAAAATAGCGGTTTTTATCTATAGTATGATTTGTTTTGCCATTGTTACATTTACATGAAAACAAAGTTTCAGTTTTCCATCCTTTGAAGTTATACTTATTTATGCGTGGTATGAAAAACGATGAGAGTGAATGTTTACGATGCGCGCGCAACGTACAACACAAATTTACAGGATGAAAAAATGGTACATACAAATAAAAGTTATAAATGTGCTTCTAAATAATAAACTTAAGTGGTTAAAATTTAATTAAGGTCCATATCATTATAATCATTATAATTTTAAAATTTATGATATAAATTGTGTTTATAAAGTTTTTCAAGATTATGTTTATGGGTGAGGTTATGTTCCGTGTGTATAATTTATTTTCAATATAATTTATAAATTTTTACATTATTATAAATTATTTAAAAATATAAATTAGAGATATTATTCATCATATTTATTGTTTTTCATTATTAATTTGAATTCGTCTAGATTATTTTACTAAATTGAATAATTAATTATATACACTTGTATATATAAATATAGAATACTAAGTACTTATTTAAATTTCTTAATTATTTGAATTCTTAAATGATCAACCATTTTTATAATATCATTCCAGTCCTTTTATAATTTTATTTATATTAATTATCTGTACAAAAAAATTAAAGGTTTTATTTTACGCCTACACGCGTACATAAGTACACGCAATCGTTTTTTTTTTCTGGCACACATCCTTGATTCTTTTTGGCCAATAGAACGTGTCACGTGTTTTTGTTTTCCTTTTTTTACCGTCACGGTGGATGTCGACTTCTTTACGGACTTGGGGTGAGCCCTAGATCCCCGGTACAAGATACATAGAGAGAGATGAAGGTCACCTTGATCCTCTCCCTGTTTGCGCCGTTGTCCGCCACCCCCAACGGCGCTGTTGTCGCCTGGTGGCTAATTGAGCGCCGTGCGGAAGCCAGGATTATGTACTCCCGCATCCTTCCGGTCGTCGCAGCAACCCTGTCCAAGTTAGCGTTTTGCTGAGAACGAAAACAGATTAGGGGAAGGGGGCAGAATGGGCGTTTTTTGTAACTTTTGGTGGCTCCGGTCATGTCACAGTCTTGTGTTACAATCAGATACACTATACATAGAGTTTATTTCGTGTTATTATCTTTGAAAGATTTGTGCAATGGGAGTGCATGACTTGATGTAAGTTTTTGGACATACACCATTGCTAAGCACATGTATGTCTGTAGAAGAAAACTACAAAATAAATAAATAAAAATAGGCTACCCAAAATACATAAATCACTAATTAAGCAAAAAATTGCTGTTGTCAACAGGATATAAACACCACAAAATATTCCGTAACAGAAATATGGTCAACAAACAAAGAAAAACAAAGAAAAATGTACTAAGAGAACGAAAAAAAAACACAAATGATGATACAAAAATAATGAACCCAAAAACATTCAGCACAACGGTTGAAACGTGACAAAAACACGACAAAAAGAAAAGACGAAACAAACACAATAGTTTTTCCAAAACAGAATAGAGCGATAAAAAAACCCACAAATAATGATAGCACAAAAATATTGAACCCAAAAAAATACAGGACAACAGTTGAAACGAGACAAAAACACGACAAAACGAAAAGACGAAACAAACACAATAGTTTTTCCAAAACAGAAACAAGTGACGTTTCGGGAACTGCTATCTGCTCCCGTCCTCAGGCAGAGATACACATGGTACGAAAACACAGGTGCGTATGTCCAAAAGCTTACATCAAGTCATTCACTCCCATTGCACAAATCTTTCAAAGATAATATAACATACGTATTGGTTCACCAAATATAACTAGAATATATTTGGTAAACTAAAATAGTCATAGTAAAAGTATTCCAAGTTTTTAAATACGAAATAAAACTGGCGTACTTTGATGATATCGCATATTCTCCTTCTAAAAACTCAATAGGCTTTGAAGCACAGCGCTAGAACACGCCTTTAAAAAAAATTAGGGATACTTTTGAGGTGGTTCAAAACTCGAACTGGGATGGTTTTGGTTTTTAATTTTTTTTTAATTATATTATATAATAATGTTTAAATAGCTCAATAAGTTTAAGATTTGTTTGTAGAATGTATTTACATATAGATGTCAGTCGTTTCGGTAAAAACAAATTTGCAAACATATACTTAGTGTTATAGAGATTTTATTTTGATATTTTAGTGATACCATTAAACTATAACTTATAAAGTGTACGGAAATTTATATTATTTACTGTTTAATGAATTTTAACAAGATGGGCAAGACGAATTTGTATTTTTATTCGACATAGTACATTTTTGTGTAGTTATTTATTACACATGGACTATCGCATTCTTAAGAATGACGAATGCATTTTTTTTCATTAATTAAATTCATTAATTAAATTCCCACGACCAACAGTGCAAAACTGTATGTCCAAAAATTTTTACTAAATCACAATTCCCTGTTGAATGAATCATTTAAAGAACGAAATCCTCATAATTGTTCATCTCATCAGTCATCATCACTACAGGCACCAGCGTACGAAGAATTTCATTTCGTGGGGGGGCAGTACATCTTGCACGCTGTTTTCTTTCAAATTCATTCCCTTTGTTGGCGGGGATGATCAATTATTTTTAAGATTTTAAGTATTTAAGGGGGTAGGGTAACACATTCCATCCTTCTGTTCCCCCCCCCCCCCACAAAAAAAAAACCTCCACAAATCTTGCGTACGCCTTTGACTACATGAGATACTGATCTAGGTGCCACAGTTTTTTTATACTAATAACTGATTTTGTCGATGGTTGGAGCGTTTACATGGCAAAGAGTTGAAAACGTTGTTTTGCTATTATCTGAATGTGTAATGTAATGATTGTATATACACCCTAGACATGGCAGTTAAGTTTCCTTTAGTATTTAATTTCAAATATATTTATATTTTGTGCGTGTTACACCAAAAAAACACAAATATATTTGTGAAATAATAGTTAACTAATTTTAAATGATGCAATTCGTTATTTTTTAAAAAATAGTTTCCAAATATATATTTTTTAAACAATAAAACAGTTTAGCTAACGTATCCCTTCGAAAGTTATATACTTAAAAAACCAGAACATTCTATATTTAAAATATTGCGATTTTTTTTAATTATTCACTCAGCTGTAAACATAGTACATCACTGAAGTGACGTCACGAGAGAGTATAAACGTGCCAATGCGTACATTTGAGAAGGACCAGCAAAATACTGCATCGTTAATTAGGTAAGTTTTACTTTCTTTGAGTTTTAATTAACGCGGTGGATGGGTGTAACCACTTTGTTATCCCGATGGCTTTTTACGATTTACCATACTTTTTCGGTGTTTTATCTTGGTTTCCTGTTTAAACCTAACTCCCGAGTGCGGTTTTCTGGGGTGCTGATACGTTTTATTAATGTCACAAAATTTTGACGTCAAAATATGTGCATATAACCGAATCTTAACCATTTGTTTGAACATTTATAAAAACACTTGTTGTAAAGAATACTTTTTAAAAACATTTTGAAACAAAAATAAATATATTAAATTTTTCGTAGTTTGCATTTTACTCTATGCCTCTTCTTTGTATATATGAAAATTATTGTAGCTAACATAAAGAGAACATATCCTTTAAATTGTACTAGCCCTAAGACATTAATTTTCATTAAATTTTAGAAGGTGTGTATTTCTTAAAGAAAAAAATTAAATTTGGGTCACAATATCAGCAACTTTAGAATTAATACTTACCCAGTTTTTTTTAAAAATATATTTTCTAAAAAATTCCTTCATCCAAAAATAATATTTTTAAAATGGACAATGAAATACACAGTACTGATTAAAAGAAAATATTAAATTTTAAATTATTTTGACCGCATTAAAAGATAATCGATAGAAAAATTTTATATAATTATATATATTGTGAATTTTTGGCATATAAAAACCAGTGTTATATTATGTTAACTAACTGACGTGTATGGTTCTGGTGAAATAAAATTAGCGACCACTTTAACCTCAAACAATAAGACTTCCTGTTCTTAAAAAATATCAAAAATGTTTGAGAGACCATTATAAAAATTACTTAAGAACGTCTTTAATCTAAATGCCTATGTTATTTCTAGCATTGCATCAGATTATCCAGTTCTGTGATAGCTCGATGCAACCAAGGCTTTAGAGTTGTTTGGAGACGTACAGTACATACACTGTAAACATATTGTACATTTTTCTCATCACTGACGGGTAGTAATTTAACAGTGTAGCTTTAAAAATCATCCATACACTGTATGCTGCGTTATTTCACACATTTTAAATTAATAAATCTACTACTTTCAATTTAAATTTATACATACATATTATACTCAACAATACAGTGTATGTATGTGTAAAATCATTTTTGTATATGCAGAGTTACACTGCGGTATTAAGTGTTTTTATCAATCATCAAGTATAACTAAACATACGCCACCAATTTAATTTTTTACATTAAAATATGTGAAATAGTATATCATTACATGTGAAATAACATCTTATTTGTAGGTGTAAAATTACTCATCACGCACAGGTCATTTAGCCATACGTAAGTGTATAGGATTGTTCGCGTTAGATAATATACTTTATTAATAACACGTTAGAACGTTACCCAACTGGTATCGTTTTTTTGTATGCAAACCTTTAAAACCTAGACAGATTTCAGTATATATTATAAGACGTATTATGCCAACGATATTACCAAAGAAACGAATGTTTTATGTTATTATTTCTCTCTTTTTATCGATTCAGTATTTCCATTATTGTTTCTTAACAATCACGTACGGCAGAATTTTAGTTATGCTTCCATCAATTAATCCATGCTTGCCCAGTGTTGAATAAAACGTAACCTAGTTATACTCTTTGACGTATGTACAGAGCAAATAAAAGTGTTATTAAATATCGCAGGCTTCCACGGCCATTGTCTGCATTTTCTTGGCTTCTTGGTATAGGCCGTATCAGGTAATTGTCTTGCGACGTTTCGGCGGTCATTGCAGCTGCCATCATCAGGTGGATTAAAGTCCGACTAAGTCTGACTAAGTTTGACTTAGTCTACCTGACGATGGAAGCTGCAATGACTGCCGAAACGTCGCAATACAATTACCTGATACGGCCTATACCCAGAAGCCAAGAAAATGCAAAAAAAAAAAAAGTTTTTATTCTTGGCTGGCAAAAATTAAATGTTTAATGATTTGTGTTTTAAAATACGTATATTTATTTTTCTCAACTGTTTGTCTTGAAGCCAAAACAAGCTCACGTTGAGAGTGGTGGTCATGGAAATTCAGCCACACCCTGTATTCAACCACCATTACGCCACGGGCGCCCAACTTCATCACTTCCCCCGAAACACGGGTAATCAGAGTCCCGCTTTTATTGGGTTTTTCCCCCCGCGAAATTAATTGGACGAGATAATCAGATGCAGATTATCTAAAATGCTAATATTTCCCTGCCGGTGTAGGGAGTTGGGTAAAAATAATAGAACTAAAGATTAATCGCTTTAGGAAGGAAGGATAAAAGATAAGGAACATAAACTTCTACTCAGGGGAACGCTAAGAAGAGTAAAGAACGAAGATAATCAACAGCTTTATTTTAATCGCGAGAAAGAAAAAGTCTCCCCTTTGTCGTTAGCAAATTATACAGAAAACTAGCAGACGTTTCGGGTCATCATTAAAATACTGCTGTACAATAATGGTCAAAATATTTCAGATGAAAATGAAAAACAACAAAGGAGAAGTTAGTGTATTATTATTATTATTTTTAAATGCAGTCAACAATAAAAAAGGCAGCATGCTTGCTACGAGAAATGTTCAAAAAAAATCTGATTAACGCAATTTGATACAGGACGATTCCTACCTTGTATATACTACCGTTTTATGTGAGTTTATATTTTTAAAACTCACAATCAAAACAAAATAAGTAGATACCCTGAAATTGTGTGGATTCATCTGCCCTCAGGGTCAAAGTCTAAGTCATAGTAGTGTTCAACTCATGTTTGTTTTCCCATTGGTTGATTTATTAGCAACAACATTCTTATCCTTGGCGATTGTCACTACCTGATTCGCTTACTTCGCCTAGTTGGGCATCATTGGCTAACGGGTCTAGAGGGGCGTGTCTATATAACATGAACACAGTGTGGGAGTATGAAAGTTTCCATTCTAACTTTGGTTCACAGACGAGTCTGGCTTTAGTCTGTGCCATTCAGACGGTCGAGACGGTATGGTGACTACCAGGGGAGCTATTCGCTCAATGTACCTACTCTTCGCGAATCACGGCCTTTTCAAAGGCAATCAGTAATGGTTTGGGGAGGAATGAATTTTCACCTTGTACCAAACTGATTTTCATTGATAGCGAAGCTCTGAACTCTCAGAGGTACATTTAGGACGTGCTCCTAGAGGCTGTGATTCCATTTGCTCCACTTATTGGTGAGCAGTAGTTCATTTTGATGCAGGACAAAGCACGCCCGCATACTGAAAGAACATGCATCTGCTACTTTGGAGCAGGCGGGAATTTGTAGACCTTCTTAAGGTGTAGAATACAGTAGTACATTATTTTGATCTATCTCGTAGGGTTCAGCCAGCGTTTGCAATGTAAGCGCAAAAATAATGTGTTTATCTACATCACATTATCAACCTCTAAAATTATCAGTGTTTCTCTGCTATATTTTGTATTTATGATACGTAGATATAAACCTTCCTCTTGAATTACTCTATCTATTTAAAAAAAAAATGCATCAAAATCCGTTCCGTAGTTTTAAAGGTCAAAGCATACATAGGGACAGACAGACAGCGGGAAGCGACTGTTTTATACTATGTAGTGATTATATATATATATAATTCTTAATTTTCTTGCAGTTAAGATAACTTCTGATGTAAATAATGTATTATTGTTATTTCATTGATAAGAATTAATTTAAAATTGAAAAATTTAGCTATTATAATCTTTTAAGTGTCTTTTGGCCGTGTGTTTATGTTTGTGTTGTCCCATTTTTATTGTTGTGTTTATCATTGTGTTTTGTGTATGTTATTGCTCTTTATTTATGTGATATTTGTTAAGTGCCCACCTGTTAAAGGCTTTGACTGTTGGTAGGCACTCAAATAATAATAAATATATATATTTATTACAATTATGAGCAGAAATGATAGTGTTCTCCCTGCTGGGTGTACTTGGCAGAGTGTGGGTGGCCAGCATCCAGGGGAGACGCAGTGGCCGGTGTTAAGGCGAGCTGAGCGCGACTGACGCCACGTGACGCGGTGTGTGTGTTGCAGGGCGCGGACCGGCGGAGCGAAGAGCGGAGGACTGCTGACCCACTGGTCCAGGGACGCGCGAGGCTGGCCTAGGATGACCCTCGCTCAGCTGTACTGTTGACAAGTGAGTGACGCCTCCTCGATGTCGCGTGCGGAACTCAGTTTGTCGGCGATATCTAGGGGCATGCATATTTCGTGAAAATATTACGAGACTAGCCTGAAAGTTAAAAAACTGTAGCATCGTCTTTGTTTTGTGATGGGGTGAGTTTATTTCAGGTGCATGTCTACTATTATTCAGCGAAAGAAAACTCGTCCTGAGTGGCTCGGTCAAACAAGGTAACTACTTCTCTCGAAGACGGCCGCCAATCACAAGGAAGAAACCGCTGGTGCATATGTACCTTGTTGCAGTCTAATAAACGTTCAGATTTTTTCGCGAAAAATACCTTCTCCTAGTGATATCACTCGTGAAGCTGCAAGACAAAGCTTTGTTAAGTCGCAACTGTTACAAAAATCTGGCTTGCAATCTTGCAACTGAGTTTCCAAGAACTATCCTTGTTAAAATTAAAATTGGTTTATTTTACAGTTTACTCTCCATTTGAAACGATTTTATCAGATTTTTTTATTTTTAAGATAGTTTTTTCCCAAATTATTATGCTTCTAATATTTTTTTTTGTAAACTGATTTTAAATTAATTGATTAAAAACCACATGTAATACAAGGTAAATAATATTTTTTTACACTCAGTTTCCAAATATATCGCTTGTTAAATTGTACCATTGGCAATTTTATAAAGCCCTGCTTTGCATTTTTACAAGTGATATTGTGGGCAACTGAGTTCCAATTACAGGCAAATATTGTGACAGTACTACTGGAAGCATAAAATCAAGTGGTATAAAGTTTTTGGATCAACCAGTAACCTAGAGCTTAAAATAAAAATTTGGTTTTCCCAAAACCACATAACCTTGGGATTTTCAGGGTTTTGGTAAAAAAAATTACTTTTATTGTTTTATGAATGATATACTAAAAAAAATTTAAGACAGAGGATACATATGAACGGTTAAAACAAACCTGTACACCAGATGATTTCATTCTTTCAGTACATACTAGGGCTCGGATTACAATTTCCGTACCATTTACGATATTAAATACGGTCTTATTTATTAAGAAATTTAAAAATATTTTTTACACCTTTCACCCAAAATATTTTTTATAAAACAACCATTACTGCAAGGGGTGGAAAATAATACGGGTGGTAAGAAAAAAAATTCTTAGGAAGTACATTATTAAATCCTTTCAATTTGTTTGTAAGCCGTATAAATATATAAAAAATTATCAAAAACAATTTTATACAGCCAACCATTGCTGCTAAGGGTGAAATAAACAGCTGTTAATGATTAAAATATTCCTAAATTCCTTTTCAGGTAACCAGTAAAATATATAAAAATTATTGTAAATCTTCTAATAGTTATCTAAAACTTTGGTCTGAAACAATTTTTGATACCACGAACCATTACTTCAAGGGGTTGAAAAAAAACAGGGGTTGTAATAACAAAATTAATATAAATTTTGGACCATGTACGCCATCTAATCCGTTCTTTTTTATTTCAAACCGTCTAATTATTGTTTAATACATTAATCTTACGTAAATTTGTGTGTAACCATCCATAACTGCAAAAATTAGAAATAACACGGATTGAAAGTAAAAAAAAACAATAACTTGTTTAGTAGGTATACTATAAAATCAGTTATTGTAAAAATTCTAAACATTATCTAAACATTAGGCTGAAATAATTTTTGATGAAACGAACTGTTACTGTAAAAACAGGGGTTAAAAAAATAATAAAAACTCAATACTTTCATACTATAAAATACGTTCGAATATATTTTAAACCATGTTAATATTAGCCTTGGTCCAAAGCAAAAATTTTAACGACTAGATATTAGTGCAAAATATGCAAAATAGTGTTTGAAGGTCAAAAAAATTCATAACTACCATAATAGACATTATATGATATTAGTAGGGACCGGAAAAATTCGCGGGTTCAATGACCTCCAGGATGAACTCCATAGTTCTACGTACACTCGGTTAAATGTCACCCACTCATTGGCTGCTGTCTTATAAGACGTCCCAGCGTAGCAGCCTGTGATTCGATAAAGCTTTGGTCGTGTGTTTCTCATTGGCCCAGAGTCATCCAGGTGAGTTGTGAGCCAATAGCAGAGGCAGCACTGAGGTATAACTATTTGTATTTTAGCCTGTCGCGAAATAAATTCGCGAATTTTTCCGGTCTCTATTAATAACTTATTTAATTAATTACATAGGTTTTTTTTTTTTTTTTTTTTTTTACCATTTTTCGATATTTGACACCAAAGGAAGTGAAACAGAGATACGTTAGTTTCTATACAAACAAAACATATATTTATGTAAATTATGAAATTATGATGTGGTAATAAACTAAGCAAGAATAACGTAGGTACATTAATAGACACCGGAAAAATTCGCGCTTCCGATGACCTCTGGGATAGACTACACAACCCTCTACACACTGAGGCAAATGCCACCTGCTCATTGGCTATTGACTCGTGACACCTGTCAACTGGGACGCTTGCGATTCGATACTATTTTGGTTGAAGGTTTTCCATTGGCTCAAAGTCCTTCAGATAAACTGTAAGCCAATTGCAGAAGCAATATAAAGTTACAGTTGTTTGGATTCTAACATATCGTGAAATGAATACGCGAATTTTTCTGGTCTCTATACATTAAATGATTTAATAGCATGTATTTTTGACTTTACAATTTTACTATATTCAACCGCATATGTCGTATCTTTGAAGATAATCAAGCGGATGTAAGGTATGCCTAACATACATGCAAAATCTACTAAATCGTTTCACTATTTGCTGAGTTTCTTCTTCTCAACGGGTAGAATATTTTTAATAATAAACATTAAAAACATATATTATTATGAAAACAAACTTAATTTAAATATTTGTAATGATTAATAAACATACATTGAGCTACACTCTCTTATTTAACATTCTCTGAAATATTGCGCCTTAATTTTAAAAAGGGGTTAAATATATTTCAAAAATTAATGATGTTGTGGAATCCCACTAAATACGTAGTGGCAAAAAAGATAAATACGTTATTATAAAAATTAATTATAATTCTTTAGGAGTTCACATCTGCGGTAAAAAAAAAAGTTATTAGTTTGGTTTCATTCATTAAAGGATATTGCCTTATTAATAGACACCTGCAAAATTCGCGGATTCATTGACCTCTAGGATAGACTCCACAGTCCTTTAAATACTCGCGGAAATGACACCTGTTCATTGGCTACTGACGCGTGAGACGTCTCAACTAGGCTGTCCGTAATTCGGCACTTTCTTGGATTAGTGTTTCCCATTGGCCCGCAGTTCCCCGGATAAAATGTGGGCCAATCGCAGAAGCGGTACGAAGGTATAGTTATTTTGATGCTAGCCTATCGCGAAATGAATCCGCGAATTTTGCATGTCTCTACTTATTAACTTAGTTCTGAATTTTTACATGGGTATCCTTGTGGTAAAAGAGCAGAAAAGGTAAATAATTTTCGAATTTTGTTCAAGCAATTCTAAGCATAACAAAGAATCAACTAATACGTTGGATATGAAATCTGTAGAGACATGCAAAATTCGCGGATTCATTTCGCGATAGGCTAGCATCAAAACTACTATACCTTCGTACCGCTTCTGCGATTGGCCCACATTTTATCCGGGGAACTGCGGGCCAATGGGAAACACTAATCCAAGAAAGTGCCGAATTACGGACAGCCTAGTTGAGACGTCTCACGCGTCAGTAGCCAATGAACAGGTGTCATTTCCGCGAGTATTTAAAGGACTGTGGAGTCTATCCTAGAGGTCAATGAATCCGCGAATTTTGCAGGTCTCTAGAAATCTGATATCTGCAATCCACATTGCAAATGAAGGTGCGATTGTATGAGATATTTTTTTTAAGTGGCTAAATCTGTAATAAGAGGTTTTTTAAAATTTTCTAAGCATAGCTTTAAATATATTAAATGAAAGTGTAAGTATAAATGATGGCACAAACTTAATTAGAATGAATAGAGCACTTGCTTCGCCATTTTTTTAGATTATCTACCTCATGAAATGAAAAGGAGTTAAAGGTGATTTCATCAAAGTAATTTTTTTTTTTAACAAAAGCTTTGTTGTAAAGCTATACCTATATACATATCCACACATATATACTCATTAATGCACAAAAACATATTTACAAAATATATAGAATAAGGAATTAATTAATTGTAATAAAAAGAGCTTATATGTCACACAATTATACACAGGGACTTTAGCGGTTGGACCCTCCAAGATTATTTTGTGTTTCATGCCAAAAGAATACCGTCGCAAATATTAATGTATCCAAATATCCCCGGGTTTTGGGATCAAACCAAGAGTTAGTTTTATTTTAACGCAAAGCACACAGGATATCATAGAACCAAGCATGTCTGGAAAATTTTAGCAGTTCGTTTGTCACATGAATGAAGCCACAATAATTTCGTGAGGATTTTTTTTGCTCCAGGACTGTCTCAAAATTTTTTTATATAATCATTTCTTTTAGACAGTTCATGGTCGATAAAAACCAATATTATCTTTTGGGGGGATACACGTGATTGTTAATGAGTCATGTCTGACTTTAGGTTAGTTTTTTTTTGACGTGATAACGTATTATAAATCGATGAACACCGGCTGCGCGCACGAAAAAGCATGACTCATTGTCACGTTCCGCCTGAGCCGAGCGTGCAAGAACCGACAAACCACCGTGCGAGAAAATCTTCTATAATATCAAACAGGTTAAGGCGGGCTTTTTAACCAATTGGTCGTGATTATATTTAAACAAATTATTTAAATTAAATTTGAAGAAACTGTAAATAATATTTAAAAATTAAAAAGTATGCAATTCTTCATCAATTTTTTTCTTATGACGTTATCACGTAAAATTATCGTCCGTAAACCGACTTTACAGACAACCCACCTTTTTTTTTTTTTTTGTTTTGTTTGGCGAGCCCGTAAGTAGAGACCGGAAAAATTCGCGGATTCATTTCGCGATAGGCTAGAATCCAAAACTAGATCAACTTCATGCTGCTTCAGTGATCGGACCACAGTTTACCTGAATGACCCAAAGACAATGAAGAATACTCAACCAAAAAAAAACAAACAGCGATTCACAAGAATGCCATTTGACAGGTGTCACGGATTAGTAGTCAATCAGCAAGTGTAATTTGCATAAGTACGTGGAGGAACGTGGAGTCTATCCTAGAGGTCATTGAAACCACGATTTTTTTCCAGTCTCTAATCATTGCCAATATCTAGAGACCCGGAAAATTCGCGGGTTCAATGACCTCCAGGATAGAATCCAATATCCTCTACACACTCGGGCAAATGCCAACTGTTCGTTGGCTGCTGACTTGTGAGTCCTCTCGACTGGGTGGCCTGTGATTCGACACTTCTATGAGTGAGGGTCTCTAATTGGCCCTCAGTCCTCCGGTTTAACAGTGAACCAATGACAGAAGCAGCACTAAGGTATACTTATTTTAATTCCAGCATAACATGAAATGAACCCGTGAATTTTTCAGGTCTCTAGTTATCACGTAAAATTATCGTCCGTAAACCGACTTTACAGAAACCCCCCCCCCTTTTTTTTTTTTGTTTGGCGAGCCTGATAAGGTGTGTTTAAAAATTCCTGATCCTCCCTCGTCCCACGGGGATTTCCCCGCGGTTCTCGGGACCTGAAGCATTCCTTCCTGCGCCCCGCCTGCTGAGAGCGTCCCTACGTAACTAAATTACCGCGCGTCTCCTGCGGGTCGTTCTTTAATTCAGCGGCGCGGACCGCCCGCCAACGAAACAAATGCGAGCGATAATTTATTTACCGCGACGCCTAGGAGTGCTAGAGGTTGGTTGGGGAGGGGGGTGTTCGGGTTGGCGTGAAAAAAGGGGAGAAGGGAGACGTTCCAAGTGTTCTTCTTCTGGTCGACGACTCGAGGGCGTATCTGCAGGCACGTTTCTGCAGCCACCAGCAGATTCCTGTTAAGGCCCCCGCCGACACTTCTTTCTTTTTTGTCACAACGTCTTACAAATAGGGACCGGAAAAATTCGCGGGTTCAGTGACCTGCAGGATGAACTCCATAGTTATACGTGCACTCGGTCAAATGTCACCCACTCGTTGGCTGCTGTCTTGTGAGACGTCCCAACGTAGCAGCCTGTGATTCGATAAAGCTTTGGTAGGGTGTTTCTCATTGGCCCATAGTAATCCAGGTGAGTTGTGAGCCAATAGCAGTGGCAGCACTGGGTATAATTATTTTTAGTTTAGCCTATCGCGAAATGAATTCGCGAATTTTTCCGGTCTCTACTAATGAACGCCGGCTGCAAGCACGAAAAATTGTCACGTTGTGCCTGAGCTGAGCGTGCAAGAACCGGCCAACCACCGTGCGAGAAAATCTTCTATGATATCAAACAGGTTAAGGCGGGCTTTTTAACTAATTTTTCGTGATTATATTTAAACAAATCAATTAAATTAAATTTGCAAAAACTGTAAATAATATTTGAAAATTAAATAGTATGCAATAGTTCATCAATGTTTTTTTATGACCTTATTACCTAAAATTATCATCCGTAAACCGACTTTACAGACAACCCTTGTTTTTTTTATAATTTGAACAGAAATATTTGTTTAAAATTACAGATATTTATAAATTTCACATTTACATGAACACTATGTATCGCTACAAAATAAAGTTAGCAGTAACACTGTGTTTGGTTTCTTACCCGAGAATTTATGGTTTGTGTTTGTTGTCGCGGTACCTCAAACAGTTAAAATTAATTTTTAACCGTTCCCTGAATAGATTTTTTCTCGTATTAACCAAGCGCATTGATAAGCACAGTAAAACCAAATAATGTTCAGCTATGGAAGATTTCATTCTATTGAAAATTATTTTAAAAAAAAAAGTTATGCTTTAATGAAACATAATTTTTGGGCTAAGTTTTATAAGAAATACTCAGTATTATCGCGAAAAAAAGTATTTCATGTATGTAAAAATAAACACAGGCAGGTGTTGCACAAAGTTACAATATCGTTCTTGTAGTATTATTTATATATTATTGGAAACTGGTTTCCAAAGGAATATTTTGTAAAAGTACGGAAACAATTTTTTTTTTCCGTGCACCCGGGCACTTTAGACGGATTCAGCTTCAGGTGAAACCACGCGTTTTGAGAACTAGCCAATATATCCGAGTGCTATCTGTTTGCGAAAAGCATTTAAGAATACTCTGAAGGCGAATGCTTCAGGTTTTTTTTAAGCTGTATTTTTTATAAGAATGAATATGGTTATAACGCGTATTTTTGACATTACAAAGTCTAATAAATCGATGAACGCCGGCTGCACGCAAGAAAAAGGGTCCCGTTACGCACATTTTCCCGTTACGCTGTGTCCCGTTACGCTCATTGTTCCGTTGCGCTGTGTCCCGTTACGCCTATTGTACGCTTGCGCCGCATCTATAACTCTTCCACTCGATTGGCCTATGCGTCCGAGGAGAAGAAAGACAGCGGCAGCACACAACTTACATCTACACGTGAACTGTTTCGTCGACTATTTATAAAGTGAAGTGAAAAGTTAATGCGGTTTTCATTGTTTATTACAACAACAATTTCGGCAATAAAGGTTAAATATTCTTGCATTTTAAAAATCTGATTACTAGTACAGTTTCAAGTATTTATTATTTTATTATTAAAATAAAAAATGATTCAATTGTATTCCTAAAAGTATGCAATCATTTCATCAATGTTTTGTTATGACGTTGTCACGTTACACTATCGTTCGTAAACCGACTTTACAGACAACCAATTTTTCAGAATATTTTCTAGGCATGAAAGAAACAGCCCTTACAGATTCGTGTACGCACTCGAGGGACTTGCCTCGCACATTTGTCTTCATGTGATGTGTTCGCAGTTCGTGTCTCATATGTTCTCTATCCACGACGCGAAGACTGCGCGCCAGTCCAGAGGCGACACCGCGCTAGAAGCACCAGCGAGCGTCGCGCTTATAATCCCGCCTCACTGACACAGATACACACCTGATCAAGCGGGCACTAGTTTTTGACGTGACGTCTAATAAATCGATGAACGCCGGCTGCACGTACGAAAAAGTGTCCCGTTACGCTGTGTCCCGTTACGCTCAAGGTACGCTTGCGCCGCATCTATCTCTCTTCCACTCGATTGGAACAACCATCGATTTGACTTTATCGAGGCACATTAAAATTGAAACACTCCCATTCGTTTCCTACTTTTCCTATCATCGTCCTATCCTTAACAGAATAACACAGATTGGAAGAAGTTAAATAGCAAACATGTATAAAATTTATAGTTAAAATAATCTCTTCGATAAAGTAATAAACATATTTGAATTAATGAGTGCAAATAAAAGTAAATTTATCAATTAAATTGTAGATTTCATTTCACTCCTTCTTTGTACCCATACAAAATAGTGATAATTCAATAAAAATAATTCCATTTTATTCATGAAAGTATGCAATCATTTCATCATTGTTTTGATGTTTTGTTATTACGTTGTCACGTTAAACTATCGTCCGTAAACCGACTTTACAGACAACCAATTTTTTTGGTTGATTTTTGAAATGATAATTCTTTGCGGCTGGTGGCGGCGAGGACTTGTCGGAGCGTGAGTGGGAAATGCAAGCCCGGGTGTGAAGCGCGCTGCGTCTGAGAGGAGAGAGCGCTTGCGAAGCTGCGTACAAAGTGCTGCGTTTAGCCGTTACGCTGCGTCCACACCGCTGATTGGCCGCTGCTCGCTTGAAGCACGGCGACCAACACACTCAGGCCGCCTTTCCCAACTCCACATTTCCATACACATCGTGGTTTTTCAAGCATGTGCTTTTGTGAACTTCATTGTTTTAGTTTCAGCGCTCAAGCGGATTACTGCTCTGTGCAATCGTTCAAGTGGACATTTGGAGTGTGTTTGTATTTCCACTTCAAAGGCACGGGGTTGCCACACGCTCATTCCATAAAGTTGACTAGCTGATAACCTGCGGTATCACTTGCGAAATATTCGGGGTGTTGTTGATATCTTTCCCGTTGAAATAAAAATTGTGTGATTAATCACAAACATTTTTTACTAAAGAAATAGACACGATATACTGTAAAGTGTATAAAAGATTTATTTAATAAAATAAATATTGTAAGAATCATATTGGTTCTAAAGTGACTATGCGTAGGCCATCTTAATTTTTATAAATCCTGTTTTTAAATGTTCGAGGATATACATTTTCTTGATGAAAGCACCCTTACCCCAGGTAAACAATTTTAAACCAATTGTTACCTAGTGCGTTTTAATTAAGTTTACACCATTTTTTACAATTACAAATTTATTTATTAGGTTAAAAAGTATGCTTATAATAATTAAATAATTACATCTTATTACAAATACCACTATAATTTTAAGACATTTGATATAATCGCACCTTCGTTTGTAATGTAGAGTACAGACAACAAATTTCTCATCCAACGATTAGTTGATTCTTAGTTATGCTTAGAATAACTTAAAATTCCCAATTTTTTTCTATCCTCTTTTCCCACTGGGATGAGTATGTAAAATTTCAAGACTAACTTAATATGGAAATATCTTTAGCCAAATGAAACCAAACTCATCCAGTTTTTTTAAAGCGGATGTTAACTCCTAAATAATTATAATAAACTTACATTTATATTGAATTTAACTTTATCTTGCCAATACTAATTTTGTGGATTCTATAACACTTTTATTTTTTAAATAATATTAATTCCTCTTACAACTTAAGGAGTGATATTTCGGATAACATTCAATGAAAGATGGTACTTAAGGTATGTTTATTAATCATTGGCAATATCTTAAATGAATCTTGATTTGATTTGTAAGGTATTATTTTTTTAATGTTAAAACCATGTCTACAATATTTTACCTGTTAAGTAAAATAGCTTTACTTCTTGGTACATTTATATCGGGAGGACAGATATTTGATAGTGTCCCGGCCAATGAAATTGCTGTACTGCTGAAATTACGTGAAGCACTTAAATAAATAGCTGAACTTTATTGAAATCTAGTCGTTTGAACTTGAAAAATATGTTGCCCCGTAAATATTTATGGTGTTTGTTAGACTGTGCACTGACGTTTTAAATAGGTTCGCTGTAATAGTTACAATAGCCGATGGAATGTAAGTTCACACATAAGGCAGACAGACAAACCAAACACATAATCACTAACTAGATCGTCTGAACGCGGTTCATGTACAGTTGCGGTAGCTCTGAGTATCAGATCTTTCTCCAGAGGTCTTCGCCGCCTGTGTTTTAAGTGTGTTTGGATCCTAGGGGAGGGGAAGGGGTAGTTGAAAAGTGAATAGTTGATTTGTGGTTCCCCTTCGGGAGCGAGAACTCGCCGCGACCCGAATTCTGAATGCCCGGTGGTTGGAGGGGGGAAGGGGGGGGGGGGAAGCACCCGGCCAATCACAGAACTCGGCGCCCGCATTTCCATGCCCGCTGCGTGCCTCGGATGCGTGTGAACCAGGCTCGGCTCCGGCTCGCGTGTAGGCTATGCAGGGCCTTCTCGCATCGCAGGACAAGTTCCCACCGCGCGCAGGCTTGCTCGACGGGACTTTGGAGTCTCTGCGCGGTTCATATACACCGCGGAACCATTATTTAGAGAAACCAGTTCACCCTCCACGAGCATCTAACATCCGTTAAGTAGTTTAAGGTCAAATACAAACTCACATAACTAACAAAACTACAGAAATAATTATGATTTACTTCTTATATATCTACAGAGTGTATAGAATTGAAAGTCATGTTGTAAAATCCAAATAAGAATAAAAAGGACCATTTGATACGTCATTGACAATATTTTTCCAACACATGCTTTCAATTCTCGCTATGTCAGTGATAACAAATAATGAGCTATTTATAGGTATTTTACGTGCCTTACTTAGGCACAGACGATCTCCAAAGTTAACTAGGCTCCAAACCTCTATGTTATCGAATCGGGGCACAAAAATTTGAGTTATTCCTGAGTGTTAAAAATAATGATCTTGTACTAATTGCTTGTTATAACTGTACTATGGTATTTTAAGATAATTACGATAAACACACTATGTAATTATTGTATTGCTTGTAATCGATAAATAAAATGAAATATACTTATTTGAAAGCCGATGATTAGTGTCAGTGATTTTTTGTGAAAAGATTTACGTACTGGATGTGTATTAAAACACTGTGGAAACGTCTGTTAATCGTGATTGGTTTGCATTTCTTTAAGTCGCACGCCCACTGTCAACACACGAATCACATTGATGCAATGGGAAGCCATTACGTTTTGAATGGCCTGGAAAAATAAGACAGGCCGCTGCGAATCGAAAAGCACAAATTTCTGGTGAATATGTGCCATATTGCAGTGTACCATATTGCAGTTCACCATATTGCATTGTACCATATTGCAGTGAACTGAGCAAAGATATTGTTTCGCGAAAAATCACTGCCTCTACCAATGATGTAAGCATTATGTCATGATGCAGTCAGCTTGTTTATTAGAATTAGGCTAATTTATATGTAAAATAGAGTTAGAAATTTTATAACATGAACGACCTTGACGTTACAGATTAAACAGTTTGAAATATATATATATAAACATACATAAACAAACACACTTAAATTCTAAGTCACGAGACTCCGCGTCAGTTATTTACGTATTGATAATAGCTATAGCCAGGAATATTTAGCAAAAAACCTTCATTAGACTGCAATTACGTATGCTAGCGTCAACAGTTTCTTCCTTGTAATGGGCTGCCGTCTGCAAACGAAACCCTTTTTTTATTCGGCTGGGAAATTCAGGACATGATTGCTTACGCGCTGAATGGCTGTGATTGGTGTGCCGAAAGTATTTATGTACCTGGAGAAATATAACCAATTATGGAACACAAACGTTTCTATAGTGTTTTAATACACAACTAGTCAATCTTTACAAAAAAAATGCATTCCATATGCATAGGCCTATGTAGAAACTTTTTTTAATACATGCGTATTATAATTCTTCACTGTCTATGGAATTTATATTTAAAAACTGCTGGCATGTTTGCACCTCAATAACACCGTTTGGTAGACGTCATTACTAAGTCCAAAGAATGAAAACAAAACCATTAAATAAATGAATATTTAGGTGTACAAGCAAAACGCAAAGATTTTAAACTTAGCATTGTGCCAAGAACCAGCCATATATATACATATCATTTTCAAAATTAGAATGTCTGCCCTCGACAACAGAGGCCATAGATTAAATGAATAAGTAGGGACTGGAATTTTTTTTTTTGTTTCCATTACCTCTACAATGGATGCCGCAGTGAAAATGTCACCTGTTTATTGGCTGGTGGCTGGTGTAACGTCTCAACTCTCTCCTGTGATTCGATACTTCTTTAGTTGAGGGATTTTCATTGGCCAAGATTATTCCCATAAACTGTGTGCCATAGCGGAAATAGTTTAGAGGTTTACATATATGTATTTTATCCTATCGCGAAATGAATTACATATATTTTCCGGACCTACTTATAGCAGTCAAATAAACGTTAAAACCTCTTTTTGCAAAAAAAAAAAAAACCAAATATCCTTGAACATATTTCGTGGTTAATCAAAAGCGCCAGTAACTCTGAGGTGACTTAAATAAGGCCACTTCACGCGTACTAGGTGCATGGAAGAGAAACTCGTAATTGCCGAGCTTGAGATCTAGTCTTAGAAGTAGATTTTGGCCCACCCATTAGGTAATATTTTTTTATAATATATTACTAACCATAGCTGCATTTTGAAAATAAATGCTTCAGCTATTATCGGGTAAGAAAATCAGTGAAAATTTATTTACTTTATTTTGATAGCCAATACTGCATCTTCAACTTATTTACATAGAACATGACTTTTTATGTAAAAAAAACAGTATTAAGTTTTTTTCTTCTACTAAGCAATTAGTCATCACGTTATTAAACCATCATAGTAAAACATTTATTACCAAACTATATATCAAGTTTCTGTTTTATATTTGGGATATCGGAATTACATATGATTGTTTTTGCGTGAATAGTTCTCTGCTGTTTATATTTATGCTACGAGGTTTTTTGATGAATTTCCCAAAAAAAATTTCTTTACTATGGTTGTATAGTATATAGGTATATGTGTGTGCTGGAAAAGCAATGCACGGGGGGACGCGCGTTTTAACACGTAACCAACGTAAGTATTGTCCTTTATTGTGAATAAATAACCTTGAAATTTAAAAATCTAAAAATCTATCTTTATAAAGCTAACTTTGTAGCTACCGCCCGAGATATTTTTTTTCTGCTGGTAGTTATGGGCCCGCCCAACAGATAGCGTCACGCGTCGCGCGAAGCATGGTCTCTTGTTTCCCACTGTAAAAGTCGCGCTTCTGTATCCATCTCGCTCCTTGCTCTGTGGGCGCGGCTCGCTTGCGGCAGAAGCTGCGATAGCACGTTGCTGCGCCAATGGCCGCCCGAGTTTGGCGCGGGAGAGGGGGGGGGATTGGGGTGGTCATGTGGGTTGGGAGGGGGGAGAGATAGAGGAGGGGTATCACTGACCGCACGCTGACGTCACCCGCAGCTAATTAGGCCGATGCAATCATCGGGTGATTGTACCCGCCGGCCGCCCCCCCCCCCCCATGTATGTATCTGGTGCGCTAGTTAGGGGAGGGGGGAGGGGCAGATAGATTGATAGAGTGGCTGGCATAAGCTACCGAACCACGAGGTCGAACACTATGCAGTGAATGCTGCGTCTCCAGTCGAAAACCCTAAAAATTTCGCTGATTATCGGAGACCTGAAAAATTCGCTCATTCATTTCACGATAGGCTAGAATCCAAAACGTTTTCATTTTTGCTGCTTAGGAGATTGGGCCACAGTACACCTGAAGGACTTTGGGCCAATGAAAAAAAAAAGTAAACAAAAGACGTATGCGAATCACGAGCATCCCAGTTAACAGGTGCCACGAGTCGGTAACCAATGAGCGGATGCAATTCGCCCGAGTGCATAGAGGATCATGGAGTCCATCCTAGAGGTCATTGAAATCGCGAATTTTTCCGGTCTCTACTGATTATATGACCTTCGGCTTGATGGTGTTACAAAGCATAATTCCCGGGTAAGAATACGAACCCAGTATTACTGCGAACGATTTTTTGTAGTGATACAGTTGTTTTCATGCAAGTGTTGAAATTTACAAACATCTGTAAATTCACATGACCATTAAAGGTTCCATTTAGAATACAAAATAAGTTTAGATACCCGGAAATTTTTAAAATCGTTTTCTCTGTTATAAAACTCAAAGCCTTCAGTTTTCCGTGGTTACAACGTTGCTATTTCATTTCTCTGAACAGCAAAATCGTTCTTGTGTACGGAGTCGCAACAACAGTGCAAAACGCGCATCCCTTAGGTTGCTAAGAACATGTCTAGCTAGCTAACCTCCATGGCTCAGTTCAAGTCGTGCTTCAGGGAATGAACACCATAACATGCTCGGATGTATATTATTAATGGTTTTTTCTTCTTCGTGGCTGGCCCCTGACCAACCATGCTGTCAAAAAAAATGCATGCAAATAAAATATTTTTCCATATTTGTTGGGCAGGTATAATCATCTAATTAGACACACCTATTGCAGTTAGATGTGCTAATGGTATTTCCAAATTTATTTGCTTCAGCTTTTTATTAGTTAAGAAACAAATTATTTCATCATGAACATATATAAGCATAGAAGTAGCTTGGCTTCTGGGTTGTAGCCGTGTCCTTGGCGAACACAATGTTGACCGAAACGTCGGTGAATTATTCGCCAAGGACACGGCTACAACCCAGAAGCCAAGCTACTTCAGACAATGGCCGTGAAATCCTGCGAACATTATATCTAAATATATATATAACTCAAAGGTGACTGACTGACTGACATAGTGATCTATCAACGCACAGCCCAAACCACTGGACGGATCGGGATGAAATTTGGCTTGCAGGTAGATGTTATGACGTAGGCATCCGCTAAGAAAGGATTTTGATTAATTCTACCCCCAAGGGGTTAAACTAACACTCACTGATTCACTCATCACGAGATCTCTAAAACTATAGACCCGATTGACTTGAAATTTAGCATAGTTACTCATTTTGTGATGTAGACGCTCACTAAGAACGGATTCTGCGGAAATCCGATCCCAAGGGGAGTTTCGGGGGCGTAATATATCAAAATTTCCAGTTTTTGGTTTGTAAATCACCATGGCAACGGCTGTTGCTTTGTTGATGCTTCATTCGTCTCTATGGCAAAGACTATTTCATTGTTAGTGCAGTCCTCATCACCGTTGAAATTTTGGCGGGTACTTTAAATATCAAAAATTTCCCTTTTTTCAAGTATATATATTTTACAGACTTGAAACTTCACAGTAATGTTCCTTATGTTACGCAGGATGACATTTTCCGAAAATTAGATCCCATGGATGGTTAAAACCAGGCAACAGTGGGTACTTTGTCTGCATAACAGGATTTTGCATTGTTCATGCCTTCTGCGTCTCCATGGCAACGGGCATCGCGCGGCAGTGGCGTACCAACAAGGAGGGGCATGTATAATGAGCGGCGCAAGAGTGATCTGCCTGTAGACTGCCGTAGCGAAGTACGGGTACATCAGTTGTACGTTGCGTGCACGAGTCGGGAAACCATCGGTGCTATTCATTTTCTCTCCGGTACATTATACAGCATTGTAATAAATTTTCACTGAATTTTTTTTTATTTACCATTACTGTAAATGGGAGATGTGGCTTAATTTTTTCCCATTAGTATAGCCGTGCGAAGCCGGGTCGGGCAGCTAGTTTAAGTATATATACAGCCACACATACGACTCTCTCACTCACTCGATCACTTTTCCATACATATTCTAAACCACTTCTAGATGAGCCAAAGACTTTGAATTTTGCAGGCTCGTAGATCTTGGTCCATAACTAACTGAAGGGAAATTTCCAAAAATTTTAACATTATTTTTAGCAAAATAGTATAAACTGCATACAAAGTTACTAAAGACCTTATTTATGGCGGTCCACTGTGGTTAGTCTGACATGAAAATACTGACCACACTTTCGTATCGGATTAAACAATATCTTTAAATTATTTGAAACCTTAATTTCTGTAGAATTTCATCGATTACTTGAAGTTAATCTTCTTTAGGCGCATTTTGAAAAAAATTTAAGAATGAATTTTTACGATGCGTGCGCAATATGAAACAAAAATTGACAGTACATACAAACAAAAATTGTATATGTGCTTTTAAAACATATATTTTAATGACTGATAAAATAAAATAAAAATATTTATTGTAACTTTTTCAAGTGTATTTATATAAGTAATGTTATGATAGTGTACCTTTAACGATGTGGTTGCTTGTAAGCTTCCATTGTCACTGGCAGGGAGTGTCTGTGGAAGGTTTAGTAGTCTCCTGGCCGTTTTCATGGGATTGTTTGTGAGGTTATATTCCCGTATGTATAATTTATAAGCATTATAAATTATTATATTATTATTTAATATATATTAAAATTATTAAATAAGAATAAACATTCGGCATATCTAATGATTTTCGTAATTAATTAAAATGTATCTAGATTATTTAACTAAATTAAATAATGAATTTAATACACGTTTTTATATTAAAAAAGAATACCAAGTTTATATTGAATTTTTTATTTAAATTATACTTTACTAACCTTGTTTATAATATGTTTCATTACAGTCATTTTATTAATTTATTTCTATTAATTATTTGCATGCAAAATTAAAGCTGTTCTTTTACTACGCCAAGTAAGTATAACTTCTAACGCGCGTACATAAGTACACGCATACTTTTTTTTGTATGTACCCATTTTTTTTTTCTTCCTGTGAAAATTTCGTTGTTTGATGCGCGCTCATCTTAAAAATTCACTCATCTTTTTTTTTTTTTTTCATAGCGCGCCTAAAGAAGTATAACTTCAATGAAAGACAACGCGAGAGGTCATGATTTCATCCGTCAGCCGTTAGAGCTTGGCAAGTTTTTGAAGGACGGACGGATTTAACTTTTTTTGACGTCACAACGTCTAATAAATCGATGAACGCCGGCTGCACGCATGAAAAAGTGTTCCGTAACGCATATTGTCCCGTTACGCTGTGTCCCATTACGCTCATTGTACGCTTGCGCCGCATCTATCTCTCTTCCACTCGATTGGAACAACCATCGATTTGACTTTTTCGAGGCACATTAAACTTGAAACACTCCCATTAGTTTCCTACTTTTCCTATCATCGTCCTATCCTAAACAGAATAACACAGATTGGAAGAAGTTACAAATAGCAAACATGTATAAAAGTTATAGTTAAAATAATCTCTTCGTTAAATTAATAAACATATTTTAATTAATGAGTGCAAATAAAAGTAAATTTAATCAATTAAATTGTATATTTCATTTCACTCCTTCTTTGCATCCATACAAAATAGTGATAATTCAATAAAAATGATTCAATTTTATTTATAAAAGTATGCAATCATATCATCAGTGTTTTGTTATGACGTTTTCACGTTAAACTATCGTCCGTAAACCGACTTTACAGACAACCAATTTTTTTTTCGTGCTGTCTGATTGGCTGAGGGTCACGCAATCGACGCGCGGACGAGAAGGATAGTAGTCGCGTCCAGTTCGCCCCTGAGACATGTGTCGAGTCCCCTGCGCCTCGCCTGTCTGACCGCGGGCTGGAAGTGACTCCTCGCGACGCGCGCTTCCAGTCCGAAACGGAACAAATTGTGCCAGGGGGGTGTCCCCTTCTCCTAGCTTCCGACACCTCAACTCGGAGGGAGGCGAAATCTTTTTTTTTTATCCCCTCTTTCTCTTCCTCTCGCCGAGCCGTCTCTTTAATGATCGGGCGTCTGAACCGGCGACTCCAACCCCGTAAATTGAGTTCCGCCGCCGGGGGCTGTTAGCCGGACGCCTGCGAACCAGGCTTTTTGGGTGGATGGAGAAGGGAGGGGGAGGAGGAAAATCGCTTCTTTTCCGCCCTCTCGTCTCTCGAGCCTGGCGAGGTTGGCCAGCAGGGGGTGGGAGGGAGGGGGGATCTCTCAGTTGGAAGTCTTGCTCCAATCGCGGAACCATATTTACACGTCAGGATCGTTCCGAACCACTTACAGCTGGCTCCCCCCCCCCCCTCTCTTCAGGGAGCAGGCGAAGCCCACAAAGCCCTGGGAAAATACTTCCATTGAGCGGGAGGGTGGGGAGCTGGTGGGTGGAGTAGGGGGGGGGGGGGAGAAACCCCTGAAGCTGCGAGCGGTATTGGGATTTAGCGCGCCTGGGCGGTGGAGTAGGGGACCTGACAAATTGCGTCACACGTCTGAGGGGATACAATCGTAGAGGTTGTTCGCGCGGGCCCTGAAAGACGAGGGAAAAGGATGGGAGAGGGGGGAAGAAGGAAGATGGTGGTAAGAGCTGCACACGGGCTTAACATCGCCGTCGTCATTTCATCGTCATCGCCGAAGACAGTGTCTCTCTCTCTCTCTCTCTCTCTCTCTCTCACACACACACACACACCTCTTGGTGATGCCCCTCCGAAGAATGGATAAATGAAGAAAAATGATTGAGCAAGGATCGAGCGAGCAAAACACATCCATCTTCCCACACACGTACCATGAGGTCTTCAAGAAATGGGAAAGTTGGCAATCCTGCACACGCTATTGCGGGTATCCCTATAACCTTTGTCGGATTAAGGATTTTGGAAATTTTCGACTCGGTTGCACGTAGTTGAATTGTTTCACAGAGTAACTCAAATGGTAAACTGTTTGTAGTTCTTAGCATCATATTAGTTTGCGAAATTTTTTAGTCTTCAAATTCTTCACCTACGATTATTAAAATAAAATATAAATTATATTTTTAGCTATACTTAACAGCCCTTACCATATTTCACTTTAAAACTGCTCTTTAATGAGAACATGAAAAATTTCTTATTCATTTCGAGGTAGCATGAATCTCAAACTTCTTTACTTTTGTGCTACTACTGCGATTGGCATAGAGCTACTACGGAGGACCGCGAGATAATGAATGAAACTCCAAACAAAGAGTTAACAAATAAGCATGTTTTTTTTACTCAGCCGTATCACCGGACGGCGACATGAACATGTGGCATTTGCCTGCGTTTAGAGGTCAATGAATCAGCGAATTTTTTTCTAGTCACTGGCCATCAGCCTGCTTCATTTGTCGAGAGATACCGGAATAATTCACGGGTACTTTTCGCGGTAGGCTATCATTCAAACGTTTTTACATTTGACCTATTTATATGATTGGTCCACAGTATATGTGAAGAACTCTGAGCCAATGATAAACTCTTATCAATAAAATTATCGAATCACCGACAACCCAGGTTAGTAATCTCTTAAGTGAGCGACTAATGAGCAGGGAACTCTTACCTAATGTGCATAAGACTGTGGAGTCTACACTTCAGGTCATTGAAACCACGAATTTTTCCAGTCCTTACGTATCAAACACCCTGGGCAGGTCAAGACACATATTCTGCGGGAAAATGTGACTACCTGATGGACAACGAAACATTAATAACACTGTTAAAGATTTCCACCTCGAAGAACGGCAGTTACGTACAAGTTATCATTCAATAAACAACATTCACATTCATAACAAAGCATTAAAAAAACAAATAGGATGAATAAGCAAACACACTGAAAACAAGTCAAAATGAAACAGTATCAAAGCTTAGACCGCACAGAGAATTCCGTAAAAAGGAATTAACCTGAAAAATATATCACAGCACATACTAACACACTGGGCTGACATAAACGAGTCACTTGCATTAAGAACTGTGAATAAATACGAGAATCAACCTTATACAACACAGCAACAAAAAATATTGGTTGTCTGTAAAGTCGGTTTACGGACGATAGTTTAACGTGACAACGTCATAACAAAACATTGATGATATGATTGCATACTTTTATGAATAAAATTGAATCATTTTTATTGAATTATCACTATTTTGTATGGATACAAAGAAGGAGTGAAATGAAATCTACAATTAAATTGATAAATTTACTTTTATTTGCACTCATTTATTCAAATATGTTTATTACTTTAACGAACAAATTATTTTAACTGTAACTTTTATACATGTTTGCTACTTAACTTCTCCCAATCTGTGTTATTCTGTTAAGGATAGGACGATGATAGGAAAAGTAGGAAACTAATGGGAGTGTTTCAAGTTTAATGTGCCTCGAAAAAGTCAAATTGATGGTTGTTCCAATCGAGTGGAAGAGAGATAGATGCGGCGTAAGCGTAAAATGAGCGTAACGGGACACAGCGTAACGGGACAAGGGGCGTAACGGGACACTTTTTCGTGCGTGCAGCCGGCGTTCATCGATTTATTAGACGTTGTCACGTCAGAATGAACAAAACTATGATACCAAACATAAAATATAAACAAAACAACAACACAGGTGAACACAGCGATGTGACTAAACAGAGTTTCTGGACACAACGACAGCACAGGTGAACACAGTAGGCTTCGTAAGATAAATTATCTCAAAAAGTATGGAAGTAGGGAAATATCTACTTATTCTTGTTAAACACGAAACATTTTTCTTGGAACACAGAGGACTCCTCTTGTAGTTGGCGGAATTTCGTTCCACCATCGGAGTGTTCGGCTGTAGTTGACGACAAAACAATGAGCAGAGCAGTTTTATCTTCTGGACGGCTAGGGACAGCTGTACTTCGCTGGGAAGAGAAACAATAACGCTTATTAGACCGCAATAAAACATGGCATAGCAAGCGGTTTCGTCCTTGTGACCTGCGCCCGACTGCAAGAGTAGTCATCGCCTTGTTTGGCCGGCCCGTTCAGGACGCGTTTTGCTCCCGCTCTGAATGGCTGTGATTGGTATTCCTACTGTAGGCATGCACCTGAAAGAAACTCAGACCAATCAACAATTCACAAATGGTGCTGCAGCGTTTTAAGAGATATACAGTCGCATGCGTGACTGGGAAACCTGTTGCTGCCGCTTGAAAGGAAGCCAAGGACCGTGTCTTACTTGCAAGGGGCGTGGCGACAGCAGGGTGAAGAGAGGGGAATGAGAGAGAGAGAAAAAAATAGAGAGAGGAAGCCAATGGAGCGCGGGTAAAAAGGGTGAAAAGGGGAGGGGAGATCAGGCCCAGGAAATTGAACTGTCACGTCAGCAAGGACAGTCCAACGAATACACCTCCCGCCCCCCTCAGCACATTCCTCGTGAACACGTCCTCGTCGGTCCCACCCCCACTCTTCTTCTTCTTTTTTTATCTTGCCTTATAATGGACTCTTAATTTACTCGAACATCGTGGCCAACACGAGGAATAAAGTTATTCCTCCCTCCAATCGCGACCATTCCTCAGTCCCCAACAGTTTCCTTTCGTGCCCCAAACCTCAGTCACCACCAGGGACGCATGCTCCACTGGTCGCCGATACCAGGACTAGCCAGCAAATTAAGGGCCCCACCTCATTCAGGGGGTGTATGTGTGTCGGTGAGGCGGGATGATAAGCGCGACGCTCGCTGGTGCTTCTAGCGCGATGTCGCCTCTGGACTGGCGCGCAGTCTTCTCGTCGTGCATAGGACAACTGCGAAATTTCAGCGGTGACCATAACAATATACTACCGAGAAATTAAGATAAAGGTGTAATGCAAGTTCCTTGAGTGCTTTCAAGAATCTGTACTGGTTGTTTTACGCCTAAAAATTACTCTGAAAACATGCGTTTTAGCCATTTTAACTCTTCTAAAAATACAGTTTAATAACTTAGTCCGGAATCAAAAGTACTTTTCGGCCATCAGCGAACTCTTGAATGCTTTTCGTAAGCAGACCCCACTCGGATATCTCGAGTAGTTTTGAAATCGCGTTGTTTTTCCTGAAGCACTGCGCACCGTGTGCGGAGCCCTTAAAGCTGACATTCGTGTTCAAGCGCCAGACCTTTGCGTGCAGGAAACTATTCTGCCCATCCCAAATATTCTCTTGGGCCATCCTCTTTAACCTGCCTGCTTAATGCATGTCATATTGCAGCCTGCATGACTGAGCACAGGTTTTTACCTGTGTCCAAGCAGGTTTAAACCTGGGTCTAACTCAACTATGTATAACCTAGCTTTAATTTAGGGTAGTTCTAAATGGTGCCAAGCGCTGCCATGACTGACCAGTATCATCGTTCATGCTACCTTCCATTCGTGGTTAAAATCCCGCATGGTAAGGCGTATGAGCTTCGGCCTGAGACACACTTAATGTCTTCCCTAACAGGTACATCTCCATACCCAATACGTTCATATCAAGTTAGGTCAGGAAAAAATAAAATATAAAAACCTCTCTCAAAATTTGCTTTTAATGGAATCTGGGTGAATAATTTGTTTCGCCTCTTGATCAGCAAGTGGAGGTGTTCCTAAAGTTATAGATTTCTGGGATCACTGTCTGTGTTACAGTAATTGTGTTTATTTAAAAAAAAAAACATTTTTGTGCCTGCAATCGCTGGTCAACAGCCTGGTACAAACAAAACCGTGAAGGGTAGCTGTAATAAGGTAAATGCTAGCACGCACGGGTCTCTTCTTTGCACACAATAGTGAACATAAATTGTGAACCATTATGTGAGAGTTTTCCACAACTCAAGCTAGTATGCGTGAAGCAAAGTGGGCATTTCACGAGGTCAAATCTTGTGTACTTATTAGGTATATTCGTAATGGTTTCCAATTTTCTACTAAAAACTTATTTAATTGGCTACATACGCAATGTTTGATACTTGAGTTGTCTTTAGATAACTTATATCTAGCGCATTAAATTGGCAACACTAATTTCTGTACAGTTTTATGCAACAGAGATTCAACCTACTGTTACACTACTCACACAGCCGTAGGCGATAGACAAATTTGCAACGAATGTGTTGATGTCACTAGAAATAATATGGTTTTCATTCTCTTGCAAATTATAAATTTTACTCATGCCAGGTACTTCACTAAATTACTCCCACTTTTGTTTACCCGGACATCTCTTGTGAATGGCAATCAAAACGTAACAGTTTGAAGAGTTTTTATGTCAAACATAAACATTTTTTTATAGCGAAGATATTCCGCGAACATTTTGCCGCACGTTTTTGGAGAGCCAGTAAACATTTAACTGCCACAAACTCCGGACAGCCAGTCATAAAGGACTTACCCGGTAGTTCGGTCTGTGCGGCACAATTTACTGCGCTGCTGGTTTAACGTATAAAGAGTAAAATATGCGTAGGCTTAACTTTTTTTTAATAAAAACACTGGGCAGTAAGTTCTGGATTTTTTAATATCACTTCAAGGGTTAAATTAAGACTTGGGGAAAGCTGTAATTCTTAGTCACGACATGAAATCTTCCACTAATAGTGTTTGTTTTACAACTAAACAAATCTTTTGAAAGAAAACTGCAAAATTTACATTATTTCCTAGCCCCATATTAGGATATATATACAGTTCAGTACAATCACAATATTAACAATCGTTTCTTATCGGCTTCTACCACAAGTTAGTCTGTCATGGTTGATCATAATTTAGTCATGTGATTCTTTGAATGTTTGTTTCTGGTTTACATGTTTGGGGGACTTGAGATAAATAAGCCAAATTTTAAATGGTTGGCGAAACAGCCTATACCCAAATAATAATGCAACTTATGCAGGCTCCTGTCTATAGTGACACTACCAGACTGTCCGTCAATCCTGTTTGTCTTTCTTCTCATTTTTTTACTTGACCGCCTTTAATGCGACACGACCTAGAAGACATTGGGTCAACAGAAGACATGTAGTTCTCGTGGAGTGTAAATACCGGATGGTTAGAACCAAAGATGATTATTGCACGCAACAAGCTGCATCCGAATAAAAATTTACTAAATTCGGGAGCATATGAAAGAATGTGTATTCTAGCCTGATATTTAAACATGACATAATGTCTAAAACGTTTTAAGGCACTAACATTAAAACAAATCGAGGACATTTCTTGAGTCCATTTCCCAACAATTTGAACTCTGAACACTTGTTTGTTTTAGAAACATACTCAATTGGGCCAGAGCTGTTTTGACTCGTGTCCAAATCAATACCTAGAGCCAATGTTATTTCTAGGATTCATTGAGTGGCAAAGTGTACCTTCTTTAAATACAAAATACGTGAACTTCACGTTGACAATGGGACTACAGTGATATCGACCCTGAGACAGTTATAAACAAGGAGAAGAAGTAGGTACCAATCATGTGTGACTCACCAAAGTATGTGATCTTGTTATCGACCAGTGAACGTTCTAAAAAGTTTCGATTTTATACATATATAGGCAGGTTGAGTCTATCGTGGAGTGAAAATAATCCGTGAGAAAACACAGTTATACCAATAACAAACCAGTTGGACTTCAACGGACCAACCACATTCTAGTCATCCTAGACGATAATGTCGTATCACTACGGAATGGATAATTTTGCGTTTCAAATGACTTCCAGGATAGACTCCACCGTCCTCTGCACACTTGGGAAAATGTCACCTCTTCATTTGCTGCCGACTGGTGAGACGTCTCAACGCGGTAGCCTGAGATTCGGTTATTCTTTAGTTAATGGATTCTCATTGGCCAAGAAGAGCATTCCCTTTAAGCTGGGTGCAAGCGCTGAAGCAGCTTATGGATACATGCCTACACATTTGAATTTTATTTTATCACGTAATGAATCCACTATTATTTATTTTCTCTGTATATCACGACACAGTGGCCAATGATCAAATATATAAGACTGGAGGAAACACAGTGCCTTCAAATATAGCCTGCGGGTTTTCAAACCCTGTCTCTAGCCACAAACCTACATAAAGAGGTAAAACAGAAGTGTATAGGTTTAATCAGCTCTAAAAAACTATTATTTTTTTTTCAAATTTTAAGTTTACATCACTGGGAATCTCTTAAAGATATTTTGAATTATGTACTTAATTACTAGAGACCTGAAAAATTCGCGGATTCATTTGGTGATAGGCTAGAATTCAAACACATATACCTCTTAGATAATTTTGCTATGGGCTTACTGTTCATCTGGACGAATCTAAATCAGTTATATACCCTCAACCAAAGAAGGGTCGAATCACAGACAAACCAGCTGAGACGACTTACAAGTCGGCAGCCAATGAACTTGCGTTATTTGCCCGAGTGTACAGGGGTATGTGCAGTCTATCCTGAAGGCCATTGAATCCGTGAATTTTGCAGGTCTCGATTAATTACCTTTCGAAAATCTTTGTTTTTATTTTTTAAATATGCTTAAATCTTTTAAGTTTATAATTTTACTAACAAAAGTTGGTATTTTTGTCTTTTATGTATAAAATATATGTTTGCATGCCCAAAAGCATTTTTGGATGATTTTTTTTGTAGTTACGAACTTTTTAATTGTAATATTATATTCTTTTTTGTGGTCACTTAATTTCTTGCTGCTTAAATTACTGGTAAATAGCACACATGCACTTAAAAATTATATATAATTTTATGTCAAATATTTTCTTTATCATTTTATATATTTAATACAATTTTTTGTCAAATATTTGTTTACCATTTCATATATATATATATATATATATATATATATATAAGAAATAATTTTCATTTGCATCAATATAAAATAAATTGAAATTTTAATAAAAATTTAGTGTGTATTAAATTAGTGTTTTTTATATTCATCATTTTTCAACGGGTGTCTTAGGCGCCTTTCACCTCCTAGTGCGCAATAAAACAACAACGCATTTATTTTACTGAACGTATTTACAAAACGCTGTAAAGTAAAATAAAAAATTGGTTGTCTGTAAAGTCGGTTTACGGACGATAGTTTAACGTGACAAAGTCATAACAAAACATCGATGAAATTATTGCATACTTTTATGAATAAAATAGAATCATTTTTATTGAATTATCAATATTTTGTATGGATACAAAGAGGGAGCGAAATGAAATCTACAATTAAATTGATAAATTTACTTTTATTTACACTCATTTATTCAAATATGTTTATTACTTTAACGAACAGATTATTTTAACTGTAACTTTTATACATGTTTGCTATTTAACTTCTTCCAATTTGTGTTATTCTGTTAAGGATAGGACGATCATAGGAAAAGTAGGAAACTAATGGGAGTGTTTCAAGTTTAATGTGCCTCGAAAAAGTCAAATCGATGGTTGTTCCAATCTAGTGGAAAAGAGATAGATGCTGCGCAAGCGTACAATGAGCGTAACGGGACACAGCGCAACGGGACAATGTGCGTAACGGGACACTTTTTTGTGCGTGTAGCCGGCGTTCATCTATTTATTAGACGTTGTCAAGTCAAAAAAGGACTGCGTAATATATATTGTAATAATAACCAACGCAGGATATGTAGGATGCACATGCCCACCCCACAGTCAGCTGACTGGTGGTATTTGATTTTATTTTAAGATGTCAAATTTGTTAAGATACATTATTTACCCACAGAGTCAACCTAATGAAGCTTATTCAATTGTGAAACTACAAAAGCAAACCTCTTCGTCCTCTTTCTCCCATTACAACCACGCACACTATATCACCAGTAATAATTATTATGACCTGAAATTTAACAGCATCAAATTTGAAAATGCCAAGTACAAGCACGACTACATTAATTATGATTTCTGGAGGTTTACAGAGTCCGTCAGAGCTATTGTGTCGGTACTGCAAAAAAATATATTCTCGAACTGTGAAAACTAATTCACGAAATTCACGAAATTTTCAAGTCTCAAATAATGTACATACGAGGGCTGTTTTTTTTTTTCAACCTCCGAAAGGCTATATAAATAAAGGAAAATTACGTAACATAGTAATTCTACCACTAAAAGTACAGTAGGGTCTTACTTATTTTAATACATAAAAGCCAAAACTATCGAGGCATTTGTCATATCGTAACACAAGCGTATCTATGCATGTTTCTAAGAAGTTAGCCGCCAGTGAATAGAGATAACAGCACAAGTGCCTTGATCTCCCGCTCCCTCACGACACCGCTATAAGGCGGGTGGACTAATTGTGCGGAGTATTGTGCCTCATTATTGATATTCTTGCGATAATTCTTGACGCGGGAGCCAGTGTGCCGCACGATTAGTCCACCCGCCTCACAGTGGTGTCGTGAGGGAGCGGGAGATCAAGGCACTTGTCCTGTTATCTCTATTCACTGGCGGCTAACTTCTTCGAAACATGCATAGATAAGCTTGTGTTACGATATGACAAATGCCTCGATAGTTTTGGCTTTTATGTATTAAAATAAGTAAGACCCTACTGTACTTTTGGTGGTAGAATTACTATGTTACGTAAATTTCCTTTTTTTATATAGCCTTTCGGAGGTTGAAAAAAAAAATAGCCCTCCTACAACGTCTACGTAGGGTTTTTGTTAGTTTTGAGGATTCTCGGCATTTTCCTTGCCACCACTCTTTTTCCACTCTCAAATAAACACGCAGAATTCATGGGGACACAACCGATAAATTATTGCCGTTTCATGCATGCCATCGGAGACGTGTTGAAACAAATGCAGTTGCATCATAAATTGCAAATAACCAAGAATTTGTTAGTTAGCAGCTACTTGGTTCTTGGGTACATGCAGCTTTCGGTTGTGTTACAAGGCGAAACAGCAGACCCGGTAAGGATGAGGCTGTCGGGCGTATGGTAGAATAATTCCATTCGGGAAGGTGATTAGGTCCTTAGGTACCGCCGGCATCGCCGTGCCGCTAATTAAACGGATGTTCGAGTGCGCTCTCTCCGCGCCGATGAGCGTCGCCCTTTGTTCTCGTGCGCGCGAGGGACTCCCTGCTCAGCGAACGAGAATGGCCGGGGTATGCCGGGTTGCAGCCTGGGCCGGCTGCGTCCAAGACGGTTAAACGCCAGGAGAGGCCATGCCAGGCGCCATTACGCCCCGGCGCTTCCATGCATGTTAATTCACGACGGTGGGTTGATGGACTTGTCCTGGAAGGCAAGGCATACACGGAGCGCTCGTACGGCCGAGACGAGTTAAAAGCCTTATTTTCCTTCATGTTTCTTTCATGAGGCAATGTTCCCCCCCCAACCCAACCCATGTTCTACCTTAACACAGCCAACCTTTTTTTTTTTTTTGCCTTTTATTTACCCCCACCGATCTCGCTTATGGAACAAGACTCCCGGAGAGGCAAGGGGCAGGGGGGAGGTAAGGGAAATTCGATAAAGTTCCCGAACCTACGCCCCAGCCCCGGAATCCACTTTGTTTTTCATTTCGTATACCCCACCATTCCACCGCCTTCCCCCCTGACCGTCTTGGAATCCAGTCTTCTTGCAGGAGGGGTGGGGAGGAGGTAGGAATGGGCTAAGAACATGCCTTCTACCTAGCCCGTGTTTCGCCTAGAGCGAACTACACTAACTGCCCCTCGTCTGGCCCGTTCACTACGACGTCTTGAAGCTATAGTGAGCTCGCGGTTAAGTGGACATTCATGAGAAACCTTTTTCCGTGGGAAAATTCACCTTAATTTTCAATACCAACATATATCTACACAAATCAATGTAGGTTTATATACTAAGATAACAGTACAGTATTTCCGTGCTAAAATCTGTACGTGTGTAAAGTTTTTATTATTTATCCTCTATTGGGAATTTTTTAAACCACTTGTAAAATTTAACGTTATATTATATTACAGTAGAGGTTAAATAAGCTTTGAAGTTAAAAATGTATGTGTATAACTGTGGAGTATGCCCCCGTATGCATAGTATATTTTGTCCTTCTTTACTATTTAATTACTCACTTCTTTTGTTATAATTTTGAGTTTTTGTAAAATTTATTTGTATTTTTATGTGAAATTATAATACGTAGGAAATTGTTCCGGTAAAATGACAGAAAATTTTACCAACGATACTTTACCGATAACTGACATCTCTACTTATGAATTATTACGTGGTTAATGTATTACATGGTTCATAAATTAAGCTTAAAAGATATAACTTTTTCCAAGAGATACAATGGATATTAGATACCATAGTATTACTGGAAGTCAATTTATCATAACGTTACCCACTTAGTTTTCATAGCACTGGAGCAGCTTCTCATAGAAGTATATAGAGTTTCGTGTGGTTCTGTACTGAGAGATAAATAAGGTATTTTATTTAGAAATATTTCCTAAGCGCTTTCGTAAATGTATAACCACTTTCTAAAACTTTCCTCGCCCTATTTAAAGTTTGGTAATATTTTGCGAGAGAGGCGCTTTCGAAAGGACAAAAAAAGGGCAAGGAAATATATTTGGATTTTAGTTTTTGAATTTTTTTCCTTCTGAAAAGGGCATTGCGATATTAGAATTAGTTTACTGGTATTTTACAGTTTTTACGGTTGCTTAAGTAAGGCTAGCTATTATTGCACAATAAATAAAGTTTATGTTTGCTGTCAGACAAACTTTTTTTCAAACTTCGGAGTGCCCAAATTTAGTTCAAACATTCAAAATTTCAAAAAATTTAAACCGTAAATAATTTTCTACGTTCGCTGGATTTAAATAATCTAAAACTTGTCAAATTCTGTAAAAAGAACTTCTTCATTGTATATACTAAAGGACTTCTAGGGAAACGTTCATTGCTTTGTTGAGAGTCCGAATCCTAGATATGGCAATGGAATTCATATTGAAAATATGAAGTGTGATAAAATAATACGATGATTGAATTTTTTAAAGCCTCAACTGCTGAAGTTACATCTAAACGAAGTAGTAAGCCGGATAGCCTGATCCGATGATAGTCAGTTTCAAGTTCGAACAAGTTGTAACTTTTCAGTACGCGTCTATGGCCGAACGATTGAGGTTGTGTTTGTGTGTCTATCGAGGATCATGGATTTCGGTCAACGCGTTAACATGGAGTTTTCTTTGGGAAATGGAGGCAAGGAAAATGGGTCGCGGTAGAAGTAAAACACTTGGACAAAATTCCCTACATCGAGATGGCCAAGACGTAACAGCTGAAGGGCCCTTCCAGAATTGCTTCCAGTCATGGAATCAACATTGTTTGATGCTAGCTTATTGCTTTGTTCGTAATAAAATTATTTCACCATATTTTTTATCTCACCTCGTATAAATATTTTTATTTAATGACATTAAGACATTCGCATTCTCTGAAAGGATATTAAACTAAATAATTTTCCCTTAATAGCGTAAAAAAATACTGCAACGATGGAAATTTTCAAATAGTGATATTAACAACCGTTTAATATAATTCATAGCAAAGGGGTGACTATGCGAATCAGTGCTAAACGGGATAAAAAAAAATGTGATTGCTATCATATTCTGAAAACAATGTGTTCCCATTTGTTCCCGGTAAGTGTCTCTTCGAGAGAGGAACTCTATGCACGAGGCTGAAGGAGCTTCCCACCGTTAGAGCTGGAAAATAACAATTAAATCTGCAGTTAGCAAAAGCGTGGCGCTAGCACGAAAATAAAATTAAAACGTTTCACGACCCATTTACGAAAACCCATTAAATCATTTTTTAACAGAATTTAAAAAAAAGGCTGAAAATTCGTGAGTGAGGTGTGAAAAAAAATATATTCTAATTGGATTAAACTGTTGTTTCATGCAAATAAAGTACCGAACGGATAGCCTAAATAATAACTGCAGTTCAATTATCGTTCGGTTATAAAGTTTAATTCTGTCTGACGATTAATGCGTGAAAATATAATTTGGAAACGTACGAGTCTTTTTTTAATTGCTTCCTGCCAGCATTTTCATAAAAAATTTGCTTAGGGATTTCAAACTTTAGATGCATGCATGCGGAAGAATGAATTTTCTCTACTTCTCCAGCTGCAATGAATAAATAATGGCATATTGCACGAGTAACGCGTGAACTGTTTCGAAATGAAAACAAAAATGGTGGGTTTACTTATGTACACGCGTTAGAAGTTAAACTTACTTGGCGTAATTAAAATCCTAACTTTAATTTTGCGTCCAAACAAATAATAGAAACAAAATAATAAAAAGACTGTAATGATTCATGTTATAAACAAGGTTGAGAAAGTATAAATGGGATCCAATTAAAAAGTATAAATAGATACTCAGTATTCTATATTAATATAAATACGTGTAATAAATTTATTATTTTATTTAGTAAAATAGTAGAGTTAAATTTTTGTTAATAATGAAAATCAATAAATAATGATTATAATCCGATTTTATTTAACAAACTAGAATACACATTTAAAATTAAATATATTTTCGTGTTAAATTTTATATTATTTACGTAAGTATTGCTCTATATTATACCAGAAATAAATACAACACTTTCAAAAGATAGCTTGTGTGTTCAGTGCTACCAATGTACTTAATGTCTACGTAAAGTATTGTAATTATTATTATTTATCAAAAAAAATCTCTCCAAAATAATTTAATCATTTTAACTAATAGAAGTTTGAAAAATTAAATAATTTGTTTGGTAAGATAATAATATACATTCCAAAAACTTAATAAAGAGTAAAATTTAAAAAAAAACGTAAGCTACAAAAATAAATAAAACTATACTTAAATACTATAGAAATAACATAAGTTAAATCATCCATACGTGGATTGATAAATTTAAGATTAAAAAATTATTTTTTTGTTTTAATTTTTTTTTAGGGAGATATGGCATGTGCGAGATTTGATTTCTGCGATTTTAACAGCACGGTGAGTGACGAGAAGGGAAAAAAAATCTACGTTCACAAATACCGTGTTCCCCTCCTTTTGAATGGGTACTGATTACGCCAATGCACGCGAAGCTACCTTTTAGCAGCGGGGACCGTGAACATTGTTCATTAGATTCGAAACCACGAGTGACAAGAGAATCAAATTCCAGAGTCTGCTGAAAAGGACGACTGAACTGCTATTTGATTTCACGGGCAACGCAGCCAAAGCAGAAACATTTCATCGCTTGTGAAGTCCCGTTAAAAAAAAAATAATAACTGCACGTGTAGGCAAATGAAATTTCGCAACGGAATATGAAGCCAGATAAATAAACAAAAGGGTACAAGATAAATAAAAATTTCCGTATTTCTTATTTCATGAGTTCATTTTATTTCCGCCTCGAAATATTTAAACCGTACGCACCCTTTCTTTAAACAAAAAATTAGAATGTACACTCGTAGCCACAATAATTTTTTCCAACTCTTCAAGCAGTAACACAGGAATAATTAAGCTTTAGAAGTTTTTTTGCCATTCACAAATAATGACGTTTTGAAAACGAGACTAATACCTACTTCATAAAGTATTTCTTTAAATATATCAATTACTATAGCAACATATTTTCCAAACCACTCACTGTTCTTTACGAGAATATATTTATTACACGTATAAATATGTTTATGCTTTATATGTAGAAATGTATATTTTATATGTATATATACATATTTACACTTTATATAAATAAAAGTAAAAAATATCAGTTCATATTATATATAACATAACATCAGTGAAATTCGCCTGCTTAGAACTGTAATATTTCAATTTTAATTATTATGCTACTGATCGGTTAAGAAGCCACTTTCTGTGCCTTTTTATATACAAAGGATAGTAAAAACATCAAAAAAGTCAATATCAGTTGTTGACTATAGTCATGGATGAAGGAATTTTTTTATCATTATGTATATTTTTATACATAAAAATTTATGTATACGTATAAATATACAATGCATATTAATAAATGTATAAATATACATTTTATACGTGTATAAATGTAAATGTATGTCTGTATATGTGTTTAACGGTATATGGGTATAAAATTATAAATAGGTGTATAAATTTATAGATGTGTATAAATATTTAATATATATCTATTTATATACAATTTGTGTATAGTTTTATTTATATTTATGAAAAACTCAATAGTGTTTGAAATAAAATTAAAAAAATTTAATCACCTTCATATTTTTATTTTAAACGCAACTGTATTATCTTCCTCAAAAGCAGTATCACCATTTTTTTATGGCAGTACAAATGCTCGTCTGAGTGCATATAACGCTCAAAGGAAATAGATACATGTAATAAGATGCCGTATTGTTTTGGTAAGATTTTATGCAGTGACAATTTTGTATTGTAAATATTTTGAATTTATTTTTGGTTAAATTATAGTATAATACTTGACTGAACGCCAATGAAGACTTTTGCGTTCAGTACTGAATTTATTTTTTGGGGAATAACATCAATTGTAAAAATACTTTCGATAGTTACAGACACTATGCGTCACACACACACACACACACACACACACACACACACACACACACACATATATATATATATATATATATATATATATATCTTTAGTGTATTCTTTCTGCCTAGAAGAAGACAAATTTGCAGTAGGTAACAACTGGAAATAGTTACGTCATAAGAACGTTTTAAACTTCTATGGCGTCCTTCTGTTGCTACTCAGCTTTAGTTCAACACGACAACGCCGCTTTCAATGACTAGATTCACACGTTTGTGTGCATTGAAAACAAATTCGTAGACTCGCTAGTCTCTCCCTAGTTTCTCGCTAGTCATTCGCTAGTCTCTCCTTAGTTTCTTGAAAGTCTCTCGCTAGTTTCTTGTTAGTCTCTCGCTAACCATGTGCCAGTCTCTCGCTAGTTTGTTGCTACTCATTCGCTAAATTCTTGCTGATATCTCGCTAATTTCTAGCTAGTTTCTCGCGAGTCTTTCGCTGTTATCTCGCTGCTTGAACCTGATCGATCTGAACTTACCACGTGAATTTTCCTGCACAAATTTCCTGTGGCCAGGGGGAAGGGGGGGAGGTCAGAAAAAAAAACAGTGTCACCCGCAGAAAAATACATGTTTTCAAACTTCCAACGCCCTTTACTCCCTTCTCTCTCGGCCGTTTTAGCTTTTATTATACTTCATGTGTGTCCGCGGTTGATGTAGCCCGCGGTCTGGCTTTGATGTCAAATAACGCTGTTCCTCCCCTCCCGTCCCCTCTTCCTCTTACCTGGGCTTCGCACATGACACAACAATAACATCAACAACAACAACAACAACAACAACAACAACAACAACAACAACCCTCTTTCCAAAAGTCCCAACCCTTTTTTGGGCCATTTTCGATCCCAGCTCCGAGGCGCATTTTTCGCGGTCGCGAAAGAGATTTTGGTTGGGGGAGAGGGTTGGGGGTGGACGCGAGCTGACCAATTAAAGCCATGGGGATTTCGCGGCGGGGGAAAAAAAATGGGGGAGGGGTGGGGGGTTGTCCAGCTCCGACCACCAATCAGAGGGGGGATATGGTTTCGGCGTGGATGTGGACACGGCCAGAATGGCGAGAAGGGGGAAGCTAAACATTTAGGGCATCATTTGACGAAGCATATTATTTTTACCAGCACACTTTGGGCTGAGTGAACAAGTCTCATTGGAGTCACACGATCATTTGTTCACGTTTCCTTAAGTTTAAGATAACTAGGACTTCATGTCACACTGAGATCAGATCAAAACTATGAGATGTGACAGCGACGGAATAATTTTGGAAGAGGCAACATGAAGCAGCTGAGGAAACACACACGCCGGTAACAGTGGCAGCAGAATATTTGGTAACGAATTCCTGAACGCCACCCCGTGCAGAGCTATCCATTCGCAATATTTATTTGTTATTGTTGCAACTCTATCATGCGTGAGAGCATCAGTGATGATCAGGCCCACTGGCTCATATTAGGAGGCTGTTAGGCACCCAGGGCGCGTGTTGGAAAATTATCAATACAACAGGCACTTTAGTTAGCATATAGGAAATTTTCATTTTCTTTTAATATTGTGCTAATAAAAATTATTTTCGATATACAAATATAATGATAAAAAATGGTTGATATGTATATAAAGTTCATCTGTTCTTTTTTAACTATGATTTTAGTGGCTAGCAATTAAATGACCACACAAGAAGAATATAATATAAAAATTCAAAAGGGCGCAACTACAAAAAAGCAAATCTGCAAAAAACTTTCGGGAACATGATCATATGTACATAAATGACAAAAATATCATTTTTTTTACAAAATTATAAACTTTAAAGATATAAGCACAATTAAAAAATAAAAACAAAGATTTACAAAACGTCAAGTACAAAAATTCCAAATTTCATCAAAATGTTCCCAGTGACGCATACTTAGACTTCCGAAAAGTGAAACATTTTCACCATTTTTCGTTTATAGCTAAATTTTCTGAGTTATAAATAAGTTTCTTTTAGTTATTATAAGCATAGTTATTCGTAAGGCGCCAATTTAATTTAATAATTACTGTGTGTTCCACTAATGTTACTTTTATTTACACTTTAATTTTTTATTTCATACACATATCTATGAAGTAGGCTAAAATTTGTGCTACGTGATACGCCTGTCTCCAAGGTATACATATCTCTTTGGCGTTACAGAGTCAGTGAATCGGGAAGACTTCTTTGCACAGACGAGAGAGCCAAACGCTCGATCGTGCATCTTCGGGGTTTTTTTCATTGTAAATAAATATGGCAGTGATAAAATGATTTTACAGTATTTTAATGTAGCTATACTTACCTAATATAACCAACCATCCACAATGTTTTAAAATATTTATAATGTAGCTAACCTATCCTAATCGACCGCAAAATTTAATGCCACACCGGTTTATACAATGAGACATAACGGGGAAAAAAGCGAGCATGAACTTCGGGGAACTTCGGGTGTGGCTCTCTCGCCTGTGAAATGAAGGCTTCCCCAGTGAATCAGTGATGAACGTACCTGTATATAGGATTCCGAGCGTGAAAATCCGCCGACGACAGAATCCCTCTCATCCGGAGGGGATTTAACTGATTGAGCGGAGTTGGTTCACACTGTGCTGGTGAGAATGACGGTGACATTCAGTCATTGTTTTGTAAATTGTGACATACGTTCACGTTCGTTTTTCTTGGGGCATTTTTAAAATTCAGAATGACAGTGTGGTAAGCCGTTATTACCGCAATTGTGCCGCTGTAACCAGCACAGATTTACTTCTGAACAAAAACAGTTGTCATGTTGAGAATGAAAGTGGAGCAGGTCGGTGTTTGTTTCCGCATATGTTACTTTCAGTTTACAATGTCACAATTTTGAGTGTTAAAACAAAGATTGTCATTTCTTAAATTAAAATGATTTTATTTTTTAAGTGCTGTATTTTTGTTTTATTATTATAAATCTGTTAAATTGAGGGTCATTTTGACTTTTGAATACAACTGAAGTTACGTTTATTCCCTATTTTTTTAATTCACGTATAGTTTATTATAATGATGAATTTAACTTTAGGTTAAGTTAATGAAATTAAATCAAGGTCACATATGTAATGAACAAGGAACTTAGTTTCATCTTTCAAACCGTGTGATTACTCCGTTTTGGTTAGCAAAATATATTTTTAAAAACAAAACATGTTAAAAAACCTATAATAAAATGAAAAAAAATCTATTTCACGTTCACTACTAAATATTTTTTGTCAAAGATACCTTAAGAATTATTTCGTGCAGCAAAATAATTTTGTAGCCACTATGGAAAATTTGTACTATTAACGGAACAAGTTCGCCATCACTAATAAGCAACTTAACAGCAATTACAAAGATTTTTTTTATTCTTTAGAACAAATATATTTCCGTTGGATATATAGTGGCAAAATTTTTTGCGTTAGCAAAAAATACACTTGCAAACTCGTTAAAGCCAGCAATAAGCTTTAGTTTAATATAAATGCTTAACTATTATACACACGGCCTACAATGTTGCGCTCTGTCGCGCGGTTGTTAGAAGCTTAATAATTCAAGTAAAAACCATAAAAGGTCTTAACGTCATTGAAGTTTTCGCAATAACGTTAATACATTCTCTGCGACAACGTAAGACTGTTTAGTTCCTAGACCGTAGGCAAACTCCCTCCAAGTTCCGCAAGAGATGATAAATTCCCCAAAAGCTCCATAAATATTCATTAACGGCGTTTCATATCTCAACTTTGTAACGTTATAGTGTTATCACCCGCGTTTTGAGAAGTCTGTTGCACTCAAGTCCAGACGAGTAACTGTTTGGAGATAAGCGTGTTTCACTGTTGTTACCAGTGTAGTGACGCAGATGACTGACGATATCTTCTAGTTATAAAGGGCCCCGTAGTGTGTGAGAACCTCATGTTTTGAGTCATGCGTAGGAGTGCTGCAGAATTATTCACATAACACCATAATTACTTTAAGTAGAGGTATAAGAACCTTACACACGGAATTTATGGCGTATTTTAAACTTAAAACTTATCAGTTTTTCGTAAGTATGCATAAGCTAAAGGATGTTAATTTATGAAGAAAAAAACCATTTGCAGTCATATTTTATTTAAAAAAAAATTGAAGTATTCTTATTATGTTACTCGATTTAAACATCTAAGTAGTATGACAGAGTATATGGGTTGACCGAAAAATTATTTAAGTAAAAAGAAATTTATACACCAGATTTTTAAAAAGGGCTAAAAGTATAAATTAATTTCTCCTACCCAGGTACAGATTCCTAACACCATGCAGATTGTTCTGAAAATTTGTGATTTTTAATTTTTGATACCTATGAAAATACTTTTAAGATTTAAAACAGAACAAAATAGTTGGAGTGCATGCACTAGATAATTGATGCATGAATAGTTTACGTAAGTCACTAACAAATTTATTCCACTGCAAATGATATGAACTGTTGTGCAAGTTTTATCGACAGCTATACTCTACATCCTTACTATCATTTATTGCATGCGCCCCGCGGTTTTTTTTTGTTTTAAATCACACAAGTTAGTATTTTCATAAGTTTTAAAAATCCACAATCACAAATTTTCAGGACAATCTGTATGGGGTTATAAATCTGTATGGTGCTGGGATAAATTTTTTTATACTTTTCATTCCGTTTTAAAAAATGGTACATTACAAAAAAAATTAATTAATTATTTACTGCTTTTTAATCTTGGATGTGTGGATTTTGCAATCGATTAAAAAAAATTTGATGAGATTATTACAGAAACTTTAGGGAAATTTCAGGTTTATTTTAGTTTCTCTTTGCCTGATCATATCTGAAATAGAAAAGTTTTATATGTTCCTACCTACCCATAATATATCAACCTTTCCAAATTGTCAGTTTATTGAAAAATAAAATAAAGTAGCAAGTAAAAATAATTACATGAGATTTTTATTTCAATATTAAAATAAATAAATGCCATATCCTTCTAAGCTGGGGCTCCTAGTTGTCGCGTTCTTTTCATCTCCTTCATCGCATCTTTTTTTTTTTAGCACAGTGTCTTGCCAGTGGGTTTTGAGAAATTGAGAATCTCTATTCTTAATCCATCCAATGATCTAACACTACCCAATGCAACTATGCCTGCCCTTTCGAAAAATAGTGCAGATCCTAGGTATGAAAGAGCATGTCCCACTGTACAACTTGCATCTCATTGACAGAGCAGGCCCAGCACAGTATTGGTGGGGGCTGTTTTCCCTCGATCCTTCCGTGGTTTCGGAATGCCGGGAACTGTATTGATTTCGGCTCGATCAAATGAATTCCATCCCTGCCAAAGACGATACAAACAGAAGGAATGTCGTGATCGTACATCTGACCACGACGGACCAAAGTCCAAACAATTTCAGTGTCAGTTCCCATCGCACCAATCACAATCCCTTGCTCAATGTTAATATATGTGCGAATAAATTCGTTGTGAGCTGGTATATATATTATATATCGTCTGTTTTGTTTTGTAATCCAGTTCTGAACTGTGTTCTGAGCTATCTCTAGCTCATCGGGAAGTAGTTCAAAATCGATTGCAAACTTTATACCGAACAGACAAACAAACAGGCAGATAAGAAAGCGAATATAAAAACAAAAATGTTGTAGTAAAATATATCATACTGAGTTTTTAAACACTCGTTTTGCCATAGGTGTGACTTGTACCTGTTTTCCGCGGGACTAGATGTAGGTATGCTGCCCGGTAAAACACGGAAGCTGGCAAAATAGCTTAAACTTCCTTGTTTCGTGTAATTAGTTATTGACAAGCGATGAGCCTCCCCCATCGAAGTAATCAGATAATTAATGGCCCATTCCAGTTACAGCATCGGATTATTGGATAGCTAAGAGCCGATGCCGAAGGAAAACCCGCTCACGTGCGGAAAACACGTTTCAATCTAACGTGCACTCGGGTGGTTGGCTTGCGACAGTCTCAGTTGTTTCAGCAGGCTTCGGTCAGATTGCAAGTCTGCGACAGACAAGCAGCGGTGTAGAAGAACCATGTCCAACCCAGCCAAAGAACTAGCAAACATCTTTCAACTATAGGTATGCTGAACAATTTGTTCTCAAATGGAGAAAAAGGTCAAGCTTTTGAAGAAAAAAAATCTTTAAAAAAATACACCAGGTTTCTAAATGATACAAGAAACACCAATATTGAAAAAGTTTGAGTGTGGAAGCTTGCGTGGATTTATTTGCGAAGAAACCTTAACAGAATAATCTAATCTAGTGGGTACTTTTGTTTAGTCGTATTTGCAACATTCTTCATCATGTATTTTAAATTTTAAAATGTTACACTCTTTAAAAAAGATATTTTTTCAACCAATTGAATTTCAGGTAATGGTGGTAAAATTATGTTACAAAAGAGTAGGCGCATTAGAAAAAAATAGGTTAGAAACCATTGATGTACGTAGAGGAAATTGAAGTTCATCATGGTGCCAAGTAATCCATTGAATATTCATTTATATATGTGTATATATATAAGCCACTAAAGAGACTAACTAAACCCTTGTACCCAAGGAAGTATGATCAGATGTTTATTACTGAGATATGATTTTTTTTAAATTCAAACTTCTATGTGTTTACAGGGTATTAAGTGTTTAAGAAGATCGTCCGAATAACCATGCTCTGCTGCCAAAACATGCTGTCATACCAGCACTTCAAATTCCATTAACAACTTTTAACGGTTAAAAGGGATAAAGGGATGGGAAATTTGCGAAAGCTATGAACATATCATAGGTTATACACATTGCTCTGCAGCTTCCCAAAAATTTTCTCTTTCGTGGACGTCTGGTATTTTCAAAAGTTTCGTTTATGTATATTCCTCCCAGAAGCCGTCTCGTTCGGCAGTGGCCACGGCTGACTTTCCCCTTCCCTCCTCAGACTGAACACCGTCCCCGAACCTTCACCGGCACTTCAGACCTAACATGGCGGCCTGGCAGCCGAACCCGAGCACACACACACACACCTACACCTACACCTACCTCCTACCCCCCACCATCCTGAAACCCTGCTCTCCATTCGCCCATTCCGCTGCTCCGCGCTGCTTTATATCTCATTCGGTTTAACTTTTTTCATTTCCCTGCGCTTATTGATCGCCGTTTTTCCCCCCTCGCCCCACCCCTCCCGTACATTCTCCACGTCCCTTGTATCTCTCTCTCTCTCTCTCTCTCTCTATCTCTCTCTCTCTCTCTCAGCGAGTTAAGGGTCCTAGATGGAGTTTTCAGAGGCTGTATTTCAGCGCTGTGCGACGGCTGTGGATAATGCGTATCGTTCACATTCTTTTTTTGTATATATTATATTTTTTTTCTTTTTGAGCCTGAAACGAATTTACCCATGAGCTGCTCCAATGTGAGGATCCTGTTAGTATAAGAAGATACGGATGTAGCTAAACTTGAACTGCAGGGTTTCTGGAGGTTTGATAAAATGAGATATATATATTTTTCCTCCAGTTACAGTCAACTCTCCTTTCCTTTTCGTTATTTTCATAAAAATGTTTTATTTAAAAACTAATGATATTTAATCTCTTTGTCTTTAAAAATTTGATTTTAACTGAACATGTTGGGTACTTATTCACCAGCCAGTCTAAATTAACTAAATAAATAATTATTTCCTATTTAGTAGTTGTGTTATCGCTTATCATCACGTTTTTTGCGATGATTTTGTATCTAGTCTGTTATTTTCGCGCGTATATTGTTTCTCATTTTAAATTTATTTTTTGTAGGTTCTGTGAATAATTAAATTACATTGAACTGTAATGTTTTGTTTCAAAATGGTATGGACAAATAAATTTACTTCATAATATAATAATTTAAAGTATGTGTTTTTTTTTAATTTCAAGTAATGTAAATTTACCTTAATTGTCCATTAAAGATAAAAAAATTGTATTAAAAATTGTCAAAATTGTATTTTAAGATTATACCTTGGTATTCCAGTTATAAAATAAGACCACCTGTACAAACAAACTTAAAACAAACAAGTTGACAGAATCTTCTGACACAAATATTTTTAAAGCATGCAGTTCTGAAAGCAGCTGGGAAATAAGAACTAGATTATCCTGCATGCCATTCCAGGTTCCGATGTTTACCGCTGGAAAATTGCAACATTTCTCCAGTGATGGGAAAAACGATTCAATTGACAGAATCGATTAATTTAAATATTCGTTCAGAAGATTCGTTCATATATATTATAAGAATATATTATCAGAGTATACAATTGAACAAACACCTACAGCAGCATCCCTTAAACAAGGCACTCAAAACAGGATGACTCAACATTCAACATTTGACGAAAAATTGAATCTTTTGTTTTGAGTAAAAAGTGTAACAATGAAATAAATGGATGGAGGCATTGTAGCCAAGTGGAGGCATTGTAACCACATGTAGCCCAAATGCAGATGAAATCATTGTAGCCCGATAGAGCCAAAATTCAGATGGAGGCATAGTAGCCAGATGGAGGCATTGTAGCCAGATATAATTAAATGCACATGGAGGCATTGTAGTCAGATAGAGCTAAATGCAGATGTAGGCAATGTAGCCAGCTAGAGGCATTGTAGCCAGATAAAGACAAATGCAGAAAAAGGTACTGTAGCCGATGGAGGCATCGACAACAGGATCCTGCTCATCCCAAGATTCTTAACTCATTCACCAAAACAAGTGGCTGGCCTTGTTTCCTGGCAGGTTATCGTAATCTGGTCGGCTCGGATGCCTCAAATTCCAGATGTCTAGCTGTATTCTGACTGTTTTCAAAAAAAAATGTGCGTGAACACATTTAAAATTCTATCGCACAAAAAATTTAGTAAACAAAAGCCAGGCAGTCCATGAATAATAATTGTAACCCGGCTCTTGTAGAGTCACTAACACCCTTTTCATGTTAACGTCAATTTTTTTTTTATTAGTTAACGTTTGTACTTGTGAACACGCGAACTTTGCGATTACTGATTACTGTGACTCCCGACGTCATTAGTCAAATTTACGTAAGAATCAGACGTGCCTGTTCATGTTCTTTCTGCGTTTTATACTCCGAGCAATTGACTCTCAAAGAACCGATTATTTGCGTAGCGAGCTAATCACGTGCTTCGCTCAAAGATTCGTTCGTTTCGAACGCATCTTTCCCGAATGACACATCGCTACTCCAGAGGAGGCGGCTGGTTGATTAGGTTGAGGGCAAGGGAGAGGAGAGAAAGTAAATCTGAAACTGCGACCACACTTCCGCGGAGGATGTCCCTCCGGGAAGGCGAAACGCGAAAGAACCTTCTCCCCGCGCGCGCGTTGACCTTCGGATGGAAAACAGACTGAAACTTCCCCCCACGGGATCGCAACCAGTATTGCCAACCTTCGAAACTCTTCGTTCCCACCTCCGACCGCCCTTCACCTCCCAATTTTCACCTCCCACCCTTTTATCGAGGCCCCAGGTGAGGTGCCCTTTGCCTTCGCCGAACATTCCTTTCGCCCCTCGGATTCAACTTGGTGCTCACTTCTGAAGAGTTTTGCTTTATCTCTCTCTCTCTCTCTCTCTCTCTCTCTCTCGTGCACCACTTCGGGCGGAAGACGTGTTTCTGGTCTTCTTCGCGGGAACTTCAATGCCACGCCTCTCTCAGGACCAATATCGGAACCTACTCGCGAAAGGTGGCGGGTCGGGCGGAGAGAAAAGTTTCATCTGGTGATGGCATCTCTACATCACCGTGATGAACTCCGACCAGGATATCTTCCCCGGGCCGTCTTCGCCGGGACACGCCCCAGGGGCCAACTTTCCCCGGACCCTTTTCCGGGACTCGGAGCCCGCCTTCCGAGTTGATTGAACTCCTGGGGGGGGGGGGGGGGGGAGCGCGCCCTCTGGAGCCCGCCTCCAACTATCCTCCCGCGTCGCTCCCGATCCGGGAAACTATTTATTAAATAACTAACAAACTCCCTTTGCCCGGGAAACATATCATCTGGCGTGGCAACATCTCAGACTTCTGGATGCGGCATTCGGCAGGAGTGATTCTGTGAAGTTGCGTGGAACGGAAATGCATGACCACGGTGCTACCACGAATGGTAGTGAATTTTAAAAAGATGGGCAGTATTCTAATAAAATTCCTCAACGTAAATTGGGTCCAAAGCCCGGGGTTTAGTTTTTTTTTTTTTTTTTCAAGTTTCGTTACATAGTTTAACCTTTCGTGTTGCAAATGGAATGATTCTACAGTCGACTTAGCTACTCCTGCAACGAATTTTGGTGGCGGGTGCGGAAACTAAGTGTGATTCTCGTCAAGAAATGTAGTTTAAAGCACATTTTTCGTGTATTTATCACGTTCGACATTATTTTTAATAATTCTGTATTAGCCTCCGTGTCCTAGTTTCGTATTATAATTTTTGTTGCAACATGAGAACCTATGAAATTGCTCGTCACCTAGAATTTAACGAGGGCTGTTTTTTTTTAACCTCAGATGTGCTATAAAAAAAGAAAAATTTAGATAACAAAAAAATTTTATCACCAAAAGTACAGCAGGGTCTTACTTATTTTTCGACATAATCACCAAAACAAGCACTATCGAAAGATTTGCGAATAATGCGGTAAAATGCGCCGCGTGATTAGTCCACCCGCCTCACAGCGGTGTCGTGAGGGAGAGGGAGATCCAGGCGCTGGCCCTGTATCTCTATTCACTGGCGGCTAATTTCTAAGAAAGCTCCGAGAAGCTTGTGTCAATATTTGAAAAATGCCTCGTTGGTTTGGGTGAGTATGTACAAAAATTAGTAAGACACTGCTGTACTTTTGGTGATGAAATTATTTCGTTACGTAAATTTGTATTTTTTAAGGTCCATCGGATGTTGAAAAAAAAAACAGCCTTCGTATGTTACTCAACTCTGGCGAGTACTGAAAAAATCACTCACAATTTTTTTTTAAAATTACATATCTCACCATTTAACTAAGTAAAATAACCACTTGCTTGTATATAATCCAAGTATTTAAGCTAAAGTCAACGACCATTAAAAGAAAATGTACACTTACCAAACTTCTGTGTGCAAGACAACGTACTAGCGTTTGAAATACATACAGTATATATTTGAGTAATGTAGTATAGATTTCTTATTTTCCTAGTTTCCTTCCGGTTAAATAATAGTAAACATCTGTAACTAATGTCGGGTAATGAGTACTTAAATATTTTTATATTTAAAATTCATGTTGTTAAATACATTATACAAATTAAATCAAAGCAAATTATGTACAACAGACTTGTATTTCGTGAAACTCACGTGTCATTAAAATTGAGAAGAAAAAAACGTAAGTAATATTACTTGATCCTGTAGACAGCGATAAATTCTAAAAAGTGATTTCATTTTGTGTCACTTGTGGTAAGGTACATATTCAATGATAAGTTTTCTCCCCAATACCCACGGAAAAATCTAGACGTGTGCAAAGGAAATTTTAAAACTTTATATCAAATACTTAACTCATAAAGAATGTTTGGTTCCGAAAATTTTTACATTTGAAAATTCAGTTTAAGTAGACATTCTGCTGCAGTGCCTAACATGATAAGTATCATGCAACCATCTGGTAGCTGAGCGTAATATCCAGTATGTATATGTGTTTTGCTACATGTGTGCAATGCATGTAACCTTCACTGCATGCGCTCGCACACATACTTGCAATATAAGTGCTCACCAAAGCTGGTTTCTTGTAGGACAAGTGCTTGTGTCACCACGGTTGCAGACGCTGAAGGCGTGTGGGCATTGCAAGTTATCTGCACAACAGGCACTCGTGTCACGCTGGCTGCCTACACTGCAGGCGCGGCATGCCCTGTGTGTTGCCTATACAACAGGCACTCGAGCTACGCTGGCTGCCTACACTGCAGGCGCTGCGTGCCCTGTGTGTTGCCTATACAACAGGCACTCGAGCCACGCTAGCTGCCTACACTGCAGGCGCGGCATGCCCTGTGTGTTGCCTATACAACAGGCACTCGAGCCACGCTGGCTGCCTACACTGCAGGCGAGGCGTGCCATGCCCTATGTGTTGCCTATACAACAGGCGCATGAGCTGGGCCTGTGTTGCAGGCCAATGGCGCGGCCGGCCGTGGTGGTGGTGGCGCTGCTGGCGTGCCTGCCCCCCGCCGCCCCCAAGGCGCACCACGCGCACCGCGGCAACCGCCCGCCCCCGGCGCCGCCGCTCTCGCTGTCCCTGGCGCTGTCGCGGGAGGCGGGCAGCGGCGAGGGCGTGCTGGACGGCTTCGGCGACTTCGGGGGCGGCGTGGACTGGCGCCCGCCCCCGCCGCCGCCGCACGAGGACCCGCTCGTCGTGGAGATCAACAAGGGGCGGGTGCGCGGCGTGACGCTGACCGCCGCCACGGGCAAGCAGGTGGACGCGTGGCTGGGCATCCCCTACGCGCAGAGGCCCGTAGGTGAGGCGACCTCGCGTCTCTGCCAAGTCCTTCCTGCATCCACATTGCCAGCTCAGCGACACCCCTCAACCCACTTCTCTTGTAACATCATCTATGGTTTTTAAAACAAAAGAATATGCCACTTAAAAAAACATACTTCCTGTGGTGTTTACCTTTAAAAAAAGCAAACATAACAGTTTAAAAAACTCAAATATAAAAAAATACTCGAATATACTTTTTCATTCAGACTTGTATATCATCAAATATTGCAAATTTACACAGTTGTAAATTATTTTAAAATTATAATAATTGTAAAAAAAAATCTGAAATTGCGTTCCATCTAAGTTTAGAATGGTGGCAAGACTCTGGACTCGCCTTCCAGAAGTACCCGTGTTTCTAAACCCGGCAAGGCCATTTTAAGTTTTGATGTTCCGCGTTTTTTACAAGCAGTTCCGATATCCCTGAGTGGTGTCGTTGAGTTTCGCGTCTTCAATGACACGCTGTAAACGAGATGAAAATACCTACTCTAAAAAAGTAAAAAAGAAATTATAATTTGTTCTTTAATTAATTGAGAGATGGTTTTTATTTCATAAAAATATATGATAACAGCTGACTTAATTTTTTTTGCTAATTCTTTAGTTAATTTACAATATTTGTTAACTAAAAACACCAAAAATAGCTCCCGAGCCTAATCGTGATAATGAAAAAAAAATTAATTGATTTTAAATTTTCATAATAATGGTGTGTAACCGTGGAATAAACTTTCGCCTTTCTTTTGTTTTTCAACTCTTTGGCATTTTCAATTTTTCAGAGTAGGAAAACATTTTATGCTTTTAAAACTAGTAAATGGTGAAATTTCATAAATACGAAAAACCATTGTGAACATTTATTTTACCACGCCAGTTTGTAGTGAAATTATTGTTTTAATTTAATATTTTATTATTTATTAAAAATTTATGATTTTTTTGGTATTATTTTTCAAAGTTGGAGCAAATATGAATAAAACTAAGCAGTGCATAGTCATGAAAATCTTATTATAGAAGTTTAAATGAATATATTCAAGATAAGTGTTGTTTCGTTTTTTTTAATTAGCTGGGGAAAATATTTTAAAAGGATTTTAGGAATTAATTTTGCTTGGTTTGCTCTTTTTTATTTAAGTGGTAGTTTCCGTTAAATTCAATAGTATCTACTATACGAAGCCATACATTGCACAAATCCTTTTTTAACAAACCCGAATACTTTACTTCGTATTTTCTTTAATTGAAAAATATAATTAGCTTGTTAAAAGCGTGATGTAAATATATCAAGTCGTGTAACGTAAATACGTAGGCATTTTAAAATGAAAAAAAAATCTTGATTTTCATTGTTACTTCAATTGGACGTAGTTATGCAAAAAGGAACCAACGCACATGAAACATATTCTGAGTATTTTGAAGTTAAAGTTAATTATAAATTGTAATTCTCGTATTGATAACATAATATGGGTATAATTTTAATGGTCTAGTATAAATACTGATATAATAATAGCAACAACGGTACGATCAACCTAGTACTATTTTAATTTATTTTCAAATAAAATATAGCAAAATTGTGGGTTGGTTCCTTTTTGCATAACTAGGTCCAATTGATAACAGACATTACGTGTCAGGTTATGATTGTTAGGTCTGAGTCATTATTGAGGCATGCTGTTTGCAAGCACAGTAGGGACTGACGCATTACTGCTCAAGCCTAATTAACCGTGAAGCTAAAAAATATTAAGTTACAAGAAACGTTCACAAAAGAATTTGTGCATCATAGGATTTCGCTAGTGGAAGTCCTACTGCTGAAGTTAAAGCCTATATAGTAGATATATTTGTATAGGTTGGATAAATGTTTGGTCTTAGCTGAGCTCGGTAAAACTATTATTTGTGTATGGTACAATCTATACTAATAATAAAATTCTCAAGCTTGATAAAACTTTTGTAAATTGTATTAATACATGATTTTAAATTACTGTTTCTATTATTTTTAACACAAATATATAATTTTCGAAATTTCTATTTTGTTTGTACGTCACTCTAAAACTACTAAGGATTTCGTTTTAACATTTTTTATTGGTAGCTTCTCAAGAAAACTTAAACATAGGGCTGTATTTCATCATGTATTTTTTATTTTTTTCACTGAATGGAGCTCAGGCTAGCTAGAAAGCATTAGCTATATTTTACATAAATTTACGTAGTGAACTGAGAGCTATTTCTGATAAAATGCTAGGATCGTGTTCTTTAAGAAAACAAAACTTAAACATTTCTTAAGTGATTCACAATGTTATGGTCTGCGTGAATATACATTATTAAAAAAAAATCTCATTGATCAAGGAAATTCCCTAAGAAATAAGTTGCCAAAATATTTTTGTGTACCTAAAAAAAAAAGGAATAGCATAAATTATATAAAACATCCCAACACAATGTATAAAGCTAAGGGTTCACACAAACAAGTAATTATACTATGTTGTCCTAAATCGTGTTCCTATTTATCAACCCATGTTCATGTATTAATACATACAAGAGTACTATTATGTATTAATACTAGCATACTCTAATAAAGATATTCACATAAATGTTTTTATAAATTAGATAAACCAAAGTTTTATTTATAATAACAACAGATTTAATAAAACATGGCAATAATTAATTATTTATAAATATTACGTTCGCATTATGTTAGATAATTATTACATGTTAACTGTCTACCTTCTATGTACTAATAATTAATATTATTATCTTAGTTAATAATATAAATACTTTCAGCATTGCTGCCAAGTTTGTGGCGCAAAGACAATATTTTAGACGATGTTTTAAACTCTAACACTGTTTTAAGTTTGCTAAATTTATGGGAGCGACTTTTTGGCTTGCAAGGGAGCACGATAGTTTCAGCTTTTTTTTTCAGCAATTGAATAGCGAGCCGTGCCTTAGTTTGCCACATTCTGGCCGATCTCAGGTGAAGTTGTATATTGAATCGAATCCACAGCAACACAGTTAACACGCCATGTAGTTTTTTCATTAAAAACGATTTTTTTATATATTTTCGTATTAATATATATATAAGAAATAATTTTCACTTGCACATTATTAAAATAAATTAAATTTTTTTAGTAAAAATATTCGGGTGTATTAAATTAAAGTGTTTGTTTTATTCATATTTTTTCTTCAACGTGTGCCTCAGACGCCTTGCAACGAACCAGTTAATTATATTAAAGATGTTAAAGACTCTAATTGAATGATTGTGCATATTGAGTTAAACTGTTGGTGTGTTGCAAATGAACAATGTGCAGCGCCAGTGAATTAAGGCTCGCCGGGACGGGAAGCATATCATTTCACAGACGAGAGAGCCACACTCGAAGTTCCCCGAAGTTCATGCTCGCTTTTTTTCCCCCGTTCTATCGCATTGTATAAACCGGCGTGGCATTAAATTTTGCTGTCGATTAGGATAGGTTAGCTACATTATAAATACTTCAAAACATTTGTGGATGGTTAGTTATATTAGGTAAGTATAGCTACATTGAAAAATACTGTAAAATCATTTTATGGTTGCTTAGCAAATAACTTTTTTAATATGTAGCTATCCGGGGCAAGGAAACCGTTTACATGATTTCACAGTATCTTTAATGTAGCTATCCTAACCAAATCAACCGTCCACATGTTTTAAAGTATTTATAATGTAGCTAACCTAACCTAATTGACCATTAGTAGAGACCTGAAAAATTCGCGGATTCATTCGGTGATAGGCTAGAATTCAAACACATATACCTCTTAGATGAATTTGCTATTGGCTTACTGTTCATCTGGACGAATCTCAACCAGTTATAAACCCTCAACCAAAGAAGGATCGAATCACAGACAAACCAGCTGAGACGACTTACAAGTCGGCAGCCAATGAACTTGCGTTATTTGCCCGAGTGTACAGGGGTATGTGCAGTCTATCCTGAAAGCCATCGAAACCGCGAATTTTGCAGGTCTCTAACCATTAGTATGGACATGCAAATTTCGCGAAAAGATTTCGAGACTAGATGAAAGTTAAAATACTATAGAATCGTCTGTGTTTCGTGATTGGGTGAGTTTCTCCCAGGTACATATCGAGTGTTACAACACCAATCACAGTAACTCAGTGCGGAAGCAAAAGCGTCCTGAGTGGCTCAGCCAAATAAGGCAACGACTTCTCTCGCAGACGACCGCCAATCACAAGGAAGAAACCACAGGTGCGGGTATACCTTGTTGCAGTCTAATAAGTTTTCAGATCTTTTCGCGAAAATTGCCTGCCCCTAACCATTAGTTATCATGAGTTACAATGAACAACAAAAACCCGAAGATGCACGATCGGGCGTTTGGCTCTCTCGTCTGTGAAAAGAAGTCTTCCCCGCCGTGATATTGGTCGCTCGGGTAGGGGGGAAAGGGGGTGTGTGAGGTGACGAGCGGTGAACAACACAAGTTTGTCGGAGGGAGCGGCAGTGCAGGGGGGAGCAGGCGACAGTCTCGCCTTGACCCCGATGCCGCGCGGGAGAGGGGTCACGATATTGATCCGCCGACTCCGGGGTCAGGGAGGGCTCTTTTCTGCAGCGGTGGCGCGTCCACGGGAAATGAAAGGGTTGGAGGGGGGCGGGGGTGGTTTGTATCTTCACCTCTCATCTCACGCCCTCCTTATTTTTTCCTTCCTCGAAAGGGCCGTGACTTGTTAGGGGATGGATCTTAAGGTGAGGGGCCAAAAAAAACCCAAACAGATACGAGGATCGAATAATGATCGTCTCAGCGTCCTATGTACGTTCGTGTCAGCGGAGCAAATTGATGAAATATTGCACCTTATTACTTCACAGTAAAAGAAAAATGTGCTTGTGCTTTTGTACACGTGTTAGAAATTATAATTTTTTTGGCGTTAGCAAATAAATTGTATAGTTAACGTTTTTCGTATCAAAGAGACTAAAAAATGAGTTAATATAATCTCACCATGTACGTTCAAACATAATTTTTCCGTGTTAAATTGTTTTATTTGTTCCCGGCTGGTGATTTAAAAGTAAACCCGAAGGAAACAAAATCGTAAAATTTGTGTTTGCTGGTTTCACCCTTAAAAAAGTACTAGTAGTTTTAACCGTCAGTTCAATATTTAAAATATATATATATGCTTATATTTTATACCAGCGACCCAAATCGGCTTTGCGCGGATGTGATCTGGTAATGTGACGTCATTTATATTTAATAAATAAGTACTTATAAATATCAAGTTCTCGAAAGTGTCCGGTGTTTCTCAAAATTTATGTACATACTAAACCGTAGTGCTCACGACTAAAGAATGTATTTTTTTAATGTTGACAACCTTTTTCTCTCACGAAACAACACAAACAGGTTTTGTTTAGACTTTTAATTAGGCCTTTTTTAAGACCTACAATTCTGTAGTATATTAAGTTGATGTATAATTCAGCGTAAGCTATCTAAACTCACATAAAGGGTCTTTTTACGACTTGTTTACAAATCATCGCGATTTCTCTACTATATTTATATTTAATATGAACTATACACATTCACTTTTCGGAATAAATCGTTTAGTTAATGATAGGGAAAACCGCATCAAAATCCATTGTGTAATTTAAAAGAAGTAGGCCTACAGACAGACGCGGATAGCGACTTTATTGTATACTATTTAGAGAAGATAAGCTTATATAAAATATGCTTGTATTAAAATGTATACGCTTGTATTTAAAAAAATATTTTTTTTTTCAATTTATCTTCACAAGAACATTTTTCATTAGTTTGAAAATAAACCACGTTCTTCATTCGAACATAGGGCGATGAAACACGCATGCGCATTGGAATTCCTGCTGTTACATTTCCGTTGCATAATGAGCGCGCATTTGTATGCGAACTGCAATCGTACTCCCAACGCGTCGAAAAAAGTAAAACTTAATACGCGATTTAACGCATTGACATTTTTTCCCCCTTTAAAACAAATTTGTACCCAGAAGTAAAAATCACTATGTTCTATTTTTGTTTACGAAAAATTGTTCGCAATATGTTTATAATGTAAATTTTTAGCTTTTTATAGTGGTATACAGTACTATGTTCAGCTAATATAAATAGCGGAAACAATCTCGTCCAGTTTCATGCAGAAGTGTATAAGACTACGGGACGTGATTATAAAACTTTCTCCCTGAAAAATTTACATATTTTGGGTTAGGGTGTTCTACACCTCTGCAGTACTAAAATGTTTATTGATTTCCGAGACTGTTATATTTGTTACCGAGACGTGCTTGTAAGTTTACAAAAGCATTACATAGAACAAAAAGTACCACAGTAATAATTGGAGTCGCTACATTTGTGACGAAAGTTAATAGGCTTCTTATTGTAGCTGGTTCAATACGTAATGAATGCAAAGCGACGCAATGAAAAGTTCAGCTTGGTGTGGTGTGAAAAGAACATAGTTTCTAATTAAAACTTCCTTTTACTTTGTTTTACAAGTTAATTCAATCATTATTTCGGGAAAAAAATATTATTATACTCATATCATCCCTTAAATAATATAAATTAATTCATGCAAACAATTAATTTTTATTTTAAAAAACGAAATTATTACTAGATTGACAATTAAAATACTTAATTTTTGGCATCTTATAACTAGATATATATTTTAAGGTACCTTATAATTAATATGAATTGAATAATTTTATGAATTTTAAAAATACATCAATTATTTTAAGTCCTAAAAAGTTCTTGAATTGAAGTATTAAACGTTATCAGGAGGTGCTATAAAGTGTTTCAAATTTCTGGAGCAGCAGAAACATATGTATGTTTGAAGGATGTCGTGGTAGTAAAATAATTGACCCTAAGTGGTAGCAACCTCAGTTCTAACCTAACAATATCTAAGATGTGAACTTCTAAGCTATTTCATGATGAAATGTTACGATAGTACTCTTTAACGTTACATTAATTTTCCTTCATTGACATTCACACTTTAATTGGTCTGTTTGAATTACAAACTTCAATGTACTGTAAAAAAATATGTATAAAATAAAAAAGAAATTCTTTACAAATTATTAATGAAATAATTTTTTTTTTTGCGAATTTTCAAATATAACAGCATAAATTGCACAACATTTGTTAGTGTATTGTACGTAGTTCATTTAAACACGCAAGTACTGAAGTCCTTAAAACGGCCATTGACGTTGATTTACATCATTTTGTGTACAGCACAAATAGAGCAATATTTCAGTTAAAGTATTTTTCTTAAAAAATGTTTTGGCAACTTTCTTTCGCATAATTTTCTTGTTGATCGCGCGCTCCATCTAATCAGAACAGGTTATGATTGTTTCCCTTGAGGCTGCTCGCTGTTGTTGGTGTGTGGTCAGAGAAGTGTCCGCCAGTGTCCGCCAGTGTCCGCCAGTGTCCGACAGTGTCCGACAGTGTCCGCCAGTGTCCGACAGTGTCCGACAGTGTCCGACAGTGTCCGACAGTGTCCGACAGTGTCCGACAGTGTCCACCAGTGTCCGACAGTGTCCGCCAGTGTCCGCCAGTGTCCGCCAGTGTCCGCCAGTGTCCGCCAGTGTCCGACAGTGTCCGACAGCGTGGTGTGTCGGCGCAGGCCCGCTGCGGTTCCGGCACCCGCGGCCCGTGGAGCGCTGGGAGAACGTGCTCAACGCCACCAAGATGCCCAACAGCTGCGTGCAGATCGTCGACACTGTGTTCGGCGACTTCGCGGGCGCCGACGTGTGGAACCCCAACACGCCGCTGTCCGAGGACTGCCTGTACGTGAACGTGGTGGTGCCGCGGCCGCGACCGCGCTCGGCCGCCGTCATGGTGTGGATCTTCGGCGGCGGCTTCTACTCGGGCACCGCCACGCTCGACGTCTACGACCACAAGACCCTGGTCTCCGAGGAGAACGTGATACTGGTGTCGATGCAGTACCGCCTCGCGTCGCTTGGGTTCCTGTTCTTCGACACGAGCGACGTGCCGGGCAACGCCGGCATGTTCGACCAGCTGATGGCGCTGCAGTGGGTGCGCGACAACATCCACCACTTCGGCGGCAACCCCAACAACGTGACCTTGTTCGGCGAGTCGGCGGGCGCCGTGTCCGTCAGCCTGCACCTGCTGTCCCCGCTGAGCCGCAACCTGTTCAGCCAGGCCATCATGGAGTCGGGGTCGCCGACGGTGCCCTGGGGCATCATCGACCGCGAGGAGAGCATCCTGCGCGGGCTGCGGCTCGCCGAGGCCGTGGGCTGCCCGCACTCGCGCTCCGACGTGCGCGCCGTCGTCGCCTGCCTGCGCACCAAGAACGCCACGGACCTGGTGAACAACGAGTGGGGGACCCTGGGAATCTGCGAGTTCCCCTTCGTGCCCGTCATCGACGGCGCCATGCTGGACGAGAGCCCGCACGAGTCGCTCAAGGCCAAGAACTTCAAGAAGACCAACATCCTGACGGGCTCCAACACGGAGGAGGGCTACTACTTCATCCTGTACTACCTGACGGAGCTCTTCAGGAAGGAGGAGAACGTGTACGTGAGCCGCGAGGAGTTCCTGCAGGCGGTGCGCGAGCTCAACCCCTACGTGAACAACGTGGCGCGGCAGGCCATCGTGTTCGAGTACACCGACTGGCTCAACCCCAACGACCCGATCAAGAACCGCGACGCCCTGGACAAGATGGTGGGCGACTACCACTTCACGTGCAACGTGAACGAGTTCGCGCACCGCTACGCCGAGGCGGGCAGCAACGTGTACATGTACTACTTCAAGCACCGCTCGGCGAACAACCCCTGGCCGTCGTGGACAGGCGTGATGCACGCAGACGAAATCAACTACGTGTTCGGCGAGCCGCTGGACGCGAGCAAGAACTACCTGCCGCAGGAGGTGGAGCTGAGCCGCCGCATCATGCGCTACTGGGCCAACTTCGCCAAGACGGGGTGAGTGTCTCCTAGGCTGGTGTCTCCTAGCCTAGTGACCCTTAGCCTAGTGTCTCCTAGCCTGGTGTCTCCTAGCTCATAGCTCCTAGTTCCTGGCTGCTAGCTTAGTGTCTCCTAGCCTGGTGTCTCCTAGCCTAGTGTCTCCTAGCCTAGTGTCTCCTAGCTCATAGCTCCTAGCCTGGTGTCTCCTAGCCTATTGTCTCCTAGCCTAGTGTCTCCTAGCCTAGTTTCTGCTAGCCTAGTATCTCCTAGCCTAGTGTCTCCTAGCTCATAGCTCCTAGTTCCTAGTTCCTGACTGCTAGCCTAGTGTCTCCTAGCCTAGTGTCTGCTAGCCTAGTGTCTCCTAGCTCATAGCTCCTAGTCCCTGGCTGCTAGACAGGCGCCTCTGTGTCTTGAAAGCAGCAGGCATCCAACAGTTTAACGTGAAAAATCAATGATAAAGTCCTTCCTGCACGTACGCATCCTACTCACATTAATATGTAGTAAAACATGTTTATCGTCACCGTTCAGACCAAGGCTTTGAGACAAAACTGAAAACTACGGTAATTCCTACGGTGTAAAATATGTCCTGTCTTTTTGTTGACACTCGCGAATTTTTTAAACGATGAAGAATAATATAAACTGATGGTTAAACGAGTAACAGTCAATGTTAGTTTTACTATACCTATATTTATCGCATAATTATTGTTGCCCTCTAACTATTTCAGCTATGGTTGGTCCTATTAAAAACTTATTCAGACAAAATAATATACGTTCAAATGAAAGTGATATTTTCCATATTATTGGAGTTACAGCAATGTTTTGATGTTTCTGTTTTTTTTTTTTCATAAACCTTCCCCATTTCTACCCCTATGGTCGTATTTTGCACATTTTTGAGTTGATTATTTTGTGGTCTATGGACCATGAAACAAAATAAAAACTATATAAAAAATTTCCAGAATGTATATTCGAATAGATTGATTGGGTATTCGTGAATATGTTAGTATGCATACATTTAAAGAAAAGTTAATTTTTTTTTTCATTTTTTATACAATTTTAAAGTTGTATTCCGAGCGTGATGAAATTTTGCAGTATTGACTTTCAAAACAAGAGGAATGTCACTGTCTACACAAGATTCCTGAAAACTACCCCTATTACCCGTTCCACCCCTTAAAAAGGAATTTTGGTACTTCTTGGTTAAATGTACAGCTAACTTTTAAAATAAGAGGGATACTATTATCGGCTACATCTAAATGTGAAATAAATAAATAAAATATGGCAACGTCCTTTATAGAAACAAATCTAAATTAAATTACTGAGTATGAAGTAAAGAAGTTACATACTGTAATGATTAATCATTTTAAATAATGAATATTTTATATATAATACTATTTTACAAGCATTTTTGTAAATATTAAACACTAATTTTCTAAAATAGGTGCTCTTCTAAAATATTTTAAAAATTTCTGAAAATCGTATTTTTAAATTTCTCTCAATATATTTAATATCTGCTAAACAGCATTGCGATATTTTTTTTGTAGTATAATAATCGTTCACTGTTTTGAACAGTTGATGCAGTTAGGTTAACTACATTTCAAATGCTGTATAACGTTGTAAATGTTTTGTTAGTTTAACTTAGCGACATTAGAATAACTCACATCTAGTCTCGAAAACCATCAATTTTTTTTTTTTAATTTGAAATGAAGGAAGTCGCGTGTTTGGAAAACTCCCCGCAGTCACGGCGCGGTGGCGAATGGACTCAGAGTCGCGGAACGACATCGCTCTCCGCCGTGATTGCGACGCGGGGTGCTTCAGTAAACGCGAGGCCGGGATAAAGAACATGTTGGGAAGAGGGGGGAGAAAGCGCACCAACCAGAGTCGCCCTCTAGAGGGACGGCCTGTGCCTGACCGTCATGGAGACTGGCGCATTATAATATCTGATGAGCCGCCGGGTTGCGCCGGGCTGTTCCCCCAGCGGCGCGCGCCGCAGCCCGGGACTATTTCCTGCGCGCATGAATAACTCGCCGGCCGCGGCGGAGGAAGACGGGTCGAGAGGCCGCGGATGCGGAAGGGGTTTTGAGGGTGGTAGATGAGGGACGTGTGTTGCTTGCGGGAGCAGAAAGTGACGCGCCTTCCATTTTCCTTCCTTATGAGGCGTTCGCGAAACATCCTGCTCTCTGCGGCATAGCGTGATCCATGTTGTGAATTCGCGTGAGCTAATTCAACATGTGCAGTGCGAGCCAAATAGTTAATAATGTTCGCAGGCTTTCGCGGCCATTGTCTGAAGTAGCTTGGCTTCTGGGTTGTAGCCGCGTTATTTGGCCGAAACGTCGGTGAATTATTCGCCAAGGACGCGGCTACAACCCAGAAGCCAAGCTACTTCGGAACCAAATAGTGTCGACTGGACGAGTCCCTGTTACACATCAATAGTCATGTCTTCATCTGCGTATCGCTTGTTCAAAGTTATCCGCCTTCTTGGCCACACCATACTGAAACGTAGGGCCATGTAGTTTTCGCGAAAAGATTTATAGACCAGCTTTGTGTTAAAACACTGTGGCATCGTCTGTGTTCCATGATTGGTTGTGTTTCTTTCCGTTGCATGTTTACTGTCGGTCCACAAATCACAGTCGTTCGTTGCGGAAGCCAACACGTTCTGACTGGCCCGGCCAAACAGGGCGATGGCTTCTCTTGCATCAGAAGGCAGTCAATTGCAAGGAAACAATCGCTAACGCGGACATAACTTTTTGCAGTCTAACGAGTGATCAGATTTATTTGCGAAAAACACCTGACCCCTACTGATACGTATTCGCGTCCCCCTAACTCCCCTTCCGTCCCTCACCCTTCGCTATTCTCCCCACATTTGACAGTTCGCAAGACAATAAGCCGGCACTAGAGCCTGTCATGTAGGCATTCACGGCTGTGTCGGCGGGTGATTGGTAGGTACCCGAAAAACTTAACAAGTTCAAACACACGCAGTAGTAGACCTTCAGTGATGGATCTGCATCAGTATACCTCGAGTGGTAGACCGGCAGTTGTATACCTGCAATGGCGGACTTGCAGTTTTAGACCTGTAGTGGTAGATTGTCAGTCGTGGGCCAGCAGCGGAAGATTTAAGGAGTAGTCCTGCACTGTTAGACCATTAGTAACAGTGCATTTTCTCCAATAGCTATAATTTGCTAATTGTCTCCTGTCCTCAAGATAAGACATTCTATTCTAGAATTACCATGATTGTTTTTCGATAGTTCGATTGCCACTAGATATTCATTCACAGCTTTGACCATCTTAGGGTATGTCAAAACAAATGTGTCCCAATTTTAACAAGTAGCGTAAATGTGCGAGTTCTTCGTAGTCCAGATTTTCGTTTGATGAATCTCCAATCTCCGGGTACCTAAAGTTAGAACCTACAGGAAGTGAATTTTGCACACGAAGGTTTGTATCAGATGCTAGAATAAAATAATTTGTTGACAATCACTGACTGGTTTGTATCTTTCCTATGGCTGACGTCAGTATAAGATGCTGATGAATTATTTGAACGGGCCAATACCAGTCCGTCAACAGTATTTTGGAGAGACCTAATTTGTATGCAACATGCAAGTGTGACTAGAAGAAAAAAAAATAAAATAAAATACGCGTATGCATACTGATATCACTACAATGTCTCGAATTCTACTTAGATTTGGAACCTTTTTGCAAAAAAACACTGCCCCTAGTGATTTCAAATCACCTCTTTGAAAAGCGTATTTCAATGACAATTTGGTTGCACGCAATTATTCTATTCTCATAAGTCCGGAAATGATATTTTCCTGTAATATTTTTGATATGTTCTTTAAATGTTTCGTGCAATGGGGTATTTTGAATTAATTCAATTTATTTGCACTGTTTGTCATTGAAAATTTTCAGGAAGACAAAATAATAAAGAAAAATTAACACATAAACTCACACAGAACAAGCGGACAGCAGTTGATGTTGAACAGTTGGACGTAACGATGATAACTAAAACAGGTATTATGGACAACACAAAGTCGACAGCACGGAGACGAACACAGTAGCTTTCCTATGACAAAACAGTTGAGACGTTTCGGGAACAGGCATCTGTGTTCGTCTATGCTGTAATTTTTTCATTACTAAATGCCTTCCATGGAATTCTTGTGCTGTCTGATATTCAAGTTTGAATGTGTTCGTCTGCGCGGTTGTCGTTGTGTTGTCAATAATACCTGCTTTAGTTTCTTACGTTGGGTCCATCTGTTTGACATCAGCTGATTTAGGCTTGTTCTTTGATCATTTTTATTTCTTATTTTGTATTCCTGATTTTTTTTTCCATGACAAACAGTGCAAAATAGCGTATGCCCAAAAATTGCATTATATCAATATTTATAATTCTCTCTATTCGCCTCCAAACTAAATTCGAGTTCGAAATACAACACATTAAAACACATTCTCGAATAATTCTAGTGCAATTGAAATAATGGACATTTGGTATCCATGTCAGAGAATTATATTTGAGTTTAGTTTTCAGTTGGTCCTCAGTCTGACACGTGTCGCGTCGTTATATTCCGATACAAGGTCCTATCTATGGGCACAGCTATGGGCATGTATTTTTCGCGAAATACTCTAATCGCTCATTAGACTGCAATAAGGTATGCCCTTGCTAGGGATTGTTCCGTTGTGATTGGCGGCCGTCTGCCAGAGACGCCATTGCTCTATTTGGCCAGGCCATTCAGGAAGCCTTTGCTCCCACACTGGCTGGCTGTGATTGGTGTTCTGACAGTAGGCATGTACCTGAAATAAAACCCATACAACCACGAAACACAGACAATGATAAGAAGTTTTAACCCACAGCTGGTCTGGAAATATTTTTCGCGAAAAATACATGGCCCGAGGCATAGCCTTATGGAGGAAATTGTGACTCCAAAAGTGGCAATGACTGGCAAAATTCATCGCTGTCTCCTTGACACACCGTGTGTACTGAGCTCTGTCGTGATGCGCATTTGTCTCACGTCAAGTGTTTATTATTGTTTCATTTGGGGTCTAACGCTTCGTTCACAACGAGGTGACTATAGATGGTAAATACAGCGACATAGACCCGTAATACTGGTGGGTAGAAACTGGCCATTGTCTGTTGTAGGAAAATATTTATACATTTGCCTGGAAAAAAATTGTCTTCTGAAAAATATAAATAGGGACCTGAAAATTCGCGGGTTAGATGACCTCCAGGATGAACTCCATAGTTCTACGTTTACTCGGTCAAATGCCACCCTCTCATTGGCTGCTGTCTTGTTAGACGTTCCAGCGTAGCAGCCTGTGATTCGAAAAAGCTTTAGTTGGGTGTTTCTCATTAGCCCAGCGTCATCCAGGTCAGTTGTGAGCCAATAGCAGAGGCAGCACTAAGGTATAACGATTTGTATTTTAGCCTATCGCGAAATGAATTCGCGAATTTTTCCAGTCTCTAAATATAAATTATAGATCCTCCTGGATGCTATTACAGTGTCTTGCCACTGCGCCATCGCTCCATTATCTCCTAAAAACTTATTCGTGTTGCATCGATGAACCTTCGAACTATCCACAAACGTCCAAAGTTGTAAGGTAAAAAATAAATGAAGTGTATTCTAATTTATGAACAGCCTCGCCGACAGCAGATCTAATATCGCATTGAAACTTTCGATTTAGATTTTTGTCTGGATAAAATAAAACGAGAATCTCTTCCAATGCTTTCCGTATTCGTAATGACGATCTCTTAAAGCGACATCTGTTCTCAGTGATAGAAAACTAAATATGATAATAGTTTAAAACCCGTTTCTGTTTATTCAAGAATGTTAATGAACTTGAGTTTTTGTCGTGGCTTAGTATAACACGAAATAAATAACATAATTTAACACTAGTATGCTAATACAGAACAATAGAATAGCCAGAGAAATGATATACAAACACGTAATGCAAAGTCAATTCAGTGAGTTAAAGATAATATATTTTCGTTTCATTGATTTTAGTGCATGTTTCGTTATACTTACTTAAATCATTATTTTTAATTTCCGTGTGTGTTTTTAACATATATATTTGTCCATACGTCCAGTAATTGCTTCTTGAATCAACTGCCAAAAGTAAGCATGTGTAACCAAACAGCAGTAAACGCGTGCTAATAACATCTTGTCAGTGATAATAAGACTGCAGTTCGCCGCTCTACCACTCTGACTCTGGGGTAGAGCGACTGCCTTGTGACTTGTAGGATCCGGGTTCGCGCCCCGGCTCCTCCAAGGCGGATTGTCTCAGGCCGATGGCGGCATTTGTCTGATAGGAATACAATCCCTTGCAACAAGTCAGGCTACCAAAGAGACGGTGGGTGGAAACAAAAAAAATCCTTGCAGGGTGGCTTCCGAATGGGGAGCCAGTTTCTTTTCTAGGACTCCCCATGCGGAGGCAATCCGGGGGTTTCTCCGGGGGAACGGAGTTTTGCTTGATAAAAGTTGTACTATTTCATTCGCCGTGTTAAAAATAAAGCTCAACCAAACGGAAATTTTATCTACCTTAACCAATTTTCCATTTGTCAATATTTACATATATTAATGAAGTTTCGTAAATCTAAATCTCATTTCTCCAATGCTAATTCAGAAAATTTTATTATTGGCTGCGAATAAAAACTTTTCAAAAACTGTCGACTTATTTTATGTCTTTTAAATCTAGTACTTTTTATCTAATTTCAATTTCAATACCTAAAAAAGGTATTTTTATGTACCTGTAACACTGGAAATTATTTCTGTTTCCTGAAGTATTAGATTATTTCATGGAAATTTTTCATTTTTAAGTTTGTATACGCCTTTTTGTTTTAATTTTCAGATTTTTGTCTACTTACTCAACCCACCTACTATTATGCACTTTTAAACACTAGCAGATTGAGTAGATTATTAAATTGACCTAACAGTGTTCTTCAACACATGTAAACTACTACGGACTATTTTTCCTAGCGGGTAGAGTAAGGTTGTGATGTTTCCCAAACACGATTTTTGATGGAAATATTAAGGAAAAAACTTATTTTTTAATGGGAAGTGAGAGTGTGGTGTTCTCAGAGCTGGAAGATTAGATTGTCGAAAAACATGGTTTTAGCTGCGCAGTGCCCCCCTCAATGTATCTGTGCCGACAGCAGTGGTGGCGGCCCCTGGAATTACCTCCACCCGCGCTGCATCACCGCTGTGCTGTTCGCATATTTCCCGCGGGAGCCAATGATTCTGCTGCAGGCCGTAGCTCCTCCCACCCCATCCCCCCTCTCCTTCGTTCCCGGAACCCCCCCCCCCCCCTCACTCACCCCTAGCACGCGACGTGCTATCTAGCGGCGCGGCTCGCAACTAAAGTAGGACGCGCACCGACCTTAACTCTCCCCGCCTTTATTGGATAGCCTTTATCTTCTCTCCATCTTCTATACCCTTCTCTCTCCTTCCGAGCGCAACTTCTTTCTTCTTTAAGAGATTCCATCGCAACAATAATCGGATTAGGACCAGATTCTTATCTACCGAAAACCTGCTGCATTGTACAAATCACAAATATATTTCCTTAAGAGTAGCCAACATATATTAATCCTTGTTTACAAAGTTCATGGCGTAGCGAATAACCTAAGATACGTAGTCTGACTAAAGTTAAATTCATGAGGCCTTGAATAAATTATTTTTTATCTAAAAAAAAAACACCGAGAAAGTTAAATAACATTTTCATTGGGCAAATTTTAAGAAAAAGTTTTATTCGCGCTTATTATGAGAAATCAAACATCTGTCAGAAACATTCAGAGGATTTGAGGACAAGTATTTTTGAAAGATATTTTTTTTCTACAAATATTTTCATCCAACATACATGTGAGTTCAACACGAATAAAGACCAGTTTATTTCTTGCTATACTAAATCTCATGATAACAAGAAGTAAATAAATGTCATCAAAGAATTACAAAAATACAAATAACTTTACAGGAAATATTAAAATCAACACACTATTTGTCTTATAAGTGCTACAAACTATTATCTATTATTTTTTTCAGCAATATAAATTAAATCATTCCTGTTACTCATAAGCCACTAAGTGGTTATTTTCAAAATACGTTTCTCTTAATTTTTTTTCTTCTCTGCAAGCGTTATCGAATTTTTCTTCACTTTAAAGGAATATTTTACATGACTAACATAATTTTAGTGACATTTTAGACAAGTTCTGCAACATCTTTCTCAGTGGGAGACATTGTGTATAAGTAAAGTACATTTGTGTTTGTGAGCCGCCACATCTCAGTAATTGCAATAATGATCTATTAATTTTTTGCAACTGATATGCAGACATTTTTAATGTATATTATTTAATTATTATTTAATTATCGTCGTGCAAAACTCTCTTGTTTGTGCGTTATTAGCTCGATCATGAAGACACCCAGAATGGACTTGGAGCACGCAGAGCTGGGAGGAAAGTCCATCGAAAAATAGTTTCCCGCACTGCGTGAAGTAGCGGGTGATACTTAGACGCAAAGTAGGTGGCGTATCCTAGCGCCGACCACCCGACCTCACGCGCGGGTTATATGCGTCTTCATTACTTCCTTTGGGCAGATTGAACCAACCCACTCTCCCCCTTTTTTTTATTCTCTTCATCCTTGTCTGAAGTTCCTCCTGCGTTGCGCTTCCTTCCTCGCCGCCATTGTCCATTTACTTGGCCGTAAATTGGAGGAAATTGTTTTCCGACGGTGAGAAAGGGGGGTGGGTGGTGTTGGCTAAGGAGGGGGGGGTGAGGAGGCAGAAATAGGGGTGGGAGGGGCCAGACTGGAAAAAGGGGGGGGGGTGGGATTATGTCTTCCCCCTCACATCCCCTCCCAACGCTCTCGGCATCACAACGAGAAGAATTAAACACAGGACGGTGTGAAGCGGGGGGGGGGGGGAGGGTAATAGCTGAGAAGAAGAGCATTTTATGGAAGGGAGGGTTGAGATGCGAAGGAAGGCGAGGAGGAGGAAGAAACTGCCAGAGTTCCGCTGTCACGGTAATCAAGAAAGTTTCTACCCTCCCAAAAACACCCATAACCCCTCCCTTTTTTTTTTGCCAAATGCGTCAGGGGAAGAAAAAACGAAAAATGTTACGTGTTTTAATTCCCCCTTTTACGTTTAGCTTCCCACTTTGTGACTGCAAGAAAATCCGTCAAGTTGCTGTCCTCTTCCGCATACCACGTGGCAGCAATAAAATAATAATAATAATAATGAATCACTCCACCCAGCAAGACGCCTTATCCGTTAAAGTAATTATCCCAATTAACGTGTTTTCCCTACCCCATGGTGGCATTAAATTGTCAGCATTTCTTTCCGCCCATTTGTTTCAATTATCGCGTCAACTCTTCTCTTCCGCCACACGCAATGTTTCAAAAATCTGCTGCCTAGAAACACGGGAGAAAAATCTCGCCGCCTTTCTGAATAAGGACAGCTTAATTGAATTATTTGGTAAGTGCCAGAGCTGTCGCAATTATTAAAGTTAAACAACACATAAAAAAATATACGTTTCTAATTTTTTTTTCAAATGAGGCTTTGCATTTCGTCAACAACAAGGACTTTAGAGATGGAAAATTCAGATTAAAGCTGTTTCAGAAAACCAATATTACAACCTGGATTTTCTCGATTGCCTGCCCAATTTGTTACCGCTTTTTTTTAATTGCAATAAGTTTGACGGTTTCTCGGTTCTGTTGGCTTTCCATTAAATTCACCATTGCCTTACCCTGAACTCGAACACAGAAACTCGCACTGAAAGAAAGAGTGCATTCAAATGCACTACGAAGCTTGGCTACTATACTTTCGCTTTGATTTGCTGGAATATTTTATGAGGGGTATTTCATCAGGCCTAGAGAATGTTTTTAAATCGTCAAAATTCAACGATCCCATAAGACCTGCTTGGCATAGGGTGATGGTAAAGTGAAAATTTGTCGATGCAGGTGCCATGCGTGCTTTTAGACTTTAAAGTTCTGGGCCAATGGGAATTCCCTTAACCAAAAGAAGTATCGAATCACGGGAAAACCAGTCAGCACGACTCACGTGTCGACAGCCGATGAACTGGCGTTATTTTCCCGAGTATATGCACAGGACTGTGGAGCCCATCCTGAAAGTCGTCGAAATCGCGAATTTTCCCAGTCCCAGGCGATGCATCATTTGGTTCGTCCTGCCATCACCCGGTCTGATGGATGGCAACGGAGGTCTTCAATTTACATTCCAGCATGATTAGTTATCCGGTTCTCACACTCGAAAAAAAAACCTTTAATATTGGGTTGTGTGGTGAAGCCATAACTAGGTGCAGGAAATTTTCGTAAAAAAATCTGAACGCCTACTAGACTGCAACAGGTATACCCACATCAGCGGTTTCTTCCTTGTGATTGGCGGCCGTCTGCGAGAGAAGTCGTTGCCTTGTTTGCACGAGCCACTTAAGAACGAGTTTGCTTCCACACTGAATTAGTGTGATTGGTTGTTGTAACAATCGACATGCACCTCCAAGTAACCCACCCAATCACGAAACACAGACGATGCTACAGTGTTTTAACTTCTAGCTACTCTCGGGATCTTTTAGCGAAATTTTCATGGCCCTAGTCATAACAGTTTCGAACGAGAACCCTGAGGCCTGAGGTCAAATGTATTGCATTAATAAATTATTATTCTTACGTTATTCAGAATTTCTTGCCCACGTGAAGTTTTCAGAGACGGTTGAAAGGTACACATTGAGATGAAGCGGCGGTGAAAATGAATGTAGGGGGAAAACAGCAGGAAAACAAAATACAACAAGGAAAAACCCACTGGCCGACGACAACCTACGCAATTTTTACAACTGCGAAAAAAGAAACAAGTGTTCAGTTTGGCGGGTGATATCCTAGTTGGACCTGACCTATCAGGGGCCCTCTCGTGGATGTGAAAGTTCAGAATGCCTAAGCATCCAGAAGCGGAACCATCCTGTTCATCGCGAGCTACAGTCTCCCACGCCAGCAATACAGCAGAGCTGGACAGCCATTCGCCAACTATTACCCAAGAGCGAACAACCAATGAACGTCCGGGCATGTCTTCATCAAGTGATGGAACACGCTATTTCCCCGCTATTGTATTTTTTTTTTAGTATTTTTTCTCTAATTCAGCCTTCGCAAAAATCAACTTTCCAGTTCCTCGTTGAATTTCTGAACATCTGTAATACAATTCATCACAATGACATACTAATTTTTAATCAACACTCAAATACTCAATAATTCAGCAGTTATTTTTACAAACTCTTCTAGCTGATGTTGTTTTAGGTTCATCAGTAAAAGACTAAGGGTCAGCGTTTTTAATTTGATGTAGCCAGATAAACTGGGTAAATTGAAGATCTTGAACTGAGAGCTACCAAGTGACTTGAAATTCTAAAGTTACTTTTTTTTCTAAAAAAAAAAAAGTAAAAATTGAAATAGATAATTCATAAAACTTTACTTTAATGCGACATAGGACTGAATTTCAATGTAAATTAGTCACAAAGTACTGAAAAAAGAAATGAATAATAAAACTTTTTTTTGGTTGACTTTAAAACATTATTGCAAACCTCACATTTGAAATAAAGTTAAGAGTATATATTTAGCTACTATATAATATTATATACTATGTGGTTTTAATGTTGATATGTTGATCAATTATTGATTGCTTATTATAAGTAGGTATATATAATATGTCAGAGTGCCGTTTGTTATCTAAAAGCATTTAATAATACGCTAAGTAGTTATGTTTCCGTAATTATGTTTTTTTTACTGTATTTTAGAAGAGTGAAAACGTCTAAAACGGATGTTTCCAGAATAATTGTTTAGGCATGAAACATCCAGTAGAGATTCTTGAAAGCACTCGAGCGACTTTCATTGCAAATATATCTCCAAATCTCCGCCACATAATATATCGTTTACGTCTCAAATCTCATGGTTGTTCTGTGGACGACGCTTAGAGGCTTAGAGGCTTAGGGGCTTAGAGGCGACGCCATGCTAGAAGCGGCAGCGAGCTCTGCTAACACAGATACGCCCTCTGACTAGGCGGGCCCCTTTAACTGTGTCTTCACGACGTCATCACCAGGCGGTGGTGCGTCGCAACTTGCCACTCAGGCGGGTCTACCTGGGGGGGGGGGGGGGGCAGGGAGGTGGTGGCACTAGTCCAAGTTTCCCAGGAAAGTCTGGAGGCAATCAGCGCGCTATTCACACTGTCGAAAAAAGTACCTGAAAAAAGGGGGTTGTCTGTAAAGCTGGTTTACGGACGATATTTTTACGTGATAACGTCATAAGAAAACATTTGTTAAAAAATTGCATACTTTTTAATTTTCAAATATTATTTACATTTTTTGCAAAATTTAATTTAAATGATTTGTTTAAATATAATCACGAACAATTAGTTATAGAAATAAAAAAACATCAAATCAATGTCAATAAATTTTTAATTATAAATGACGAAATTGGACAAATAAATCAATTTTTTTAAATTGCTGCTTTTAAAAAGTCCGCCTCAACCTGTATGATATTATAGAAGATTTTCTCGCACGGTGGTTGGCTGGTTCTTGCACGCTCGGCTCAGGTGGAACGTGACAACGAGTCATGCTTTTTCATGCGTGCAGCCGGCGTTCATAGATTTATAAGACGTTATCACGTCAAAATACACCAAACCACTATTGCATTATAAAACCTTTCCCATTGCGAAAACAAAAATTCGTTTGAAATGAACCACTGCCAAATTAGGTTTTACAAACGGAAAAATATATTAACAGGAAAATTGCACACGTAGGTATGGGAATTTCTTGCCCACCTATTTGTTTATGACCCTCTTAAGACCAACATTTTGGAGCTATTTTGAAATCCCTAACAAAAAAAAAATTATTTTTGTAGAGTGTGAATCTTCGTTACAAAAAAAATTAAGTGAACAGTTTATTGCATTGGTAAAGTTTGGTGATTACTCGAGAATGCTTTATTAGGTGGAACTTTGTACAACGGGTAGATTTATATCAGAATCACAGGGTTAGAGAAATGAGTAGGTAACAGATTTATATGTGTAACGTATGTAACGTATGTATTGCTCAATGGCGCGGAGTCTAAAAAATTTAGGTTTTGCTTTTAAACAATTTTACAGCATGATTTCGTATACTTTTGTAAACGTTTACGAATTTTTGAATTTTTTTTTTTTTTTTCGCAATTCGTGATTTTCAACTTAAACTACCAACTCTGAGGCTGGATCCAGAGTTAGCATTAGAACTGTGACAATTTGTATAGACGTTTCCGAAAGGTTTATGTATCATGTTTTTCCTATCATCAACCCACTAATTCATTATTAGATTACCATTGAAGACATGTACAGACACTTGCAAATAAAGGTCTCTTTTCAACTAATGATTACGCACATAACCCTAAAATTTCCTATCACTCTTATCTGTGAAGTTTCACTTCTAGAGTGCGTGATGACCACGCACCCGAGTTTTTGAAGTGAAACTTCTTTGGGAGCCTTGGGAGTAAAATTTCAAGGCCGAATTTTAATGCAACGTTCTCGTGAAACATTTTTGAGAAACGATTATTGTTCTAAATTTTCTAGCCTAAGTTAATCTAAGTGTATGTGGGGGGGAGGATCCAGGTTAGGGGAGGACCTAAGTGTGTCTCAGGCTGAAAGCCTATACACTCTTATCATGCGGGGTTTTAACCGTGCAGAACAAGGGCGCGTGCATCGTGTGCTAATTGGGATTTATAGCAATGACTGGCGGCCCCTTTGGTCGCCTAGCCTAAAAGCTAACTAAAGTGATCCAGGAAAAACCTGCATAGACACAGGGAAAACTCTGGGCACTGACATCAGCGATGCAAGAATTTCATGCATTAATTACAAGTAGGTTAGTTACAGGTAACATAGGGATAGTTCTGGAAGAAGAGTTGGACAGAGTAGAAAGATTACTAAGCAAAAGGGCGGGAAGTTGGACATTTTTTCCGCATTGGGTTTGGTGGCACTGGTTGTTTCGGGAGCAACTTTGTCGTTTCCAACCAGGCTGCCAGCCAGCCTAAACTAAATTAAGAAGGGGAAAATTGAGTGTACGCTGTTGAAATTTTTTTTTCCTAACCTAAGATAATTACTAAGTGTGTTTGGGAGGGGTCTGGGTTAGGGAGAGACTCTAAGTGCGTCTCAGGCCGAAGCCTATACGCTCTACACATGCAGAGGGTACCATGCAGAGAGAGGAACATGCATATGTGCTAAGGAGGGGGATTGGCCAGCCATGGCAGCAATTGGCGCCATGACTAACTCCTCTCACTTGGTTATTCTAGCCTATAACTAGAGTTAAGTTGGGCCCTGATAAAACCTCCATAGACAGGTTTTACCTGGGCCCAACTTAACTATAGTTATAGGCTAGAATAATTTTTTTTCCTAGCCTAAATTATTCTAAGTGTGTAGGGGAGGGTCCAGGTTAGGGGAGGACCTAAGTGTGTCTCAGGCCGAAGCCTATACACTCGGGTTTTTAACCATGCAGGACAAGGGCGCGTGCATCATGTGCTTATTGGGGTTTACTGGCCAGCCATGGCTGCAATTGGCGCCATGACTGACGCCCCATTGGTCGCCTAGCTTAAAAGCTAGCTAAGTGTGACCCAGGTAAAACCTGCATAGACACAGGGAATACCCTGGGCCGGGTCATGCGGGGATCAATTATCATGCATTAATCAAGCAGGTAACTACTGGACAAGAGGGAAGAAGGGTCCAGGTAAGAAGAGTTGGAGGGGCTGAAAAATCAACCATGCTGGAGTTGGGTGCTTGGGCCTTGCGGCCCGCATTTAAAGGTTGGGAACTCCTGGGTTATTATTAACCAGGGGCGCATGCGCCCCCAGGGGCGGGCGACTTCACTCGTCGACCCAGCCACAGCTGCCCAGGCAGCCAGATGCAGAATAATTTTCTGATGCTAAGGACGGAGAATAGGTTACGGACGGTGCAGAGAACTGGGCGGGCCGGTGGCTCCACGTGGCGGCGTGCGGCTCAGATTGAACCCCGCCATGCTGCAGGGATAGGCGGGTCGCGGCGGTAGGGACCCGCCTGCGCCTGACTCCACCCGACTTGCTGGCATCTAGTAAGGGAGTGTCTGGGCAGAGGGCAACACAACGGGGTTTTATCTTGTTGTGCACCGCGCCACGGGCCACATTTGCAATAAAATAGAGTCAATTCAAATACGTATTATTTTAAATACATTTGTAAATCAGTATTGTTAAACAGTGGTATATGATTATTCTTTTTAGCTGCGTAACTAAATATTTTTGAAGTGAAACATCTTTGGGCGCGAAGAGAGTAAAATTTCAATTACAATTTCAAGGCCGAGTAGAGATATAAAGAGAGCAATGAGATTTGAATCGCCAAAGAAGTTTCACTTCTATCGCGTGTACCGTGTTACACGAGCTATTTTTTTTTCCTTGCAGTGTAGCCAACCCTCTCAGCTCCCCAAGGCAGCCACCCCAACATGGACGCCTGAGAAGGTAAAAGGGGGGGAAGGTAGGGCGGGGTGAGGGGTACAGCTCGCCGACATCAAACGGGATCTGAGAGCTTTTTCCCGACGTCGCGGAAGACGCCCCATGGTCGGTATGTGGGAGGGGGGGGGGAGGATCCTCTGGGAATTTAAACACGGCACCAGGTAGATCGAGGATAAAAAAATATATATACTCCCGTATTCTGTATTCGCTCAGTCGCTGTTGCTGTATGCTTGGACGTCTACGAGACCGCGGAACTCACCAAAGCTCTTTTAAAATAGCATCAGACATTATTTTTGTCTTTGAGATAAACTGCAAGACATTTCTGGTTACATTCTTAAGGGGGCCCGCCTATTCAGGCGTGTACAGGATGTCCATAAAATAATGTCCCAGTTTCAATTGTATTTTATAACAGTTTAATTTATACTATTTACAAAAAAAAATTCATAAAATTGAAGGTAAACTAAACTAGCTTTTTTTGTAAATGTTCAATATGTGCACCTTTGTATATACGGCACACATCTAGTCTAAAGTCCAATTCTTCCCACACTTTGGTTAACACGTCCGGAGTAATGGAAGCATTAGCATCTTCAATTCTGTGCCTCAATTCTGGCAAATCATAAGGTAGTGGCGGAACGCAGACACAATCTTTTATAAAGCCCCAAAGGAAAAAATTGTATGGCATTATGTCAGGTGAACGTGGAAGCCAGCGAATAAAAGCTCTGTCGTCTCGACCATTAAGACCAATCAAACAGTCAGGGACATGGACGTTCAACCACTATCGTACAAAGAGATTCCAACGGGGAGGGACTCCATCCTGTTGCAAAATAAGTTTACAGATTAGTTCTCCAATAACTGGGGAAATTACGCTCAGGAGTTACCATTTTGCGTATGTGGCGCTGCGAAAGACAAAAACAACAAAAGCATGCGGTTATCTTAAACGCTGTAATTGTGACCTTGAACCGACACTCTAGAACGCTCACAGTTGATACTATTAAAATTTATAACCGGGAAATAAATATATCTGAAATAGTCGTGAATGATATTGGTATTAATACGTGAATAACCTTTAAGAAAGATGACACTAGGAATTATCCTTTAGTTAAGTAAAATACCTAGATTTGCAAGAAATAATCATATCGACAGCATTTTTCATTGCCTTTTTTTTTTAGTCTTGAACTCTCTGAAATTTGAAGAAAATAATATAATGGGTTCACTAAAAACGGTATGTTAGTTAAAAACATTGCGGGCAGAATGCAGTAGGTCTACTTCCCCACTCCCCCCCCCAGGGACACGATACAGGTTAGGGAAGTAAGGTCCCTCGAGTAGTTTCGTAAACAAATATTTAAAAACACTAAAACTAAATGCAATTAAACGTACTTCAAGCTTTTACTAATTTTAATTCCAATGTAAACATGTATGTTTACCTTACCTTGGTTGAAAAATCATCAGAGGTCACAATACAGGAGCAAAAAAAATCACACAACGAAAATCTCACGTGCCAACACTCAAGAAAACTAGACTAAGGTGCCTGCCACATTTGAGTGGTAACAGGTTGGTCTAGCTCCACTTATTAACACCTCCTGGACACCAGAAAACGTCTAACTCCATGCCACCCCGGTACTCCGTGTTGCCTACCATATTTTTATTGTCGATTTCCCATAAGAGGTTAAAGCTAAATTACGACCAAGGTTTCCAAAAATCTTTTCTTTTTTTATATTTGTGGTTTTAACTATACCAAATTTTACTATCAGCACAACTGATTTTCTTCTGCTGATCGATTCGAGACTATAACACACTCTTGACAGGTAGAAAATTTTGTTACCACTCAATGTTAAAAAAAGTATTGATTCATATAAATGAACTGATTATCAAGTTTTGCTTTTCATTAATAGCCCAATAGCACGGATTCTTCTTTTTCATTGTCCCTATCCTATCTGGCTGTATATTTGGTTTTATGTTAGTGTTTGCTCGGATTAGTTCTGTAGTAACAAATGGACGTCTAGTTTCCGAGATTTTTTTAACAAATAGATTCCTCTTTGTTCTTTAGAACGGACTCGCTTTTCTTTGTGTATTAACAGAGATCGTATCTTACTGTAACGCTTTGCAAACAAACGAATTAAAAATATAATTACTGGTGATAAATAGAACCGATGCCTACCGGCCTATATACCTCAGATTTCTTCCATTCACAAAGCTTTTGACTGGACAAGCAAAAAATGCGTAGATTACGTGATGATATTCAACGTACACAGGAAAGAACACATAAACGTCATCAACACTGCCTCATTTAATTCAACAAGAGTGCTATGCTGAACGATTTTGTTACTATAGTACTATTGACTCCCACAAACTAATAACCTTAGCCAAACTATCTGATATATTTGTTGCAACTTTGTAATGCACTGACGCTTTTGTTACGATAGTACTGTGTGACTCATGCAAACTAATTACCTTATCCAAACAACTGGATATATTTGATGCAACTACGTAAAACCAATATCCCGCCCGCACTGGCAAACAGTTGCCATTCTCTTTTTTTTTTCTCGTTGCACAAAAATTCCTGCAAATGTAGACACGTGGGTTTATCGGAGGCTGAAACACATATTGCGTCATTCCCAGGAACAATGCGGAATTTTTTTTTTTTGGTCGGTTGACGAGCGAACATTCAACGAGCCTATTAAAGCGTCAGCGCTTTAATTTTCCAGCAGCCTGGCTGTGATACGAAGAACGTAACTTGTCAGTGGTGAAAGGTTTGGGCTTGTGTGTTGTTTTGTCAAATTCAATTTTAAAAATATAAATGGGTGTGTGTACTTAGGTACACGCGTTAGGAGTTAAACTTACTTGGCGTAATGAGATACTGACCCTAATTTTACATGCAAATAATTACTATAAATAAAGTAATAATAGAACTGGAGTGATATTATAAATACGGCTGGCAAAGTATAAATTATAATAAATTAAAATAAATACTCAGAATTCAATATTAATTTAAACACGTGTATAAAATTAATAATTCAATTTAGTAAAATATTCGAGTTGAGGATTGTTTATTCTAATAAATTAATTTTAATTATTTTTTAAAAAATAATATAATAATTTATAATGCAAATAAACTACACATACGCGAACATAACCTCACAAACTCCCCCATGATAACGGCCAAGAAACTGCTTACAAGCAAACTGACATTGTTGTACATACGGGAACATAACCTCACTTATATAAATACACTTTAAAATACACTTTAAAAAGTTTATAAACGCAATTTCTAGCACTAATATTCACTATAAATAAATAGTTTTTATTTATATTTTGCCTTTTTAGCTTCTTGTGAAAATTTCGTAACACGGTACGCGCGCATCATAAAAATTCAGTCTCATCAATTTTTCATAACACCGCTAAAGATGGCTGATAAATTTTCCCTGAACTAATTTGAGTAAAACAATATATTATTGTTGAAATTATTTGCATGTAGACAAAACTACGATAGGAAAGTAGTTACTGCAACATTATTTTGACATTTCAAGACACAAAAATTTTGCTGATTATTTTGGTCGCAATCAGTTTTATGAGTGGATCACATTTCTCTCAATACTCTCCCTCTACGCCTGAGGGCCATTCAACTGCCAGCCAGCAACAGAGTGGTCCAATTACATCATCAACTCAATGAAAAATAAGTTACTTTCTGCAGTAAAAAATTGGCTAAAAGTAAATCACATGTTGGTACATTATACTTGACTCTGTTAATTTTAGACTGACGCCAAATGAATCAACGAAATATCCGGGTCTTTATTGACATCCTTTAAATATATTCAGGAGTATAATAATCATCCCATGTCTCTATACACAGTTTGACATTAATTTTTTTTCCTTGAATTTTGCAACAGTTAGATGGGTTTTTTTTCTCATTAGCGCTGGAATCGTTAGGACGGTACAAAACCACCCGCTAGTAAATACATTCGAGTGAAGAAGGTATCAACAGCGATTACAGTTGTGCCATTTTCTCTTGAGCGTGTACGGTGGTTCGGTAGCAAAAACATCTGAATGCTCTTTCTACTGCAGCAAGGTACGGTAAGGTATTTTTTTTTCTGTGACCGTCTGCAAGAGAAACCGTCGCCTTATTTGACCAATCAGGACACTTTTGCTTCTGCGCTGAATGACTTGATTCTCGAGTCGCCAATGGACATGCGCCTGATAAGTAACTCAACCAAACACGAAATAGGTACCTACAGACGATGTAGGCTACAAGATTTTTGACATTCAGCTAGTCCGGACATCCGGAAATATTTTTCGCGAATGAATGCATATCCTTCTCGTAGGGCCATGCAGATTTCGCGAAAAGATTTTGAGACCAGCTGAAAGTTAAAACACTGAAGCATCATCTGTGTTTCGTGATTGGGTGAGTTTATTTCAGGTACATGTCGATTGTAACAACACCAATCACCGTAATTCAGTGCGGAAGCAAACACATCCTGAATGGCTCGGCCAAATAAGGCAACGACTTCTCTCGCAGACGGCCGCCAATCACAAGGTAGAAACCGCTGGTGCGGGTATACCTTATTGCAGTCTAATAGGCGTCCAGATTTTTTCGCGAAAAATACCTGCCCCTACCTTCTCGGCATCTCATGCAAAGAGGATATTCCAGGGAGACATATTCGAAAAGTTTACAAAATCTTTATTTTCAGATCAAAACAGGAGAATGATTTTGCAGAAGAGAAACAGTATAAGTTTATAGATTATAAATAGAGACCCTGAAATTTCTTGAAATTCGTTTTTGCGTCAAGCTAAAATTCAAAAGCCTTGTGTTTGATTTTACGTTGGCTGATTAAGTAGCGAGAACATTCTTTTTTCTCGCTAGTTGGCACTAAATGATTCAATTACTTCTCTCCTAGCAGGCAATCGTTGGCTCACGTTCGCAGAGGGGCGTGTCGAAAAGACTGAGGTCCAATCACGAACACAGTCCAAGAGTATGAAGCTTTGCATTCTAGCTGGTGACAAAACGAATTCGTAGGGGCAGGTATTTTTCGCGAAAAAATCTGGACGCCTAATAGACTACAATAAGGTTAACCCGCACCAGCGGTTTCTACCTTGTGATTGGCGGCCGTCTGCGACAGTAGTTGCCTTGTTTGACCGAGCCACCCAGGACGAGTTTTCTTTCGCGCTGAATTACTGTGATTGGTGATGTAACAGTAGACATGCACCTGAAATAAACTCACCCAATAACGAAACAAAGACGATACTACAGTTTTTTTAACTTTCAGCTAGTCTCGGGATCTTTTCGCGAAATATGCATGCCCCTACGAATTCGCGAAATTCCCGTGCCTCTCGTTGTGAACTTTTGTTTTTTTTTAAATATTGGCTAATCATTACCCACTTAACTGTGAATAATTTTCTCGGAGGTTGACAACCGTGAATAATTTGACGATTTCTGCTCGCAGAGCGCTCGTTAAAAGCCTTTTTGCCCCGGGACCGAAGCGTGTTGAGAGCATTCCCCTGTTTCCGGCCCGGAGAGAGTTTTCCCCTCCCTCGAGCACCTCACTTGGCACGGAGGGGGAAGGAGGGGGGGGTATATTCCCAGGGCTGAAGTGTTATCAAGACCGGTAAAAGCTGCAATCAATCTCCCGACGACGCCCCCCACCCCTCCCTCCCCCACAAACTGCATGCCTCGGGGTTGCCGGAAAGGGTGGAGGGGGGGAAGGGTTGTGAACAACCGACGTCACGCGCTTACGCAAGATTAAAGGAGTGCTGAAGTTTATAGTTCCCGTCGTGCGATTGCTACTTTGGGATCTCGTTGTTCGTACGGTCGCAGTTTCGATGCCGAAATGGCCGTTGATACTAGTCCCCGTTCAGGCTTATTCCTTTAATTAGAATTTTACACAACTATATTTTAAACCTAAATACGATACGTCACTTCGAAGACCACATATCACAAAATAAGGCACATTACTAGAGACCGGAAAAATTCGCGGTTTCAATGACCTCTAGGATAGACTCCATGATACTCTATGTACTGGGACAAATTGCACCTGCTCATTGGATACTGACTCGTGACACGCGTCAACTTGAATGCTTGTGATTTGATACGTCTTTTGTTCAAGGTTTTTCATTGGCTTAGAGAATTTTTCAGATAAACGGTGGTCCAATCGCTGACTCAGCATAAAGGTGTACGAGTTTGGAGTCTAGCCTATCGCGAAATGAACCCGCGAATTTTTCCGGTCTCTGCACATTACAGGAAAATAGTCACATAACACACGGGAAGAAAATGTTCGGTTTCTGTGCCGGGTTCTTTCTTGGTAACAAGATGGAAAGTCTCCGCTTGAATACAACTTTTGCAGTCGGTAAGTTTTGTGAGAAGTTGCTCAAATAAATTATTATCCCTACAAAAGTACAATTATTATTCATTTTCCGACATATTCCTGTGGAACGCTCAAATATTTGTCCTACCATCGTGTTTATTAAAACTTTGATGACTATCTCTTTTTTTCAGTGCTAAAATTTGTAATTCGTTATGTAAATTCTACGGCTGGTTATAGTAAAATTTACACGTTCTACTTGCATTGCTAGTAGACTTGCATAGACCTACCAGGACAAGTATTTTAATTTCAGCATGTTATAAAATGGATACGCTATATTCTCGAGGTCTTTGTAACCCAAGTTACGTGATACGTAGGGGCAAACATATTTCGCGAAAAGATTTCGAGACTAGCTGAAAGACGAAACAATGTAGCACCGTCTCTGTTCCGTGATTCGGTGAGTTTATTTCAGGTGCATGTCGATTGTTACAACACAAATAACAGTACCTAGTTGAGTGTGGAATCAAATGCGTTCTGAGTCGGTAAAACAAGGCGACGACTTCTCTCGCAGACGGCCGCCAATCACAAGAAAGAAACCGCTGGTGCAGGTATACCTTGTTGTAGTCTAGTAGACGTAGAGGTTTTTTCGCGAAAAATGCCTGCCGCCCCTAATGTTACGTGTTAACACCGCAAAAATTATCATATATGCTCGTTGTAGATTTGCCGTAATCTTATTTTTACATTTTTAAACTATTTACTTTATTTATTTACTTATGAAAATTTACTACTGATAATTTAATAACCATGAAACTTTTTTAAAATATATTTGCTACTCACTTGTCCCAAATTGACACAATATTGTGTCTCAAACTAATTTTTATTCAATTTGCTGTAGTGTACATTTTTCAACTAACTGAAACGCTTACAAATAATTAAACAAATCTTAAATATTTTACACTATTCAAATTATCACTAATTTGTATAAAACTTTAAGCCATAACAAGGAATCATTAAAGTAATGTTTAAGGGGTTTTTTTTACGGGAAAATTTTCGCCGTTAGGAGAATTCAATCTCTCTTGTACACTCTACAGGCAGACAATTCAATTTCATCGATATCCAATCGAGACTGAACATTTTCCTCTCCCCCCCCCCACCCCTCCTTCTTAAACCCAAAAAATTTCTTTCGAATCCGCTTACACGGTCCAATAACTTGCGACATTGTCCGCGAAAGTTGGCGCTGGACTTCTTTCTCTCTCTCTCTCTATCTCTCTCTCTCTCTCTCTCTCCCTTCTCTCTCTGTCCCGAGCTGCTTGTACCTGAAGCTGCTTGTTCCACTTTAAACCAGGTTCGGAATAATATCGGGGAGAAAAACGATTGACTGGCCTGTTTCCCAAGCCTAGGTTCGAATATTGGGAGCGATAAATCAATGTTGCCCAATATTAAATATTTCTAAAAGGTGAACCTTTTTAAACGTAGAGACCGGAAAAAATTGCGAATTTGTTTTTCGATAGGATAAAATTCAAAATTGTGTACCTCTAAAATTTACAGGGCATAATCCTGGCCAATGAGAAACTCAACCCTCAACTAAAGAAGTAACGAATCACAGGCTGCACCGTTGAGACGTCTCACCAGTCGGCAGCCAATGAACAGGTGACATTTTCTCAAGTGTGCAAAGTGCTGTGGAGTCTATTCTGGAGGTCATTGAAAATTTGAATATTTCCAGGCCACAAACATGACGAATGTGTAAAAAAATTTAGTATATCTAGTTATAGTTGATTTCCGTTTGTATGAACTTCTTTGCGGTAGTTTTGCTTAATATCAGCTTTTATCATTCCTTTCCTTTTTTTTTGTCAATAATATTGCATTGGCCTAGTGCGTGACAAGTTATGTGAGAAACTAGTTTAAACCTCTTTTATATGCTATGAATTTATTAAATGGCTGTTTCACAAGACATTAAGCCAGGGAATAGTTTTTTTTATGTTTTTTATGTTGTTAAAATAACTCGTTAACTTGGTAGTTTACACGCACATTCGTTTACAGTTTACAACCAGCGATTTCTCTTTAATGGCTAATATTGAAGGTATTAACGTAAGCCTTAGCAGGGTTTATATTGAATCTGATTCAGGCGAGAAATTATTTTATCACATCTATGCGCTCCAGATATTGTTTTAGGGACTCGCGGTTGTGATTGTTATAACTAGAGACCTGCAAAATTCGTGGATTCATTTCGTGATATGCTACAATTCAAATAATTATACCTTAGCGCTGCTTCTGCAATTAGTTCACTTTAAATCTGGAGTAATGAGGGCCAATTAGAGACCCTCACTCATAGAAGTGTCGAATCACAGACACTCGGTCGAGACGACTCACAAGTCAGCAGCCAATGAACATGCGGCATTTGCCCGAGTGTGTAGAGTGTAGTAGAGTCTATCCTGGAGGGCATTGAATCCGCGAATTTTGCAGGTCTCTAGTTATAACCAAAAGTATCATCCTTCTTCGGCAGTTACATAAGAGATCTGTTTCCATTACGCGTCAATTAGAAGGTTTAAGTGATTTATCTGAAAGTATAAGAAAAAGATCCGTTGTGGTGTTTAGGAACTGACAGATATCATTTCCAGGATTTTTTTTTTTAATATCAGCAATCCAAACCAGCTTTTGAGAAGACATATGTATCCTAAATACCGCTGAATTATAATGTTTTGACTATTTTTTACGCATTTTAAATTCATATTTAACCTTAGCATGTAAGAATATAGTTTGAAACCATGACTTTAAAATTGTTTCTAATATAGCATTTATTTTCTTACTGTTTTTCAAGTTTTTTTTATAAAAATTAAATATTTTAGCGGTGATTAGCTTAATGAGGTAAAAACCAAAAGTCTTAATTATCATGTCACTTATACGTCAAAATATTCATTAAGTAGGCCTACATATTTAGCTATATACATTTATTCATGCAATAAAGGTTTTATTACAAAGTTTTTGTTTAATGAGCATGAATAATTATACTAATTTAACTCTGCCTGCCATGGGATCCAGCCAAGCGATAAAGACGTGGTTTGCATGTTAAATGCTTTCAGACACGAATCAGCAGCTTTTCTTACTATCGCTATCAAAGTTCTTATAATGAAATGCAAAAAATTAACCTTAGGTTTGGGTTTTCTTATCTTTTATGTACGTCAACAAATGAAAAAACTCAAACACATCCAACTTAATTTACTTTTTATCATACTTCATGATTTTATAGCAATAATATATATTTTTTTTATATTTGCAGTGAACAGTAGAGTTCTTTTTTGCCGCTGTATTGTGAAATGCGTCTCAATCCCATCTTAAAATCATTATATACCTTGCAGAAAAAAATCATTTGAGTTTTAACAAAAGATTCCTTTGTAAACATGTTTCCTATGGTTTACAATATTATATGAAAAATATTTTTAATTTTTACAACACATTAGGTTTGCATAATTATATGCAATACTTTTTAGGAGATAATACGTAATTTTTTAGTCGTGCTTAGGAAAATCGGCGCATTCTTATAAATGTTGATTGAATTTTTTTACAAGCATATATTTTCTAAACCAAAGAATATTAAACAATTTTACGTTTATTTTTTATTATGCTCATTAATGTGCACAGTTAATAATGGATAGCTATTAAGCAACAGTTTATAAGCATAAATAATGTCTTTGGCTGGGATCCAAAACCCACATTACTCCGAAATTTTTTTTGTAGACGATATAGTTGCTTTTATGTCAATGTAAAAATTTACAAACATCTGTAATTTATTCATGATTATTTCGATTCCATTTGCGAAAGAAATTTGTACAATGTATAACCATACAAAATTTGCACTACTAGGTCTCTATTCGAACGCGGCCACTAAACAACTGTTCCTGATTAACGTGAATTAATTTTTTTTTGTAATTTAAGTGTTTTCTCATTTGGGCTTCCTCGGCATCTACTGCGCAGATAGCCACATGCAGACGCTCAGGTGCTGAGTTACAAACGGGTGGACCGGGCATTGCGGAGAGTTTAAGGTGCGGGAAAAATAATTTTTTTTTAGCGTACGGTAATGATTTGATTTTCAAAAATGCATGCCAACGAGACGTGTAATTTAACACTAATCATTGCAGTGCGCTTAAAAAATATCAGGCCTTTAAACCGAATACCATTCAAACATATTTAAAAACTTGTGTAACGTAATATAGTACACTATAACTCATGTTGTATTGCGATAGTTTCGACAGTCGTATGAATCTGCAACAACCATGTATTAAAATTTAAATAAGAAAAAAAGAAGAAGAAAATGCTATGTCTTTGAAAAACCTTAGTACGCTGTTAGAAATTACGGTAAATGTACTGACTTTTCAATAAAGAATATAACTCAAATAAAAATAGAATTATTCTTGATTTAAAATGACTGAATCTTCAAATAAACTACGCCGTACTTCGACTTATGTTTTATGATTCGTTCTTAAAAAAAAGTTAACACACACATGGACAAAATAAGATTGTTTTTATTAAGGACTTAAACAGGGACTTTTTAAAAGTTTTTTTTTTTAATATACCAGGAATATCCTTTTGAATTCACGTTCAAAGTAAGTGAACTCAGTGTCTCGAAATTTTTAACATTGCATTTAGAAGCATGATGTGCTGTTTTAAAACTGGTGACTAAATAAGCTGGAACTTGTGAAATGTGATGATGTGTGGGGGTAACTGTAGAAGGAATGGGGCGGCTAAGATCGTCCGCCCAGAGCGCTAGCTGATTGGGTCGAGGCGCGGTGACGCTGGCAATACAGCATATACATATATGGACGCGACGCCAAGGAAATATTTTTCCAACCAATCACGTTGGACACGTCCGCGAGGCCATCGCAACAAAAATTGGCAGAGGCGACAGACTTCGTGATGGGGAAATTTTTACTTCTGCCATCTAATAGCGTGTGCGAGAGCACTTGAACAAGCACCACGATTTCGTTTTCACGTGTTGGCTAAACCGTTTCGCTGTTGATAAAATAAGATTATTTACTTAATATTTTTTGGTAAACATATTAAATAATTTATCGTGCAATGAATTTCCAAAATAAATAATAAATAGGTATGGATTAAACAAATTTTTCTCAAACAGGACAGTTAAAGAAAAAACTTTGCAAACATTGACGGCTCTCGTATACGGGTTGCGTATATACGGCATGAGTCTGAATTCGACTGAGACACTTCACCTGCAGGTTAATCACGACATAATAAGTTGTAAACATACTTACGCCATGTTCTCAAGTACTTTGCAAGACTGGTGAATGTCTTTGAAGATAGAAAATAGAATGAAATATAGAGAAGGAATTTTAAGATGGAATACTCTCCATCGGTATTATGTTTATTGAATTAAGTTTTACAATCACCACAATTTTTATGACTAGGGCATAATTATTCCATTGAAATAATCGGGGGTATTAATACTACACAAAAATATGTGGGAAATAAATGCGTTACTACTAATTATTTCAAAGATTGTAGTTATTAATTTAATTAAATATAACCCAGACGCTTTAGTGTTCCATTTAAATATTATCTCTATTATGTACAGTAAAATTGCTGTTTAGCCCCAACTTCAAAGACGTATATACCAGCCTAGGGAAGCACTTTAGTCACGTAGGTCATACAGAGGCTTCGAAATTATTTTGTCGTGATTAAATCTGAAGTCGATGCTTGTCGGTTCGAATTCTGACACAACTGTATGATGGCAAAAAAAAAAAAAAACCTTCGTAACTAGTTGTTTGTGTTTACTTTAGTCGCGCGTATAAATGCGTCGTGTTCACAACAACGCGCTACTGTGATCCCGGCATGATGTGCCACTCTTCTCTCTGTGTCTCGCTCTCTCTCTCTCTCTCTCTCTCTCTCTCTCTCTCTCTCTCTCTGTCCATCTGTCTCTCGGCGTACCCCTGTACGTCTCTGTCCGTCACTGCAGTCGTCCAGACCAGATTGCGAGGTCGGCAGTTTTGCGGCTCCACGCGGCAATCTTCCCCGGCGATAGAGAGAGAGAGAGAGAGAGAGAGAGAGAGAGAGAGAGAGAGAGATCGCGCTATACAGCAGCTGCCGGCCACTGCGCACAGGGCCTCATGAAGTATTCACCGCCTGGTCGAATGGGGTAGGGTGCAGGGACCTGGTTATAACGCCACGTCCATCCCTCCACCAACAAGAGAGAGTTGCTAGGGAGAAGGGGGGGTGGAGCAAACGATTTGACCAACCCCCCTGTGTCCCTCCACCCAGCGCTCACTTATTAAAACACTGGCCCAGGTTGATTACGTGTCGGGCGCAGAGCGTTGTTGCGAGGGTAAAAGGGGCGGTGGAAAATGCATTGTGCAGGGGTGGGCGGGGAACCCCAATTATCGCCGGCACGCAGGCACTCCCCCCACCACCCCTCAACCGTCGCTCCCTGGTTGTTTTATTATCATTACCTTGGCGCGATCAGGGCCCTGGAGATTGGCTCGTTAGCCCCGACATTCGCCGGCCGGGAGCGGGCGACGTGTGGACGTGTCCATGTCAGGACCTGCGTCACGAGAGCCGCGCGTGTTTTCTCCGGGTGCTCCCGCTCTCCGGCGTAGCTCCGACCGACCATTACCGCCCCCCCTCCCCCCCTTTCCGGCCACCCGCCGACCACCAACCTCACTTGAGGCCCTGTGTCACACTGTCGCAATGTTCGCTTCCAACACCTTCCGACACGTCGTGTCGAATAAGTAGAGACCTGTAAAATTCGCGGATTCATTTCCTGATAGGATAGAGTCCAAATACTTGTGACATTATTTTTCTTCAGTGATTGGGCCACAGTTTATCTGAAGGACTCTGGGCCAATGAGAAATATTTAACTGAAGAATTAGCGAATCACGATCATTCCAGTCAACAGGTGTTACGAGTCGGTAACCAATCAGCAGATGTAATTTGCACAAGTGCATAGAGGATCATGGAGTCTATCCTTTAGGGATTTGAAATCGCGAATTTTACAGGTCTCTACGAATAAGGTTGGGTGGTTATGACGTCACCGGGAAACGTCACAAGCATGTCCGACAAGTTAGATGACTAGAGACCGGAAAAATTCGCGATTTCAATGACCTCTAGGATGGACTCCATGATCCTCTATGCACTCGGACGAATTGCGTCCGCTCATTGGTTACCGACTCGTGGCACCTGTTAACTGGGATGCCCGTGATTCGCTACTTCTTTTGTTTACTTTTTTTTTTTCATTGGCCCAAAGCCCTTCAGATATACTGTGGCCCAATCACCTAAGCAGCAAAAATGAAAACGTTTTGGATTCTAGCCTAACGTGAAATGAATGCGTGAATTTTTCAGGTCTCTGTAGATGACTTGAGTTTCCATCAAATATTTTGCATGTAGGACTGGTTCTAAAACAAGCCGTATGTTGGATGCAATCGGGCCAATCAAAATCGTGACCCAAGCGAAAACGGAATTGATACTCGTTTCCGTCACAAAGATTTTTTTTTTAATTATGAAGAGCACATGTACTATTAAAGAGATTATAAAAGTAAAATAACTTTAATAATGTCTAATGAAAAAATATTTTACGTGTGAAAATGAAATTGTTTCTATATATTTTTTAAAAAAATTGCTTAGCATTTATTTAATTATGTAACAAATATTATTGTGATATAAATACATACATTTTAAAATTATGAAAATGCACAAATAAGTTGAAAAATTTCATCCAACACGGTTTATTATAAAACTGAGTTTAAAATTGTGAAGTTTTAGATAGCTCCGACCAAAACAAACTCTGATATTGCGAAATGTTTTTAAAATATTTGAGGTTGTATATCCAAATATATTTGATGGAAAAAATTGGAAGCTATTTTCCGTCTAATCCTACCCCTCCAACTCTATTGTCAAATATATTGGAGGTAAATATTTGACAGTGTGACAAGGCCTTTATAAACACGTTGATATCGCGGAGTACTTTGGTCGCAAAGTAAAACGTAAGCATGTATTTATTTTATTTATATACCTTTACTAATTGGATCACTATTCTCTCGACACTCCCATCTAGACTGTGGAGCCAGCAGTGGCCGAATCACATCCACCCAATCGAACGACGGGGAGGTCCTGCAGTAATAAATCAGCCAATAGGAAAGCACATGAGGGTGGGGTATACATTACACGTGAAATTCAGCCTGGCACCAAATGACTCCGCGAAATTTCCGGGTCTCCAGCCTTAATTAATAGAGCACGAATATTTCGCAGGTTCATTGGATGGCGAAGTAGCGTCGAAGCACATGCTCATTTGCTTTACGTTGATGATTGTACTGCAGTGCTCATGACACGCCCTTATTGACCCTCAGCCAGTTACAAACAAGGAAAAGAAATCATTGCCCAATCACGTGAAATTCGCCAAACGATGTGAATTTTTTTCGACCAATAAGAATTCTAAAATGGCTTGATTATGTACATATAGGCCAGTTGAGACTAGCCTGCAGTGAAAGGAATCTACGTAATAATCTCGGTTTCGATATATTTCATCATTCGTACTCTAAGCAGCTCTATGCCTATATGATAAGCTGTATACCATAAACGCATAAGATCATTTCCTCAAAGTCATATTAATAGACTTATTTCGGAAAAGAAAACATAAATTTTGAGTGTACCTATGTCTTTAGTTGATCCATGTTACGTTTCTTTATTAACTGTTTAATTATTACGTTGTATTTTTATAGGATAATTTTCTAGCACGTACATCCAATTACACTGGCATAAATTTTGTGGTGATTGAAGCAGTTGTATCTGCTAACTCTTCAAAATTTTCGAAAATTCTCTCGCCTTTGCGAAGTAAACCCCAACATTTTTTACGTTTACCTTTCTCCGTGGATGCGAATAATATCACTCGTACACAGCTTTTTATTTTTCTACAAACCAAATTACGTAAGGGCTGTTGTAATTGGTTTGGTTAATAAATATAACAATTTTTTTTATATTTGGTTTTTTTTTGTCTTCGTATCACCATTATAGGCAGTATTGTTTTTTTTGTTTTTTATTTATTAGAAGCATTTCAGCAGCATTTATGCTGATTTTTTAACTATTTTTCAACCTGTATATATCACATATTGAAATATATATTTTTTTAATTTTTGAATTATTTATTATCTTATTCGTTCTCTTCCGCAATCGTTAGAGACCTGTAAAATTCGCGATTTCAAATCCCTAAAGGATAGACTCCATGATCCTCTATGCACTCGTGCAAATTACATCTGCTGATTGGTTACCGACTCGTAACACCTGTTGACTGGAATGATCGTGATTCGCTAATTATTCTGTTAAAGATTTTTCATTGGCCCAGGGTCCTTCAGATAAACTGTGGCCCAATCACTGAAGAAAAATAATGTCAAAAGTATTTGGACTCTATCCTATCGCGAAATGAATCCGCGAATTTTACAGGTCTATAGCAATCGTATGGAGAACTCCCTTGATGATCCTCGTAGTTCGTCTGCAGGACGAGAAACGTGGCAGGATTACGACCGTGTGGTCGTTACGTTCTTCCGCTTCCTCCGTCGACGAAAACACCTTGACTGTGGCTTCCTCCGACACTCTTGCCACACTTCTGCAGCCTCTTGAACTCGCGGTCCTCGGCGCAACGGAATAGGACAAAAAACTCGTACGTCTGGCTTCCAGGACTCGGGGAGACATCGTTAGATTTATATCCCCTGATGAACACTCTTGTTCGTACAGAGAATTTTTTTTCTCTTGACGTCACGGCAGTTGATTTCGAATGCATACAACACCGTTCAGCCGCTCAGCCGGGGCCACTAGATTCACCGCTCCCTCGATCCGTCATAACTAGAGACCGGGAAAATTCGCGGGTTCAATGACCTCCAGGATAGACTCCAATATCCTCTACACTCTCGGGCAAATGCCACCTGTACATTGGCTGCTGACTTGTGAGTCGTCTCGACTAGGTGGCCTGTGATTCGACACTTCTATGAGTGAGGGTCTCTAATTGGCCCTCAGCCTCCAGATTAACAGTGAACAATGACAGAAGCAGCACTAAGGTATAATTATTTGAATTTTAGCATAACATGAAATAAACCCGCGAATTTTTCAGGTCTCTAGTCATAACTAGATACCTGCAAAATTCGCGGTTTCAATGGCCTTCAGGATAGACTGCACATACCCCTGTACACTCGGGAAAATAACGCAAGTTCATTGGCTGCCGACTTGTAAGTCGCCTCAGCTGGTTTGTCTGTGATTCGATCCTTCTTTGGTTGAGGGTTTATAACTGGTTGAGATTCGTCCAGATGAATAGTAAGCCAATAGCAAAATTATCTAAGAGGTATATGTGTTTGAATTATACCCTATCACCGAATGAATCCGCGAATTTTGCAGGTCTCTAGTCATAACACACCGTCAAGAGTGGTGTGCTTGCATCTCAGTCGTCGCAAGCAAGGAAGCAAAACTCCGCAACCCCATTCACTGTCATTTTCAATGCGATCACACATCTCCATTCGCTTAAGCACACACTTCTGACGCAGGTTCCCTTTTAAGTACACATCTCTCCCAAGAGGCATCTAACCAACACCACACAAGAAGCATATTATACTATCTTGGCTTGTTCCAGATACCAAAACCAACTTTCACTTGCAAATACGAACATAATTTCCCGTTGATAACGCCCAAGCGTCAAAACCAATTATTTTATTTTCTGCCAATTTTATGTTCTAGAATAATCACATTTGGAAATAACTGAATTTTAATTCCAAACGAACAAGGAAAAGCATAGTTGAGAATAACTTAAAAATAAATTATTTTTTATGGAGTCGTGATTGGGATACTTATTAAACGAATTTAAAAAAATTGTTTTAAATCTTTTTCATAATTTTAATCAAGAAATATGTCTGATACGAACATTTTACAAATTAATAGAGCTGTGCACGTTTTATTAAAAACATTTCGACGGTTGTTTAATTAATTATTACAGATTTTCCGGCACTCACTGGGTTTGTGCTTTCGGTTTAACAAAGACCCTTATTATAGTTATTAATGCCAACATAAATAGTAAATTTTTTTGTAAATTGGTCAAAGGCTGGTTTCGTGATATTTTCCAAACCACTAATAGAAATTATTAAAAATTACAATTTTAAAAGACGTGTTTTCTACGCCACGGAATAATATGAATTTTGGTACAGCAAATTATATATATTTTCTACTTCACAGTTTGTTATCTAAAAAAACTGCGAGCGACAATAGTTTATGCTTGCGCGTATGGATCAAACAAAGTCCGACTGTATATTTTTGGTATCTTTGTTGAATCTCGAAGTTAATAATCACGCACCAGTATTATATAGAAATAAACCTCCCACATTTGGCAGCCAAATAAAACAGAAAACACTGCAGACAGAAACGTTTTCATTAAAAAATATATAAAATGGTATTGAGAACAGTTTGTAAACTGTGTACTGTGTTGTGAGTTGAATTACTCTGTGCTAATGTGAGGCCATGAATGACACTTTAGCCGATTATTGACAATAAATAATAAAAATATTATGTCAATAGAAAAAAAAAATATAGATATCAGGTATCATCAATGTGTATTGCTCGCAGTGGACAACACTAACGTCATTTTCAAAACATAGTGTTTACAAATTGTTTTTATGTCCACTGTATATTTTTTAACAAAATGTTTCGCTCTGCAATCCTTTTGGTTTTATTATAGTTTCAAATGTGGGAGTTTTTTTTGGATCATCATATGTTTCCTTAATGCTGCGAGGGAAGGTTTTGCCTTCATTTATAGTGCTGGCGATGTCTAGTCCTAGGGGCTTTTCTTCCGCAGCTGCGTGGTTCGACACTTAGAAGTATCAATAACTTATGGACGGATTTTTTCGAGGCGGTCGGCTCGGCTCTCTCCTATCTCTCTTCTCTCCTCTTTTTCCTCTCTCTCTCCGCTCTTTCCCCTATCCTCTCATCTCTCTCCTCTCTTTCCTCTCTACCCTCTCTCCCCTCTTTCTTCTCTACCCTATCTCCTCTCTTTCCTCAATCATATTTTTCCTCTCTCCTATTTTTCCTCTCGCTCCTCTCTTCCTCTCTCTCCTCTCTTCTCTCTCCTCTCTCTCCTCTCCTCTTTTTCCTCTCTCTCTAAACCCTCTCTCTTTCTCCCAACATCTCGCACTCTCCGTCGTCTCTCGTTATCGCGCTTTGCTGGACACGTGTGCATGAACTCTCGCGATTGTCGATGGACTCCAACCAACTGTCCCACCATGGTACTTCCGGCGATAGTAAATAAACTCCCGCAACCTTAGTCTGTATCGTTACCAAAAGCCAGGGCTGTGTACTTTTCGCAAAAAAAAAATATTTTCATACCAGCTGCGTGTTTAAACTGTGTAGCATTGTTTGTGTTCTGTGGTTGGCTGGGTTTTAATTTCAGGCGCATGTCTGCCGTCCGCACGTCAATCACAGCCGTCCAGTGAGGGAGCAAACACGTCCTGAATGGCCCGGGCAAACAGGACAATGGCTTCTATCGCAGACGGTCGCCAGTTGAAGGGGAACAATCGTAGCGGAGAGACCAGATTATTTCGCGTAAAATACATGCCCCTGCCAATAGACATGTCCGTATCTGACAGTCTACGGCAATATCAAATACAGTGTGACGTCAGCCTATGTACCATTACTAGAGACCCGTGAATTTCGCGGATTCAATGTCCTCCAGGATAGACTCCACTATCCTCTACACACTTGGGCAAATGCCAACTGTTTATTGGCTGTTGACTTGTGAGTCGTCTCGACTGGGTGGCCTGTGATTCGACACTTCTATGAGTGAGGGTCTCTAATTGGCCCTCAGTCCTCCAGATTAACAGAGAACCAATGACAGAAGCAGCACTAAGGTATAATTATATGAATTTTAGCATAACACGAAATGAATCCGCGAAATTCACGGGTCTCTAACCATTACGTCCGGGCCACTTTTATAATGAGTAAATAAAAACTATTATGGTTGATAGTATATTATATAAATAAACAATTATTATTCAGTAAAACGTGTTAAATAAAGATGACATTAATTATGTTGGTATAGATTTTAAAATAATCTTACATACATTTCAAACACATATATGATAATAGTATAGTTTCGGTTTGTTTGTTTTTCTACGGTCAAATCTACAAATCTACGGTCTCTGCGCTTAATGCCGGCGGATGAAATTAACGGTTGTCTTAAGTCATCGGCTCTATAGATACATGGGCTCAAAATGGATCTCAATACAAATATGATGGAGCACATGCGAGGAAATATAAGTACAGAGCAGTTTGCATAGCAATTTTTGTCACTTGGCATGGAAACAAATTTCATGTCGATCCCACTACAGGTCTAATTTCCTTCCTCTCAATTTTCTGCAATATTGTCAAGTCACTCAACGATCCAATATCTATACTGTTTATAGATATATGGGACAGTTACAAATCGCATCGTTGGCAGTGCGATAAAACCATTTTTGGTGTCAAAAATTGACAGTGTTAAACATGTTAACAAGATTAACCAAGAATTGCTTCCCAATAAATCTGTCACAGTTTCTTCAATTGATTCAGTAATGGATATGGAGAAAGTTCTGCGTTACCGACAGAGTATTTAAATGTTCTTGATCACTTAGGATTACCGTCACATAGGTGGTTTTAAAAAATGATACCCTATCATATATCTAGGTACCGGAAAAATTCGCGGGTTCAATGACCTGCAGGATGAACTCCATAGTTCTACGTACACTCGGTCAAATGCCACCCACTCATTGGCTGCTGTCTTGTGAGACGTCCCAACGTAGCAGCCTGTGATTCGACAAAGCTTTGGTCGTGTGTTTCTCATTGTCCCAGAGTCATAAAGGTGAGTTGTGAGCCAATAGCAGAGGCAGCACTGAGGTATAACTATTTGTATTTTAGCCTATCGCGAAATGAATTGGTGAATTTTTCCGGTCTTTACATATAACGTAGCATCGACCCGCCGAAGGGGCTATATTGTCTATTAAAAAAAAGAGAAAGATTATGTTCGTTTGTTTCTTATACAACTCTTCAGTTTTACTTCGATCTCGATGCAATTTTGCACACCTTACCTTCGAAAGCACCCTTTAAAGCAGAGTATAGTTACTTCATTAAGAAATTTCGCTATTGCATTGTTGATTCTTTCTTCGTCCCCGTGGCAACGGATTTTGCATTGTTGATTCTTTCTTCGTCTCCATTGCAACCGATTTTGCATTGTTGATTCTATCTTCGTCTCCATGGCAACAGATTTTGCATTGTTGATTCTTTCTTCGTCTCCATGGAAGCGGATACTGCATTGTTGATTCTTACTTCCTCTCCATGGCAACGGAAATTGCATTGCTTGATTTTTCTTTCATCCCAGGCCCTGCAGTGGCTTACCGACGATGAAGGGCGTGTACAATGAGCTATGCGAGAGTGTTATATTTGTGGAATGCCCTAGCAAAGCACGGATACTTAATCTAGTGGTAACATATACAATAAACTTTGTATGCATAAAAAACTACTTATTAATTATGTTGATGTAATTAATATGACAACGGTCCGTCTCACTCTTGTCTCGCTGGCGAATCATATTACACTCCGAGTTGGTTCTTTTTCACTCCGAGGTTGGCCTGGCTGGTGACTGGTGCAGGGGTGGGTCACCCCCTTATTGTGATAATTTTCTTCCCCCCTCCCACTCCCCATGCCCACCCCCATTTACCCGCGCCATAATAAACAACACCCTGTGGGGCTCCCACGGTTGGAAAACCCCATCCGGGACAGTTCCAATTTCCTGCTGCGTGCGTTACCGTAATTACCTGCCGCGTAACGGAATTAGCTTCTTCCTGTTTCGTTCGTTACGATGTAGTTGTGCGGTTGATTACCTTATCAGCCCCCGGTGGAGTGGCGGTTGTTCCTCACGCTAGGAGCGCCAGTCCTTCTGGGCCCGACAACAGGAACAGATGTCAGCTCCCGACACGTCGCAACTGTCTTGCCTTGTCCGCCCGTGTGTGTCATCGTTGTGGTGTCTAGAATCGTCGCTGGCCAAGACGATGTGTAATTGTGACCAATCTAAAAATAGGCTGCGTCACGTTTCATGTTTATTTACTAGGGCTTGTTTCTCGGGGGCCTAGTGTTAGCAGATGAATACTTATAGTAGAGACATGCAAAATTCGCGGATTCATTTCTCGATAGGCCAGCATCAAAACAACTATACCTTCGTACCGCTTCTGCGATTGGCCCACATTTTATCCAGGGAACTGTGAGCCAATGGGAAACACTAAGCCAAGAAAGTGCCGAATTACGGACAGCCTAGTTGATACGTCTCACGCGTCAGTAGCCAATGAACAGGTGTCATTTCCGCGAGTATTTAAAGTACTGTGGAGTCTATCCTAGAGGTAAATGATTCCGCGAATTTTGCAGGTCTCTACTTATAAGTTATTTTGGTAATATTAATATTATTTTTTAATGCTGGTTAGGGACAATTCTAAGTGATTAGTTACCAATATTGTTAGCTGGTATGGAAATTTTTTTTGATAAAATTGCATTATCTGATCTATGAAATGCAGCTACAGGGAGGAAGGAGATTAGTAGACCCTAACATGTTCTGGAACACATAGGCTACGATATACGTACCGGGATGTTGGCGATATTGCGAGATGAGGGTGGTGGTGTCAGTGCTGTCGGCGTACAACGTGATGTTTGCAGTGATATGGACTAAAGATGTCAGACTTCAAAAATTGAGAACTGAAAGGGCGAGGAGCAAATATAATATGCATGATGGCATAGCGTCATATTATGACGAGGCAGATAGTTTGGGCATTTTTCAGTGATGATTATATTCATCATTTTTCAACAAGCGTCTTAGGCGCCTTAAAACTATATTGTATTACAGTATTAAATAAAATAGTTTTAAAGTCAGGAAAGTTACGTTTCTTTGAAAATTAAATATTAATTTAATTTATTTAAATCAAAGGCTACAATTGTAAAATTATGAAAACAAATTTTAGTAAACAAAAAACATACCTGATTATTTTTGTGTCTTAAAAACATGCTACTTTTTCTTTAATTTTTTATACCACAAGGTGTAGAAATCAACAACTACTAAAATATATTTATACTCTCAAACGCATAACCTTCTGCTCAAGTTTTATTTTTGACATAAAGAGCATTGTAATGTTTGGAAACACTATATGTAATTTTAGTTCGTAATAGCACACTGCGTGTGATTAGAGACACTGTCTAGAGTACTACAGTTATCTCACCCTTTTCAGGACATCAGTTGCCTGCTAAACACGGCGCATGTAGGATACACCTAAACGTCGGAGATATGTCTTCAAACCTGAAGCAGCCACAACTCACAAAGTCAATTAAGACAATGGCCATTAAATCCTGCGTACTTAACGAACCTGTATGACTACAGCAAAATAACATGGTCAAACGAAGTCCACAAGTTATCTACCAGATGGCTGTTCTAGGTCTATGACCATGTGCCGTACTCGTAGGTATTTTTTTGTTATTTCAAATAACATTTAAAGCATTTTTTTTAATTACTGTAGTAGTTTTCATGCCTGTCTGAATTCAGAATACAAGCTGACAGACATTTCACCCTCCCACAAAACAACCTCCTCCCCTCCCCCCTCCTTTTCCCTTTTTCACAAACCGATATGCCTATATTATTATAATAAGCAATTTTAAAAAGAGGTGTTCACATTTATAAATTCCCTACAAATTATCAGCAGCATTTTTTCAATGTGCAAAATAAGAATAAATTATTGGGGAAAACGTCCCAAAATAAAAAAATTATAAATTAAATAATATATTATAAAGTGTGATGGAGCTAGGTGGCTGTTTTTCCTGGCGATGGGCTCGCAACTGCAGTACCCGGGTTCAAGTCCTGTGCGTGGCTTCCTGGCAACACTCCAGGAAAATGCAGCGTGACATGACACTCGTTCGTTGGCGTCCTTGATTTGTGTCATCGAGTGTTATCGTCTCTATTTGACTCGCCTGGACTAGAAGCCAGACAGCAAAAATATGTGTGACACTTGTGTGTGCTTTGTAGGGCTGGGTGAAACACGTCAAGTTGATGTTATTTCTATTATATGTGAAGTGAATGTACTGTTATGTCACTAATGTTTTAAAAAAAAATACTAACTGTAAAAAAATGGGTGTAAAAAGTTGGGAAAGTGATAACGTTTATGATCGTCAACAGGTTATCTGTATGCTTTTATAAACCAGTTAATCCACACGCATCTCCGAAGCACGAGTGTGATATTCAAGGAGCAGCGAGCGACAGGTGTGCTTAAAACTGCCGCCAGGAAGATGTTTGGACGTCCACTGAAAAGTTTGCCGTTGGACGCGGACGAAAAGTCCGAAAACAAAAACAGTCCGAAAGGGGGAGAAAAAAAATACTCGATTTACAAACCGGTTCGTGTAGGAAACAGTGTCACCCTTTATTTTTTTTTTCTTCCAATTCTCTCTCCCCAACTTCCTGCTGCTATTCAAATTATCCTGCTCTCTCTCTTTCGCTTCGTCCCTGGAGTTTCATCGTCATCCGAGTTTTCGTTCCACTTTTACTCTTCCCCTCTCTAGCTCTTATGGCTTTTTTACTTACCCCTCCCACTGTTTTTCCCCCGCCCTTTTCTGGTCCACAATCTGCCAGCGTCACGTCAAGGAAAGCCTATAGGTGGGGGGTGGGGAGGGGACAATGCTCCGCCAGGGCTGCGGGGACAATTTAGTGCCGAATTAAACAACGAGGCGGGCTTCCTCTCGCTTGCCGGCGCAGAAAATGAACGCTTCAAAACCACGCGCTCGCACGCACTGAATTCGCAAACACTGCCTCTCCCTCTCACACCCCCAGCACGGCAATCGTCCCACTTGATTTGCAAACAACACACCTGTAAGTGCACTGTAATTTTTTTTTCGTAACTGGACAAAAATTACTGATAATTGTACATTTTTAATTCAAATAAAAAAAACAATATCACTACAGAATATGTAGCGTTTGCATTAATACTGGATTTGGATTATTACCCGGGCATTTAAGCTTTGTGTTGTCTCAGTACTTCCAATTGTTAAAGGTTTTTGTTAAACTTTCCCCTAAATAGCTTTCCAGTATTATGCGCATATTAATAAGCGTGATAAGACTAAAATGAGGTCAAATTAAGGCATATTGATTGTATTTTACATGGTTTAAAAACATTATGCTTGAATTTAGCATCAATTAAAATGTGCAAATTTTCCTAAGAAATACTCACTATTGTCTCAAAAAACCGTATATCATGTATGCAAAAATAACCATATCGATATGTTGTGCAAAGACACAAAAACCTTTCTTGTAGTATTACAAACTACCTCTTGGCAACTCGTTTCCAAAGGAATCTTTTTTAGAAGTACAGAAGAAAAAAAGGTTATATGTGTGTGACCGAGCATTCTTTACGTACAGAGTTACGAATACCAGTCCATCTGTCTGGGTAGAGCTGTCCTTTGTTTCCTTACAATAGGCTACGGTTAATAGAAGGCATTTTCCACGGAGGAAAAAAATATCCGAACGTTTATTAGACTGCAACATGATATGCCCGTGTCAGCGATTCCTATCTTGCGATAGCTAGAGACCGGAAAAATTCGCGAATTCATTTCGTGATAGGCTAAACTACAAATAGTTATACCTCAGTGCTGCCTCTGCTATTGGCTCACAACTCACCTGGATGACTCTGGGCCAATGAGAAACACCCGACGAAAGCTTTATCAAATCACAGGCTGCTACGTTGGGACGTCTCACAAGACAGCAGCCAATGAGTGGGTGATATTTGACCGAGTGTACGTAGAACTGTGGAGTTCATCCTGGAGGTCATTGTACCCGCGATAGCATGGTTAGAGACGCTATCGTTTCACGGTATATTTAACCAGCTAGGTAGCCTGGTGCGTAGCATTTGTACATGCCCAAAAAATGTACTCACAGATAAAAAAAAGCGAGTGAGTCTTTCAGTACATACTCAGCAGAGATGTGCAACATCAAACCTCGATAAAGAGAAAATTCTTGTGTTTTCATGTTACAGATACACTTATAATACGAAACTCGGACACGAGTGGGATGAATATACGCCAATTGTGTTTTAAATTAAACTTCTTGTGTGTATGTATTGGTATGCATTGCAGCTTCCAGGTATAGCCTGGGACTGGAAAATTTCGCGTTGTCGCCGAATGGTGAGACGTCCCAACTTGACAGCCGATGATTCAGTACTTACTTAGATGAGTGTTTCTCATTAGCCAAGAGTATTCTCTATAAATAGAGACCGGTAAAATTCGCGGATTCCTTTCGAGACAGGCTGGAATCCAAACTCGTTTAGCTTAATGCTGCGTCAGTGATTTGATCGCAATTTACCTGAAGGACTCTGAGCCAATGGCAATTACTCATCAAAAAAAGTATCTAATCATAAGAATCGCAGTAAACAGGTGTCCCGAGTCGGTAGCCAATGACCAGGTGATAGATGCCCGAGTACATAGAGAATCGTGGAGTCTATCCTAGTGCCGCGAATTTTTCCAGTCCCTATCTATAAACTATGTGCCAATAGTGGAAGTAGATCACTTGGATTTTATCCTATCGCGAAATTAATCCGCGGATGTTTTTTGTACCTAGGTGTAGCCTTAGGTAAGAGGATGCGTGAAGTTGAGTGTTGCAAGCCACGGAGATGAAGCTATGAATTTTGGTTTCTCTGTAAAAGGGGAAGATAAATTTTCGAGAAGGGAGTTGGGGGGGGGGGACAATACGAGGTATAAATATCATTCTAACAAACACACACAAAAAAATTAAAAATGGGAAGGGGAAGCAGTTCCGAGCCGCGAAGTAATTGCTTGTAAACACAATTGCTGTTCGCGGCAGTGAAAACAGCGGTAGCCTCGGAAACAGGGAAAATGTTCGTACGTGATATATCTCTGTACCCCCTCCCCTCCCTCCCTCCTCTACTCCAGGGAACGGGTTTCCCCGCAACTTTGTCCCAGCCCTGCGCTCATGCGAAACATTGCGTAATATCTAAATGGGAAATCACAATAAATGCGAAGAAATATTTCGCTCCGGCGCTACGTTTGCGAAAACGAAGGCTATCGATCCGTGGTATTGTTTTGTTTCAACCTCCATATTTAAAAAAAAACTTTATTAATTGGCTCGGTCATTTGTTTGTACCAGACTTCGCCGTTTCTGCTAAACCAGCGCTTATTAATCAAAAAAGTAATCGGAATGGCGATTTTTCTAATAATTAAGAAACTTTTGTGGATTCGTATCCTAAAAGTTACACTGTGACAATTTTTTTTCTCTACAGTTTCATTGACTTTTAATGCTTTCTAAATTATTTTCAATTTTTTTTTATTTGCGCCATTTACACAAAAATTGAATCTTATTTTAGAATAAATATATAAATAAAAATGCAAACTTGTATGTGATTGCTAGTTACTTAATTTTTACCATGTGATATAAGAAATTTTAAAAAATTACAAAAATATTTTTGATTATTTTAGATTGTAGATATATGTTATTTAATATATTTACACGAAAAATGCCTGCTCCTACTTATAAGTAGAAAGGATATATCGCAGGAATAATTTAATGATCGTTGGAATTCAATAAGCTTTTTTCTTGTCGGATAATTATACTATCATACTGGCTCTAGCCGGTGATCGAATGCTTGGATGGGTCGTGAATGGACCAATGAAAAAGCAGAATTTTTAAAATAACTACACTCCTGTAAGGGACATGTATTTTTTTGGAAAATCAAGTATGATCGCTCATAACATTAGACTGCAGTAAGTTATGCTCGCGCTACACAGAGAAAAAAGGTTGTTTGAATCAAATAAATATTTGTTTATATATGGCGAAACAAATATTTACTTGGTATAACAAAATATTTTGTTAGTTTAACCGAACTCGGTAAGTAACCAAAATAATTTGTTACACCTAACGAAATATACATTTGAATTGACAAAATCATTTTTTTGGGGGGGGGGGGGTCAACAGAATCTTTCCTACTACAAAATATTTGTTTGAATTAACAAAATATATTTATTTCGCCATATATAAACAAATATTTTGTTGAGGCAAACAAACCTTTCTCTCAGTGTAGCGATAGTTCCCTTGTGATTGGCAGTCGTCTGCAAGAGAAGCCACTGCCCTGTTTGGCCGGGTCATTCAGGACGTATTTCCGGTAGAGACCTGTAAAAATTCGCGATTTCAAATCCCTAAAGGATAGACTCCATGATCCTCTATGCACTCGTATCTGCTGATTGGTTACCGACTCGTAACACCTGTTTACTGGAATGATCGTGATTAGCTAATTCTTCTGTTCAAGATTTTTCATTGTCCCAGCATCCTTCAGATAAACTGTGGCCCAATCACTGAAGCAAAATAATGTCAAAAGTATTTGGACTCTATCCTATCGCGAAATGAATCCGCGAATTTTACAGGTCTTTACGCATTTGTTTCAGCAAAAAATTGTTATGATTGGTGTGCCGACAGTGGAACGTGTACATGAAATAAACTCAGCCAACCACCAAACACCGACCATGATGCTGTGTTTTATCACACAGCCGGTTCTCGAAAAAAAAAAAATCCCTGGGGAATAATTTCTCCAACCTCGGCGCAGAAGCGAGGGTCGATAGCTTGCAGGCCCATCTGACAGCGGCGTGCGTCGATGTAACCCAGGCTGGTTCTGTACAGTCATTTGGTAGGGTAATGCGAGGATCGATTGCTGCACGGACCAAGCCGCCGGGGACAATGGTCGATGTGGCAGCCATTGTGGCCGAATGGATCCGTGTTCTGGATTGACACCGGCTGAACACCCTCCTTTCTGCCGTATCCCACCGTGAGTTTCGAACAGTAATATTGTAAGTGACTAGACAATTTCGCGTTTCCAGTGACGTCCAGGATAGGTTCCAAACTCGGACAGTTTATTGGCAGCCTGCTTACCCGTGATTCGGCGCTTCTTTTATTTCAGGGTTTATCATTGGTCCAGAGTATTCCCCTGTGGTTTTCAAAATGCTGGAAGTTTTTTTATATTAAAATTTTATTAATGAACTTTTTAATGAATTTTATCAATTCTCCTAAATTTTCAACACTAAAATTATGGATTTTTAATATGACGATGGTGTCGTAAGAATTTAAAAATGTCTGATTCCTGTTTTTTATATTAAAATTCTTCTAATTCAGATTCCCCCCCCCCCCCTAATTTCTAGCTAAATGATTACGGATGTTAAAAACGGTGGGCGTAACTAATACGTAGAGACCTGCAAAATTCGCGGATTCATTGACCTCTAGGATAGACTCCACAGTCCTTTAAATACTCGCGGAAATGACACCTGTTCATTGGCTACTGACGCGTGAGACGTCTCAACTAGGCTGTCCGTAATTCGGCACTTTCTTGGTTTAGTGTTTCCCATTGGCTCACAGTTCCCCGGATAAAATGTGGGCCAGTCGCAGAAGCGGTATGAAGGTATAGTTGTTTTGATGCTAGCCTATCGCGAAATGAATCCGCGAATTTTGCATATGTCTACTAATAGGTCAACGTTTGGGGATTGGGGCATTCGATTAAAAGAGAAAAAATGGCGGAAAACAAAATATAGCGGAATGAAAGATGGTGCATTCAAAATGAAGGTCAAGGTCAAGGTCAAAAGTCGTGTTCATCCAAGATGGCCGCCGTGACGTCATTATGGTCGGTCATTGAACCCATCCTAATCCTAGCCCCGGCACCAGTAGCAGGAGCCCCATTTATGTACTACTAACCACGATTCCGGTCCCTGGTAATTGTCATTAAAGGTCTCGCTGAACTTCCAACGCAGTGCACTCAGCAGATATTCTACTCTATTCACACTTGAAGCAGAAAAAAAAATCGCAGCAAGCTACACTTTAATTTCATTAGAAACGTTCCTAAAGCAAAACAAGTATTTTTTTTTTGTAGATGGAACATACATATTCATGTAAAATTACAGATATTTGTAAATTTGTACATTTACATGAAAACAACTCTACCGATAGAAAATAGTGTTGGCAGTAATCCTGGGTTCGTATTTTTACCCGGTAATTTATGCTTTCCGTTACCCCAGTACCAACAAAATATAGGGGAAGGTAGCCTATATTGGACCGTTTTGACTATTTGTCTCTGTAATTCAGTTACCTGAATCGCAAAAAAAAAATTAACAAACCAACATCTTCTACAATTAATGGGCTTACTCCTGATGTACAAAACTTGCATAATATACAAGCGATAAACAAAAATATAAAGGTTGTTCTGCACTGTTGCAAATGGTCCAAATTAGGAAATCGGTTTCTTAAATTGGACTTTAGGTTTCATTAATTGGACCAGGTGTTCTAAAATGGACCTATTGTTTAACATATTCAGTAAACATATGAATAACAATTTGGTTTCGCCTTTCATGATAATATTACATATAAGCAACTAAAGAATATCTCATTTTAACTTGAAATTATTAATGTAATTTGTGTAAAATATTAAAATTAATAAGTAAAAAATATTTCTAATACTTTAACAAACTTGTCGCAGTAAAAGATACTACTGATCCTTGTATAGAAAACTTACTAACAAAAATGTCTATACACACATTACACAGAAAAATTTCTTAACGTGGTGTTTGACATTGGCACATTTTGAATGTACCCACGTACGGCAGCCTAGACACTGGATCATGTCCTCCTGAACAGCCACGTCGCACATGATGCAATACCAGTCACAATCATTTTCTTTCTTGCTAGGTGTAGACTGTACTTGCTTAGATTTCTTCCCAAATAAAAGTCGTTTCTTCCTTCCAGATTGAGATAATTCAAGTCTTCTTTTATAGGGGCTGCTGGTTAGAAGTTATGCTTTTTGAGCTTGTCGACTAGGCCGGAATCTCGATGTAGAGCATTCATTAATTTTCGGGAGAGGAGACATTTCCTTCAGATGGTGGCGGAATGTACGGCGACTGTTGTTTAAAGAATTATGATTGCTATGATCAACATTTTCTTTGTGAAACCTCTGGCTCTGGCCATGGAGGTAGCCTCCGGTTGACGTAAGGACAAATGGGGATTACGACGCATGAAAGCATAAAACCATTTATTTCCTGCCATTTATGTTTTTGAATTGAAAGAGTGTGGAACAGAGTGCCTCTCTGCTATGTCGAAAGCTTATCGCCTGATATCTTTTATGGTTAAACCGAACAACATCTCTTCAAATTTAAGAATGTACGAGGCAGTTCATCCTCCATATTTTTTGAGAATGTTGCTTGCCCCCCAAACGACTTCACCTCATTTGCGTAGACATTTTAACTGTCAGCATGACGCTTGATTGTCGCCTTTGGTACACCATACACACGAGCACATTCATTCAGTCCATAGTCTCCATTCTTGTAAGCTGCAATATCTAACTGCAATTCTACTTCTGTCCAATCGCCGTATCGCCCTCGCTTAGCCATAAAAACTCCCTGCAAGCAAAGGAACCACACAATGTTGGCTAACTTGAGTGCAAGAACAGCAGACCTGTAGCCAAAGGTGTATTTTGGGCGTCCAACAGCTCCCCCTTAAAATATTTTATGAAACATAAGTTTAAGTAAACTATCAAAAATCGTTCTTAAAAATATTACAATTTTTACAACTGTATATAAATATTTGACTCAAAAATCGCCTAAATTTCAAAAATTTATACTTGAACCCAAAATTCCCCAGGGGAATGGACCCCCCCCCCCCCTCTTTTATTTTCAAACAAAATCCTGGTTGCGGCCCGGAGAACAGACTGCAGTTATTGACAAAACAATTTTTATCATACATTTCCTAAGTTGGACCAATCCAATTTCGGAAACCACAACATCGGCAACATACCACAATTTGTTTTTTATACACGTGACATAAATGAGTAAAAATTATTATTATTATTATTAACCATCCTGCTGAATGTGTAGCCTACATAATGTAGTTTTCAATAACATTATGTTTACTTTGTTTGCTTACCAAGTGGTTTCGTAAATCACTATGAACTGTCGCACAACATTTACACCAGCTTCAACGAGAACACATGAAACCACACTTCGCGCGGACCAGTGGCGCCAGACACTCGACCTTCGGCACGGTCACGCGTGGAGGGGGTAGCTACACTGCGCACTGGCCACACAGACAGTTGCGTTACCAGTGGAGCGGAAAATTCCATGGTCCAACTTGGGCGGCGGTCCAAATTCGGCTGTCTTCCCCTAAGTTATTTGTAAAGCTTTACCTTAATTACTTTCGATTATTAACTGCGCAATTGACAAGCATTAGACAACAAAATAATACCAAATATTTGAATATTCAGTTATCTTTCAAATGGCTTTAAAAAATTATTATGCTTGAATGAAACATCAATTAAAATATTTTGTAAGATATAGTCAGTATTAACTCGTAAAGAGAATCTCATATATGCAAAAATAACCATAGCTATGAGTTGTACAATGTTACAATGTCTTTTTTGTAGTATTAAAAACTACAGGATGTCCGTAAAATAATGTCCCAGTTTCAATGGTACATTATAAGAGTTTAATTTAGACTATTTACAACAAATAATTCATAAAATGGAAGGTAAACTACTCTATTTTTTTTTCTTACAAATGTTCAGGAGAACGTGGAGGCCAGCGGAAAAAAAAATAGAGCTCTGTCGTCTCGACCATTACGACCAATCCAACGGTCAGGGACTTCGACGGTCAAATGTTAAACGAAACGCACTTTGAACTGAAATTACCGATCCACTCTTTCTTGACAAACTGCAGAACACAAAAAAAAAAAAAAAAAAAACTTTTTACGCTCAGGAGTCGCCATTTTCTGAAGGTGGCGCTGCAAGCGAGAAAACAACAAAGCAGTATTCGCGCATGCGCCTATCCAAAACTTTTTGAGTTATTTGAGTTACTCTTTTAATTGTGTCCATGAACCAACACTGCACAACGCTCACAGTAGATGCTGTTCAAATTTATAGCTGGGACATTCTTTTATGGCAATACTAATATTACCATTCTAACACGTTTGGTTTTGTACGGTGCTAAATAAGAATAATATTTTGCGTTGTTACAAATGAAACGTTCATATAATTTTCGTCTTTAAAACACTTATTTATAAGGGCAGGCATTTTTCGCGTATAAATCTGAACACCTATTAGTCTGCAATATGGTATACCCGAACCAGCGGTTTATTCATTGTGATTGACGGCCGTCTGCGAGAGAAGTCGTTGCCTTATTTGACCGAGCCACTAGGAAGCGTTTGCTTCCGCACTGGATCACTGTGATTGGTGTTGTAACAATAGACATGTACCTGGAAGAAACTCACCCAATCACGAAACACAGACAATGCTACATTGTTTTGACTTTTGGCTAGTCTCGGAATCTTTTCGCGAAATCTGCATGACCCTACTTATTTACAAACTAAAAAAACGCATGAACAGAATTGTATTGGCAAAATGAGTAACAGAATTTACAGACATATGAAACTGAACATATAATTAAATGAATCATCATTTCATAAATATTAAATCCAACATCAATCAGTAGGGCCATGCAAATTTCGCGAAAAGATTCCGAGACTCGTTGAAAGTTAAAACACTGTAGCATCATCTGTGTTTCGTGACTGGGTGAGTTTCTTTCAGGTACATGTCCATTGTTACAGCACCTATTACAGTAATTCAGTGCGGAAGCAAACGCGTCCTGGGTGTCTCGGTCCAAAAAGGCATCGACTCCTCTCGCAGACGGCCGCCAATCACGAGGAAGAAACCTCTGGTGCGGGTACACCTTTTTGCAGTCTAATAGGCGTTCAGATTTATTCGCTAAAAATTCCTGCCCCTATCAATCAGTGAACTTTGCAGGTAGCTGTATAATACATGATTAGAGACCTGCAAAATTCGCGGATTCATTCGGTGATAGGCTAGAATTCAAACACATATACCTCTTAGATAATTTTGTTATTGGCTTACTGTTCATCTGGACGAATCTCAACCAGTTATAAACCCTCAACCAAAGATAGATCGAATCACAGACAAACCAGCTGAGACGACTTACAAGTCGGCAGCCAATGAACTTGCATTATTTGCCCGAGTGTACATGGCTATGTACAGTCTATCCTGAAAGCCATCGAAACCGCGAATTTCGCAGGTCTCTATACATAGAGACCGGAAAAATTCGCGAATTCATTTCGCGATAGGCTAAAATACAAATAGTTATACCTCAGTGCTGCCTCTGCTTTTGGCTCACAACTCACCTGGATGACTCTGGGCCAATGAGAAACACCCAACCAAAGCTTTATAGAATCACAGGCTGCTACGTTATGACGTCTCATAAGACAGCAGCCAATGAGTGGGTGATATTTGACCGAGTGTACGTAGAACTATGGAGTTCATCCTGGAGGTCATTGAACCCGCGAAATTTTCCTGTCCCTATCTATACATGATCGTCTCTAGTAAATGGAAGAGCCAGACGTCTTGTCTTCTCGGGCGGCCTGGATACGAGCAGTCGGCGGAGTAAGAGGACGACTGTTTCGGGTCCATCTTGGAAGACCGCGTGGATAGCTGCTACACCGGGGGGCGAGGAGGCAGTAACAGCGCGCGGCTAAACGACGCCCCCTGGCGAGAGGGAGGGGGGTGGGGGCGTCGACCAGAGGAACAGCCCACCGACAGAGGTAAATCCTCGGAGCCAATTCCGCCCCAGGGAAACAGTTAGGGTTGGACGAGGAGGGGGGGAAAGTCACGTGCTGAATGCCTATTACTGTCCACGGGCGCCTACCCCCTCCTCCCACACCCCGTCGGCGATGACGTGCTCTGGTTACGCAAGTCTGGGGGCGAGGCGGGAGAGCGGAGGACGAGGGGTGGGGGGTGGGATTTGCGACGTCTTTTCAACCCCCGGGAGGAATACTCGTCACTTAAACTGCCCCCGCGCAGGAAGTCCCTTTTCGGTGTGCGAACGATACGCATCCCCTCCTCCCCCCCCCCTTTTTTTTCCCCTTGAATCATGCCCATAGCCATAATCATCTCGCGGATTCAGCGCCAAGTAATTTTCCTCCGAGCAAAAATCTTTATCGCTCCATTAGAGACTGTAACAATGTAGGCCCACGAGTTGTTCCCTTATTTGATGGCCGTCTGCAAGAAAAGCCACTGCCACACACACTGTAATTTATTTTCTGTAAATTAAAAAGATATGCTCATACAATATTACATATATTTGTAGGTTTTTACATTTACATGAAAACAAATTTATCACTACAAAAAAAAATGTTCGCAGTTATACTGGGTTAGGATTTACCCGGGTATTTATGCCTCGTGTTGTCCCAGTACCGCCAATTGTTTAAATTATTTGTAAAACGTTCTCTAAATAGCTTTTTAGTATTAATTTTTGCACATTAATTATCATAATCAGACAAAATAATGTTCAACTGTTTGAATATTCAATTATCTCTTCCATAGTTTAAAAAACTAATTGCTCGAATGAAACGTGAATTTAAATATAGAATTATGCGCCCATTTTCGTATATAAAAATTCAGCATTATTATATGCAAAAATAACCACAGTCATGTGTTGTAAAAAGTTACAATATGTTTCTAATAGTATCAATATACAAGGTTACAAGGTTACGAGTCTACAAGGATAAATGGTCACGAAGTTACGAGGCTACGAGTCTACAAGGACTACGAGACTACGAGACTACGAGTCTACAGGACTACAGGACTACGAGTCTACAGGAGTACGAGACTACAGGACTCCGAGACTACGAGGCTACGGGACTACGAGTCTACAGGACTACGAGACTACGAGGCTACGAGGCTACGAGGCTACAGGACTACGAGGCTACAGGACTACGAGACTAAGAGGCTACGAGTCTACAAGGCTGCACCCGGAAGTCTTCGCGGGTTTTCTTTGAGGAAACTACAGATTGGTACCCCTGGTCACCTGAGGTCCCGCTATTTCACAGGGACATAAAGAGTCCCAAATTTGTTGATGGGAGAAGTTGAAACCGGAGGACAAACCAAAATTATTTAGTCGGTGAACAAAAAATTCCTGTGAATGTGTTATGATTATCCACGACAGTTTCCCATTCAAGGGAAATAAATACCTTGTAATGTTAGAAAAAAATTTTGAATTATTTTGCTTCCGTGAGTGAAGTGCTTTGCCGTCTTTCAGGGTTTATTTCTTTGTGAAAGAAATACACTTCCTACGAGATTTCTTTCGGGCTTCCCTGTAAATACACTCTGAAAAATTCTTGCCTATCTACAAAATAAAAAGGTAAAAGAAGAAGCCAAAAGAATTCCAAGACTGCAAAATCCAATTACGTCATGGAATTGGGTCTTCCGCGCGTTTATGCTGGCAACACTGTTACCGTACACTTGATGTTGCTTTAAGGAATACTGTTATCACTTAAATTAAACAGGGTGTCTTTTGAGCGAAATCACTTCAAAGAGCAACTTTCAATGTTTTTTATTTTTTATAGAATACTCTGAAATAATATTAATGCTGAGAAGCTGGTGATTATTTGAGTACTTAGTATTAATAAAGCATGATGTGAAGTTCCAAACTATTTTCCGAGTGCACTCGGATTTATTTTTCGCACTAAAATATGCAACCTACCATTTAAATAGTTCATTAATACGATGCTAACATTCCTTCTCACTTATGAGGGAATATTTACAGAATCTGGCTTGTAATTTAATAATTTTTAAGACCATTTTAACACGAAAGAAAAAATCATACTAAAATACCGAATCCAGCTTCTATGATGCATTTTTCTGCATTTTACTGGCGTTTTTAACTGTCTACTTGGTGAGTTAGATTATATTTTTGTTCGCTACTTTTAAAACAAACATATATTTAACACAAAAAATTTGTTTTTTTTTCAAGCCATTCAAGTTAAAGTATTTGCATAAAATTTATGTAGTATAAAAAAAATTTGCTGTCTGTAAAGTCGGTTTACGGACGATAGTTTAACGTGACGTCATAACAAAACATTGATGAAAAGATTGCATACTTTTATGAATAAAATTGAATCATTTTTATTGAATTATCACTATTTTGTATGGATACAAAGAAGGAGTGAAATGAAATCTACAATTTTATTGATAAATTTACTTTTATTTGCACTAATTTATTCAAATATGTTTATTACTTTAACGAAGAGATTATTTTAACTATAACTTTTATACATGTTTGCTATTTAACTTCTTCCAATCTTTGTTATTCTGTTAAGGATAGGACGATTATAGGAAAAGTAGGAAACGAATGGGAGTGTTTACAGTTTAATGTGCCTAGAAAAAGTCAAATCGATGGTTGTTCCAATCGAGTGGAAGAGAGATAGATGCGGCGCAAGCGTACAATGAGCGTAACGGGACACATCGTAATGGGACAATGTGCGTAACGGGACACTTTTTCGTGCGTGAAGCCGGCGTTCATAGATTTATTAGACATTGTCACGTCAAAACGATTCTATCGAGTGACCCGCCTAACTGGGCACACACACGGTGCGCAGAGCTTCAGTAAAATCCACGCGGTTTCTAAACTACTCAAGATATCATAATGGTGTTTATTTACGAAAAGAATTTAAGAATACTCTTGAGAGCAGACGGATAGTTCTGCTCCCGTAGTTTTGAATCTGTAATTTTATAAGAGTGGAAATTACTTAAATGGAATAATTTTAAGGCATGAAACTTCCTGTACAGATTCTTGAAAGCACACAATGAACTTTCATTTTCGCCTTAATCTTCATTTCTTTGTCATGTAATGTTATGTTATGGTTTCCACTCAAATATCATCGTTTGCCCTATGAATAGGGACCGGAAACATTCACGGTTACAATGACCTCTATAGGATTAACTCTACAGTCCTCTAAATACTGGAGCAAACATCCCCTGCTCATTGGCTACCGACTCGTGACACCTGCTAACTGGGATGCTTGTGATTCGATACTTCTTACGCTGAGGGTCATCCATTGGTTCACAGTCCTTCAGGCAAACTGTGTTCCAATCACTGAAGCTGCAAAAAGTTAAGCGCACTTGGATTCTAGCCTATCGCGAAATGAAAACGCGGATATTTCCGGTCTCTACCTATTAACGACGAGAAGACTGCGCACCAGTTCAGAGTCTTGCGCTTAGGGACTATCGACAGTCGCTGGCTTGCGTTTGATTTTAAACACTCGATTTTCAAGCAATTTTTAATTTTAACAAGCGCATCACGTAGGGACAGGAAAAAGTTCGCGGGTTCAATGACCTCCAGGATGAACTCCATAGTTCTACGTACACTCGGTCAAATGGCACCCACTCATTGGCTGCTGTCTTGTGAGACGTCCCAACGTAGCAGCCTGTGATTGGATAAAGCTTTGGTCGTGTGTTTCTCATTGGCCCAGCGTCATCCAGGTGAGTTGTGAGCCAATTGCAGAGGCAGCACTGAGGTATAACTATTTGTATTTTAGCCTATCGCGAAATGAATTCGCGGATTTTTCCGGTCTCTATGCATCAGTTTGCTGGCTAAGCAACGAAATATGGTCACAGTTTTACCAACGGACAGCGACGTAAGCCCTTTAAGGTCACGAGGATGCATAAAGGTCGCGAGTGAATCGTATTTTTTACGAAAGACCGCTTCGGCGATTATTTAAGTACGCTCACAACCATTCGGCAGTTCAACAGAAATGTCCGACAACCTTCAGGATGCATTTTTTCAAAGACACCTTTTTTTTGGCTAAAAACACGGAAACAACATTCTTCTCTCTCTCTCTCTTTTCTTTTTATCTGTATCTCTCTGTCCTGAATGCAGCTATTACTGGGGTTTCATTAAAACACTGTTAACAACAGCGACATCTTGTCTCAACTCAATATTTCAAACATTTGTGTACGCACTACCAACCATAGATTTTGCACTAGTTCTCGTACAAAATGGTCACAATCGCAATATATATATATATAATAAATAAAATATTAGTGTAGTATTCGAAGGAATTCCTACGTTAATTTTCACCTCGATCGTATAGGTAGGTACTCATTCTAACTTAAGCATTCACTTACGCATGAAATGCCGTTTGGAGTGACTAATGGAGCAACTTCTTATATTTCAATCAGTATAATTAAGTTTACAGGAATTTAAAAACAAATACTAATGTTGTCGGTTTTGATGTACCTATATATTATTAAATTACAATGATTTTATTTTTTTACGTATAATTTTCTGGCAATTATTACTATCTCCTTCTCTCTCTGTACTCTTTCGTTTGTGATTGGCGCTGGAGTCGCGAATGATGCGGACCTGATAGAAATGCCGGTCGCTGGGGACCAGAGGAGGAAGGGGTTTCGGTGACCCAGTGGGGCGGGGGAAGGAAGGGGGGTTGCTCCCGGACAAGCGACGCGGATTGGCAGTTCCGGAGATCGGAAAGGGGGTGGGCAGCCGGCCAGGGGTTGCAACTCACCCCCGACACACACGGGGGCATGAATAATGCAGCCACGCGGGGGTTCGACGGGGCCCCCCCGGCTGTATGTCGGGAAGGCTCACGCACGACCGCTTACACGACCCCCTTCACCCCTCCTCCTCTTGTCCAAGGTTCCACACATGCCAGCATCCCCTCCAACCGTCCAGATATTTCCCCTCCTTCCCCTACCTTTCCCCCCCACCACCGGCTTGTTGCTGTGACCGCCTCGCTTCCGCAAAGAGTAGCAGTGAAGCCACATATCTCTGTGTTCAGCGAAGGGCGTGAGAGAGGGATAGGGGGAATATATCCTCCTCCCCTCTTCCCAAGATGTAACAAACATATCTGCAATTATCTTTGAAAGATTTGTGCAATCGGAGTGCATGACTTGATGTAAGCTTTTGGACATACGCCATTGCTAAGCACATGTATGTCTGTAGAAGAAAACTACAAAAAACCCAAAAGACAAAAACACAAATCAAGAAAAAAAAATTTCTGTTGTCAACAGGATATAAACACCACATAATATTCCATAACAGGAATATGGTCAACAAACAAAGAAAAACAAAGAAAAATGGACTAAGAGAACGAAAAAAAAAACCACAAATGATGACAGCATAAAAATATTAAACCCAAAAAAAAAATTCAGCACAACATCACAACATATCTGAGAGAATTTGGTAGGGAAGTATGTTATTGAGGATCTCGCAAGGTGAGCTCATACAACACACAGAACAACGAACTACACAGGAAGTGATGCATGTTGAGAATGATAATCTACAAAACAAAATTCTTGTAACCGTTGTTTTTGACGTAGGTTTCTTTAAATACACAAATTTTAAGGTTTTTTGACGTGATAACGTCTTATAAACCGATGAACGCCGGCTGCACAATCGAAAAAAAAGCATGACTTATTGTCACGTTCCGCCTGAGCCGAGCGTGCAAGAACCGGCCAACCACCGTGCGAGAAATTCTTCTACAATATCAAACAGGTTAAGGCCGGCTTTTTAGCTAATTGTTCGTGATTGTATTTAAATAAATTATTTAAATTAAATTTGCATAAACTGTAAATAATATTTGAAAATTAAAACGTATGCAATTTTTCATCAATGTTTTCTTATGACGTTATCACTTCAAATTATCGTCCGTAAACCGACTTTACAGACAACACCCACCCACCCTTTTTTTTTAACATTCTCCCGGCAAAAAATAATTCCTGAATCGTCCCTACCTGTAGAGATACTTATACATATCCGCATATCATGCTGCGTTTGTTAATATTAATACATATACTAAGGACCGCAAAAATTATAGTTTTCAGATACCTCCAGGATAGACTGCACAATCTTCTGTACACTCGGGCAAATGTTCATTGGCTGCCGACTGGTGAGACGTCTCAACTGGGTAGCTTTTGATTCGTACTTCTTTAGTTGAGGATTTCTCGCTGGTCAAGATTATTCCCTGTAAACTGTGTGTCAATAGCGGAAGCAGCTTAGAGGTACGTACACATAGTTCGATTTTATCTCATCGTGAAATGAATTCGCTAATTTTTCCGGTCCCTTTGGTTGAAATCAAACAACCTTTTAGTTTCTGTAAAATACCCATGTTTATTTTAAAAATTTCCTTTTTATGCTATTTTTAAATTCAATGGTTTTTTTTCAACGTTAGTTTTGTTTGCAAAAAACAAACAATTAGCAATTTTTTTAACTTTGTAGTTTGTTTACGGTTTAATAACGCTTATACGTTCCTTTAGCACCATGGTACTTAGTTTTGATGAAAAACTATGTTAACGTATCAGCTTTACATATAATTTTTAAGTGTAAGGGAAAACAAATCCATTTCGACACAGCCTACAGGCGTAGGTACATTTCGAAGTACCTATTTCTTCTGGAAATATTTTGGAAACGTTTATAAACTCCTGGAACATTTTAAGAACATAATGTAGCCTACATAACACCCGATTTATTCACCAATAATAAAAAGATCAATTTAACATTTACCCGCGTCAGGGCTGAGTAAACTCCCCCCCCCCCCCCCGATGACTCAACCCCCTCTCCCTGTCTCCCGGCCAATCACAGCCCTCCGCTCACTGTTTCTTCCCCTGGTAACAAGGTGGCCTCGTTGCCGAGCTCGCTAATTTATTCATAGATTTTAGTCACTTGAATTCTACATTAAATCACTCACATGGAAATTTGTAAATTAGACATTTATCCAACAAAATATTGAAATATCAACATTTCACAAAATAACTTCACTTTGGAGACATTAGACAATGTGTCACAAAAAAAAATCCACGGTATCAGTTTTAATAATTTTAAAAGTTCTTCACTTATTTAGTCTACTATTTTTAACCCAAAAGGTCTGAATTTTTTGGCACATCGTACGGGTTGAATGCCACTAGAAATAACGTCAAACGGTGATCAGGTTTATGGTTAAAAGTGCATTTCACCCAAGTGTCTCATGCCTACGAGGTACAGATTCAAGGTATTGGCACTTACAAGTATGGTCGGATCTAACACTGTGAAAAAATAATGACGATTTGGACAGAATTTTCACAGGTATGTGTGGCCTTTTTATTGACGTGATAACGTCTAATAAATCGATGAACGCTGGCTGCACGCACGAAAAAGTGTCCCATTACGCACATTGTACCGTTACGCTGTGTCCCGTTACGCTCATTTTACACATTAAACTTGAAACACTCCCATTCGTCCCTACTTGTCCTATCATCATCCTATCCTTAACAGAATAACACACATTGGAAGAAGTTAAATAGCAAACATGTATAAAAGTTATAGTTTAAATAATCTCTTCGTTAAAGTAATAAACATATTTGAATTAATGAGTGCAAATAAAAGTAAATTTATCAATTAAATTGTAGATTTAATTTCACTCCTTTGTATCCATACAAAATAGTGATAATTCAATAAAAATGATTCAATTTTATTCATAAAAGTATGCAATCATTTCATCAATGTTTTGTTATGACGTTGTCACGTTAAACTATCGTCCGTAAACCGACTTTACAGACAACCAATTTTTTTTCTTTGGTCTTCGCTTCCTGGACCATGGCTGTGAGCCACAGCCGTATCCCGACAATGACGTACCGCCGCCGTGTGTAGGAGGGGGGAGAAGAGGGGGAAGACGCAGCCCGGGGAAGGAAGGAAGGAAGAAGGACGCCTCTTCTTTGGCAGTGACGAATGTTCTAGGAGGTTCCTGCGGCCTCCCGGCGGTCCAAGAAAAAAAAAATCCGCCACAACCAGCTCCAAACAATGTCGCATCGCACGCGCGGTTCCCCTTCATGTGCACACGTCAGCGCTGCCCGCCCAATTTCCCAAATTTCTAGCTAAAATTTTTTACAGATCTTCAAAATGGCTGCCTATACGGCCGACAAGATGGTGGATGTCGTGACGGTTGATTGTCTGTTAATAAACAATACTGCACTCTAGCGTGTAAATGTTAAACTAATATGACGGCAGCATCATCTAGCAGACGTATACAATATGTCGGTTACAAGATGGCGGCCTGTAGCAGACGAAAACAAGATGGCCATCATGACTTCATACTGGCTGACGTAATATCAGTAGGGACACCTGTATTTCGCGAATACATTTCGTGTCAAGGTATTTCACGAAATACTGTAGCTTTTCTCCTGTGGTTATTGGCTGAGGTTGGTGAGAGGTGTCGTCCCGCTCTTGACGGGGCCAATCATGGCAAATTGTGAGGGTGCAGCAGTACGGTGACCACATTCTCATTGGCCCCGTCAAGAGCGGGACGACACCTCTCACCGACCTCAGACAATAACCACAGGAGAAAAGCTACAGTATTTTGTGAAATAGGCCCTACATTGACACGAAACGTATTCACTAAATACAGGTGTCCCTAAATATCAGCCTTGGCAATAGTGGTGGGAGGTCAGTCTGAAGGTGGCTTCCGTGGAGGAAGGATCTGTCGCCATTTTCAATCGAATGTCCTCGCCGGGTTCTTACCCAGTACCTATTTATAAATTTTACTATATAAATTCAATTAAATGAATTTTTTATGAATATTAAAAATTTTCCCGATTTTCTAGCATAATAATTACGGATTTTCAATATTACGGATGTGACATCACTATTCAAAAGGGTATAAGGTTTAAAATTCAAGATGGTGGGTGTGACATAAGCAATTTTTATTAAAATTTAATTCAATTGTAATTTAATATTAATTAATTTTTTATTAATAAATTATTTGTTTACTCTCGCCGGGAATCGAAGTGAGGACTGAAATGATTTAAGTAAATAAACATTTTAAGTCAACGTTTTTTAAATTTTTTTGGTATTTTTTGGACTTGTTTGTCAAAAATTAAAGAATATCAAGTTTACGGTCAAGGTCAAGGTCACAACCTCAGCAACTTTGGGCGACTTGCCGATAAGTAATTTAAGCCGCTTTTAGGAATATTCGTTTTTTTTTGTTTTTTTTGTAAGGGAAATATATTTTGAGGCATTTCGAATTTTAAATTGTTTGAGTTTTTGAGGAATAAAACGAAATATTTTCCCTCGAAACGGAAATTATTAGGAATTTTGAGGAATTTTGAGAAAATTTTACACCCAAAATGACCGCCGTGATGTCAGGGCGGTCGGCTCCTCGGATCCTCACGCTAAAACCTGTGTCCGGATTCCTTTTATATACTACTCCAAAATAACTGCTCAGGATATCAATTGTTATTGATCAATCATAAATGATTAATTAACAATAACTTTTACTTACTCTTGAAATACTCACACCATAAAGAAAAACTGCGTGGTTTTTTTCTGTTTCTTCAAACAATTTTGCTTCGGAACACGCCAAATCTCTGAACGAAATACGCGGGAAATCCAGGGACTGTCTAAACAGTGCTCTCTACGCTGCTGGTTGAACAAGGAGGAACATAAGCACCCTGGTACCAGATATAAAATAATTCACATTCTATTTTTCTGAAACAAACACATGCGCACATTCTCTGTCTTTTTTTTTATCCATCTCTTTTGGTGTAGTTTATTTCGGGGTGGGAGGCCAATAATCGCACAAAGATGTCCAGCAACGTATATAGCATAGTGCTCTCTTTATATCTCTTAGGCTAAGTACCTATTATCCGTCCTTTTCGTATCAGAATTGTTTTAAAACTATGTTTCAAGAAAACTTTGCATTGAAATTTTACCATGAAATTATACTCTCATCGCGCCCAAAGAAGTTTAACTTCAAAAAATGTAGGGAAACTTTAGAAGTGGGGGAAAATTCGAAATTTCCTTTATGGGACTGTCTTATTTTTGAACTCGTGAGTAACTGTTGTGACCCTCTTCCGCTGAGCAACATCGTGTAATTGTGATTTCCAACGCCTGGCAACTGCTAGCAACACAACTTGTTGTCAATCTAAACTATATACTATGTGTCACATAACTTGTCTTATCTGACAGTTATCAAAAGTAATTAATATCTTCTGCCATTTATGTAAACAGTGTTTGTGAATAAGTCCACACGGTATTGTCAAGATCCATGAACAAACATCACAGGTGTTGTTTTGCAAGTACGGTGGTGCGGAATGAAGATTTAGAGACAGTACTGAAGTCAATGAATGTTGATTTAACCTCAAATCTAAACTAAGTACTATCTCAATTTTCTTTCTTCACTATTAACTATGTGTATATTTACGAAGAACGTCAGGAAATATGGGGAATAGATTTCCATGTAAAATGTTAAAGAACGAGCCTCACATTATTCTGTAGTTATAGTTCCGGAAACCCAAGTTAACGTTAATCAGAATTGCTGCTGGATATTCGAACACAAGCTATTCCAAATGAAATTCTTCTGCTGTAACGTAACATTTTAAGCCTTCTCTGTCGGTATAGAACCGCTTTTTTTTCTAAAACCGTCAAAATGTCAATTTAAAACATAATTTAAATTCTCTCGAGTTTTCCGATTAATGTATTTTCTACGAAAAAAAACTTTTAAAACTTACTATTTAGTATTGTTTTGTTGAAGTCCGTTTTTTTATATTTGTACAGAGGTAAATGATTGATACATTAAGTATTAATTTATTGTGTTAGTATTTACAATCATTTTTACATTTAAAAAATCAGAAAACTCTTCAAAAGTGGCAGAAAATCGTGCGAAAACTTTCATTTCTATTTTTACGCCATTAGACTATAGGAACTTAGCTTGTAGTCTTGAGGTGAGATGACGATTAAAATGCCTTATAGAGATAAAGTTCTATTTTACAAATGATTTAGAGTCTAAGACATTTAAAATCAAACACGCTAAATGTATCCATGAAGCTCTAGAAATAATTATTACTTTAATTTTGGCAAATTTTATTATTTTCCACAAAATCATTTTGGCGAGTAAAAATTTCAATTTGACAAAAATATTTTCAAGGCAGGTGATAAATTACAGTAAATTTCAATTTATAATTATATTTTTAACTTTATTCGTTTATTTTTTAGTAAATTTACTATCATTTTATGTCTCTTACTTACCATTTCATTTAAACTTTCAGTAATTAAAATTTATTCTGGCTTGATATTAAGTATTTTACCCTTCATTGCGTGGGTAAAAGTACATTTAAGTGTACTCATAATCCCTAACAAGAGCATTAAATCAGAGAACTCCATTTCACTAATGGCTCTTTTAATTGCGATGTAGTAATTTCATTACTCTTTTTCAAACGATTTTCGACTGCAGGGAATTTTCAATGGAGAGCACTTTATATTGTTGAAGGATTACATTGGCTTAAACGAATGGCACAAAACAGACCTGAAAGTGAACATCAGCGAATATTAAAACTAAAATAGAAATGTTTTAATGGCCACTTATTATCACGAGGTTTATTTTTAATCCGGCAAGTTTCAAACTGATTTCGACAAAAACTTTTCATGAAGTAGGTCATATAGACTTTTATTATTCTTAAATATTTTCTGTTTGAATTATAAGTAGGGACCGGAAAAATTCGCGGGTTCAATAACCTCTAGGATGAACTCCATAGTTCTACGTACACTCGGTCAAATGTCACCCACTCATTGGCTGCTGTCTTGTGAGACGTCCCATCGTAGCAGCCCGTGATTCGATAAAGCTTCGGTCAGGTGTTTCTCATTGGCCCAGAGTCATCCAGTTGAGTTGTGAGCCAATAGCAGAGGCGGCACTAAGGTATAACTATTTGTATGAATTCGCGAATTTTTCCGGTCTCTAATTATAAGCAATTGAAATTTTCTTGGCAGTATTAATGTTTGTAATTCAAGCTCCATTTTGTGTCTAATACATTTACGTTTTCTCTTCTCAGAGACCCTGAATTTCCGGTAAACTATTAGGTTAGTAAATGATCATTCTTTCATTCTTACAATTTTTTTATTTGTGTTGCTTTGGTGCAATTTATCTGATAGGCTTCTTATGATTCATAAATGACCTCAATGAAGGGAAAATATTTAAAAAAATTTCTGAAAGAAAACAACCAACTATAATTCCTGCAACATATTGTTTATAAGATGCGACGTGAGATTGTTTATTGAAAAACAGAATTTGTGAGGAGAGTTTATACTTAATGGACTGTTTATGATAAAAAAAATACAATTTTGTAGTTTCTAGTTGGTGATATTTTTTGTTACTGAAGAATTATTTCAGAGGTCGGTATAAAATATCTTCGTTTCAATTTAAAATATTGTTAAATTGAATTTTTGCATTATATTTTTGATATGGGGCACTTTAGTTTAGGTCTCACGCATTATTTGATTTTATTTTTCTGGCATTACGTTGGGTTAATGGCTAAACAAACGAACAAAATCCAACTTGAACATAATATTCTGTCTCACACCTTTTCCATGTGATAACATATTAGGTCAATAATTTCATAATTTAGCTTTTTGGGATGAAATAAAACTTTTTTTAATTATAATGTAAATGTTTTGTTACATAATTTTCAAATTTTCAATTTATTTACGCAATCATACAATATTTAATTGTATGGTACTTGGGTTATTTAAGAACTATTAACCATAATATGGAAAAGAAAAATTCAAAAAATTACAAAAAATGCAAAATTATTCTTAAACTATTTAAATGTTAATAAAGACTTCTGATTTGGCAGCACCCCCAGCCAATCACAGGAACCCAGCTCCAACTGACCAAATCAATAGGCCAACCAGAAGAACGGAAGGCTTCGATTGGCCCACAGCTGCAGCCAATCAGGCGAGGGTATATTTAAAGGCAGGAGATCGTGCAATAACCTCAGTGGGTAACTGCTATTCTGATGGTCAGCCGAAACGTCGGTGATATATTCGTGTTAGACGATGCTACCACCCAGAAGCCAAGCAACTAAGTATTTATGTTTTTTTTTAAGAAATTAACATTTAGGAATTATGAAGTATTACACTGACTCAACAAAATTTAAAATTTAAAATCACGACTAAAAATAAACATACGCGTACACAAACAACCAGAGACTGTATGCAATGGAGTATGTACAGTTTCCGCGCAAAAACACTGTTCCCTGTTTCATGAGGACTGGCGTCAAGTCTATAGAGTAGCGGCTTCAGGAGCGAGCGACAGGTTCTCGTCCAAGCACGTTTGGGCTTAAGCCGTGGAGTGAAAAATTTGGTTGTCTGTAAAGTCGGTTTACGGACGATAGTTTAACGCGACGTCATAACAAAACATTAATGAAATTATCACATACTTTTATGAATAAAATTGAATCATTTTTATTGAATTATCACTATTTTGCATGAATACAAAGAAGGATTGAAATGAAATCTACAATTTAATTGAAAATTTTTCTTTTATTTGTACTCATTAATTCAAATATGTTTATTACTTTAACGAAGAGATTATTTTAACCATACCTTTTATACGTGTTTGCTATTTAACTTGTTCCAATCTGTGTTATTGTGTTAAGGATAGGACGATGACAGGAAAAGTAGGAAACGAATGGGAGTGTTTCAAGTTTAATGTGCCTCGGAAAAAGTCAAATCGATGGTTGTTCCAATCGAGTGGAAAAGAGATAGATGCGGCGCAAGCGTACAATGAGCGTAACGGGACACAGCGTAACGGGACAATGTGCATTACGGGACACTTTTTTTTCGTGCGTGCAGTCGGCGTTCATCGATTTATTAGACGTTGTCACGTCAAAAAAAAAAGAGGCGGGAGTTGGAGCTCGTCGAAGGTTCGCGATAACGACCGCCATTGTCTCGCGATAAAAGATGGTTACAGGCCGCGCCAACGACCAGAGTCCCAGCACCGCTCCTCTCTGACCGCGCGTGGATTGCCACGCTTGTGTCGTCATCAATTCCTCTCCCCCCCCCCACAACCCTCCCCCCCTCCCCCGCTTTTCTTTTGTTTCGTTGCGGCCAGAAAACGTTCCGAACGTCTGCGCCCCGCGACGTTTATGTTCGTTTCATTCCGCCCGAGATAGCGGCCTCGCTTTGTCCCTGGAAGAATTCCTTTTCCCGTCGCATTCGAAAAAAATAATAATAATAATAAAGTGTCCTTAAACTTTTTGGAAAATCTTTCCGTATCGTGACTCGAGAAAAGAGTTTACTTTTAAAGTGCAGCTTTAATCGTCTCGCTCCTATGCTCCGAGATTTTTTATTGTTACGTTGAAGGTTAATTAAGAGCTTATCTCTTCGGCTCTTTAATGGAAAAATACCTGCTTACGGTGAACGTATTTTTCCCCAAAATATTTCGAGACTATCCGTGTAATAAATCTTTGTAGCATCGTCTGTGTTTTTTTTTTTTTTTTTTTTTTTTTTTTTTTAGTTTCTTTCAGGTGCTTGTCTACGCTGTACTTAAATGTTTGTTTGTACATGAAACAGAATTATTTAGGTAAAATTACTGATATTTGTACATTTATATGGACACTACTGTATTACTTAAAAAAAATTAGTGTTCGCAGTAATACTGGATTCGGATTCTTAGGCCCAGTCATTCATTATTTGTGTTGTCCCAGTACCTTTAATAGTTAAAGTTATTTGTAAACCGTTCCCTGAATAGCTTTCCAGTTTTAAATGCGCACATAATAAGCATGCTAAAACAAAATTAAGTCAAATTGTTGAATATTCAATTTATTTTTTCCATAGTTTAAAAAATGATGCTTGAATGAAACATCAATTGAACTATAAAATTGTGCGCCAGTTTTCTTAGTACAAACTCAATATTATCTCCAAAAACGTCTTTCATGTGTGCTAAAAAACCATAGCTGTGTGTTGAACAAAGTTACCATATCTTTATTGTGGTATTACAAAATATTTCTTGGCAACTGGTTTCAAAAGGAATCATTTGTAAAAGTACTTTTTCTGTGCACTGTTAACACACGAATTACAGCCCCGCTGTGCGGTTGCCTTATTGCATTGCGTTTTCGAAAAGAAAAAAAACACCTACCCCTAGTATCTTCACCAGGGTTTCTCCAGACTACAAAAGACACTGCAGAGAGCTTAAAAGCTTTTTAAGCATATGATTTAGCTAGAATACATAAAATTTACTACAAAAATTTTAATATGTTTAATAATACACTGAGAACAAGGTTTGTTTGCCTCAACAAAATATAATTTGTTAATTCAAACAAATATTTTGTAGTAGGAAAGATACTGTTGACCCAACATAATGATTTTGTCAACTCAAATGTATATTTGGTAAGGTGTAACAAATCAATTTTGTTACTTTCCAAGTTTGGTTAAGCTAACAAAATATTTTGTTACAGCAAGTAAATATTTGTTTCGCCACATATAAACAAATATTTGTTTGATTCAAACAAACCTTTTTCTCTGTGTAACAAGAAATGTATCCACAGTGAGAAAAAAATAGTTTTATAGTAATTAAATATTCCAGGATGTGTCTAGGGTGTATCACGTTTTCGGATACTAGTTCTGTCGGAAATGTTTCTGGTTCTATCGCTATACCTAACACGACCATTGTTTCTTGCACCCTATCTTTGCGGCTTTACATTAGTTTTTTCGTTCCCCTCCAAGTCATCTACAACTCGAATGAACCTTTATTCAAGAAGTTGTTACGTATGTACATCATAGCTAAATATACGCGCCCGTTCCCCTTTGTGCGAGGACAGGGCGAGAAGTAAGCTAACGACTTAGGGGGTAAATAACGGGGGCGACTTAAGCAGGCGAGATTAATGCGCCAGCCGGTGCCCGCACGCCACCGCTGGAACTACTTCTGGCACTAGATTAATTTTGTCTTTGTGAGGCACGGCGTGTGGACGGGTGTTGATGATGGAGGGGGGAAGGGGTTGTGACTTGTGCGTGTCTTATCTGCGCCGTGTTCTCTGCACGGCGACAATGCACGGCTCGGCGCGGACAACTCGAGGCGACACAAAGACCAAGCGCTGTCCTTCTGCTGACGACCTCTCCAATCATTCTCCGCTTCTTCCGACGACCAACTCGTTTGTGAAGCACGTCAGTGCCAATCAAGGCCCCTTTTTTTTTAAATAAACCTCACGAAACGTTGATTAATAATACCTAGAGACCGGATTCATTTCGTGATAGGCTGAAATTCAAACATGTCTATAATTCTGCTGGTTCTGCTTTTGGCTCGCGGTTAAACTGGAGCTCTCTGGGCCAATGAGAGACTATCGACCGACGAAGCGTGAATCACAAGCTACCCAGTGGAGACGCCTCACAATTTAGTGCCCAATGAACACGCGTGTTTACTTGAGATGTGCAGAGGATAATGGAGTCTATCCTAGAGGTCAATGAAACCGCGAATTTTTCCGGTCCCTAAAATAACTATTGATAGAGACCGGAAAAATTCGCGGGTTCAATGACCTGCAGGATGAACTCCATAGTTCTACATACACTCGGTCAAATGCCACCCACTCATTGGCTGCTGTCTTGTGAGACGTCCCGACGTAGCAAGCCTGTGATTCGATAAAGCTTTGGTTGGGTGTTTCTCATTGGCCCAGCGTCATCCAGGTGAGTTGTGAGCCAATAGGAGAGGCAGCACTGAGGTATAACTATTGGTATGTTAGCATATCGAGAAATGAATTCACGAATTTTTCCGGTCTCTACCTATTGAATATCTAAGTTAAAATTTTTTGAAGTAAAACATTTTTTTGGGCCCGTTGGGAGTATCATTTTAAGGTCGAATTTTAATGAAACGATTTCGTGAAACACTGTCGTGAAATTTTTTTTCCCAGACTATGTTAATCTAAGTGTGTGTGGGGGGGCGGGGGGTTGTCCAGGTTAGGGAGGACCTAAGTGTGTCTCACTCCGAAGCCTATACGCCTTAGACATGCTGGGATTAACAATGCAGGGAGAGGGTCACATGCATCATGTGCTAGGAGGGGATTGGCCAGCCATGGCAACGATTGATGCCATGACTATCTCCCCTCACTGACTAGATAAGTTGGGCCCAGGTTAAACCTGCAAAGACACGTGGGAAAACCTGGGCTCTTACATGCGGGATGCAAAAATATCACGCGTTAAATTCAAGCACGTTGGTCACGGGAAACATGGGGGATGGTTCCGGAATAAAGAGTTGGACAGAGTAGAAAGAAACTACCAAGCAAAAGGGCGGGAACTTGGACATTGCTGTCCGCATTAGAGCTTGTGGTACTGGTTCGTACGGGAAGGGGGCTGCTTGCTTTCGTCGTTTTCCACCGGACTGATCAACTTAAATGACGAAGACAAAAAGATAATAGCGTATATTATTCTTAATATATATAAATCCAGTGTCCTGATGTTTTTTTCCAGTGAACTCTTCACCAAGTCAACCGATTTCGATGAAAATGGGCATTTATGTGTATTTTTTGCCAACTTGATAGATAGGATGGTTTTTATTTCGATCAATGGTCTTGATAATTTATAATTAATAATAAACTGATTGTCAATGTTGATTGGTGTTTAAGCCCGGAAAACAGTGGGTACTTCGTCTCCATGACAACGTTGCGTGCTCGAGAGTCGGGAAACCATCGGTGTTATTCGTTTTTTCTTCGGTGCATTACAAAGCATTGTATTAAGTTGTTGTCAAAATTAATTAATTTTCATTTTATTTCATTTATTATAACTGTAAATAAGAGGTTTTGGTCTCTTTTTTTCCCCATTAATACAACCGTGCGAAGCCGGGTTGGGCAGCTAGTTAAATTATATCATTCTAGCCTAACTAACGCCATTGTGACCTGCTACACAATCTGCATAACAGCTTAGCTTCACTAGTCTGCGCGCGGGTCGCAGTCATGTCTCGTGCTGAAAGTGTTGAAGAGGAGGGCACATGGACATGTGGCACTCCCGATCTGACCTGTGTCATGCCAGCCTGGTGGGAAGAACTTACTCGCCAGTCCATAACGGCCTCGGGGAAGACAGAGGCTGCCGGAGGGTCGTCCATGGGCTGGGGCAGGCATTTTTCGCGAAAAGAATAGAATACCCAGGGCCGGCGCGTCCATACAGGCGAACTAGGCAACCGCCTAGGGCGCCAAGTAGCTGGGGGCGGCGCAGCACGACACATAACAGCTCATATCATATGTTTAACGATTATTGAAACTAGATGGAAATGGATTTCTGTAACAGTTTGGAATGTTTATATTGTCGCGGGTTGAAATTTTGCAGGGTTGTTGAAATCAAATTTAGGGACTTTACTGACGGGACTCTGGGCTGGCTGCTCTGTTCACTCGTCAGCGCAAGTGGCGTGACCATGTAATTGGGGCACGGGGCCGGCGCGGCGCGCTGCGGGCTTGCAGAATTTTGTTTGTTTGTTTGGCCGCGCGCTGGCGCAGCCACGGGCCGCAGTTACTGGGGCGCGCTGTCGTAACAAGCCGCGCGGTGTGGCCTGCACATTGGGGTAGAGGGGGGGTAGTCTTCCCAGATGTTCTAGTTAGTTGTTTAGTAAATTTGACTTCAATAACGAGCTTTTGTTATGCTAGGCGCGGCAGGGCGCGCGAATTTAAGCGCAAGTGATTGGTGACTCGGGGCTCACTCAGGCGGAGGCTATGCGTCTCACCTGTGGTCACGAGTTGTTAGTTCGTTCGTGATGTAGGAATTCAGGCTCACTCAGGCGGAGGCTATGCGTCTCACCTGTGGTCACGAGTTGTTAGTTCGTTCGTGATGTAGGAATTCAGGCTCACTCAGGCGGAGGCTATGCGTCTCACCTGTGGTCACGAGTTGTTAGTTCGTTCGTGATGTAGGAATTCAGGCTCACTCAGGCGGAGGCTATGCGTCTCACCTGTGGTCACGAGTTGTTAGTTCGTTCGTGATGTAGGAATTCAGGCTCACTCAGGCGGAGGCTATGCGTCTCACCTGTGGTCACGAGTTGTTAGTTCGTTCGTGATGTAGGAATTCAAGCTTTCGGGCGGAAGCTATGGTCGACGCCAGAGGCCACGAGTCGTTTAATTTAAGTTAGGTCATAATGTAGTCGTCAAGCTTTCGGGCGGAGGCTATGGCCCTCGTCAGGGGTCACGCGTCATAGTTTTTAAAATGTAATGTTCGTTCGGGATTTCAAGGGCAGGAGAGGCCCCTACGTTATTTTTTTAAAGTAATCGATCAAGAAAGGCTTTTCGGAAAATGTGAGTATGGACTTATCTTTGTTTTAATTTTAAGTATTAATTATGATTTGAGGTATTCGGAAGGACTAGGGAAGTGTTTAGTGAAGTTCTCTCATTCTCTCTCTTGTAAGGTCGTTCAATCGTTAAGGAAGTAAAGAGATTATTGTTTTAAATTGTAATCCCGCTATTTAAATGTTCTTTAAAATGATGTTGAGTATTTGACTTTAAGAATAAAATAATTTTAATTAAGTATTATGTTATTTTGCAAAATCTCCTTAGTTCAGCTCTCACCAGACATCCTGTACGGGATGACGAACCTATGATCCTAGGTACAGTAAAGTATTTTATGAAGTTAAGACTAGTTGATGCCAAGCGAGTTGTTTCTATGTAAAGAGCTACGATTCTCTCCCCCCTCTGAAAGTGCACGTGACAGAAATGGTGGTGGCACCGGCTAGGTGCCACGTGATAGAAATGGTAGAGTTCGCCGGATAGGTTCTATTTCTGGAGAGAGAGAGAGGTAGATTTTTATGTTTATTATTAAGTTAGTTTCAGCTTCTGATAGCAGGTTATTAAGAGTTTACTTGAGGAGAGGATTACGGAATTTAATCTAAGTGGAGGAAGTCTTTGAGATTTTTTTTTGACGTAACAGATGTTTATTTGAGTATACTTGTAAGGATAAAGTTTATAGTGATAAGTTGTTTTAAGTCGTTGAGTTTATCGGGGATTTTTACGTGAGGAGAATACGTTATAATTTAAATACTTAATAAAGATAATGCAAGTGGTTTAGTTTTATTAAAGTTAATTTAAGATTGTAGGTTAAGAGAATTATAATTTAAAATAAAAATTTTTTGTCGTAAATAGGAATTATTTTCAAGTGAAGTTTGTTTTGTTGTCGTGCGCGTAGGAGACGAGACGTACGAATTAAATCAGTCGAGGGAAGGATAAACGTTAGAAAGGAATTAAAAAGAAAACGAGAGTTTATGTAAAAGAGAGTTATAGAATTTATAGTGATGTTTTGTTTTAATTAGAAAAATGTTGAGAGTTGTTTCAGAACGACACGTCAGTGGACGTGGCAGAGTGAACACGTGACGGGGAGGTGCTGAGACCTAGCGGAGAACGGAGGAACCGCAAGCGAGGGTTGGCGCACCTGATGGAATTCGGTGACGTCACGAGCACGTACAGAGACGTGGACGGCCGTGACCTTGTTTTGATCAGCTGTACGGTAACTTAGCGATAAGAAAATAGACTATTGGTTAAATAAATTTAAATTTAAGTGTGTTTTAGAAGAAGAGGAACTTTCAGTATGTAAGTAATTTATTTTAAGAAGTGTATGATGTATAGGCTAGAAGTGTTTCGTTGTAAGTTGTTTTTGTTTTTGTTAGTTAAATTCTACCTCGGTTTTAAAAATATTTTTTTGGGATTTGTAAACATTATTAAGGAGGTACACTATAAAATCGATAAGCATTGAGAAAAGTGGGAAGGATAGTTTTTGTGTATAGAGGGAATTTACTCCAAAAGAACAGAGAGACAAAATTAATGTTTTCATTAGGGCGAGGGACCCTAAGGTGAGGCGTTGTGTCCCTGGGAAGAAAGGGAATTGTAGCGCAGACCATAGGAGATGGGCTGACTACGGAATTAAGGGTCAGGAGAATCCTGAGAGTTGTGAGTAGTTTGGGGCAGGAGTTCCCCATGGTAGTACCGAAGTGGCTATCCTGTATGGGATAGGGTACCATTTCAATGAAGTTTGTTGGTGGGGTTAGAGCCCCCTGTGTAGTGGGCCTATAGCAGATAGGCACTACAGTGAAATTTTTGGTTATTTTGTGAGGTAAATTCCCTGGAGGTTAAGTAAGATTGGATTCAGTTAGGAAGGAGGGAAATGAGAAACATTGCTGTAGAGAGTTAGTGTACTTGCCTAATGTGAAATTGAATTTTACTAAATTAATTTAGGAGAAAGTTTTGTTCGGTAAATAAATAATAATGGAAGATAGCTAGATAATTAATTAATTTTTTTTGAGTAAGGTGTTTTAAGTAATGAAATAAAATAAGGTGAAGTAATTTGAATAATTGGGGAGGAGTTTCTTTAAGAGTTTAGATAATTGTTTTTGAATTTATTGAGATATTCAGCCAGTGGAGTTTGAGTATGAGAGATACAGTGAGATTTTAAGGAAATCGGTTGTTTATTAATTAGGACAAATGAGATTTTATGATTAAGAGTCAGTAAGCATAGTTAAAATTTACGACATGATATTTGTTGACAGTTTACAGTTATTAAGGAGAAAACAGAGTAATCTATTTATTTTTATTTTAATGGTTTGAAGATAAGATTATGAATTTTTTTTGGAAGTTTCTTTGGCATGTTGGAATAATTTTTTTTGATTTTTAGAATTTACAGAGAAAATTTAATTGATTTACATTAGTTTGGAAGTATGGAGGTTTAGTGTTCGATTAGCCCTAACTTGATGGTCGGATCCCAAAAGAATGCCGTAAAACCGATAGCCATTTGAGAGGAATGCGGTAGGCGCTTGTGTAGAGAGGGGTTGTGGGAAAACTCCTTGGGACTGATGGCAGATCAGGGGCCCTAAATAGTGTGTGATGCTGTAAAACCAGTGCAGGGAAAGCCTGGTATGCTTAAATTTTTGGGCACAGGTTATGTAAACCTGGGGTTCCATGGGATTTAGTCATGTTAGCTGCTGTGAGACATTAAGATTTCCAGGCTCCATAGTAAATTCAATGTAAATTTTTGTTTTCTTAAAATAATAAATTTGTTTTTAATTTATTTGAGATATTTGATTTGGAACAGTGAATACAGACCCCGAGGAATAAGAGTTGTCATGCTGTGAGAGGAGAAGGTGGTAGGCCTAAAAGGGTACAGGCACCACAGAGGTTATTTGTATTGCATAATTTAAATATAAGGAAACTTGAGAATTTGAAATTTTGTTGTTGGGTTGGACACCCATAAGAAGAGTATAGGCAGACTTTTTATTGTTATGAGATGTCTAATTTAATTGAAAAGAAGAAAGTTTAAAGATGCAAGGTAACATTATTATTGTAATAATTGAAAGAGATTAAGAGGTAGAGAGAAATAGGCAGTTTTTGTTTGTAAGTACTAAAGTTTACATATAGAAATTTAGTAACTAAGAATGAATAATAAGTTAAGTCTAGTGTAAAAGTTTTTTCTAAGTTTGTTAAGTTAAGAGTCACAAGTAAATTTTTTTTTAGAGAGAATGTCTTTGATAGGAAGTATTAGAAACTTATGGGAATTTTAGGGTAACATAAATAATGTAGGTAATGAATAATAAATAGATGGTAGGTCTTAAGTTAGGATTAACATTTGAAGCAGAATTTAATTAAGAAGAAGGAAAATAAATAGGCCTAATGAAAAGAACAAAAAAGGATTTTATGGTAAAGCATTTTTTTTAAGTAATAAACAATGAATAATAATGTTGTTTCAGGGTAATGTGTACTAATAATACAATTTTTTTTTTAGGACCAAAGAACAGGAATTATGTAATTTAAATTAACATGTATTTTTGAAACTGTTACAGATTCCTTAAGATGAGCTGAGCAGCAGTCCAGTTTACAAGATGACAAGAGTTCGAGAGACAAGATACAAGATCACTGAAACAAGAGCCAAGACTGAAGATTCAAGAGAAGAGAAAGCTGGCAGCCATGGACTTACAAGTGGAGATTAATAAGGTCATGTAAAGTTTTATTTTTTTTTATGGAAGACAGTAACTGGAGTTTTTTTTTGTTATAAACATTATTTACAGAACTTTTTAGGTTATAGTAATGTAATGGAACTAGTGAGTTGTGGTAGCTGTCAAAAAGAACTAATACCTTAAGTTTAATTTTTAAAGTTAATTTTCTTAATTTACAGAGGGATTAGTAGTTTTTTTTAAACCTTATTTAGGTTGGAATTTAAATACAATAGCTTATTATAAATGTGTACGAACAGTTCAAGTTCACAGTACTGATAGGTAGGTCAGATGATCTTATTGATTTTGATGATTTGTTGTTTTGAGTTGATTTTTAGGTGTTGTGAATTAGACAATGAAATAGTTCTGAAAACTTAAATTATTTCAAGCTAAGAAATAGTAAAGTTAATTGTAACTCAAAGGACACCAGAATTTAATTTTTTTTTTTGAATTAGTAATGTTTGAAAATTTTATACTTTACAAGAAAGGTTATAAACAAACAGATCGGATGGAACAAGGATGCAGTAAATCACAATTTCATTTAGAATTATTGATTAGCTTTTGAGGTTATGAAGTAAAAGTAATTATAATTTAAAAGTTTGAATAAAAAAATGTTTTTTTAAATTTGTTTGAAATAGAAAGTTTAAAAGTTAATTAGTCATGATCTAGGTGGGTGATGGGGTGGGAATTGGCCACTCTTTTTCCCTATAACCTCCCTAACATGGCCTTCTATTACATCTAACAGAATAGAAGAAGAAAAATACTTATTATTAGTTAGAATGTTTTTTTATGAAGATACCTGATGAACTTTTTTTTTATTGTTGGGAAGAATAGTAGCAAGGTTAATCAGATATTTTTACTCAGAAGAAGAAAAAGAAGACTTATTATTAGTTAGAATGTTTTTTTATGAAGATACCTGATGAACTTTTACTGTTTGGAAGAATAGAAGCAAGGTTAGTCAGATATTTTTACTCAGAAGAAGAAGAAGATAAAGCAGTTTTATGACTCGACAAGCCAGAGATTGGTGTTTCCCCTCTGCGCTTCTATTGACTACGTTGTTTACTCTCATGGGATAGCTGGTTCGGCACCATGGAGAGAGATTGGTGGGCATTGTGGTTGCCCCCAGAAGAAAAGAAGAGTAGAAGAGGTTATGGGTGGGTCATGTGAACTGACCTTCAACCCAGTTACTTCGTGGGGACTATTTGCTGTATAGAGAAGATCAAGACTCAAGAGTTAGGGAAAATTATTGGAGGTCATGTTTCCCTTCCTTAAGTTTTTCCTATCAAATTATTTGCCTGATTAGATTATGCTAAGGGTGGGATACTTTATGTTAGCAGTTGAATTAATTAATTTTATTTTTTTGTGTGTTTGCATCCTTGCCCATCGATTGCAGTTTAGTAGTTAGTTTTGTATTTGTCAGGCGTGATGGTAATGCCTGTTGATGATGTTTCAGAATTGTAATCTGTTCGTGATGAGGATGGCACAACTCCAAAGCAGATGTGGGGAGAAGTTGTGAGCTGCCCTGGAAGCCAGTCCAGTAGCTGTTGGAGTTGAGTGGTGTTTGCTGATGGCCAGCCCAGGGAGCTACTCTTCTCGACAACACTGACTTCGAGGAGTTGCACCAACCTTCACGAGATAAGAGTTTAATTAATTGAAACACTGTAAGGACACTTAATTTTTTTTTGAAGAACGAAAGAAGTATGGTAATAAACGGAAACCGAAAAAAAAAAAAATAATAATAATTATCAAGAATTTGCACATTGTTTAACGAGTACTGAGAAACTAAGAACAGTAATTTAATTTGTAAAGAGAGCTTCACTAACAGAACAATTTTTTTAGAATTGAGAACTCGAGCCTCTGAAGGTTCCTGTGAGAACAAACCAGATAAAAGTTTTACATTTAATTTTATGAATACTTGTTGTTTTAAAATAAATCTTATGCAGAATCTAGATGTATGTTCAGACAGCAAGGAACTAAGAAAATTATTATTTTTGTGAAATGAGGAATTTATAGTTATGGTTTAATGGAAAAAGACAATTTGTAATTTTGAGGTAGCTCGATGGGGCTCGAGCTCTGTGAGGGGAGGGTTATGTCGCGGGTTGAAATTTTGCAGGGTTGTTGAAATCAAATTTAGGGACTTTACTGACGGGACTCTGGGCTGGCTGCTCTGTTCACTCGTCAGCGCAAGTGGCGTGACCATGTAATTGGGGCACGGGGCCGGCGCGGCGCGCTGCGGGCTTGCAGAATTTTGTTTGTTTGTTTGGCCGCGCGCTGGCGCAGCCACGGGCCGCAGTTACTGGGGCGCGCTGTCGTAACAAGCCGCGCGGTGTGGCCTGCACATTGGGGTAGAGGGGGGGTAGTCTTCCCAGATGTTCTAGTTAGTTGTTTAGTAAATTTGACTTCAATAACGAGCTTTTGTTATGCTAGGCGCGGCAGGGCGCGCGAATTTAAGCGCAAGTGATTGGTGACTCGGGGCTCACTCAGGCGGAGGCTATGCGTCTCACCTGTGGTCACGAGTTGTTAGTTCGTTCGTGATGTAGGAATTCAGGCTCACTCAGGCGGAGGCTATGCGTCTCACCTGTGGTCACGAGTTGTTAGTTCGTTCGTGATGTAGGAATTCAGGCTCACTCAGGCGGAGGCTATGCGTCTCACCTGTGGTCACGAGTTGTTAGTTCGTTCGTGATGTAGGAATTCAGGCTCACTCAGGCGGAGGCTATGCGTCTCACCTGTGGTCACGAGTTGTTAGTTCGTTCGTGATGTAGGAATTCAGGCTCACTCAGGCGGAGGCTATGCGTCTCACCTGTGGTCACGAGTTGTTAGTTCGTTCGTGATGTAGGAATTCAAGCTTTCGGGCGGAAGCTATGGTCGACGCCAGAGGCCACGAGTCGTTTAATTTAAGTTAGGTCATAATGTAGTCGTCAAGCTTTCGGGCGGAGGCTATGGCCCTCGTCAGGGGTCACGCGTCATAGTTTTTAAAATGTAATGTTCGTTCGGGATTTCAAGGGCAGGAGAGGCCCCTACGTTATTTTTTTAAAGTAATCGATCAAGAAAGGCTTTTCGGAAAATGTGAGTATGGACTTATCTTTGTTTTAATTTTAAGTATTAATTATGATTTGAGGTATTCGGAAGGACTAGGGAAGTGTTTAGTGAAGTTCTCTCATTCTCTCTCTTGTAAGGTCGTTCAATCGTTAAGGAAGTAAAGAGATTATTGTTTTAAATTGTAATCCCGCTATTTAAATGTTCTTTAAAATGATGTTGAGTATTTGACTTTAAGAATAAAATAATTTTAATTAAGTATTATGTTATTTTGCAAAATCTCCTTAGTTCAGCTCTCACCAGACATCCTGTACGGGATGACGAACCTATGATCCTAGGTACAGTAAAGTATTTTATGAAGTTAAGACTAGTTGATGCCAAGCGAGTTGTTTCTATGTAAAGAGCTACGATTCTCTCCCCCCTCTGAAAGTGCACGTGACAGAAATGGTGGTGGCACCGGCTAGGTGCCACGTGACAATATTGATATAAGTAATTATTTAAAGTCCACGGTGACCTGTTTATGATTTGTAATAAGTAAAAAAGTAAAAAAAAAACACAAGCCTGCTTACATTTGATTGTTGACAAAATCTTAGGATTACGTGATGTATTTTGAGGCAAGGAAAAATTTTTTTGGGGTGTCCTGTGTGGGGGGGGGGGGGGGCATTAAGGTTTTTCGCCTAGAGCGCCAATTTACCTTGCACCGGCCCTGAGAATACCCGTTAGACTTCAACAAGGTATGCCCACAACAGTAATTTCTTCCTCGTGATTGGCGACCGTCTGAGAGAAGAGCCGTTGCCTTATTTCACCCGAGCCACTCGGGACTCGTCTGCTTACGCACTGAACTACTGTGATTGGTGTTCTGACAGTAGACACGTAACTGAAAGAAACAAACCAAATTATGAAGCACGGACGATACTACAGTGTTTTGAATTTCAAATAGTATCGAAATCTTTTCGCGAAAAATGCATGCCCCTATCCATGGGTATTCACCCATGTATCCAGCCACATCCTTGTGTGGGATGTGTTCATGGGTATAAAAAAATTATTCTGGACGAAAGTCATAGATAATATTTTTTTTGGGTATTAAAATAAAAAAAGGATTATTTTAATAGTGTACAAGTTACGGATTTTAATACTATTTATTTATTTCTTCCTCCCTCATTTTTTTAATCTTTTTAGTGTAATTATTTGATTTTTGTGTCACTCTGTTGGTTAGCACATACATCACATCCCGTACACAATCCACTGTCTGTTGTGACACGCCTGGCCGACCCGACCGTTTTGCGTCTCACAAACAGCCGTCTTCCTCGAATTTCTTGTACCACTTCATTATGCTATTGTAAACTGGTGGTGTTTCGTCAAACTTGCCACGGAAAGCTCTTTGGACACTCACTACCGATTCGCTACGGGCGTATTCAAGCACACAAAAGGCTTTCTCCGCCTGGTTCGCAGCCATTTTCAGCAACTGCATGCACTAGCGCCCCTGTCGGTTGATTTTTAAAAATATCTTTTTGGCGCTACATTAAAAAAAAAACTTTGAGGGTTGTTCTTTCACGCAGTATATATTTTATTACGTTATTCTTTTCCATTTCGCTGTGCCGATTTTATGAAATGTTTCACGGACTTTATAATTACCCTGTGTGTGGGTGTGTGTATGTGTGTGTGTGTGTATATATATATATATATATATATATATATATATATATGCAACTCGAATAAACTACAGGTCGGTTCGTACTTTATTAGTTTGAACATATATGTTGTTCTCGTAGCAGTTCACTTCCAAAGTGGCACGCCGGTTTGACAAGCCGAGCTCAGGACGGGGAAACAGGACCGCCGTGTGAGGTTGTCGGCCCTGTATAACTCTCCCATCGGACCCCGCGCACGTCCGCGGCCGCACGCACCCCTAGCCGCCCCGGGGGAGCAGGGAGGTCACTGATGCCCCGTGAGGGTAGGAGGGGTGGAAGAAGGGTGAAGGGAGGAGAGGAATTGGAAGCGAAGAGCGACGTGTCGGGTCGCACCCTGTCGCACTATCTCGCCTCGTGTTTCCACAACTCAGGCTTCGTCCCCTTCCATCCCCCTACCCCTAACAACCCGTCCAAAACCTTGTTTTTATTTATTCCCCCCTCCCTCCACCTCACCCAACAAAAACAGCGCGAAACACGTGGCGACCCTCGTCTTTTATTTTTTTTATTCGCGTCGCGCCACAGCATCTCTCCTACGCAACCTTAACCCTGTTTTCTCCTCTCTCTCTTTCTAATCTCTCTCGCACAGACGCTCTCTCTCGCGAGAGAGTGTCCCGCGAGAGAGTGTCTTCCGCCCTTCCGACCGCTTCTTCGGCCTTCTTCATCCCTCTACCCTCACCTATGCTATGGTGCTTGTTTGTCGTCCTCGGCGGCGAATTGGACGAAGCGACATCCCCACCCCCCACACATACACACCCCCCTTTCCCCCTGCCACTCCTGGTCAGAACTACACTATTAAAAAAAACATTTTTGTCACGTCACTGAACACGGGAAGCCTTTTTTTCACAGACGAGAGAGCCAAAACTCGAAGTTCCCCGAAGTTCATGTATTTTTCCGTATATTTAATGTAGCTATCCTAACCAAATCAACCGTCCACAATGTTTTAAAGTATTTATAATGTAGCTAACCTCACCTAATTGACCATTAGTATCCTTTTATCAACACCGCCATATTTAGGTATTTACAATGAACCAAAAAAAAACCGAAGATGCACGATCGGACGTTTAGCTCTCTCGTCTGTGAAAAGAAGGCTTCCCACTGAACACACAACGAAATATATTAACCTGTACGTCATTAAAAATATTTTGAATTTACAGATGCATTCTGCGAAAACTAGTATTTTTTTAATAGGTTTTTATTTGTGGAATGTGCAATCTATAAAATTTAAAAAAAAATGTCTCTATGGCCTTGTAATTATTTTGCGAAAATATTTTCACACCAACTGTGTGTTAAATCTTTGTGGCATTGTCTGTGTTTCCTGGTTGGCTAGATTTATTTCAGGCACATGTCTACCGTCAGCGCACCAATCACGGCCATCCAGTGCGAAATCAAACGCGTCCTGAGTGGCCCGGCCAAATAGTGGCAATGACTTCTCTTGCAGGCGGAGGCAAATCACAAGGGAAAATTGCTAGCGATGGCATACCTTATTGCTGTCTAATGAGCATATACTTTGCTAGTCCTACATAAAGGTTTTTTGAAAAGTGCAATTTTTTTTTCTCGTGATATTACATTATACTTTGGTGCATAAGTATTTCCGTGTAAACGGTTAAAAAGAAAACTATACATTGGGTAAGGATTTGTTTACGTAAAAAAATAACCTGGTATCCCTCCTACATTCTTTTATGAAATGCACCATATTTGTATGGTAAATTTCACGCATAAATTATAGGAAGTTGATTTCGTTGCATGACGAGTAGAGACCGGATTAATTCGCACGTTAAATTATCAACAGGGTGAACTCAACTATCATCTTGGTATTCGAACAATTGTCACATGTTCATTGGCTCCTTACTTGTAAGACTTCTCAACTGGGTAACTTTTTAAACGATACGTCATTAATAGAGGGCTTCTCATTGGCCAAAATATGTACCTCCAGATTAACTATTAACCAATAGCAGAAGCATTTAAAATAAGAATTTTTTTTAATTTTTAACGTATCGCAAAATTAATCCGCGAATTTTCCCGGTCTCTAATGATTCGAAAATCTGCCAATAAAATAAATATATATTTTTTACGGTGTACATCGTGTTGCGGTAGCTCCTGCCGATATGCGTTTTCTTGTCACGCGAGATCGTTTCGTCAGAGGATCCACCTCTTCTTCCTCTTCTTCCTTCCTCTTCCCTGTTCTTCCTCCACCCTCCTGACGAGAGAGCTCAAGGTAAACGTTTTCCTCGCCCCTCGCGAAGGGCTTGCGTGGAACCGAAGCCTGTCGGGAAAATGACAAAACAAAAAGGAGTCTCCGGACGCCAGCTGAGGTAAGCATGTTTTCTTTTTCTTTCCCCACCTCCTACATCAAAATCCCCGAAGGTGAAACGGTTATCGTCAAAAGTTTCTCGAAGGGGGTGTGAAAGGGAGTGGGGGAAAAGAAACAGTGTGCTCACTTCAGGAAAATGGTATCCGAATACAGACAGGTTTGCGGTGCCGAAATTATTCTTCCGCCTCTGCCTGATGTAAGAGGCAGGCGTGGAGTCGCTGACACGTAAAAAAAAATCATTCGGCGGAGTGCATGGTATGCATACAATCCGATGAACATTTTATTTCTGCTCCTGCAGGTTTCTTTCTTTCTTTCTTTTTCTGTGCCACTTCAGAGTTTCCACTAGAAGTTACAAACTTTACATCTATCATCAAACGTAACTTAAGCTGGGGTGTATATTACACTGCTATAAACATTTTCACTTTTGTTGATTTTTTTTCTGATCATACATAAGTATAAAAAACATTACAGTAAAACTTCTTTGAATTTCTTCTGATGTTTTTCTGAATGACTTTTAATGGCGAAAATATTTTAATTTTATAAAAAATAAACCTCCTACTAAAAGTAGCCTATTTTAAATAACATTAACATGACTTCACAGCACACATGTGACTGTGCATTGCAGTTTATGAGGTGATAATTATAGAGCAGAGCGTGTTATTAATTCGGTTTTGAAGACTTAGGAAAAAAAATATTTATATACAACATTATTTTTTTTTAATATTTAACTCAACAACTTTTGGTTGAATTTAATGATCGATTAATTTTAAGTGTGTTCGGTTTTCGTCATTGTTGTTCCAGTCTATAATATCTTTGATTATTAAAAAAAATCCGTTGACTGCAGTTAACTTTCGTGGTCTTGTGTAACTATTGCTTCAACTGAAGAAAGTCGAAATCTTTGGAAATATATCATTTCTGCCTCGAGGTTCGAAAAATTGGAATAATATAATTTAAAAAATTAATTTGATAAAAATTATTACTAAATGCAAAATAGTGGGGAGCGTTCGTGCGTTAAAAGCAGTAAGGAGTGAAAGGAAGCTATATTAACTGATAAATATAGTTAAAAAAACTAAAGAAACATGCTTTTAAAGATTATCAAACTAAAAAGTAAAAAATAATTTTAAAATTTAATTTATGACAATAGTATATAAGCAATACTAGTATAAATGAGAAAAAAGCTTGAGGCGCTTTGTGCCATAATTTTTGTATATTAAGCGCCCCATGCTTTTTTCTCATTTATACTAGTATTGCTTATATACTATTGTCATAAATTAAATTTTAAAATTATTTTTTACTTTTTAGTTTGATAATCTTTAAAAGCATGTTTCTTTAGTTTTTTAACTATATTTATTTTTAACTTTTTAGTTTGATATTCTTTAAAAGCATGTTTTTTTAGTTTTTTAAACTATATTTATTTTTAACTTTTTAGTTTGATATTCTTTAAAATCATGTTTTTTTTAGTTTTTTAAACTATATTTATGTATAATTATCATAGGGAAATGAGTTACCGACACTACCTATTACCATCTGAGATAATTATTTGGAGTTGCAACGTCACAAAGAAATGGTAAAGTCTCTCCGAATCATTTACAGTTAGATATATGGCTATAATCTTAGAATTTACCGGGAAAAAAAAAAACATTTTTTTTTTCGGCGTGGTTAAGCAAGCTGAAAGGCTAGCACAGAGGAAGGAGCAATTGAAACTGGTAAAAGTATGTGCTTTGCAAGAAAAGAAAACTTAGTCGAAAGAGTTACAGACGGACAGACAAACAGTTACAGACGGACAGACAAACATACAGGTGAAGCTAATATAAAGCATGTAAAAAGCGCAATATTGGTTGGAAATATTTTTTATGCCAAAAATATTGTTTTTCGTCCAATGTTGAAAATTAACCTTCGTTAAAAATGGGGGGATAAAACTCTGAAAGATTTTCAAAATCATATATATTGATAGTATTATTTTAGTTCCATTATTATTTAAAATATTTCAATACTTAACGCCAATTACTTCACCGTAAATTATGCTTTAACGAAGCCTTGTTTTGGAAATGAAACGACAGAAAATTGTTAAGTCTTAAATATTGTTGAAACAAAGATGGCGTTCTTCGGTTATTGTCTCTCAGCCCCCCTCGTCAGGGTATGTGTGTGTTGGTGAGGCGGGATGATAAGCGCGACGCTCGCTGGTGCTTCTAGCGCGGTGTCGACTCTGGACTGGCGCGCAGTCTTCTCGTCGTCACATGATAACTGTGAAATTTGAGCGGTGATCGTAACATTACATGGTGGATAAATGAAGATAAAGGTGTAATGCAAGTCCCTTAAGTGCTTTCAAGAGTCTGTACCGGTTATTTTACGCCTATAAATTACACTGAAAACTTGCGTTTTAGACATTTTAACTCTTCTAGAAATCCAGTTTAAAAACTTGATCCGAAATCAAAAGTACTTTTCGGCCCTCAGCGAACTCTTAAATGCTTTTCGTAAGCAGACCCCCACTCGGGTATCTCGAGCGGTTTTGAAATCGCGTTGCTTTTTCCTGAAGCTCTGCGCACCGCGTGTGTGCCCGGGTGGGCGGGGGCATTAACGGAGGAACACGGCCTCGTAATCGCGCTCCCCCCCCCCCCTGCCGCGGGTTGGGGGAAGTGTAGAGCGGTGTTCTAAAGGGAGTGGTCGGCAAGGGGGGTGGTTGACGGGTGACAACAGCCCCTCTGGGGTTAAGGCGGGGCCGGCGAAGAGCTGACGCGAGGTAATCCGCGGGTATTAGCGGCGGCTTTGAGCCGAGGTGGCCCCTACTGCCGTGTCGTCCTGGACACCCGGCGATCTGCCGCACTCGCTTCCCTCAGGACTCCCTCCAGAGTCCCCGGAGTGGACCCACAGGGACCTCCCGCTGCCTGGCCGACCCGTCAACAAGCGAGGTCATTGGCCCGCCTCGTCAGGGGTGTGTGTGTGTGTCAGTGACTTGATGTAAGCTTTTGGACATACGCCATTGCTTTCCACGTGTGTGTCTGCAGAAGAAAACTACAGAAAACCAAATACGGTCGCACCTTTGTTTTCGTACCATGTGCGTCTCTGCCTGAGGACGGGAGCAGATAGCAGTTCCCGAAACGTTGCTCGTTTCTGTTTTGGAAAACAACTGCGTTTTTTTCGTCTTTTCGTTTTGATTGTGTTTTTGTCTCGTTTCAACTGTTGTGCTGAATTTTTTTGTGGTTCAATTCATCATTTGTGGTTTTTTTTTCCGTTCTCTTAGTTCATTTTTCTTTGTTTTTCTTTGTTTGTTGAGCATATTCCTGTTATGGAATATTATGTGGTGTATATATCCTGTTGACACCAGCAATTGTTGCTTAATTTGTGTTTTTTTGTCTTTTGGTTTTTGTAGTTTTCTTCTACAGACATACATGTGCTTAGCAATGGCGTATGTCCAAAAGCTTACATCAAGTCATGCACTCACATTGCAATCATCTTTCATAGATAATATGTGTGTTGGTGAGGCGGGATGATAGGCGCGACGCTCGCTGGTGCTTCCAGCGCGGTGTCTCCTCTGGACTGGCGCGCAGTCTTCGCGTCGTCACAGGATAACTGGGAAATGTCAGCGGGGACCGTAGCAATATATCGTACAGAAATGAAGATAAAGATGTAATGAAATTCCCTTGAGTGCTTTCAGGAATCTGTACCGGTTGTTTTACGCCTAAAAATTACTCTGGTAACATGCGTATTAGCCATTTTAATTCGTCTAAAAATACAGTTTAAAAACTTAATCTTAAATCAAAATTACTGATCGGTCCTCAGCGAATTATTAATTGCTTTTCGCGAACAACCCAAGTCGGATGTCTCGAGTAGATTGGAAATCGCAGTTGTATTTCCCGAAGCTCTGCGCACCGTGTGTGTGCCCGGGCAGACGGCGCCATTAAGGCGGGTGGGTATGTCCCAACAGTTTAAGGACCGACAGCGGACCCAGACGGGGCCCCTCGCGCGGGCGAGTGATTCAGGGGGCTGCTCCCTCGACGCCGGTTTTTGTCGCCCCGGTTGGAAGCCCTGGGAGAAGGTAGCGGGGACGAGAGGAGAATAAGCGGGCGTCGGGCCGCGCGGAAATTAATTCCCGCGCCGTCGGGGGGGGGGGGGTATAATTTATTAAGGCGGCTGCGAGGGTTAATTAAGACCTGCCCCAGGTGAGAGCGCGGGCCCAGCGAGTCCCTGATTGGTCGCGCGGGCCTGAGCAGTCTCGTCGCTAGGCCCGAAGGAGAGACTAACCGGTTCATCCGCGAATCCGTCAAAACTATTATTTTCAAGACCCAAATCAGGAGGTTATGGGTAGAGACCGGAAAAAATTCGCGGATTCACTTCGTGATAGGCTGAAATTCAAACATGTGTGCAATTCTGCTGGTTCTGCTATTGGCTCGCCGTTTAAATGGAGCTCTCTGGGCCAATGAGAGACTATCGACCAAAGAAGCGTCGAATCACGAGCTACCCAGTGGAGACGCCTCACAATTTAGTACCCAATGAACACACGTGTTTACTTGAGAAATGCAGAGGATAATGGAGGCTATCCTAGAGGTCATTGAATCAGCGAATTTTTCCGGTCCCTAGTTATGGGTAGAGACCCGGAAATTTCGGGGATTCTTCTGGCCTCAGGAAAGAATTCAAAGTTATAGGTGTGCTCTACCCATGTTTACTTTCCCATTGGTTGATTTCTTAGCGAGAACATTTTTATCCTTGTCATTTGGCATCACCTGATTCGCTTACTTCTCTCCTAGCTGGGCACCATTGGCTCACGGTCGTAGAGGGGCGTGTCCAGATAACTGCGTGCCAATCATGAACACAGTGCGAGAGTGTGAAGGTTTGCATTCTAGCTTGCGACTAAATGAATCCGCGAAATTTCCGGGTCTCTGGTTATGGGGTCGCAACAAGTGACCTGGGACTCCTCGCGGGCCCGAGTGCGGGTGCTCTGCCCCTGGGGTCCGCTACTGGCGATGATGATGTCCTGTTGGTCAGTCAGCGATGGCTGCTCGGGGTGGCTTCATTGAGCACTTGGTCTGAGCCGAGGAGAGACAGTCGCATCTGTCGGACGGGCTTCGACGGCAGGTTCATCAACAAGTGATAACAACAATTTGAAGAAAAAAAAATACAACACGGTTTGTGATTACTCATATGTAGAGTCCGGAAATTTCGCGGATTCATTTAGTCGCAAGCTAGAATGCAAACCTCCACACACTCGCACTGTGTCCATGATTGGCACGCAGTTATCTGAACACGCCCCTCTACGACCGCGAGCCAACGACGTCCAGCTGGGAGAGAAGTAAGCGAATCAGGTAGTGCCAAATAACAAGGATAAAAATGTTCTCTCTAAGAAATCAACTAATGGGAACGTAAACATGGGGCGAGCACACCTATAACTTTGAATTCTATACTGAGGCCAGAGGAATCCGCGAAATTTCCGGGACTCTACTCATATGTAGAGACCGGAAAAATTCGCGAATTCATTTCGCGATAGGCTAAAATACAAATAGTTATACCTCAGTGCTGCCTCTGCTATTGGCCCACAACTCACCTGGATGACTCTGGGCCAATGATAAACACCCGACCAAAGCTTTATCGAATCACAGGCTGCTACGTTGGGACGCCTCACAATACAGCAGCCAATGAGTGGGTAACATTTGACCGAGTGTACGCAGAACTATGGAGTTCATCCTACAGGTCATTGAACCCGTGAATTTTTCCGGTCCCTACTCATATGTATACAAACACAAAAAATCTGTAAATTTTACAATGGAAATACTTTGGAAACTAGTTGTCAATTAATATTTTTTTAATGTTAGAAGAAAGATACTGTAACTGTTTTAACACGTGTATGAAACAGGTTTTTCGAGATGATACTGTGTGTTTCTCACAAAAATTGGGCCATAATTTTATATTTAAATGGATGTTTAATTCAAACTTTATTTTTTTAAACCATGGAAAAGTTAACCGGATTATTAAGATTATTTATGTGCGCATTTAATACTGGGAAGCTATTCAGTGAAAGGTTTACAAATAAATTATTCTATTGGAGGTGCTGGGACAACACGAAGTATAAATGCTCGGGTAAGAATTCGAAACCAGTGTTACTGCGAACACAATTTTGTTTTTTTTTTGTTTTTTCATGTGAATATAAAAATCTACAAATGTCTGGAATTATATAAATATTTTCCTTTCTCATTTACAAAAAAAAAACATTTACAGCGTTCTGTACCCACAATGCATTTCTATTGGCTGATTTATTTCTACATAAACTCCCCTTTCTTCTGAGTGGATCTATGTTATTCGGCCGTTCCACTGCTGGCTGGTATAGTCGGGATATCTGCAGAGATGCGTGTCGTGAGAACTGTGATACAACCATCAAAGTTATTCAAAGGTGAAATATTTTTGCAGACACCTTGCGGCCAAAACAATCCTCGATATTTCCAAGACCATACATATGATCTAAGGTAATTCCCAGAGCTAGTATGCGTATTTGAAGTTAGAGCTGAACAAAATTTTTATTATAAATAACACATAACTAGAGACCTGCAAAATTCGCGGTTTCGATGGCCTTCAGGATAGACTGCACATACCCCTGTACACTCGGGCAAATAACGCAAGTTCATTGGCAGCCGACTTGTAAGTCGTCTCAGCTGGTTTGTCTGTGATTCGATCCTTCTTTGGTTGAGGGTTTATAACTGGTTGAGATTCGTCCAGACGAACAGCAAGCCAATAGCAAAATTATCTAAGAGGTATATGTGTTTGAATTCTAGCCTATCACCGAATTAATCCGCGAATTTTGCAGGTCTCCACACATAACGTATTCGATATTGAAATCCAAAGCGTCTGGATGAGGTTAAGTTGATTTAATTTATACAACCACTGTAAAAATTTGCCAATGCTGTGATATTTTGGGTGTAACACTGATATTTTTCATTTGGTTTTATCTTAAGTAAGTTATGTATTACTTACAGTAAAAAAAGTTGAATATCTCCTACTCTTAGGAGTGTACTAGCCTTAGGAAGCACTTAAAAACAATTAGCACATACGTTTTTTTTTCTTTATTGAACTTGTAGTCGAGGTTAGTTGTTTGAAGTGAGGCTCGGCATGTGTTGGTATCGCTCTAAATCTTATTACAATACCCATAAACGAAAACAAAACTAACTTAAGCTGCCAATAATTTCGTAAGACGTTAACTCGTGGAGCTACGTTTCTTGATTTTGCTGCCAATTTTACAAAGTGCATACGTTGGCTATATTATCGTTATATTATTTGTAGTTACTGGCAATGGCATCCTTCCAAAAGTGTTCAGATAAGCGTGAACGGACTCTACATAAAAAGAACTTCCACCACGCCATTTCGCTTCCATGTGTCTGTTTACTCTGTGCATTCGGCTTCTGGGCGAAGTATTTCCGTGTGTATAGCGCGCTACTCTGCTTGTCTGAGCGTTTGCTATTAGCTTACGTCAATAATTCATGTAACAGGTTGCATGGGCATAAATACCTGTTGGGGAGGGGTGCGGAGTCCAGAAACGGCCACCCCTCCCCGGGTCATTAAATTAAAAAGCCCCTCACTAAACTGTGGAATGATAGTGTTAAACGTAATCCTGCGAGCTAAGAGCACCACCCCCTTCCCCTCCTTACCCAACCCCTCGGAAATACTATAGATTTTTCGCCCTTGACTGGTTTGAACCTACCTGGAAAACCATCATTGCGGTGAAATAGGGCTTACCTACGTATAACTAGGGACCAAAAAAATTCGAGGATTCAATGACTAGGAAAGCCTCCATTATCCTCTGCATTTCTCAAGTAAACACGCGTGTTCATTGGGTACTAAATTGTGAGGCGTCTCCACTGGGTAGCTTGTGATTCAACGCTTCTTTGGTCGATAGTCTCTCATTTGCTTAGAGAGCTCCAGGTAAACTGCGAGCCAATAGCAGAACCAGCAGAATTGTACACATGTTTGAATGTCAGCCTATCACGAAATGAATCTGCGAATTTTTCCGGTCTCTACCTATAACTTTCGTCCAAAATTATTTTTTGTATGACCAACCATTACTGCAAGGGGTGGAAAATAACAGGAGTTGAAAGACAAAAAAAAATTCGTAACTACTATAAATTCATTCCTCAATTCATTCAAAAAAAAATTTAATGTTTTTAATATGTAAGCCCTATTTCATAGCAATGGTGCTTTTCCAGGTAGGCAGTAAACCGGTCAGGGGCCAAAATTTGCGATCTTTTTTTACTATTTTACTACATGGTGGATGCAGGAAAAGGTGGTATGAGGTTCCTTCCTTGTACAACTGACTTTTTTCTCGCTGTCAGCATCAAAATTCTTGGTCATACACAATTTATTTACTCCGAAAGTACTTGGTAACTGTCTTCTGGATTATCGTTTAGGTTTATGACCGTATGTGTGTGTATAATTTTACAATGTATTTATAATATTTGTAAGTTGTAAACAATTCATAAGTGAAGTGTCCAAAAACAATAGGTATGTAAGTAGGATATTCCATAGTTTAAAGACAAGAAAAGGTCTCTTTCTCACATAAACCACGATGTATACTGCGAAAAAAAAAGGAACAACACTGTAGGTATATTAGTGTGGTTTGAAGTTAAAGTTTTTAATTTTTGAATACTTTAACACATGATAAAACACTTAGAATTAGAATCCACCATTAGGGAGAGGCTGTTCTGCCAACTTGGATCAAAAGTTATGGAACACTTCTTGTTAAAACACCATAAGTGAATAACAAATTTACAATGAAAACGTTACTAAATCATGTGAAATCCAGGAAGAAGATCAAATATGGTAGCTGCCAGGGAGCCAGTCACACTGACTTTGTTACGGACAAGTTTGTTTTGTCCAGCCTGACACTGTAAAAAAATGGGTGGGTGTACTTATGTACGCGCGTTAGAAGTTATACTTACTTTGCCTGAAAGAAAACTATTTTTAATCTTGCATGAAAATAATTAATAAAAATAAAATAATAAAAGGACTGCAGTAATATTACAAACACAGTTCGTTAAGCATATATTCAATCAAATTAAAAAATTTAAACAAATACTCAGTACTGAATATCAATATAAACACGTTTATAATATTAATTAATTATCTAATTTAGTCAAATAATCTATATATATATTAATTAATAATGAAAATTAATATGCTGAATGTTTTCTAGTGTATTAATATTAATTATTTATTAATTTATAAATTATAATGGAAACAAATTATACATACGGAGACATAACTTCACACTTAATCCCATAAAAACGGCCAGGCGACTTCTTACAAGCAACCTGACAACGTTAGACATACGGAACATAATCTCACTTATATAAATTCACTTGAAAATACACTTTAAATGTTTATAAACACAATTTCTATCACTAATATTACCTATATATGTATATATGGACCAGTATACATTATTTAAAAGCACATATATAATTTTCATTTGTATATGTAACCTTTTTTTCCATCATGTGAATATTTCGTTGCTCGGGGAGCGTTCTTCTTAGAAATTCACTCTCATTTTTTTTTATGACTCGTTTAATGAAGTGTAACTTCAAAAATGTGCATTTTGCAGGCCCCTATTTGAACTCTACAAGATCAGACGTACGGATGAATAATTTTTTAAAAAATATAGCGATAAATTAAATAACACTGAGGAAATTATTCGTGAACAATGTCGTCAATTTTCCAATATTTGCGAGTTGAAACAAGGTCTTTGTCATTTTCGCCATAACAAAGCGACCAAAATATCCCTTCAAACAGTTAGTTCTTTGTCAGTTTGAACCAGGGTTTTACGCGCATATTCGTGTGAGCAGTTCATTATCGTGTTTACCGCATGAATTGGTACGAAAACAAAAGATTCATGACGCAATGCTGTGTTAACCCCAGATGAGCGAGTACCAACGGCCCGTGTTATTAACAGTAGACAAGGTTCCTGGCTGTGTGAACCGCTCTGGTAACAAATATGGCACGTTCACGTAAACTTTAGAGTGCATAGTCACTCTGAAACCACGAAATGTTTGTTTTTGGTATCCGCGAACAAATAAAACGTTCCTTATAAATAGAGACCTGCAAAATTCGCGGTTTCGATGGCCTTCAGGATAGACTGCACATACCCACCCCTGTACACTCGGGCAAATAACGCAAGTTCATTGGCTGCCGACTTGTAAGTCGTCTCAGCTGGTTTGTCTGTGATTCGATCTTTCTTTGGTTGAGGGTTTATAACTGGTTGAGATTCGTCCAGATGAACAGTAAGCCAATAGCAAAATTATCTAAGAGGTATATGTGTTTGAATTCTAGCCTATCACCGAATGAATCCGCGAATTTTGCAGGTCTCTACTTATAAATTAAACTAATAATGAAGTATCTTGGCTTCTGGGTTGTATCCGCGTCCTTGGCGAATAATTCACCGACGTTTCGGTCGACATTGCAGTCGCCATCATCAGGGAGAAGTTACCTACCTAATGATGGCGACTGCAGTGTCGACCGAAACGTCGGTGAATTATTCGCCAAGGACGCGGCTACAACCCAGTAGCCAAGCTACTTCAGACAATGGCCGTGAAAGCCTGCGAACATTATTAAACTAATCATGTCGCTCACTCCAGGATAGACTCAGTTCGCCTCGACTCTTTCTAGAGTTTGATAACAAGGTAACGACCTATGGCTGGTTACACGTGATCAAATAACCTCTTCGTCTGTTCGTTCATAGCAGTATCAGGTTCGTCAAGGGTGAGTCAAGAGCAGCCAATGAACAGGTGAAAGTTGCCCGAGTGTACAGAGGACTGTGGAGTCTATCCTGGAAGTAATTGAAAACGCATGGTTTTGTTTTTTCAGTGCCTACAGGCACGACAGTCAGTAACTAAATTAAAGCTGACACGCACTTATCGCAGTGAAACATCCGTGACTCAAACGACGAATCGATAACCAGGTAATTCCTCGAATCTAAACTGTCACATGGTAGGCGCATAGATATAGACCAAGTATTAACAGGATTCATTTGCATATCATGTTGACTTAAAACTCTTTAACGTTTGTGTAGCTTCGATAAATTGGACTACAGTTATTTCTAAATGCCTCTCTAAATCTCTCAGAAAATTACACCACGGTATCAGTATTTCTTTATACTACATACAGCATAGTTATTTTAAAAAGAGTTTTTGCATAGAATGATAAATAAGTAAAGAAGATTCAGCGTATTGAATATTCAGAGCATTGTAAAGTTTAACATGATGCGTTCACATTTTTGTTGTGTGCGTGTGTATGCTTTTGTAAAAAGGAAAGCATTACAAAAAGGAAAAATATATATTATTTAACATTAAGCTTTTTTTATTATTGAAAAATAATTCTTACTGCTCTTATAAAGTCCTAGAATGGCTATGTTCTAAGACCTCATTTTAGTTTATTTAATTTGGAAAATGTTTACCAAAAAAATTTGATTTCATTTGAAACGCCGTCGATTAATGTATTATTTTTTGGAAAGGTGTGGAAGTTTAATTCATTTTAATAATCCTACATGGAATCTTCTTCCCAAATTTGAGCGCATAAAACAATTTCCTATCCTAGAGATTCGTTTTGGTTCGAAACAGACTGCAGGCCAGTAATACAAATGTTCTTAAACAGGGGTTTTGCTTAGACGGCTTATAGAGTTTAAAATTTCAAGGCTTGCGATACGGTTCCTGTTAATTTCAGAAGCCATTGGTTTTTGCAATATAACTGGGGCTGTTTTAGCGCAATAACTACTTGAGAGTGGCTATAACGCCATACGCGAATGTCTTAATCCCACTAGTGAAAAAACACGCATATTAACAGATAATTATAAAAAAAATAAGACTCGTCGAGTAGAGTTTGGTAAAAAAAATCCTCATGTGCTTATTTTATTTCATTGAGCATTACACTTTTAACCAAATAAGTAATTCAGAACGATGCAAAAGTGCTATTGCTGCAAATTAATTCAATGAGGACCTAAAACAGTTCCAGGGGCACGCTAACAACAAAAAACTAACATTTGCATGCGTTCCAACGGTAAAAAAAATAATTAGCAACAAGCTAAAAACCAAATGTAGGCCTAAGTAAGAAAAATGGAAAACCAACATTCTTTAAGAAGGGTTTTCTCGAGTGGTGATGAATTGGTTCTAATACACCATTTCATATCTATATATTAATAAGTGAAGGAAAAATTTTGTAACCCTTTTTAAGCACTGAGGTGTGTGATATTTGGCATAGTTAAAGTTCATGAGGAGAAGGAGCGCAAAAAGATAAAATTTATTAATAATATGTTTTACAAATACATTCAATTAAATAATACATGTACATGTATATGCATTGTGGCTGCTTTATTCTTATTCATGGATAATGACATTCATTTATTTTTCACGTAGTAGAGTTCGTCCAGTTTATCTATTTATCTATAGAATTTCATTGTTTTCATTGCATGTCAAACACATAAATTTCTGTAGTCGATCAGTCGCACTGTTTTACCTTGTAATATTTGTAAGCATTGTATATTTATCAGTGAAATACAGCTTGCATCTATATACATATGTTGTAAAAGAAATTTCTGGTTGAATTTCCACCACTGGATGATTTCTAGTAAAACGTTAATCGCGGTCTTTCGTTACTTTTGGTCATTAAAATCGCAAACTATGAACCAATCTAAAAAAAAAATTTAAGATCTGTAATACAATGAAACAAGTTAAAACTCAAGCCGTCCACGAACATCAAGACCAATTTTGAAATGACGCAGTCTTGACGTTTGCCGTCAACTTTCACTTTTGCAGTAATTTTACCACGGTCCGTTTCAACTTATTAAGTTAGATTTAATGAGTAGTTTTTTTATGTGTAGTTTCTTTTAAAAAACTTAAAAAATATATATCAATATAATCTGGTCTCACGATAGGATAAGTGAAAAAAAACTCGCGTTGCACGCATTCGTGTAAAAAATAATAATTATCATTTGCAGTTAATGGCTGCAATTTTTCATGGGCTTCACATAGAATAGGCTCAAGATACTTTGTAACGGAAGGATTCGCATGTGTAATTGTCGGGAGCTAACCCTTACAGTATAATTTATATTTTATTTTAAATATATATATATTACGAGTGTAACGTTGAGTGTCATAGATTTGTATGTAAGATTATATTACTTTGATAAATTTTATTATTTGACCCCTATATTACTATCGACAGTGTTTATAAACTTTGACATAAATAAAATATATGATCAGTGCAGAAGTTAATTTAAAGCAATATTTAAATATTAGTAATCTAGCGTTGCCTTTAATATTTGGGCGCACAACACGAGTCAAATGTTCTGAAAAATATCAAAATTTATCAGTTTTGGCTGGCTAATTTATAACTCAGTTGGAGCCATGAGTCCTCTATTCCTCTACCACTGGGATGATATCTAGTTGCAATTATTCAAATTTGTAACAAACATACCTTGATGAAACTTCATGTACCAATACATGAATACCAATGATATCGACATCTCAACACTGTTTCTTCATTTATTATAACAGTTTGGTAATTTCATTCCAATTTAAATCACCTAGTTTTTGGCATACAATTCATTAATTATTTCATACAGAAAACCATTTTATTCCGAACTAACTCTTAACAATCCAACCAAAGATTATCCACCTAATCCAACCTTCTTTTTTTCATTCTAAACTTCTATGTTACTACTAAACAAAGATATTATACTCCTTTGCAAAAACAAAGCACATGAAATAAAATAATTTTTTCTCATAGCGTTCATTCAAGTCCAAAGACAAAATAAAAATTATTCAAGTTCATAGTTCTGTGAATATGGCATATTTAAATAATGTTTCAGGTCAAGACACTACGAGCATTGGTTGTATAAATTGCTTTTTTTTTTCTTTCTTTTTCCTATCCCGCCGATATAAAAAAAAAGCCTCTTAGGAATAAAAATGATAAATGTGACACATCATCGTCGGATCGATTTCCGAAATGGCAGGCAACCTACGTAACGGATATTTCGAGAGTACCATTTGCACTGCATCTCAGGTAAAAGAATCCTCTGTTTCATACGTATCACTCACTGTACAGGCGGGGGGGGGGGGGGATGGTTATTTTGTAACTAAACGACTCAACAGTAGCGGGATGTTAGGAAAATGTTTTTATATCCGTCACCTCTCACTCTAACCATATACTATACTTATATTATATAGTTGTATAGTATGAGCTCTAGCTCCAATTCCTGCACGCGAAGGAGAGGATCAATGGGAAGGTTTAGCGGCGAAGCATAGAGCAATGCGGGCCCGGTTCGCTCCGCTCCGCTCCAACCTCGGTGGCAAGGTATTTCCGGCGGTAAATCTTGCCCTGGTTCGCCGCCCGCCCGCCAGGAGGCACCGGCGCAGCTCCACTCCTCGGCAGCCATTTTGTTTTACAACAGCGTGTTCTTCGGGGGAACAAGATTCCGACGAGGGAAGCCTACAGTTCACAGGGATGATATCCACAATCGAACAGTTCCGAAGTTCTCCGAAGTGAAAAAAAAAACCAACACCATATTGCAAGTATTTATATATTTTACGTTCGTGAGGTATTTTCAAATAATGCTAACCTAACCAAACTTTCATTTTAGTTACGATAACATAACTTAACCTAACCTTATCTTCCGGAATAAAAATAAAAATGTATTATTTATTTCTCTGACAGAACGTAACATAACCTAACATTTTACTTCGGTTGACATCGGAACTGTTTGGGTTGTGTTCGTGGCTTTCATCCTTGTGAACTTTAGACTATGCGTTCTCCAGAGCAGCTGTGCTGCCGTCGTTTCCCGAATCGCCATCAGGGATTTGAACCTAACAAGGAGTTATGAACTGTCAGGAGACGGCATGATGTGATGCCATCGAAGTCACTTTTTTTTTCATTTCGCCATCGCCATATTGTTGCGCCCAAATCATTGTGGAAGTGGTGCGTGACCACGTATGAATTAGAATCTCCGCCGTTAAACACAGTAACTTCCATAGAAAAAAAAGTCCACAATGCAAGCACTACACTATAGCCAATCTGGTGCGATATTTAAGCTGGGTACACATTAGAAAAAAATAATAACAGTAACAGTATATAACAGTAGGTCATGCGCACGATATTTGACCGCCGTGGTTTTGAACCTCCTGATTCACACTAGCTCATATGATTGTCGTGTGCATGTGGAGAGTTCGTGGGCTTGGAAAAGAAATTTATTTATTTTATTTCTGTTACGGACGCTTGGCGCAATATCCAATGTGAGAGGAGTAGGACGCAATTTTGGCGGGACTTGAGAAGTGTTTATGTTTATCAATCACACTGTGACAAGAAACTGTCGAGATATTACAATTACTGCATTTAAAAAAAACACACACACATTATTTCTATTACGTGTAAAAAATCGCTAGCAATTAATGTAAATAAAAAATTAAAATATTTCGTTGGTAAAATTGCAAACTAAAAATTTTACATAACCCAAAATAATTTGTATGTATAAATTACGGGTCGTTACCACAACTCCGAAATACCACAACGCCGAACGTACAATAACGCCGAATACCATAACGCCGAATGCCAAATTGACCGCAACGCCGACAGCTAGAAAACTGCTGTGTACCACAACGCCGAAATACAGTAACGCCGAAAAATGTTGCTGCGGGGAGGAGGGGCCACAGGAGAAAATTAACAACAACTGAATGAATTTGTGTGCTAACCTTACCTAACCTAACCTTTGTGGCAGTCCTGCAATGACATTTTTCGGCGTTAATGTATTTCGGCGTTGTGGTACACAGCAGTTTTCTAGCTGTCGGCGTTGTAGTCAATTTGGTATTCTGCGTTTTGTTTTTCGGCGTTATTGTAGATTCGGCGTTGTGGTATTTCGGCGTTGTGGTGCGTCCCCTTTAAAAACTATGTTCATAAATTGCTAGCCAAATGTCGTGGGATAATCATTTCTGCAGTTAATATTGATATTCACGAACACAACCAACAGAATAATGTCGGGTACATCGCGAAATTCCATTAGCTGAAACTGACAGTGAGATCTCAATTGTGAACAGACTTCGCACATGTCGTGGGCGTGGCCTGCTCTGCGCTCGCTTATGGTTTTTAATTGTGAACCCAGCCTTAGCTGAGGGTAATGAAGGCTTCGCTCAGTTACCATGTGATCATGGAGGCGTGACCACCCCATGGGAACGAAGCTGACGGTCGTGCGTACCACTGGTCTCCAGCGGTGTTGAACCATGTGCCACTTGTTCGTCTGTTTTGTCGGCGTTGTCGCAAGTTTGTGGCTTGTTCCTCCTGTTCTTGTTACAGCTGTATGGTCGTTGTCGGCCTACTGTGTAATTCTGTGTCGTGATATTGTTTCTAGTTCCTTCCGCGGAGTTCTCCGTGCTGTCCATCCATTTAACATTTGACATCGGCTGTGTTTGGCCTGTTTTTTTTTCTGTGTGTGTTTGCGTATTCGCCTTTCTTGTCAATAAATTTCTCTATGGCATAAAATGAAAACCAGCAATGGCGTCTGTCTATAAAGGGAAGCCTAAGATGTACATTCTGTATTGTACAGACCCGAACAAGCCCGAATATCTACCTTCGGCCAACGTCGGCATTAAAATGATTTGACAGTATTTTTAATGTAGCTATACTAACCTAACATAATCAACCATCCACAATTTTGTAAAGTAATAAACAAAAAAACTGACGAAGTTGGCCGAAGGTAGATATTCGGGCTTGTTCGGGTCTGTGCAATACAGAATGTACATCATAGGCTCTTCGTCTATAAAATTATTGTTTTAAATCACCTTCATTATTGCAAGTATTTTTCAAAGAACGCTTTACCACAAGTGTTGTGGGTCCCGTTTCTTTTCTTTTTTTATTTTTACAACGATCTGTCTGTCGTTATTTGACAATATCATAGCATTAATTTTTAAAAATTAATAATTTAAAGAAACCAGTCTGCCAACTAATATTTAATTTTTTTTTTTCAAAGTTTCTTAACTATGTACGATTATGATACTAAAATGTTGTACGAAATGAAATAAAAACGTGACTGAATTAAAGTATAATATTTAAACTGACATTACCAGGAACGTTTACGAATAAAAACTTATTTTAAAACAAAAATTTGTTTAAAAATGTTTCTCATTTTAATTTATGTCGTTATTTCATGAATGAAACTCTCATAAATGATATCTTGCATCATTTATAAAAATCATCTAGAAGACAGTAGGAACTGGCTAAAGTGGCTACCTGGCGTCTTTCTCAGATTAGTTTGCTCACAGAAAAGAAATTTTTGCACCTTTACTAAATATTACTATGGAAACCAGTTGCCAATAAATACTTTTTTAATACTACAAACAAAAGAAAATCCCTTTCGGCACTCCCTACAGGCGTAGGTAGATTTCAAAGTACCTATTTTTCTTCTGGAAATGTTTTGGAAACTTCTATAAGTTCCTGGAACATTTTAAGTACTTAATGTGCATAACAACCTATTGTTCGCCAATATTAGAAATGATCGATTTAACATTTTATGTTATTCCATGCAGCGAAAATAGTTTCAATATTTTTAACTTAATGCATCCAGCATACCTATAATGTATTTTAAATTTACCTAAAACGTAAATGTGTACAACAAATTGCTACGGATGTTTTTTGCACACGTGAAATAGTTTTTTTGAAAGATTTCTGAATGTCTTGTCAATTATGAAAATTGGCGCATAATTTTAGCTCTTGATTGATGCTTTATGCAAGCCTTAATTTTTCAAACCACAGTCTTGACTTTTTTTTGCATATAAATGTTCGCAGTAAATACTGGAAGGTTAATCCGGGAACGGTTTACAAATTACTTTTAAGAATGTAGGTTCTGGGGGGAAAAAAAACAAAACCAAATGTCCGGGCAAGAATCCGAACCTATTATCATTTCGAACCTTTTTTTTTAGCAATACGGTTGCTTTCGTGTAAATTAAACAATTTACAATTATCTGCAATTACGAAAATTTCATCAAGAGTGAGTGGGGCGCTCGATTTAAAGATGGCGGATCCAATATGGATGATCCAAGATGGCGTATCCAAGATGTCAGCCAAGGTCAAGGTCAAATGTCAAGGTCAAGGGGAATGGTCAAGGTCACGGTCATCCAAGATGGCCACCGTGACGTCATAATCCAAGATGGCGGTCAGCGCCACGCTCCACACCCAGAACCCAGTCCCCGGAGGAACATTTGTATACTACTATTCTACACAATTATTTAAATTAAACTTACAAAAAAAAATTCAATGCAATTACAACGCACGGCTGCCACGCTGCAACGCTGGTTGCATAACGTAAACTCGTTTCTTTTTTCATCTCACTCTCCCGTCATTTATATCATTCCACGTACTACTTATCTATGACGATGCTCTAAAAATGTTCTGACCTTGGCTGGTATCGTTATAAAGAAGAGGGGGGGGGGGAACGTTTGAAACTACTGAAATGTGTTCATGACCCTGGACGGACCATGCAAACAGTTTCAGGTAGTACAATGTGCTCTTTTTTTTTCAAAGGGAGGGGAAAAAACTTGCCCATTGAAACACTTGCACGCGAGTCGCGACGCCTTCTCGCTGCGAGGCTCGAGGCATTGTCATGGTTAACAATGAGGCGCATAGTGCGCCGTGTGAGAGAAAAAAAAATAAATGCCTTTTGTGCCAGGTGCCTTTGGTTCGGAACCGTGCCTCAAAGAGGAATTTTATCCGCCGTGAAAGTAAGAAACAAAACAAAAAAAAACACAAAGCTGCCCCCGGACAGAGCTGTTTTATCGTATTTTCCAGTTACGTCTGAATTAAATTAGAGCGCAACAGTTTCCACACACTCCGTGTGCGACCCCGCGTTCGGGTCCTCTGCATGAAGACAATACCGCGCGGGAAGTCGTTCCGTTTCCTGATGCGCGCATGTACGCGCACCGGTTTCCAAATGTTTCGCACTGAAGAATTAATTACGCTTGCACTTCAATTGGTAATTATATAAGCTATTATATTTGTCGTTGAAGCTAAACTTGCAGACAAGTCGCAGAGACTGCGTCCTATAAAGTTTAAATGGATTAGTATTAATAATTGTTCGCAATTCATTTCACACTAAGCACCTGGTCATGACTCAAGATGATAATGACTTTGAACGCACGAAAGGATTTTCACTCACAATGACCATCATATATGTTGTCACAATAATTTTCGACGTGTTAACGACTTATAAACCGATGAACGCCAGCTGCACGCACGAAAAATTGTCACGTTCCGCCTGAGCCGATCGTGCAAGAACCGGCCAACCACCGTGCGAGAAAATCTTATATAATATCAAACAGGTTAAGGCAGGCTTTTTAACTAATTGTTCGTGATTACGTATATTTAAACAAATTATTTAAATTAAATTTGTAAAAACTGGAAAATTAATATTTGAAAATTAAAAAGTATGCAATTTTTCATCAAAGTTTTCTTATGACGTTATCACGTAAAATTATCGTCTGTAAACCGACTTTACAGGCAACCCTTTTTTCTTCTATCATTATATATATCAGAAATAATTTACATTTGCACGATATTAAAAGAAATTTAATTTCGAATAAATATTTCGTGTGTCTTGAATTAAAGTATTTGTTTACGTTCATCGTTCGCGAACGGGCGCCTTAGGTGCCTCACAGCTAACTCTTGTTCGGAAGTTGCCTCGCTAGGGTGGGCCGGCGAGTAGACACGTGTGGGGCGGGTTGCGTGCTTCCCGGGCGCATGCATGATTCATGTTCCCGGCTGCTAGACTGGGATATCGCGCGAGACAAACACAGTTAGGAAGTGGGCCGGCCTGGCAGGGGGGGAGGGGGATATCACCCCGACGTCTCTTCTTTTATTACATTGTCAGCGCTTGTCGTTTATTCATAAAAACGCCCCGCGCTTCTCTCGCGCCGGGTGCTACCGAAGAGCCGAAGAGAAGGAAGGTGATATTGTGGGCGGGGGAGAGGGCGGGAATACAAAGCAAAGGGCCAAATGAAGGCCGTTTGTTCTAAATTTCTAACCCCGACCCCCCCCCCCTTCCTTTTCCTCCGCCGCTCCGTGTTACACGATGCAGCTGTGGCGGTGGCCGCGAGACTGTCGTATGTGATCGGTCCACCGACGGCACACTTCAGGTATTCCCACCCTTCGCCCACCTGGGCACACTCGCGGTGTGCAGAGCTTCAGATAAACTTGCACAATTTAAACAACTGCTCGAGAATTTCAGAGTAGCTGGCTGTTTGCGAAAATAATAATTCAAGAATACTGTAAGGACGGGTGAGTAGAACTGTTTCCGTATTACGTGTTTTAAACTGCATTTTTAGAGGGGTGAAAATGGCTTAAACGCGTGATTTCAGGATACGTTTTCAGGAATGAAACACTCGGTATAGATACTTGAAAACACTCAATGGACTTGTGTTAAATGTGTATCTTCATTTCTCCGCCATATAAATGTTATGGTCAGCTCTCAGATCTCGTAGTTGTCCTATGCACGACGAGAAGACTGCGCGCCAGTCCGCAGCCTTGCGCTCAGAGGCGACACCGCGCTAGAAGCACCAGAGATCGTCGCACTTATCACCCCGCCTCGATAATAAAAATTCCCCCCTGACTAGGCGGGCCTCATAACTCAACCCTGCTCGTGAAGTGTGTTGGTTTGATAAGGCCCGCCTTCGAATCTTCCGTCAAATTCGTTCCTCACAAACATGAATAGCTCACATTGATCTGCATGGAAAGTAATATTTACAGTTTGCAGACGTACATGCGATAAAGCTTTAAGACTTTTTTCTTTTTGCGAAAATGATAATAATTTAAAATTTATCGTCATTGCATGATAGGGCATGAAGCTACCGCAACGGAAAAAAAATATTTTTCGAAAGTAATATATTAATTTGAGTGCTTATTTTGTACGTAACGTTTTCACTGTGAAGTTAAGATAACCCTTGAGTCTCAAAAGAGGAGAGGAGGCAGATGATCTGAACTTGCCCATGTGATTTTAGCGTAGCGTAAATATCGAGGGATTACTACACTGTTGAATATTTTCACCTTGAAATCACGAAGAAAGCTGGTTACAAATTATCTAGGGATCTTCGTAAAGGTACCGTTATCTTCGTTAATTTTCAGGGTACCAAGTTCATTGAATTTTAAAGTGAATCCACGAAAATAATCTTGGTATACCAGCAAAACATTCAATAACTGGTTAGGACTCCTGCAAAAACACTGTTATTTCTTATACGAGTGTGTTTACTTTTAAAAACAGTACGCGCCACAGTTTCTACGAATAGTCAGTTACCTGTATAAAAGAACGAAGTATATTCTTTGTGGAAAAGTCTGTAAATGTAACGTAATTTCTAAGAGTGGGTAAGTTCATCGTTACATCTCGCACTCGTGTTGTATCGATGTCGTGATGAGTCGATGGATGTAACGATAAACGTGTGATAAGCACCCAGGTGCGGACAGGTTTTCGTTGAAGATCTCTTATCAATTTTTTTTTCCGAGATGGGCTTTGTTCGAAGGATAGGTTCGCATCGCCTTTTCGACCCGCTCGTGAGGTAAAATGGGGCGGGCGGGGAAAGTGGCGCTGCCGCCATCTGACGGTGCGTGAAATGGGGCAAAACACGCTCGTCGGGACCTCTTCGGCGGATTGAAGCCCGGGGCGGGTCACGGAATAAGGGGGGGAGGGGGGAAGTGGGGAAGAAAGAAGTGGTTGTACCGCGATGTCGCCCGCACCTCGCATGAGAGAAACAAAGAAGGACGGAGAAGTGAAGGAAGAAATTGGTTTCCTCGCCAAGAGGCGCTAAGGAGCAGTAAGGCCCTTTTGGACGATAGCACGGGAAATGCGACTTCACGACATGTTCCAACACCAAGCTGTCCTAAAAACATCAGCTTTTTTCTAAGTTTTAGTAAATGGCCAAAACCTGAAGACTTCACGTTGTAATTTGGGGAGAGGGTGGAATTCGTACCACGCCTATTAATTTTTCGTTTTTTCTTAATTCCTCCAATAAGCTTAGTACGTCCCCCGATGATCACGTAAGTTAACATATACGGGTGCATATTTCCACACGTGCGTCCGCCATCTTGACGAATTCAACCCGTGGCTATAACAGTTTCTGCTTGTATTCGCATTTGGACTTTCAACATGACAAATGTCCGTTGTGTAATGCGCGCTTATTTCATTGCGCGTCTGGTGCATACTAAAATTTTAAACTCAACACGCCTAAAGAAGTATAACTGAAAAAAAAAAGATTAGGTGATGATAATTCCAGTCTAGGGGAAAATGTCACAGGTTCAGTGTTGCGGCATTTAAATGCTACGCGTTCGGTACTCCAGTCGTTTGGCTAGACCTGAGAAATCAATAGTACCATCTTGTCGAACAGAAATATAGTAATTGCCTAAAATGGGAAAACATTTTTTTTACAGTTGTTCCCTAAAATTATTACTTTTGGTACATTTATCACCCTCGGCATTTTTTTGAAGAATTTTACGTTAAATTACGTGACCGATTTCGTATTACAAGTTTATTTGAAACATGATAAAAACTTTAATTCTTTCGTTAGCCGAGGTTATATGTTTACGCTTCATTGGCGAGTAATGACAGACTCGTTCACGATATTTTTTTTGACGTGACAACGTCTAATATATCGATGAACGCTGGCTGCACGCACGAAAAAGTGTCCCGTAACGCACATTGTCCCGTTACGCTGTGTCCAGTTACGCTCATTGTACGCTTGCGCCGCATCTATCTCTCTTCCACTCGATTGGAACAACCATTGATTTGACTTTTTCGAGGCACATTAAACTTGAAACACTCCCATTCGTTTCCTGCATTTCCTATTATCGTCCTATCCTTAACAGAATAACACAGATTGGAAGAAGTTAAATAGCAAACATGTATAAAAGTTATAGTTAAAATAATCTCTTCGTAAAGTAATAAACATATTTGAATTAATGAGTGCAAATGAAAGTAAATTTATCAATTAAATTGTAGATTTCATTTCACTCTTTCTTTGTATCCATACAAAATAGTGATAATTCAATAAAAATGATTCAATTTTATTCATAAAAGTATGCAATCATTTCATCAATGTTTTGTTATGACTTTGTCACGTTAAACTATCGTCCGTAAACCGATTTTACAGACAACCAATTTTTTTTGTAATGATACAATAATCTCCATGAATATATTCCAAATCAACAAATGTTTGCAATTATACGTGATTGTTTCAGTTCCATTTACAAAATCAGTTTACAGTTTATCGCTTGTCCTGGCCTCCAGGGCGCTATGCCTACTACGCGACGGTGGGTACACCGAAAACAGCTGACGATAGCACAAGCGCTGCGCCTGACGAAACTCTTCTCTCGTCCGGAGAAGAGGTATGTCCCTCCGTTGCACACGCGCGGCTGGGAAGCACCGGATTGCGACACCTGTTGAGCGGCGACCTGCGAACCTTAAACTCGATGTTTCCCCGTGCGCGAGAGTTGGCGGCGTGAAAAAACGACAGTCCAAAACACCACGTGAAACGAAAAATCAGAACACACACGCATGCAGGGTGGTTCGAAAAATTGACGACACGGTGGCAACTGGATCGTGGGCGAATTGACTGGACGTAGGTGAAACTTTAATCCAGGAATCAGGTGAAGAGATTACAAATGCAGAGCGAGGCAACTGACCTTACGAACGAGACGAACAAACCAAGAGTGAAACCCCGGTAAGGCGCTGTCCCGATCTTCAAAGCAGCCAGATAACTGATCGACAAAAATCTTTGGAACTAGCTAAATAGGTTATTGAAGGAAAGATTTGATCACAAAACAAAATTTCCGGCACTAATAACAAATATTAAGAAAGTAAGCAAAATAACACAAATTTTTTTCCCTCAAATTTGCAGGAATTTTCAAAGCTTAACTCAATTTAGAGTTTTTGTGATTTTGCTCAGTTATGAGTGACGTTAAAATGTTTGGGTGTTAGGTATCAGCTCCTACGCGAATATCGGCTCTACAAACTGGTTTTCAGAAAACTGGCAGTCGATGTTGCTAACAAGAAGTGGTAACCCAAGAGTTTCATTGCTTTCCAAACATTCAATAATACCAGTGTTGGCGTTCGAGAACGGAGAACAGCAATAATTACTCCCGCTGGAATGGAAATTCTCGACCCCAATTTCAAGCCATCAGACTAGGGGATGGTAGGTCGACTCAATGATGGATCGCTAGGGTCTGGAAAATTTCGCGATCTCCATGGCATTCAGGTTAGGCGCTAAAGTCGTCTGTATTCTCCGGAAAATAATGCCAGTTTACTGCCTGCTGATATGAGAGTCGTCTAAACCGGTTTGCCTGTGATTCAATTATCCTTTGGTTAAGTGTTTTTCATTGGCCAAGAGTCGTCCAGTTGTAATACCAAAAGCATCTCAAAGTAATATTAATTTTCATTTGAGCATTACGCGAAATGAATCTGGAAAATTTTCCGATCTATTAACATAAAACTTTTTATAAGTGAACTATTTGTTAGAAATTATTTTAGCTAATTCTTGATTTGCACATTATTCGTAATTATAACTTATTAAAAAAGAAAATGTATGCTAACAGAACTGTAGAATTTTTTTACTATCGTATTGGTTTTTGGAGAAGAATCGTGTTCTTCATTTTATATGTATATACGTATCAAACCTTTCATCGCTGTTCTAATCCTGCATTTGTAATATTTTTGAAGAGTTATTGAACCTCCAGTGAGTTACAGTACTAATAATCATTGATGAACCTCCAAGAATCCTCATAACAACTTGTTTAGTTTTTTATTAGTGTTGGTATTAAATTTGTTCTTTTTTAACACGTTTTCATCATCTTCACTTGTAATTGTATCGACTTGAAACTTTGCAAGTATATGTAATTCGGTTGACAATACAATAACTTCATGACTATAACCTAAGAGAGAGGGAGGGGTTAAGGGGCAAAAAAACCACTACTTTCGAGCTATGGGCAATAACCATGCTTTTTGTGTATCCACGAAGCTCTGGCATTGTGGGTAATCTGCTCTGGGGTCAACTGCCCCCCTCCTCCCCTCAGGAGTTCAACCAACCAAAATTCCGAAAATGTCAAAAGTTTATTATTTCTTAATCTGTAGGGTTTTCGATCAAAGAGGCCGGACATTGTGTAAAATTTTCCCTGGATGCAATTTCCACCCCCACTCCTTTCGAGGGGAGTTCATTTTCCCCCGATTTTTATAAAGTCAGGAAAATTGAAGTACGTTGATTTTGACGTACTCCCGAGGTCTTCGGGCACCATCGGGCCTCCTGTAGGTGGGGGTCAATTGCCCCCAAAATTGTCGGGACTTTGAAAATTGTCATTGTGGTGAATTTTGAGGAATTCATAAAAAAAATTTAATCTAATGTAAACTAAAAAATAAAAAATAAAATTATATTTTAAAAAACTATAAACGACGTTTTTTATGTTGTGATAACTAAAAAGTATAAAATATTTAAATTTAAGTTATTTTTTCAATAGCGACAAAATTAACTACAACTCTGTATAACGTAATTTTTATTAATAAGCTTAAAATAAGAATCAAGTAATAAACAAAACAATTAATTTTAATGAAATAAAAGCGTGGGGTGCTCTCTTCTTTCATAGTGACTCTGGGTTTAGGACTACAGTAGTTTCACCTTCATCCCGCAAATAAGCCGTTTAATTTGGGCTCACAAATGGTCTTCCACATCTGGCTTGCGATATATTGATCCAACATTAGGGTTTATTGACTGCAAAAAATAAATTATTAACAGGTAAATATTTTATTGTTGATGGACTGATGGTAATTCTTCAACACAGGTATATTTGCTCCAAAAAAAAAGGATCCACGTGACAGTAGAAAATCGGTTTTGGAATTGAGCACAGTTTATACCAACTGCCCTGTGACCGTACATATTTGCGTTTGTAAACATGTTTACTTAAACCTGTTCACCAGAAGTAGCTTGGTGTTCTGTGCAACCGCGCCCGCAGACTACTGAAGAAGTAGTACACTGGTTTGCAGGAGGGGGGAAGAGAGATGATGAAGGGCTGAGAACGGGAGCGATTAGGGGAAGGGGAATGGGGAGTTGAGAGGGAAAAAAAGGAAGGGTAAGTAGTGGTGATGAAGCGGGGGGGTAAAGGGGGTGAGTTCTGAGTAAGAGTGGAGGGGGAATAGAAGTGGAAAAAGGGCGGGAAGGGTAGGAATTAGCACTTTCAAGTATGGTATTCGGGCTTATCTGGACAATCAATGCTCCGTTTTCACATGGTAAATTCATAATTCATATTTTTTTCTGGAATAGCTGAGGGGTTTGTTTCCATAAATCTGATCACGTCGGCTTTCCTCGTATTCGACGTTTGGTTTCAAGTTTCGCCTCCATGCATTTTTTTTTTTACTTTTTTTAACGTTACGTACGAGTTGCGAGCTGAAACACCGCGCAAGTGATAAAAATCACGAAGATTTGCGCGACTGCCTACACCAATGATATTACACTTGTAGTAAAAAATTCGTTTGGAAAAATTTGTGATAGAACAAATGCGAGAATGCTATCGTGATAAATTCACCGATCATTAGAGACCTGCAAAATTCGCGGATTAATTCGGTGATAGGCTAGAATTCAAACACATATACCTCTTAGATAATTTTGCTATTGGCTTACTGTTCATCTGGACGAATCTCAACCAGTTATAAACCCTCAACCAAAGAAGGATCGAATCACAGACAAACCAGCTGAGACGACTTACAAGTCGGCAGCCAATGAACTTGTGTTATTTGCCCTAGTGTACAGGGGTATGTGCAGTCTATCCTAAAGGCCATCGAAACTGCGAATTTTGCATGTCTCTACCGCTCATCCTTGTTCTGTAGTAACGCCAAGAAAATAAGCACAACAATGGGGTGTTAGACCGATCCTGGAGATCACAACCAAAAAAAAATCACACATGAAAACTTGGAACGAAATGTCTTGAAAATGATTGTTAGTAGAGGCATGCAGATTTCGCGAAAAAAAATTTAGACTCGATAAAAGTTAAAACACTATAGCATTGGCTGTGTTTCGTGATTGAGTGAGTTTCTCCCCGGTACATATCGATTGTTACAACACCAATCACAGTAATTCCGTGCTGAAGTAAACGCGTCCTGAGTGGCCATGTCAGAAAAGGCAACGACTTCTCTCGCAGACGGCCGCCAATCACAAGGAAGAAACCACAGGTGCGGGTATATCTTGTTGCAGTCTAATAAGTGTTAAGATCTTTTCGCGAAAAATGCCTGCCCCTAATTATTAGTTCAGAAACTTACAGGACCAATTGTCTTCTTGTAATCTCTGAAAATAATTTAGATTCACTAATATGTCGTGTTGTTTATATTATAAGTTAGTAAAAATTAAAATTAATAAATTAGAATAAAAATTTAACCTGTTATTGCTTTTCATTATTAATTAAAATTTATAGCAATTATTTTACTAAACAAAATTATTAATTGTTAACACAAGTCTATATTAATAGTGAATACTGAGTATTTATTTAATTAATTTTTGTTCCCCTAAAATTCAAAATATTTCAGTGTTTTAAATCAACAAGAAGTATAACTTCTAACGCGCGTACATAGTCCACACACCTTTGTTTTTCCTTTTCATTCTTTCCTACGTGTTCGCATGCGTATGTTTAAATCGTCCGCACCAGTTTTGATCCAGTCATTTCCCGTTTCAAGTGTAGCAGTTACTGCTTCATCAGCATACGTAAACAGATGCGAGTTTCCATCTGTTTGCAGTTGATACAAACTTCACAAACACGCGATTCAGATAGCCAACCAGTTGCACCGCCTCAACAAATCCGAAATGTTTCCGCGAATTTTTCCGGTACTTAATAATAAGTAACCGTACCTCAACTGTTAAGATAAGCTTGTAAGACTTCCACAGAATCAAGAGACGCAGTCCAAACAGGTACACAATAGAAAGCTCACTTAATTTGAGAAATTTCCCTCAATTTACATCTATAAAAAGACCATGTTCGATACTTAAGAGTTACGGAAATTTCGTGGATTCATTTGGTGCCAGGCTAAAATTAACAGTTTTGTGTATACTGTACCCAAATGTGCTTTCCTACGGGCTGATTTCTTGCAGCATAAACTCCCCTTCTTTTGAATGGATCGATGTTATTCGGTCTGTTTACTGCTGGATAGTAGTAGTTGAATGTGTCGAGAGAACTGTGATCCGATTATCAAATAAATTCAAATCTTTACATGTATGCAGTCTACCTTGGGACGAAAAGAATCGATACCTCCTTGTCTCCACCAATACCTAGGGACAGGAAAAATTCGCGGGTTCAATGACCTCCAGGATGAACTCCATAGTTCTACATACACTCGGTCAAATATCACCCACTCATTGGCTGCTGTCTTGTGAGACGTGCCAACGTAGCCAGCCTGTGATTCGATACAGCTTTGGTTGGGTGTTTCTCATTGGCCCAGCGTCATCCAGGTGAGTTATAAGTAGAGACCTGTAAAATTCGCGATTTCAAATCCCTAAAGGATAGACTCCATGATCCTCTATGCACTCGTGCAAATTACATCTGCTGATTGGTTACCGACTCGTAACACCTGTTGACTGGAATGATCGTGATTCGCTAATTCTTCTGTTAAAGATTTTTCATTGGCCCAGAATACTTCAGATAAACTGTGGCCCAATCACTGAAGCAAAACAATGTCAAAAGTATTTGCACTCTATCCTATCGCGAAATGAATCCGCGAATTTTACAGGTCTCTAGTTATGAGCCAATAGCAGAGGCAGCACTGAGGTATAACTATTTGCATTTTAGCCTATCACGAAATGAATTCGCGAATTTTTCCGGTCTCTACAATACCACACGGCAAGGCAACCCGACCCTTAGTCCACTCTTGCTCTCGGGATCCTGCGTGGATAGAGGGGGGAAGGAAGCAATCCCCCATTTGACTGGACACGCGCGCACCCCTCCTCCTCCCCCGCTCCGTTTAACCGCCGAGGGCTGGGTCGAAGGGGCGGTCCGGCTATCAGCAGGGACGCAGACAGGGCTGGGAACAGGGGGTAAACAGGAAGGGATGATAAGGGAGGAAAGAGCGCGGGTATATCGTCGAGGACGCTAGAACAACAGTTTCGCTACCTCGCTTACCCCCTCCCCGACTTTCCACATCATCCTTGCACACACGACTTCCCCTTGGTCCCGAAGCCGTAATTGAAATTGAAGTTGCCGTGAGCTTCGCCCATTTTCTTCTTCCTCCCCACCTTCCTCCTTACAACCCTCTCCTTGCGCGGCGGGTGTCAGCAGTAGGAGCGATGCTTCGTCGAACGGTCGAGAACAGAGAGAGGAAGAGAGAGCGATAGACATAGAGATAGGTAGAAGGAGATAGGTTTTGCTGAAACGACCAAGTGTGATGATATCCCTCAAGAGATTCAAGAGAGCACAGCGCGCACAACTCGCAAAAGCCACGTATCCTGAAGACTAGCAGCTGGGCATCATCAAAAATGGAAGCACCCAAAAAACGCTCCAAGGGTTCGTAAAAGTAGAGGTTCGGAAATTTCGCAGATTCATTTGGTCGCAAGCTAGAATGCACACCTTCATGCTCTTGCGTTGAATTCATAATATCCCCGTAGGGCCTGGAAATATTCGCGGTTTCGATGATCTCCAGGATATACTCCACAGTCCTCTGTACATTCTGTAAAGTAACGCTAGTTCACTGCCTGCTGACATGTGAATCGATACTTTTTTTGGTTGAGGGTTTCTCGTTGGCCCACAGTCGTCCAGATGAACTGTGAGCTAACAAGGAAAGCAGCTCAAAGGTACATGTGTTTGAATTTTAGCCTATCACGCAGAAAACTTCGTTACAGATATAATGTAATTAGACGTAACATGAAAAGAAAAGTGTTCATTTCCGAGAACTATATACAAAACAATGATAGTTTCATGGGTTTTACAGGATATTACCTTTTAGATCAAAGAAAATTGAACACTACATGTAAGATTGAAACCGTGTATTTATACGGACGACATAAAGAGCTTGCCACATTCGCACAGTCGCTTTTATTCTTGCTATGCAAAATTCGCGGATTCATTTCGCGATAGATTAACATCAAAATAACTATACCTTCGTACCGCTTCTGTGATTGGCCCACATTTTATCCGGGGAACTGTGAGCCAATGGGAAACACTAAACCAAGAAAGTGCCGAAATACGGACAGCCTAGTTGAAACGTCTCACGCGTCAGTAGCCAATGAACAGGTGTCATTTCCGCGAGTATTTAAAGGACTGTGGAGTCTATCCTAGAGGTCAATGAATCCACGAATTTTGCAGGTCTCTAAGAATAACACATTGTTAATTTAAAAATTTAGCACTTAAATTTACAAGGTTTGTACATATTCATTTGCATAGATCCTATAATTATGCAGTGCGTAAGTTAAATAAAAACGCAGCTAAATAATGACAATTTAATACGTCAACACCTGCAGCATGGTCTAGGAGTTGGTAATTATGGAAGGTAGCGGAGTTTACGTAAAAATAGAGTTCAATGTTAACGCGATATTAGATTTTTTTAATTTCCCAAAAATTTTCTCGTTTTTTTAATTACCTCACCAGTTTCCTGGAAATTTATTGCCCTCTCCGTTATGAAGTATTTCAGAATCCAGTATGAATTATGAAACTCTGTTTTTGGAGGGTAATCATAGAACAATAGAACTACTCAAATTTTACTTTTTTTTTTGTATTTTTTCATGGAAAGATGGTGACGTCTGAATTACCTTATAAAATCACGCGTGCTTGCAAATACTCAATGGACAGAGAATATATAAATAATATATATAGTAATATACACTTCACATTATACACACTTAAAGCAGGCCACATTTTTTAGTTATCAGAAGTTAACCAAATGCACTAGAGACTTTACTGTATTTGAGTTAACTCTATATAAGTGTAAATGGAAATACCTATAACATTACAATTTAATAACTACGTATTAAATATGTATTGTATACATATGTATTGTTACGATCGCGCATGGCTGCAGTGCTTGGCGTCGCCGCGCTCGTTCGGCCTGTCTGCGTCCCCTTCCACCCGCATCCTCTGCCTGGTATCTCGTGCCATACTATCGCGCGACATCCTGACCGTCGCAGCGCGCACCTGCCTCAGATCGGGTTACTTAAAAGAGGCCGCACTGCGGCATAAAAGGACTCAGACATGTTTATCGCCGCATTTTGTGGGAACCCGATGCTGTTAGGTTTATCGGCGTTCTTTGAGCAGCCGCCGCGTCCTTCGAGGACTCACGACGCGTTTCTGGACATTTCGACGGCGAAGGTCGCGCGATATCTCGGAGACATGCCCAATTGTTCTGGACGGGAACCCAAGGGCTATATAAGGAGGTTGGGCCGACCTTCGAGGAGTTCAGTGGGGAGTTCTCCCGCAGCGGAGTTTCCGGGCGATAGTGCCGCGGGTGCGACAGAGTGGCGAAGTCCTTGGACGAAGGTTCCAGGGCAGAGAGTCTGAGTGAGTGAGTGGAGTCGGGAGTTCTCCCGCGGCGGAGTTTCCGGGCGATAGTGCCGCGGGTGCGGCTGAGTGGCGAAGTCCTTGGACGAAGGTTCCAGGGCAGGGAGTGAGTGAGTTCAGTGGAGTCGGGAGTTTCCGGGCGATAGAGTCGCGGGCGCGGCAGAGTCCCGAGTGAAGTTGCGAGCGAGTCGTCGTGTGGGATCTCGGCGAAGGGTGTGACGTAGGCGGCGGAGTGCGGCGACGGAGTCCCGCGGCGGAGACCCACGAGGGGTGCTGCGACGAGAGTTGCGCCGGAAGTGCGGCCCAGCGAGGTGTGTGGAACGAGTGACTGGGGAATTGACATTTCTTTACATGTAATTAATTGTCTGCCAATTTAGAAGATTATTTGTAAGTGACAAGTAGTGGTAATAAATAAATCTGTGTGTGTGATAAAAATCTTTACTTGGGCTATCCTTTACGAACCCGCGGTAAATCGTAACAGTATGTATAATACCTGCAAGCCATTATTAATCTATGTCTGTTTTAATAATATGTACTCTAGAATAAAATAATATATATTATAGTTTTAAGGATAACTTCACTGTAGAAGGCATAACGTTCATGAATTATTTTCTGGCGATTTATTTTTCAGTAAATTATTTATTTTAGTAATCAGTAGGGACACCTGTATTTCGCGATTTCATTTCATGTCAAGGTATTTCACAAAACACTGTAGCTTTTTCTAAGAGTCGTGGCAAATTGTGAGGGTGCAGCAGTACGGTGACCACATTCTCATTGGCCCCGTCAAGAGCGGGACGACACCTCTCACCGACCTCAGCCAATAACCACAGGAGAAAAGCTACAGTATTTTGTGAAATACCTTGACACGAAATGTATTCGCGAAAAACAGGTGTCTCTAGTAATCAGCCAATAGTTGTCATATGATCGACACGTGAATACTGCAAGAGTTCCACAAGAAGTAAATAATAACTACGTTCTCAGCTTTAAATTATAGCATGCATTAGGGATTAGGAAAACCATTAGGTTTTCTTCCTTTCCACCAATATGAATAAATTGGCCTTATATTTTTCTTTTATTCGCCGTGGATAGCAATAGGTAGAGACCTGCAAAATTCGCAGTTTCGATGGCCTTCAGGATAGACTGCATATACCCCTGTACACTCGGGCAAATAACGCAAGTTCATTGGCTGCCGACTTGTAAGTCGTCTCAGCTGGTTTGTCTGTGATTCGATTCTTCTTTGGTTGAGGGTTTATAACTGGTTGAGATTCGTCCAGATGAATAGTAAGTCAATAGCAAAATTATCTAAGAGGTATATGTGTTTGAATTCTAGCCTAGCACCGAATGAATCCGCGAATTTGCAGGTCTCTAGAAATAGGCTTTCACAAACACGTCCATTATGCGTGGAGCTGTTTACACATCGTTACAATACGAAGAAACATTAACATTGTACTACTCTTTTATTAGCTTTACCTGTATGTATGAATGAATGGACTATGTAATAAAACATTTCCATTCAATTTTTACCCACTTTTCTCCAACAGAATATATTGAAATTTTGCATACATAAAAAAAACCTCTGAGAATACAATAATTTGATAGGCCTAACTTAAGACCTCAGAGTTAAGGATGTGGGAGGGTCAAAGCGTCAAAAAACCATGCTTTTTGTGTATCAACGAGGTCGAGGCATGGTGGTAATTTTCCTCGGGGTTGACTGTGCCCGTAGGGGGGAGGGGTTAAAGACCCAAAAATTTGACAGTTTTAAAAATCAATAATTTTTATATTTGGAATGTTTCCGATGCGAAAAGTTGGTTCGTGGTGGCCAAAATGTTCCAGGGATGGGGGTAAGGTCCTTAAATTGCGAAAATTTTAATAATATATTCTTTTCGATTTAGAGTGTTTCCGAGATCGGGTTATGGTGTAAAACGTGCCCAAAGCTCGTTAATGGCAATATGGAGACTATACCGGCGTGATCAAGTGTATGATACGGACACGTGTTGATTTCGGCACAGATGGTGTACATATAACTAAACCAATTATCCATTCAGTTTCCAGCGAAATATAGGTATGGTACTGATGAAAAGCGAATTTGGCCATTAATACTGAGTTATTATTATTAAAAGTAATATATAGAGACCGGAAAAATTCGCGGTTTCAATAACCTCCAGGATAGACTCCAATATCCTCTACACACTCGGGAAAATGCCAACTGTTCATTGGCTGTTGACTTGTGAGTCGTTTCGGCTGGGTGGCCTGTGATTCGACACTTTTATGAGTCAAGGTCTCTAATTGGCCCTCAGTCATCCAGATTAACAGTGAACCAATGGCAGAAGCAGCACAAATGTATAATTATTTGAATATTAGCATAACACGAAAGAACCCGCGAATTTTTCAGGTCGCTGGTAATATAACGTTGACGTCTTGTGACTTGCATGCTTTATAAACGACCGTGATTTCCTTGCATTGGTTGTGTGTTGCGCTGTTAGACTCTTAGAAATCACAGTAAATTTATAAACTTTCCAACGAAGAATTTTAACTCGAATAAACGAATAGTGCTTCGCAATTTCAAATAACTGAATTTTCGTAGAAACTACGCTGTATTTCGACTTCCGAGTTGGTATGTTTCATTATGAACAGTTGTAAACACACACGTGGACAGAATAATAATGTTCTTACTGTATGCTTAACCAATTTGTAGAGACCTGTAAATTTCGCGGATTCATTTCGTGATAGAATATAGTCCAAATACTTTTGACATTATTTTGCTTCAGTGAATGGGCCACAGTTTATCTGAAGGACTCTGGGCCAATGGAAAATCTTGCAAACAACTCGATTGGCAGCAAGCGTGCACCATAGCACAACTTACCGCCATGATGGTTGAACAACTGTTGCTTCGTTGCCGGAAGCTGCAGGGCTACCCACCTCGGCAGGCAGCCAACTTGAAAAACTTGGCGCTGCTAGCAAGCAGCGCGGGAAGTTAAAAATTCGAACGTTTCTAACGCTATACACTAAATTAAATCACAATATTTACAAGTCCAAACATAATATATAACAAGAGTATTCTTTTTGATTCGTGTTAAAAGTAGCTGAGATCGCCTCCGTGAATTTACGAAGACCCTTGGATAATTTGTGACCAGTGGTCTTGGTAAATTGAAGGCGATAAATAGAGACCGGAATAATTCGCGAATTTATTTCGCGATATGCTAAAATACAAATAAATATACCTCAGTGCTGCCTCTACTATTGGCTTACAACTCACCTGGATGACGCTGGGCCAATGAGAAACACCCGACCAAAGCTTTATCGAATCACAGGCTGCTACGTTGGGACGTCTCACAAGACAGCAGTCAATGAGTGGGTGGCATTTGACCGAATGTACGTAGAACTCTGGAGTTCATCCTGGAGGTCATTGAACCAGCGAATTTTTCCTGTCCCTAAATACTATATAACAAGAATATTCTTTTTTATTCGTGTTAAAAGTAGGTGAAATCGCCTCCGTGAATTTACGAAGACCCTTGGATGATTTGTGACCAGTGGTCTTCGCAAATTGAAGGCGATGAATAGAGACCTGTAAAATTCGCGATTTCAAATCCCTAAAGGATAGACTCCATGATCCTCTATGCACTCGTGCAAATTACATCTGCTGATTGGTTACCGGCTCTTAACACCTGTTGACTGGAATGATCGTGATTCGCTAATTCTTCTGTTAAAGTTTTTTCATTGGCCCAGAGTCCTTCAAATAAACTGTGGTTAAATCACTGAAGCAAAACAATGTCAAAATTATTGGGACTCTGTCCTATCGCGAAATGAATCCACGAATTTACAGGTCTCTAGTGATGAATAGGGAACGGAAAAATTCGCGGGTTCAATAACCTGCAGGATGAACTTCATAGTTCTACATACGCTCGATCAAATGCCACCCACTCATTGGCTGCTGACTTGTGAGACATCCCAACGTAGCAGCCTGTGATTTGATAAAGCTTTGGTCGGGTGTTTCTCATTGGCCCAGAGTCATTAAGGTGAGTTGTAAGCCAATAGCAGAGGCTGCACTGAGGTATAACTATTTGTATTTTAGCATATCACGAAATGAATTCGCGAAATTTTCCGGTCTCTAGAGATGAATGTTGAACGGCGCGTGGTGCGGCGCTGGGGGCCGGCGGGTGAGCTCGATGCTTGGTTGCGGCAGGAACCCCAGCCTGTCGGACGACGGCACCTGGACGTCCACCTACTGGCCCGTGCACACGGCCTACGGCCGCGAGTACCTCACGCTGGACGCCAACTCCACCGAGACGGGCCACGGGCCGCGACTCAAACAGTGTGCCTTCTGGAAGAAGTACCTGCCGCAGCTCATGGCGGCCACGCGTAAGTACCTCGTGTTGAGAGGGATGCTTGACAGTGTTTATTTATTTATTTGTATTTATTTATTGTAGAGGAAGTGTGGAAGGTTTCACCTCATTTGTTATCACTAGAGACCTGAAAAATTCGCGGTTTCGATGGCCTTCAGGATAGACTGCACATTCCCCTGTACACTCGGGCAAGTAACGCAAGTTCATTGGCTGCCGACTTGTAAGTCGTCTCAGCTGGTTTGTCTTGTGATTCGATCCTCCTTTGGTTGAAGGTTTATAACTGGTTGAGATTCGTCCAGATGAACAGTAAGCCAATAGCAAAATTATCTAAGAGGTATATGTGTTTGAATTCTAGCCTATCACCGAATGAATCCGCGAATCTTGCAGGTCTCTATTCATGGGGAAAAAACACCGTATTTAGACTTCCGAGTGTTTTTTTACATAGTAAAAATACAGGTGGAAGAAATATGAGTGGTTTTTTTTTTCAGGAGTATTAACAATTTTTTTTATTGTGTTGATGATTATTGTTTGTATATTTATGTTCAAATAAGTAGTGAACCTAATGCCTGTAAATTTACGAAGATATGTTGAATTTACGATGATCTCTGGTATAACCAACGCTCTTCTTCAAAATAAGGTGAATTTTTTTTTGACGTGACAACGTCTAATTAATCGATGAACGCCGGCTGCACGCACGAAAAAGTGTCCCACTACGGATGTCCCACTACGGATGTGTCCTATTTGCTCATTGTACGCATGCGTGGAATCTCTCTTCATGCTCATTGTAGGGCCTACGCATGCGTGGCATCTCTCTTCCACTCGATTGGAACGACCATCGATTTGACTTTTCAATCATATTTTCGTCGTTTGAATTATTAATATTATGTAATTTAACGATTGTCCACCGATTTTCAGCACAATCGGTACAGTTATCTAAAAGTAATGTTGAATATTCAAATACGTTTTGAACCAACAATGGTGTTTTACAGTTACACATAATAATTCAAATTACAACCGGGATCTTTTGCACAATGTTTTAAAAAATATTGTAACACATTATAAATAACTTTGGTGTATTTGGGATGCGTATTTGTTATAAAATCGAGTTATAAAAACGAAATAATATTATTCCCCTACCGTGAACAAAATGTTTATAAATATATATATAACATCTGAAAAAATTATTTATCGGATATGGCCTCGTGGGTGAGCGATCAGCGGCGCTATCTTTTAAATGTAAAGTTGTCGGTTCGAATCCCAGCAGGTGCGAAATTTATTTTACTTGTAAAAATAAATACGGCGCACGTATCATTTCAAAAGTAATAAATATATTTGAATAATGAATGCAAATAAAAGTAAATTTATTAATTAAATTGTACATTTCATTTCACTCCTTTGTATCCATACAAAATAGTGATAATTCAATAAAAATGATTCAATTTTATTCATAAAAGTATGCAAATGTAGATTTTATCATACAAAAGATAGAAAATTTAAAAAAAAAATTCTTCCTCAAAGAATATAACATTTTTAATGCCTAAATGGTTTGGTTGCAAAAACCTATTACGGCTCAGTCTCAGGCCGAATATGATATTTCCTTTTCTTCTGAATCAATCATTTCATCAATATTTTGTTATGACGTTGTCACGTTAAACTATCGTCCGTAAACCGACTTTACAGACAACCAATTTTTTTCCAACAGTGTAGCTCGTCTGAAAGAACCACCCCGGCTACCTGCAGTGCCGTCTCCTGCCTTGTAATTACCAGCCTCCCGCACGGCTGAGCGCGGTGGGGGTATCGCGGCCCCGCGGTCCAGAGACTGTGTCGAGATCAGTTAGTCGCCCGCGACGATCAGAGATGGCGCGTCGACGGGTTCGCTCGCTGCACAGTCAAAAATGGAATGAGATCGGACACGCAAAACGCCATATTGGTTCCAAACAGTTTTTTTTTTTTTTTTTTTAAGTGCAGGAGATGTCGTTTCGCAGCGTAGCTCATGGTTCAAGTCACTCTCTACCTCTGCGACAAACGACACGTTGCGGATATGCTGCTTGACCACGCCACGTACTAACAATGTCGATAGTTCTTAATGTCACGTGGTTACAGGTGGTTAAACACCTGGAAATACCACGGGTTTGTTTGATGTCAGGCCTAATTTTTCAGTCATATGCATACTCTTCCCAAATTGATAGAGACAGGAAAAATTCGCGATTTCAATGACTTCTAGGATGGACTCCATGATCCTCTAAGCACTCGGGCGAATTGCATCCGCTCATTGGCTACTGACTCGTGATACCTGTTTACTGGGATGCTCGTGATTCGCTACTTCTTTTGTTTACTTTTTTTTCATTGGCCCAATGTCCTTCAGATATACTAACTGTGGCCCAATCACCTAAGCAGCAAAAATGAAAACATTTTGGATTCTAGCCTATCGTGAAATGAATGTGCGAATTTTTCAGGTCTCTGCAAATTGATGATTTCTTACTGAAAGTAAGCTACCCCCCCCCCTTCCCCTTACTTTTAGTGGGTCTATGTGATTGGGCCACTCCACCGCTGGCTGGTAGTTGACTGGAACACAGTCGCAGATATATAAACGTTTGCAGTCTGCATTGTGACCAAAACAACCCACGAAATTTCCTGGTCTCCACGCATGGGCTAAAGTCTACGGGACTACTCAGTTAGCCTAAAGGCCCTCGGACACCTTTCGTCCAGCTCCCAGTCCGGACTGCTCTGCCCAAACTGACAGTGCAGACTGCTCTGCCCAAACTGACAGTGCGGACTGCTCTGCCCAAACTGACAGTCCGGACTGCTCTGCCCAAACTGACAGTGCGGACTGCTCTGCCCAAACTGACAGTGCGGACTGCTCTGCCCAAACTGACAGTGCGGACTGCTCTGCCCAAACTGACAGTGCGGACTGCTCTGCCCAAACTGACAGTGCGGACTGCTCTGCCCAAACTGACAGTCCGGACTGCTCTGCCCAAACTGACAGTGCGGACTGCTCTGCCCAAACTGACAGTGCGGACTGCTCTGCCCAATCTGACAGTGCGGACTGCTCTGCCCAAACTGACAGTGCGGACTGCTCTGCCCAAACTGACAGTGCGGACTGCTCTGCCCAAACTGACAGTGCGGACTGCTCTGCCCAAACTGACAGTGCGGACTGCTCTGCCCAAACTGACAGTGCGGACTGCTCTGCCCAAACTGACAGTGCGGACTGCTCTGCCCAAACTGACAGTGCGGATTGAACTGAGGTCCTCTGCACACAACGATCAGTCCAGCTGCTCAGCTCGGAACAAAAACACGATCAGGTTTTGGTAAACATTTTGAGGATTTTTGACGTGATAACTAGAGACCCAGAAATTTCGCGGATTCTTCTGGCCTCAGGATAGAATTCAAAGTTATAGGTGTGCTCGACCCATGTTTACTTTTCCATTGGTTGATTTCTTAGCGAGAACATTTTTATCCTTGTTATTTGGCACTACCTGATTCGCTTACTTTTCTCCTAGCTGGGCATCATTGGCTCACGGTCGTAGAGGGGCGTGTCCAAACAACTGCGTGCCAATCATGAGCACAGTGTGAGAGTGTGAAGGTTTGCATTCTAGCTTGTAACTAAATGAATGCGCGAAAATTCCGTCTCTCTAGTGATAACATCTTATAAATCGATGAACGCCGGTTGCACGCACGAAAAATTGTCACGTTCCGCCTGAGCCAAGCGTGCAAGGACCGGCCAACCAGCGTGCGAGATAATCTTCTATAATATCAAACAGGTTAAGGCGGGCTTTTAAACTAATTGTTCGTGATTATATTTAAACAAATTGTTAAAATTAAATTTGCAAAAACCTGTAAATAATATTTGAAAATTAAAAAGTATGCCATGTTTCATCGATGTTTTCTTATGACGTTATCACGTAAAATTATCGTTCGTAAACCGACTTTACTTACAACTCCCTTTTTTTAACGAAAAGTATTGATGTGCCGCCTGAGTCAGGAAAGCCTGATCGCTAATAACAGTTCCCGCATCATCTCATCAAACCCACACGAGTCAGAGACACAATTGTGTCAACCTTCATATTGAGTTGCTTTAATTATATTTGCGGCCTTTAACCTAAGTTAATTCACATTGTGAACTGATTGTGTTTTTTTAAGTCGTTTTTGAGGAATTGTGTGGTAATTTTGGCCGCTGTGACGTCAAACCTTGATCCTGCGCTCGGCCATACTACAATGGCGTATTTCCAAAATAATGATTTTAATAAATATACCCTCCAAAATAAAACTATAAAAAATTCAGGCTCGGGATGTGATATCGTCCCTACAGCTAACCCCCCCCCCCCTTTTTTTTTTTTACAAAAGCCAACATGAGCCACGCTCGTATAACTTCCCTTCAGTGTACTTCTGTAGTTTTTGCAGTCTGCAACTCAAAAGGAATCTCATAACAGGACCCGCTGGCGCTGGGGGGAGGGGGGGAGGAAGTGTATGTTCATGCCAAGAGGGGCGGTATCGCGTCTTCACACTTAGACGCTTCTTGCGCCAGCTCGGGTGACGTCAGCAAGAAACCCGAAGCCGCGGGGACAAGTTCCGAAACAAAAGCCATTAATAGCGGTTCATGACTTGCGATCAGTTTTCACCCGTTCGCGCGTCCGACGGGGGAAAAAAATTACAAGTGAAACTTCACACTTCATTAATGTCCTTTAACGATAAAACAAAACATGCAATAATTCAACTAAACGATAGAACCAAACAATAAAGGCCACAGCGAAGGTTCACTAATGTCAACATACCTGGTGACTTAAAACCTGCAAAGAGTCCTACAGTTGTCTCACTCTAGATGTATACATTACATAATTTCAACCAAATTAAGACACTAATATTAAGCTAAAAATGGACGTTACTATATTTCACAGTCGTATGTAGGTACACTTAAATTGCTGTCACTAATCAGTTGGGTAGTGAAATTATGAAAGCCTGAATATCAATTAACTTGATTTCATGTTATTCGCTTCTTTTCTTAGAGTTTTTGGCGTGTTGTTTGGTTGAGAACATTTTACGCTTTATTGTTTATAAATGGAACAGAAATGTTCATGTAAATTTACAGATATGTGTACATTAACATGAAAACAACTGTATCGCTACAAAATAGAGTTCGCATTAACACTGGGTTTTGGATTCTTACCCGGGAATTTATGCTTTGTATTATCCCAGTACCATCAATAGTTAAATATATTAGCAAACCGTTCCCTGAATAGCTTTCCCGCATTAACTGCGCACATTAATAAGCACGGTTAAGCAAAATAATAATTTTTGTAAAAGTAGAGAAATGTTTTTTTCCCGTGTGAAATGACTGTTAAAGCAATAAAAACGACCAACGTGTGTGGAAGTGTAAGGGTGTCGTCGAAGGAATTTTTGAATTTTCGCTTCATAGTCGCTGACCGCCTGAATAGGTTTTTCATCACATTCCAGAAAGGCTACCGACCTAACGATATCCGTTCGTTATGGTTTCTACTTAGCTTGGACGAACGCGTTCCAAACCAAAATTGGGATTTTTTTTTATACGTTTCCGCGATTGAAAAATAAAAGAGGTGTCCAGGAAAACTTTTCCCAATTTTTTTTTTGTGCCCCAAGGGCTGACGTCATTCATAGGGTCGAAGGTTCGCATCGAACGAAGAATTATTCGTAACAGAAAAAAAAGCGTAAAAGCGAAGCTAATTCAATCCAATACGTGACCACTGCAGTACTTAAAGCTGTGTCCTTATTCTAGTACATAGCTATGTACTTGCTACCCTCCATACATTATTTGACCTTATAGTATTCCAGAGAATTTCTGAAAGATATATTTTTCGGCCTCTCGATAACAATCCCAGCAAAATCATAACATTTTTACCACTTTATAACAATCACATTAATTTATGGGCAATTACTAGAGTCCCGGAAATTTCGTGGATTCTTCTGGCCTCAGGATAGAATTCAAAGTTATAGGTGTGCTCGACCCATGTTTACTTTTCCATTGGTTGATTTCTTAGCGAGAACATTTTTATCCTTGTTATTTGGCACTACCTGATTCGCTTACTTCTCTCCTAGCTGGGCATCATTGGCTCACGGTCGTAGAGGGGCGTGTCCAAACAACTGCGTGCCAATCATGAGCACAGTGTGAGAGTGTGGAGGTTTCCATTCTAGCTTGCGACTAAATGAATCCGCGAAATTTCCGTGGCTCTAGCAATTACTTGATTTTATACTTTTGTTTTGTAAGTCTATTATGAGCATGTATTTGTTGAAACTTATATTAAAAAACGTCATAAAATATGGATTTTTGTTTGAATATATAAATCCCTGTAAAATAAAGATTGAAAAATATTAAAGTGTTCAGCCAGGTTTAACCTACGAAACGCTTTCAGAATGGCGTAATTATTTACCTGGATGTACACGTAAATTATAAGATAAGTTTACTGACATACGTACATACTCCAGTTCTAGTTAAAACACTTCATGATGTTTCTTCTGGGAATAAGGTATAAACAAACCAGTAGTTTATAGTAATTAATAATGTTATTTAATTTCAAAATTTGTATATATTTATTTGTGAAGTATTGCCACAACTTGTGTTTTGGGAAACCTTCTTCTTTTTCTTTTCATTATACTTCATAGTAACTTTTAACAACGATATCTTTGGATTTAAAACATATTTATTTGCCTACTTCCTCTATTCTTGCTTTTGAATTACAAGTTAGATGGAGAATTTTTATTAGGAAGGATGAATTCGAACGGCGAGCATGAAAGAAGAAAATGATAAGCAGCAAAATTGACTGAGACTTCGAGAAATGTACGAATCTACAATTTATATAAAACTTAAAGTTCATCGCTGCCAATATTCGACCAGAACTACATAATCGTCGTCGAAGGTATTAAAGAACTACATAGTCGTCATCGAAGATAGACCAGAACTACATAGTCGTCGTCAAAGATAGTCAAGAACTACATATGCGTCATCGAGGATAGTAAATCCCTGTATCATTATCAAGAATGTGAACAACTGCCCTTCATCGTCATCAAGAATCGCCGATTTGGAGACCCATCATCAGGACGAACGAAAAGTCGCTGTTCCTGTGGAGTCATCATCAGGAAGATCGAGAGCTAGGACAGCGCTACGTCCGTACGAATGTAGTTACTGAGATCCGCAGTTCACAGTATAGTTGAAATACCATATCTTAAGGTGGTATTGTCCTTAACTTGCGGCATATTCTGAGGTAAATATGAACTATGAGAAAATTTTACTTCTTTTCAACTCCACAAGCTTATAATTAATAGCAGTACATAACTCGACAGCCGTGTACCAATCTTATGTATGAGTCGTCTACTTACACCCATATAACCCGAGAGAATAATCGAAGAGTCCCGATTGAGCTAAAATAATTTTAAAACATTACTACATTTGAATATTGCAATATAAATATTGAATTTTATTCGAAGAGGTGCCCTATTACACAGGTTGTGCAATATTAATCTTAAACTATTCTACTGAATATAGCTATTCTTGTAAAAATTCCAATTAAAATGTTGTAATGTGAAAACAATATCATTTCCAATAATATAACTATTCATATTTCAACAGTGAATCGTTTGCGTTATCATTGAAATTGAATTAAAACTTAAGATTAATAATAAGTACAATTTTGTGTTTATAAATAACACAGTGGATCACCTTAACTTAACAGGTTACTGATTGTTATTGATTCAACACCAATAATCATAAACTTATACTCAGAGATCAAATATGTTCTTTAGAGTTTCTCAAATTTGGTATTAACCAAATTACTTTCTTTGTTGGTCTGCCAATGACCGGGCTAGTCAGATTGAAATAGGCGATCACAAAGGAGTAAAAATTTTAAGCTAATTCGGAAGCGGAATAAAGTGAAATACGCTTATACCCAATTTAAATATTTATTATTATACTGTATAAAAACTTTTCACATAAAATTTAGGAAGAACTCTGGTTACAAATTTAGAAATCTTCATAATTATTACGTTATCGTCGTAAATTTGCGGATACAAATTTTACTTACTTTGGACATGAAACTAGAATTATCTTGGTACGTAAGAAAAACATTCAAAAGCTGATTGAGGCTAGTGCGAGGCACACTTTTTCGGAAGTTGAAATAAACCGAAGCTTCTAAGAATATACAGCTATCTGAAATTACGAATAACTCTTCGTTTATTTAAATCAATTTAAAGGGTGAAATGTCTTTATATTTACCCTACTGTAATTTCTAACAGTTTTTTTTTTCCTAAACCACTGAATTGATTAAACGTTAAAATTCAAAGCTCGTTTTTGCATGGAAAATCCTACAATAGGTTTTTTTTTTCGTGACAGATAAAAATTAAAATAGTGAAGGGAAAAAACACATTGCTTACGTTTAGCAAGGAAATGTTTGGAACATAAGTTGCAAAAATATGTTACTACAAGGCTATATTCTGTGGGAAAAGCCAAATGTGATGTAACTCACTGTTCCAGACAGTTTCCAGTTTTTTTTTTTAAGTTACCTAAGTATTTTTATTCATAAATACGAAGAAATAAATCGCAGCAAGCTCCAGTGATCTTCAACAGTCGCAGTATTGATTGTGTCATGAATAGAGACCCGGAAAATTCGCGGGTTCATTTCGTGTTATGCTAAAATTCCAATAATTATACCTTAGTGCTGCTTCTGTCATTGGTTCACGGTTAATCTGGAGGACTGAGGGCCAATTAGAGACCCTCACTCATAGAAGTGTCGGATCACAGGCCACCCAGTCGAGACGACTCACAAGTCAGCAGCCAATGAACAGCTAGAATTTGCCCGAGTGTGTAGATGATATTGGAGTCTATCCTGGAGGTCATTGAACCCGCGAATTTTCCGGGTCTCTAGCCTTGAATAGGGTCCAGTTTTTTTGTTTGTTTTTTTTAACAGAAAACTCTTGAATATAGTCGTGAAGAAGACATGGTGTGTGTAAAACTCCAAGACGGAAAGGATCGATCCACCTTGCTGGAGGAGGGGGGTGGAAGGGTTGGAGGAGGGGGTGGAAGGGTTGGAGGAGGGATGAAGACGCTGCCAGGGTTACCCCCCCCCCCTTCCACTATCCCTAAGGTCGGCGCGGGGGTCCAATAAGGCGCTGCGTGACATACGACTGCCGTCGTTCGACTGCCCTACGGCGGCCTGCGTCAACAAAAGGACAGCGGTTACCCCCACCCCCCTCCGGTTACCCCCCGCCCTCTCTCCACCAGCACCACGTCCTACCTCGACGCTCGAAGAGAAGGGAGGGGGTAGAACTTTTCCAATAACCCGGAGCGGGCCGCTATGGAAAACGGGCATGCGTGGGGTGGAAACCCCACCAACAGCAGCCCAGAGAGATTGTTTAAGGCGGTAGTGTCCTATTTCGTGTTCCTGCACATAATTTTAAATTAATCAATTTATACCTATTTATATATTATATAAACGTAATAATATTATAAATGCTAAATTGTGTTTGTCTGGTTGTCCTTCTTTCACGCAGAAACGGAGAAACGAATATTCATGATTTTGTGCATATATAGATAGTTTATAGGCCGGAGAGTCACATAGACTACATATAATTATATAATTCCATTCCTAAAGGAGTGAAAAAGGGGGTAAATTTAGTTTTTTAAATAGAAAAGCATTGGAGGTAGGTCATAGACCCACAAACAGCAACTTCCTATCCTCTTTATTGGCGAAACCCATCCGCTTAGTGGAGCTCGCGGCTGCTAGCGAACTAAAGGCGCCAATAACAGATTAGCTTAGAACTTCGTCAGCAGATGGCGTTGCCTTGAATTTGTAAGGCGCTATCGTGTGGTGCGTCCTTCGCGTCTTGCCTAGGGGTTCACCTGGCTTCCCGCAAAATGAAGCTGAAGATTGGAGTCCTGGTTCCGTTGATGCGTAGCCTTGATGCACCGAGATACTTGAAACTCGGTAGTGATGTTCCTTATAGTAAGATGAGTTTAGCCCAGGCAACGCCGGGTACTACAGCTAATAGATATATATATATATGTGTGTATATATATATATACTTAGTGATACAGGTATCTGTTTAGCAAATAGATTCCAAAGGATATTCTGTAAACAAAATGGGGGGTTGTCTGTAAAGTCGGTTTACGGACGATAAATTTACGTGATAACGTCATATCAAATTTTTTTAAATGCTGCTTTTAAAAAGCCCGCCTTAACCTGTTTGATATTATAGAAGATTTTCTCGCACGATGGTTGGCAGGTTCTTGCACACTCGGCTCAGGTAGTACGTGACAATGAGTCATGCTTTTTTCGTGCGTGCAGCCGGCGTTCATCGATTTATAAGATGTTATCACATCAAAAAAAATTGGTTTAATCTGTATCAGGATACGCCGTGTAGTTAGGACTTTCAAAACTATGCTGGGAGATGTCCGCCATCTTGGCCTTCTTCCTCTGCAGTCTGGTTTGAGCGGCACATTTTGGGATCGTCACGAGCTGCTCTTTCTTACAGTCGTCTTTACTTGCGATTCCGATTGTACACATTACCCTGATGCCTCGAAACTCTAATTATCCCCCGCAATATTCTTCGTGATTTCGTCTCACAGTTACTATATCATCGTATACGTGTTGAAAACCTTTTTTAACGTGTTTTGAATAATTCACTATTTTCACCGCAAAAAAAAATTTTACATTTATTTCAATTGGTTACCGAGTGCTTCCAATGTTTGCTCTCGAAAGAAATGATTCACCCGTAAACGAACGTTCAAATAACTTGCCTATCACTCGTAGTTATCTCTCTAAATGTACAAAAAGTTTTTTTAATAGCGCATATGTATACTTTTAAACAATGTATATATATATTCACTGTGTTTCGAATATATATAGCCCGTTTCAAGTTTCAATACGTTTCAAAATCCATCCTAATTTTGCTACACACCACATTTAAACCTGGCATCCAGATTTACAGGACATATACAAGGGAAGGTGGTTGAAGGCTTCCATTTTGTAGATAATCCTCTGTCTCGGGATGTATCGCTTGGGTAACGCTGTATACTGGGGCCATCGGCCCTGGAGTCTCTTGCATCTGTGAGAGCGCCAATTTTCCGTCTGGCAGGGTTCTGCCAATCTTTCCCCCGAGGTCAGGCGTCTGCTATTGGCTGCCGGCTCCCGTCAAGGGACCAACCGGCGGCTCTGGATCGCAGATACGTCTGATGAGATTCCGCGGCCCCTGGCCTATCGGGGAGCTCCATGCTGTTCGACCGTAAATCACACTGCTTCTTCCTGAAGATCGGTTTAAAAAACATATTGCGATAGTATACAAAACCGCACTGTATATTGTTCAGCGGTTCGCAATACAAGCATATGTGTGTGTGCTAGTGTTGTCTAATACAATCGTATTATTATGTACATGTATATTTATGCATAATTGGAAAAAAAAGTATAAACTATAAGTCTGAAAAAAATAAATTACGGTGTTATAAAAACCAAAGGCCGCAAAGAAAAACTGTTTTAGACAAGTGAACACAGAACTTAAGACCATAGAAAAGATAGAGCACTCTCCCAGTACACCCTAAATGGGATATCATCTAGGAAAGAAGCGAGGAGTGAACGCCTTAGGAATAATCTTGTTCTTCCTAGAGCAATGATCATTCCGTGGATTCATCATGCATAGAGACCTGTAAAATTCGCGGATTCATTTCGCGATAGGATAGAGTCCAAATACTTTTGACATTATTTTTCTTCAGTGATTGGGCCACAGTTTATCTGAAGGACTCTGGGCCAATGAAAAATATTTAACAGAAGGATTAGCGAATCACGATCATTCCAGTTAACAGGTGTTACGAGTCGGTAACCAATCAGCAGATGTAATTTGCACGAGTGCATAGAGGATCATGGAGTCTATCATTTAGGGATTTGAAATCGCAAATTTTACAGGTCTCTTATCATGCAGCAAAGTAGACTTGAAGCACTAATACATCTACTTCACGTCTACGATTGGACTGCAGTGCTCTTTTGACACGACTTTGACGGCCTGGAGGTGGTTGTAAACAAGTATAATTAGATGTTGCCCATTCACGTAGAACCAGCACCAAAACACCATAGCCTCAATGTAGACCATTGGACATTCTAAAAATCTTGATTAAAAATCTTGATTATACGCAATTGTTTATTTTATATTTGAATTCATTATCGGCATGTGTTGCGAGACAAATACCGGCGAAGGGCATCAACTCGGGTGATTGAAGTCTGGAGTAAGAAATCAGCCAATAGGACAGCATATATTGGTAGAGTATACATAGGACTGAATTTCTAGCCTGGCACCAAATGAACCTGCAGAATTTCCGGGTCTCTAGTTAAGATAAAGTAGTTAAACTTTTGGTTGGCCACACTTCTACACACGTGAGTATTTTACTAAGTGCTAGAATCGCCACGGTGACATGTAAACACAACGAATGTCTCATTCAGTTGAATTGGCAATATCCAAATAGATGTTTCCTTGGTGCATTCAAATTATTTCGTCTCACCTTTATCTCTCGCCACAAGGGGTAGTTGTTTTCCCAAATATGCTTATCATCCACCATACATCATTCTGGTGTATCATATACAAATAAATAAAATCGTAAAGCCTGTTAACGATTTTAGAATAATTACAAAATTAATAAAATTTTCCTGTAATCAAATTAGGTACACAATCCAAACATAACATTAAAAAAACTGTTTGTCTGTCTATTCGAATTGATTTTACCAAATCAAGGTTTAAATACGAACCCCAGGAATAATTATTTAGTCTTTATCTTACTGTTATGTCTCTAACGGTTAAGAAAATACGATGACAATTACATACCAAAATCAAATAGCAAGTTTCATCACTTCTACTATTTAGTTTGTAACGTTAAAAAAAAATATCGTTTAATGTAGGATTGATAATTACAGCCCATAGAGTAACTTTTATTATTCTATATTATCAGGTTTTTAGTTTTTAATTACTGTATTGCCCTCATAAACTTGTGAGTAATTAGGTGAATGATAAGGTACACACAGCATGTATTTTGGTTGGTGATTCCACTACATTTTCTTGTGCTTGCTCCTCAACGTGAACCCAAAATATTTGGTACACAAGGAAGCTTTAATGTAACCGTTAACTCAATTGTAGACGTTAATATGCGATCTGTGTGCGTATTTTCTATCGAAATAACCTGACAACTGGTTTAAAATAAACTAATCACTATAGACCGGAAAAATTCACGAATTCATTTCGCGATAGGCTAAAATACAAATAGTTATACCTCAGTGCTGCCTCTGATATTGGCTCACAACTAACCTGGATGACGCTGGGCCAATGAGAAACACCCAACCAAAGTTTTATCGAATCACAGGCTGCTACGTTGGGACGTCTCACAAGACAGCAGCCAATGAGTGGGTGTTCATCCTGGAGGTCATTGAACCCGCGAATTTTTCCTGTCCAATCACTTGTTATCATAAAAGTTTTTAATTTTGAGAGGTTTTTTATTGAAGTGCAAGTGTAGAGACAGGTGTTAGAATGAAGCGTTTTCAGAGGGAAAATGGCGGGAGAAAAGAAAAACGAGCCTTAAAAAAATTGTAGAGCCGTCAGCATTTTCGAGGGTTCTAGCGTGGTTGCCGTCGGTCGATATGGCGAATTCCGGAGGGTTTTTTTTTTCCTTCTCGAAAAGGTGGGGAGAACGAGGATTAATCCCTTTGCGAAATCGCATCCCACGACAAGGTGGGCTGAGGGGGAATTTGGGGGGTGAAGGGGACTCGAGGGTGGAAAAAAATTCTTCCCCGCAGTTCCTGGCCGTTTTTATTGGCGGAGGTGAGGAACGCCGCAGCGGTCGGACGGTTGAAGACGGGTTGACGGGAAAATGGTTGTTGGCCGCGTCAGAAGGGGGAAAATGGTGGTAAGGGGTGGGGGTTGAAGCCAGACAGGAAAACTTCGCGCCCAACTTCACTCTGCCTTTGTTCTCCCTCCGGCCCTGAAGGCTGCCGCCGAGAACAATTGACAATCGAAAGCTCCAACCCCCCCCCCCCCCTCCACTATCCCCTCGCACGAAAAGCCCGGGCGCGAAGAGGCGAAAATTAAAAGGAACAAAAGAGCGGCGATAAACGGGCGCGTGGTGTACGAGAAACGCTACACCGCCATTGTGACTTAGATAGAGCCGGTAAATATGCCGAAGATAGAATAGGGAGGTTTTTATAGGTTCCGGCTGAAAGGTCGTTAATGGAGACCACCCCCCCCCCCCACCCCGGGCCATTGTGCGGTGTGTTTGACTACCAGGCTCAGTTCCACCGTCGTAACCATAATCCAGATGCGGTGAAGTACCCGCCGGCTGGCGCTTGTGTTAACTGCCAAACTCTAAAAATACGTAAATCTATATAAATAAAAATGTAAATATTCGTTCAACTGCTTTGACAGTTCTGATACAACGTTGTATTATACATATGTCACAACTGTGAGCGGTAAAAAAGATAAACATTATAGATATGTAAAAACACAGATTTTTAATATTTTCATTACTATAGAGTGACGTATAAAGAGATATAGAGAGGTATATAGATATAGGTATATAGAGGAGAAAGATAGAGAAATAAAGAGTTTTATATATATATGCATAGAGAGGCAGATAGAAAATCAGAGAGGGAAATATAATTTGTATGTGTGTACCTACTTCATACAAATTACAAAAAAAAAAAAAATTGATTTTGGCATTGCAACGCATGCCGGGCATTAGTTAGTACGTTATATATAGGGACCGGAAAAATTCGCGGGTTCAATGACCTGCAGGATGAACTCCATAGTTCTACATACACTCGGTCAAATGCTACCCACTCATTGGCTGCTGTCTTGTGAAACATCCCAACGTAGCAGCCTGTGATTTGATAAAGCTTTGGCCGGGTGTTTCTCATTGGCCCAGAGTCATTCAGGTGAGTTGTAAGCCAATAGCAGAGGCAGCACTGAGGTATATAGATTTGTATTTTAGCCTATCGCGAAATGAATTCGCGAATTTTTCCGGTCTCTAGTTATATATAAAGTTGTGTCCCTAAATATTTATTTTAAGTTAGATATTTTTCTGCGAAAATATATCAAGACTAACTGTGTTAAAACACTGTAGCAAAAACTGTGTTTCGTTATTTGTTTAGTTTGTTTCGTGTCTAATGTTGGCCAGAGATTAGAGAAAGTTACAGATGGAGCATGAGCTCTGAGCACTGTGGCCAGTTTGTTCACGTAAGAAGATGGCGGCCATTTGTTTATATAGTATATAGAAATGTAGTTTACTACATACTCTTGTACACAATCATTTTTCTCGAGTCAACAGTCTTTATTTGTTTAATATTCATTCATTTTTCCACCACCATACATACATCACTTAAGAGAAAATGCGATTTTCTTCACGGAACAATATAGCGGTGACCTGCTTCCCCCTTACGTCCCCTGGCTTCAGCAGAGATACCTACAAACTGTGTTTATGCTCCATCTGTAACTTTCTCTAATGTCTGACTGTTGGCACACGAATCAGAAACACTCAATGCGGAAGAAAAACACTATTAACAACAGTGCGTAACATCAACTCACTGTGGAAGTTTAACAAACTTACCAATGACAATCGGTGATTTGAATCGTCCCTTAGAGACTCGCACCAAAGCACATACAAAAACAAGTAATATACAAAGTGAGTCTGAATTCGACTGATGAAATTCGCTGCGAGTTCATCACAACAAAATAAGTTGAAAACATGCGCATGACGTATGTTGCAAAAATTCTCTCCAAAACTGATTTATAGCTTTAGGTTGGAGGTTGAAATTCACTTTTATTGTAAATATTAGAGAAAATATTTAGGATGGAATACTGAACGTTTGCACTATGTTTAATTGTGTGATCATCTATATATCCGAGACTAGCTGAAAGTTAAAACGCTGTAGCATCGTCTTTGTTTCGTGATGGGGTGAGTTTATTTCAGGTGCATGTCTACTGTTACATCACCAATCACAGTAATTCAGCGCGAAAGAAAACACGTCCTGAGTGGCTCGGTCAAACAAGGCTAACTACTTCTTTCGCAGATGGCCGCCAATCATAAGGATGAAACCGCTGGTGCGTCCAGGTTTTTTTTCGCAAAAAATACCTGCCACTACCAATAAGGAAACCTCAACAAAGAAAATTACCGAATCAGAGGTGAACAAGTTGAGACGTCTCACCAGTCAGCCTTTTACCGAGGAATTTATTTCTATTTTGACGTGATAACGTCTTGTAAATCGATGATCGCCGGCTGCACGCACTAAAAAGCATGACTCATTGTCACGTTCCACCTGAGCCGAGCGTGCAAGTACCGGCCAACCACCGAGCGAGAAAATCTTCTATAATATCACACAGGTAAAGGCTAACTAATTGTTAGGGACCGGAAAAATTCGTGGTTTCGATGGCCTTCAGGATAGACTGCACATTCCCCTGTACACTCGGGCAAACAACCCAAGTTCATTGGCTGCTGAATTGTAAGCCGTCTCATCTGGTTTGTCTGTGATTCGATCCTTCTTTGGTTGAGAGTTTATAACTGGTTGAGATTCGTCAAAATGAACAGTAAGCCAATAGAAAAATCATCTTAAAGTTATATGTATTTGAATTCTAGCCTATCGCCGAAGGAATTCGCGAATTTTTCCGGTCTCTACTAATTGTTTGTGATTGTATTTAAACAAATTATTTGAATTAAACGTGCAAAAACTGTAAATAAAATTTGAAAATTAAAAAAGTATGCAAATTTTCATTAACTAATGTTTTTTCATGACGTTCTCACGTAAAATTATCGTCCGTAAACCGACTTTACAGACAACCCCCTTATTTTTTTATTTGGTCCATACTTGCAGGCCGCACGGTGCGAGTTCGGGAGGTAACGGAACGAGGATCTCCGCGGGCGGAGATTGACGCGGCGCGACAACTCGACGCGGCGCTGTTGTTATTGACGACTCCGGCGTCTTCAATCTCGGGGGGCTCCCCGTCCCGTGGTTCGGCAAGAAGCGTGGGAACAAGAGAGTGGGAGGGGGGTTAAAATATATGTCCCCTTTCTGCCCGCACATTTCATCCGCGACGGTAATTCCGCGCGACGTCTTCCCCTCCCCCCTCCTCTCCCCTTCCAACTCCTTCACCCTTCACTCTACGACAGCCGCTAGTAGCAAACAAAAAAAAATAAAATAGGAAGAAGCTCGCGCGAGGCGCAATTTGACGCAGATGGCGCGGCGGTACTTTGTCTCCGCTCGCGGTTACCCCCCCCCCCCCCTTGACGTGACGTAGGCGCGTAAACCCCCCTCCCACTCCCCTTCCTACTCCGCGACACGGTGAAATATTAAGGCATTGTTCGCCTGTAAACTCCCGCCTGTTGCCGCCGCGGAGATGTGGATGACGCGCCAGTAGAGAAACAAACAAAAAAAAATCTCACATCCCGGGAGAAAACTCGTACTTCGCGCAAGGCGGGGAAGCACTCGAAATTTTGAGGATTCCGACAGCTGAGTAAAATGACATAGATGATTCTTAAACAAATTCATATCCATGGTATAGCTAGCAGCATTGCCTTCAAACCTGAAGTTTCAGTTAATGCGTTCGATTCTCCTTATCGGTAGAGCCACGTTTATCTCTGCGAATTCATTTTATAGCAAAGACTTTAAGCACTTATACATCCTCTTCACGTTGATGATTGGTAGAGACCGGAAAATTTCGCGTATTCATTTCACGATATGCTAGAATCCAAACCACTGTACCTTTATATTGCTTCTGTGATTGGCTTTCAGTTTATCTGAAGGACTTTGAGCCAATGGAAAACCTTCAATCAAAAAAGTATCGAATCGCAAGCGTCCCAGTTGAAGGGTGTCACGAGTCAATAGCCAATGAGCAAGTGGCATATGCCTGAGTGTGTAGGGGGTTGTGGAGTCTATCCTAGAGGTCATCGAAAGCGCGAATTTTTCCAGTCTCTAATGATTGGATTTCGTTGTTCTTGGCGTCTCAGAAACAGCTGTAAACAAGGAGAAGTGGTTACCCAATCACGTCTGAAATTTTGATCGACCAGTGAGCTTGATAATTCATAGGCAAGTCGAGTCTAGCCTAGAGTGAGATGGGTCTCTCTAATCGTAGCCCGCTCTGCACCACCAGACCCGCGGCAGCCACAGAAGGCGAATCGGCCTGAACGGAAGTCTAGCGGAAAACTTTCACGTTATCTTCCCTTCATCTCCGGTAAAAGTAATTAAGAGTCCGTTCGTTTATCATCCTTCGGGAGTTGGGTGTGGAGGAGCAGAAGAAGGGGAAAAAAATAAAAGGAAGCGGACAATTTCGCAGTTAACTTGGCGCAGATTAAAGACTGCGCCGGGGAAGTTGGGGGCTTATCGTCGGATGTGACGCGCCTTGGTAAGTATCCCCGGAGGTGGTCCCGCCAGCCCATGTTTACCAACCCCCTGCGTGAGAGAGAAAAATATCCCCTCAGGGTACACTGTTAGTAGAGGCAAGTATCTTCTGCAGAAATACATCGAAACCAACCGTGTGTTGAAAACATTGTAGCATCGTCTGTGTTTCGCGACTGCCTGGTGCTCCTTCAGATACATGTCTCATCTCAGCATACGAAGCGCAGGAATTTTGTGCGGAGGCAATATCGTCCTGATTGGCCTGGTGAAAAGTGGCGATGGCTCCTTTTTCAGTCGACCGCCAATCACAACGAAGGAACTGTTGGCGCAGGCGCGCCTTATTGCTAGGGACTAGAGAAATGGGCGTTTTCATCGACTTCCAGGATAGACTTCACAGTCTCCTGTGCACTCGGGCAAATGTCGCCTGTTCATTGGCTGCCGACTGGTGAGACGACTCAACGTGCTAGCCTGTGATTCAGTAATTCTTTAGTTGGAGGTTTCTCATTGGCCAGCAGTATTTCGTATAAACTGTGTGCCATTGGTGGAAGTAGCTTAGTAGCATTCATAGAGACCGGAAAAATTCACTTTAAATTTTGCTGATTCCGTACTGGACCACAGTTTACCTGAAGGACTCTGAGCCAATGAGTAACCATTATCGAAAGAAGTATTGAATCACGAGCTTCCTAGTCTATTGGTGGGTGGGGGGAGGAGGTGAACAGCCTCTGAGTGTGTCTAGTGCTTGTGCATCACCTGTCAGAGTTCTTATTTTGTTTGTTGTTGTTATGTTGTTGGTTGTAGGTTGAGCCGAAATTCACTTTATGCTTAATTAGCTACCGAGAGGTTTTTCAAAAACGTTTATCGGCAGGCATTGAGTATTGAAGTGGATTATTTACAATTGATAAATAAAGCAATTTATGTCTAATATTTCGTTCCGAGAAATTTTTTTAAATGATATTTCTCCCCTTTCTGAACGCAAGCTCCAGTGACTTCATAAATTTGCGGTTAAATTTACTAACAAGCAAGGTTTAAAAACTTCAAAGGTTGTTGTGGCATTGTTACACTACAGAAGTCTAACTTGCATGCTGAGGAAAAATCTGCGTCGATAGCAACAGCAACCCCATGTCAGAAGAGATATCTAGTCACGTGCAAAAACTTGTCACGATGAAACCTTGCGTTAATTGAAACCAACCAGAAAGTCACAGCGGCCAAATGTGAGACTAGTAGCAGAAGCAATAAAATGGTTGAAAGAGTTTTTTTTTTAATTTTAACCTATGACGAGAAGAATCCGCAGATTTTTTTTTCCGTGCTCTACATTTTGCGGATTATTGTGGTTGCATGGTAGACTGCAAAAATGTATAACTTTGAATCACTTTGATGATAGTATAACAATTCTCTTGACACTTCTCATCTACGATTATGGGCCCATCAAAAAATTCAGCGAACAGTAGAGTGATCGAAACATATCGATCAACTAATAAAAAAAAGGGGGTGTTTCTGAATTACGAATTCAGCCAATAGGAACTCAGACGAAGGTAGAATGCACGCAGGCCTGTTAATTTTAGCCTGGCACTAGTTGAATCGCGGAATTTCCGGGTCTCCAGCCGAAAAGTCAACCTCTGCGTGTCTCTCTCTCTCTCTCTCTCTCTCTCTATCCATCTCTCTCTCTCTCTCTATCCATCTCTCTCTCTCTCGGTAGGTACGTCCATCTGCAGAGTTCCATCGAGGCAGTCGAGCACCCTCGAAGATCGCGAAGTGGTGTTCCTCAAGTGCAGAGCACTCTGCCCCCTTGACCACCCCTGCAAACATGTTCGAGACGAAAGAGCCCTCACAGCCACCCGCCCTCCATCAGCCCGGGGACAAGAGTTCCCGCGGTCTGGCCGAAGAGCCCCGATGTTAAACCTCGCCCCGTTGGGTCCTGCGGCGAGGCCGTGTGTTCTGGAGGAGGGGGGAGTGGGGTAAGGGGTGATGCTGGGATTAAACCTCTTCGCTCCTTCCCTTTCGACTCTCCACGCGTCTCCTCATCCGGAGGGCATAGGTTCCCATTGGCGGGCTCTGGAGTTTCCCGAGGCGTTTGGGCCAATCACCGGGTCCGGTAGCAACTTCCTCCTCACCCCCCCCCCCCTTTTTTTTCTTGCCCCTGGCGAGCTGGCACGCACGCGCGCGCTAGGATTTTGGAACTACTGTAGTGACCCCTGCGCTGTACTCCACAAAATCGTCTGGGTTTTGAAGAAAAATATTGGTTTGTTCTTGTTTTTTATTTTTGTTTTTTCCTGTCCCGAAGCCCACATGAATCATCAATGTGATGCAATCACTTAGTGATTGAAATTTTCGGTAACTATTATTGTCATGCTAGTGAACAAAAAATATTCTATCAAACTACTTTTTCACACTTCTTGGTGGATTCAGATATAAGAACTATAAAACTTAAATATGAGAATTTTTGTCATGTTTAGCTTTATAAATAGGGGCAGGATTTTTTTACAAAAAAAAATATCTGTACGCTGATTAGACTGCACTGTGGTATACCTCCGCCAGCTGTTTCTCACTTATGATTGGCGGCCGTCTGCAAGAGAAGCCATCGCCTTATTTGGTCGGGCCATTCAGGACGCGTTTGCTTCCGTACTAACTGGCTGTTATTCGTGTGCCAACAGCAGAAATTCACCTGAAAGAAACTCAACCAATCACGGAACACAGACAGTGCCACAATGTTATAACTAGAGACCGGAAAAATTCGCGGGTTCAATGACCTCCAGGATAGACTCCAATTTCCTCTACACACTCGGGCAAATGCCAACTGTTCATTGGCTGCTGACTTGTGAGTCGTCTCGACTGGGTGTCGTGTGATTCGACACTTCAATGAGTGAGGGTCTCTAATTGGCCCTCATTCCTCCAGATTAACAGTGAACCAATGACATAAGCAGCACTAAAGTATAATTATTTGAATTTTAGCATAACACGAAATGAACCCGCGAATTTTTCTGGTCTCTAGATAACACTCAGCTAGTCTCGAAATCTTTTCGCGAAAAAATACGGGCTTCTGCGTATACGTCTGCTCCACTTTGACCATTGGCCTATGGTAAATTTCCACGCCCTTTACGACCCCGAGACAGTTGTGAACTGGGAGAATCAGCTTGGCCCAATCATGTTCGGCCGAGAACAAAGAATTAAAAGCCTTTGGTTTGATAATAGGCTGATGCGCGCACTTAAGTGGATGGCTTGAGTATACACATTGGAATGGAGTCTTACCTGAAGCGAAAATAGAACCCGTGAAATACACGTAGCACCAGCCAATGATGACATTTCTTGTTCTTGAACGCATACAAATATGTGCAATAATTCAGTTTTTTGACCGAATGAAATTCAAAATGTTTAAGTTTTCTACGAGAAGGAAAAATATTCCTATTTGTTATAAAATTAACATTTTTTGTACATTACTATTTTTAGCTATGTCGTGCACTTGATAAGTATATGTGTGCCTCTTTAATACATATAAAACTTTGAATTATTTTTTTTAGCAATTTAAATTTTACAGCACATTAGTAGAATCCTATAAAATACGTATTATTATGTTTATTATTATTGGTTACATGCTATGATATTGACCATTATGCACTTGGTGGGTAATTTTAAATTCTCCAGTAGACATAGAACCAATACTAAATTCCTCAGCTAAATTTATTCGACCATATGCAATCCGGACAGAAGGTAAAATGTGTTAGAAACCAATGAAAAAATTATTTTACTGGTCTCAGCACAATTTTATGGCATCTCCGCTAATGCCAGAAAATAAACGAGCAATTTCAAGTGTCTCTACATTATGAGTATTCTTCTTTTGGCTTTGTTTACATGCACATAATGAAGGAAAGTGCACTGTGTGTACTGTAAGCGAAGATTGCATCAATCCGCTTATTCAGTTTGTAAACGATGCATGTCTGAACATATGGGACTAAGAAGGATTCTTCTTTCACCGCTATCGCCAGCAACCTCGCCTTATGGCTTGAGGAAATGTAGGGGCTTTACGTAACTGTTACAAACCACTAGCACGCCGACTGAATTTCTAGCCTTTATTCGAGCGAATGGGGAGGATCAGTACCTCACGTTTCTCTCTATCTCTCTCTCGCTCTCTCTCTCTCCCCTCCATTCATGCCCTTAAATACGCTTTTGCCACTAGCGGCAACCGCCCCGGGCTACGCGACTACCAAGGCTTCGCACCAGCACTTTTCATTTTTGTTTTCCTTGTGCATCTTGTGTTATGTACGAAAATAGGGGCCTAAATGATTGTTTTTGTTAAAAGTATTTTACATAAAGTGCTGTTCTATTCTCTTTCATTTCCAATAGAGTTTTCATGATTTTGTATTTAAACAAAAAAAAACATTTAATTTTTCACTGTCTGATATAACGACACAATTTCACCGGAATTTTTTTATCGTTAATTATAAATTGTTGATTGGAAAAGAAAATCCAAATTTCTTTAGATAAATTATTGAGACCATCGTTGGAATTTTAAGTTCCATGTCGGCCTTAAAAATAGCCTTGTTTCGAAGAGTTTTTTTATATATAATTTTCCGGGAGTGGGCCTTGAATACCCCATTTCTCTGGGTGTTGACCGACACCGGGGCCCCCTCCCCAAAAACACCGGAACCCCTGCCAGTGGCTCTCTGCGGTCCGCCGGAAGATGGGCGGGGAAGAGCGGTCCGGGTTTTGCAACGGCGCTGCTCGCATCGAAGAACAACTCTGCGGTCGGGAGGCGAGCGGCTGCCCTCTGATGCGGCTCCGCTCGAACAGTCCTGCCAACTGCCACCCTCTTCAGAGCGGCCCTGCCTGTGTGCTGGTCTCAGCTGCTGCGGGGGTGAGCCAGTGTTTCCTCCCTTCAGGGGCCGCTGTTCGCCAGGCTCGCGGTCCGAAACCAACATCAACCGAAGACAGGACCTTTCCTGCCAGAGGAAACAAGTCTTTGAAAGATTTGTGCAGTGGTAGTGCATGACTTGATAATAGCTTTTGGACATACGCCATTGCTAAGCACGTGTATGACTGTAGAATAAAACTACAAAAAAACACAAAAGGACGAAAACACAAATTAAGCAAAAAAAATTGCTGTTGTCAGGATGTAAACACCACACAATACGGTATTTTTGTGCTGTCATCATTTGCGGATTTTTTTTTTTTCGTTATGTTAGTCCATTTTTCTTTGTTTTCTTTGTTTGTTGATCATATTCCTGTTGTGGAGTATTGTGTGGTGTTTATATCCTGACAACAGCAATTTTTTTGCTTAGTTTGTGTTTTTTGTCATTTGTGTTTTATTGTAGTTTTCTTCTGCAGACATACATGTGCTTAGCAATGGCGTATGTCCAAAAGCTATTATCAAGTCAGAGGAAACAAGTCTTGAAAGATCGCTCTATTTATTTTTTCTCTCAACTTCATTCCGCTGGCGACTTTTCTTCATCCCTATCCTCAGACCTACAGCCAAATCTTTCTTTTCATCTTCTTTTGACGTGATAACGTCTTATAAATTGATGAACGCCGGTTGCACGCACGAAAAATTTTCACGTTCCGCCTGAGCCGAGCGTGCAAGAACCGGCCAACCACCCTGCGAGAAAAACATTCTATAATATCAAATAGGTTGAGGCGGGCTTTTTAACTAATTGTACGTGATTGTATTTAAACAAATTGTTTGAATTAAATTTGCAAAAAAAATGTGTAAATAATATTTGAAAATTAAAAAGTATGTAATTTTTCATCAAGTTTCGCGGCGTATCTCATGTTGCGGCAGTCGCCCGCCAACTCTGCACCTGCACGTGTCCTTGCTCTCGTTCATAACAGTATTATAGTTGATAATTTTCAGTAAATTCACTAAAGCCAGATACCTTTTATTATTTTAAAAATTAGGATTATTTTAGACATGGGATAAATCCCGGGGGGGGGGGGGTTGAAATAAAGAAGCCCCTTACTAAGGAGACTTCCTTGCGCTTGCAAGGTCGCGACTGTGAAACGGGGTTCATAAACGTCAAAACTATGTTTCATGGAAAACTTTATGCTTATTTTAAAGTTTTCTGCTTATTACATGCATATAGACCAAAATATGTGCAGTGTACTATGACTAGAGACCGGAAAAATTCGCCGATTCATTTCGCGATAGGCTAGAATCCAAACTAGTTCAACTATATGCTACTTCAGTGATCGGACGACAGTTTACCTGAATGACCCTAAGCCAATGAAGAATACTCAACAAAAAAAACAGCGATTCACGAGCATGCCAGTTGACAGGTGTCATGGATTAGTAGCCAATCAGAAAGTGTAATTTTCATAAGTACATGAAGAAACGTGGAATCTATTCTAGAGGTCATTGAAACCGCGAATTTTTCCAGTCCCTAACCATGACTCGTGTCGGTTAAAACCCACGTCATAACTCTCCCCCCCCCCCCTAACTCAGCCCCCAGCGAATTTCTGCGGGCCCCCCTTGCGAATCCTAAATAATTGCGCCCCTAATCAAGAGAGTTCCCGTTTCGTAAACACGAAACGCGTCGCGGCAAACAAGAAGGTCCTTGAGCTCACGTAAACAGCAAGCAAATGTCACCGGGAAAGGACATCCACTGCTGTCTGGCGGCATTGATCACCCCAACACGAAGTAGAATAGTAGTATATAATAGGGCATCCGAGATCAGGGTTCAGGGTGTGGTGCCGGTGCCGGTGTCCGCCATCTTGGATTGTGACGTCACGTCGGCCATCTTGGATGGTTGTGACCTTGACCTTTGACCTTGACCTTGAATTTGATCCTCAAAAATCGCCAAAATCCGCCAAAATTGGGCAAAATGTGCCCAAAATTCCTCAAAAATCGCCAAAATTTCCATTTCTGTGGAAAAAAGTTCCGCCAAAAAATCTCAAAAAATTCCACAAATTAAAAATTTCTCATTTCGAGGGAAAAATTTCCCGTTTCGAGGGAAAAATTCCCGTTTTTAGTCCTTAAAAATCCCAGCGGCTGAAAATTCCTAAAACTGGCTTAAGCATCCTTAACTCAAGCCTCAGTTAAGCCATTTCTAGGAATAAGGATACCATGACCGCCATCTTGGATTATGTCGTCACCGTTGCAATTTTCGTTACGGCCGCCATCTTTAACTTTTTTATTTATTATCCGATTTTAATGAAATTTTTTTTAAAAATTATAAAAAAAATTAAATAATAAAATTTTTAATAAAATATTTAAAAAACAAACTTTTACGACACGGAGTTCGGAGTCCTCGGTTCGAACCCGGTGAGGCCAAAAAAAAATTAAAAATGGCGACCGATCCTCCTCCCGTGGTGACTTTTGGCAGACTGACTCCCACCACTTTTCTTAAAGCATATATATATCGTCACCTAGTATGACGTCATGTCCGCCATCTTGTCTTCGATGCTGGAAGCCATCATCATCATTGTATCGTCGACGAGAGTGCGCTGACACCATGTTAGTTTAGTTCGTATCCGCTAGAGTGCAGTAATCATTTATTATTACTGTGACACCCGCCATCTTGAAATATGGCCGCCATCTTGAAAATCCGTAATTATTTAGCTAGAAATTCGGGAAAAATTCCAAAATTCATTAAATAAATCACTCATTAACTTACATATTGATTCGATCCGCTCCAGTCCTTGGTTCGATCCCTGAATGATGCAAAACATTTAATTTTATATAAAAAATAATAATTTCAATAAACCATGTTCAAAATTCTTAAAGAGACTTTAAATCCTCTACTACCATCATCCTATCAGACACCAAGACCACCATATTGGAAATTCGTAATTGTAATGCTAGAGATTCGGGAAAAAGTTCAAAATTCATTAAATAAATTTGTAATCTATATACTGATTCATTAGATCGACTAAGGTCCTTGGTTCGATCCCTGGCCGATACAAAACAACTTTAATTTTAAAAAAGTACCAGAAAAGTGTCAGGTTCGAGAAATAAAACACCTCAAAGTCTTTTACAAACATAATATTTATTACACAATTTCTATCCTACTACAGAATCACTTGCGAAAGCCAACAACAATCTTATAAACATTTAGCCCTGCATAGACGTGCAACGACTACTTCTTAGCTCCAAATGGCTCCCAAAGCTCCAACAGCCTCCAAATGCTTAACACAGCTCCAAATGGCTCCAAATGCTCCAAACGGCTCCAAATGCTCCAAATGTCTCCAGCAGCTCCAAATGCTTGGCAGCTCCAAATGCTTCAAAAGGCTCCAAATGCTCCAACAGCTCCAAAAAAAGGCTCCAAATGCTCCAATAGCCTCCAAATGCTTAACACAGCTCCAAATGGCTCCAAATGCTCCAAACGGCCTCCAAATGCTTGACAGCCTCCAAATGCTTAACACAGCTCTAAATGGCTCCAAATGCTCCAAACGGCCTCCAAATGCTTGACAGCTCCAAATGTCTCCAGCAGCTCCAAATGCTCCAACAGCCTCCAAATGCTTAACACAGCTCCAAATGGCTCCAAATGCTTGACAGCTCCAAATGCATAACACAGCTCCAAATGGCTCCAAATGCTCCAAACGGCCTCCAAATTCTTGACAGCTCCAAATGTCTCCAGCAGCTCCAAATGCTCCAACAGCTCCAAAAAAGGCTCCAAAAGCTCCAACAGCCTCCAAATGCTTAACACAGTTCCAAATGGCTCCAAATGCTCCAAACGGCCTCCAAATGCTTGACAGCTCCAAATGTTTCCAGCAGCTCCAAATGCTCCAAATGCTTGACAGCTCCAAATGCTTCAAAAGGCTCCAAATGCTCCAAATGCTCCAAACGGCCTCCTAATGGCTCCAACAGCTCCAACAGCCTCCAAATACTTGACAGCTCCAAATGTTTCCAGCAGCTCCAAATGCTCCAAATGGCTCCAACAGCCTCCAAATGCTTAACACAGCTCTAAATGGCTCCAACAGCTCCAAAAGACTCCAAATGCTTCAAAAGGCTCCAATTGCTCCAAGAGCTCCATCTTCAATTGGTTCCAACTGATTCCTATTACTTTTATCGAACTTGGCATGATTACTAACATGTCTTTATCAGTATACATTTTGACTGGCAGTGGTAACGTTTTTTTACACCTTTAAGTTATAAGTTTTATTTAGAAATCAGATTTCGATAAATGATAGCTTCCATCTGGAAAGAAAATATATTAATTTATCTTCAAGTTTATACACATACATTTAATTTAATCCATTATTGTATGTAGCCAGCTTCCCTCAGTTCTTTGAGTATGAAGGATATTTCTTTAATGTTCGAATAGTTTCCTGCACAAAGCGATCCATGTAGTAGTCGTAGCCTGTTAACCAATATGTTAGGATCTTCCCATGAGGTATAATCAATCTCTTCTGCTGCCTTCATCATCCTTGCATGTTTATAATAAATATTATCTCTGGTGTTTATCGTTTTAACACCAACCACAAGGTCACTTTCGTCATCTTGCCAGTGATTATCACAAGCTTGATCAGGATAATTTATTTTATTACGCCGTTTCCATCGTTTTGGTCTCAAACCACCATCACAGTCTTCGCTCTTGCATGCTTTTGGTGCTTCAGTACAGTACTCAATCATGTCAGCCTCAGATGTGTCACCACAATCTTCAATCATGCCAGCTTCTGATGTGTCACCACAGTCTTCAATCATGTCAGCACCACAAACTTGATCAGGATAATTTATTTTATTACGTCGTTTCCATCGTTTTGGTCTCAGACTGCCATCACAGTCTTCGATCTTGCCTGCTTTAGGTGTTTCAGTACAGTACTCAATCATGTCAGCCTCAGATGTGTCACCACAATCTTCAATCATGCCAGACTCAGATGATTCATCAAAGTCTTCGACCTTGTAAGCTTCAGGTGGTTCTCCATCTTTCACATTTTCATGGAGACGACTAGATATTGGAGTAAATATATTTTCATTTCTAATGTGGTTACAACTTCCTTCGTTTGTTTTAAATTTTAAATTATTATCTTGATCTAGATCAGTAATTTTAGCATTAGCTTTTTCGCCTTCGTTCCTCTTCCGCGATGTTGTAGCCCAGTCTTCGTTATCTTTATTCATCTTAATTGTACAGGTCTTGTAATGTCTATCCAAGTAATATCTTCTACCAAAGGATTTCTGACACTGACTGCAATGAAATGGTTTTTGACAAGGACCCAAATTACACTCGCTTCTCTCATGTCGTTTAGCATTCTTTCTCAAGGTAAACACCTTGCTACAGTATCTACAGTGATGACGTTTTGATACAGCAACAAATCCCGTTTCAGGATTCATATTAGTTATTGAGACTAATGCCAGATGCAAACTAAGAGTTTTAAATTAGATATGTTACTTAAATAGAATTTTTTAATTATTTCATCAGCGAAAATTAATTTATCTCATTCAAAGGTACTTGTTGCAAGTAGTTCTGCTTTTCAACAACAGATGTCGCCACATGTTACTTGCAGGTAAATAATATTTAGTTCTTTTATGCGGGATGCGGGATGCTCACTAACGATCGCAAAAGAAGGATGGCTTCGCTAGACTCCAAGGAGAAGGAAGTTCGTCCATCCTGTTAGTGCTTCTTAGATTTCTCAGAGATTATTTGACTGAGTAATGATATTTTTTTTTAAATTTCCACCTGATAAAAATATTACAAGTGCTGATTTATTGGCAGAATTTCAATAATTAAATGCGACCTTGAATAAAAAATGACATGACTCATTAAGTAAAAAATTCTTCATGCAGAGATCAATTCCTCATCAGTAACCAGAAGCACTCGGAGAAAACCATCAGATGTCTAGTCAGGAATAATCAGAAGCACCCAGAGAAAACCATCAAAATATTGTCAAGAATAATCAGGAGCACACGGAGAAAACTACCATAATATTGTCAAGAATAAACGGGAGCACACGGAGAAATCCACCATAATATTGACAAGAATAATCAGGAGCACACGGAGAAAACCACCGCAAGTTTTCTTTGATATCATAAAATTTCAGGAAAAAATAATACTAAAAGTGAAAATAAATTAATAAAAAATTTAAAAAAAATAAAATAAAAAAAATACATAAATATATTCTGCTAGCTTGTGAACTTCTCATTGTTGAACAAAGATAGAGTATAAATGTTATAGTTAAAATAATCTGTTTGTTAAAGTAATAAACATATTTGAATTAATGAGTGCAAGTAAAAGTAAATTTATCAATTAAATTGTAGATTTCATTTCACTCCTTTGTATCCATACATAATAATGATAATTCAATAAAAATTATTCAATTTTATTTATAAAATTATGCAATCATTCCATTAATGTTTTGTTATGACGTTGTCTCGTTAAACTATCGTCCGTAAACCGACTTTACAGACAACCAATTTTTTTTTTTGTAAATGGAACAGAAATATGCATGTAAAATTGCAGATATTTGTAAATTTGTACTTCTACATGAAAACAACAAAATTATGTTCGCAGTAATACCTTTGAATATATATATATATATATATATATATATATATATGTGTGTGTGTGTGTGTGTGTGTGTGTGTGTGTGTATATACATATATATATTCAAAGGTAATACTGAGTTCGGATTCTTACACGTTAAAAGTAATAAAACAAAATAAATTCCAAGTACAGAGTACTCGATTATCTTTTCCACGGTTTAAAATAAATTATGCATGAATGAAATATAAAAAACTATCCAATTATGCGCCGATTTTTGTAAGAAATATTCAGTATGTAATAATAACCATATCCATGTGTTGAACAAAGTTACAATATCTTTCTCATAACATTTCAAACTATTTATTGGCATCTGATTTCCAAAGGAATCTTTTGTAAAAGTACAAAAAAAATTTTTGTATGTGGATCTTAATTGATGGCAGGCAAGTGGTGTGTTTGTTTCACGTAGGAATCAGTAAATTACCATAACATGATTACGACCAGGTTTAACTGTCTTACGTTTAGCTAGTTGGCGTAATCTAGCAGACTTTAATAACCTTAAAATAAGGGCGAATTCTCGTAGAAGCTATCTTCCGAACTAATTTCGAGGAAAAACGTTGCGTAAGAACACGCTAACTAGCTCTACTTTAACCCCCCCCCCCCTCCTTTTTTTCCCCATCCTTTTTATTCCCCCAATTCGTGGAAACGTAATTTATTCTGCGCGTTCCGGCAGTTACCTGCTGTCGGAATAACACGCGACATCAATTAAAAACGATCCCGTTACCTGAATATAAAATGATGCTCTCTAATTGCCTCCGGCATAACATAATGTAATGTAAAACAGGGTGAGTTGGCGCAGTCGCTGTAGTTGTTTTGCTGCTCGCTAGATGTCACTACAAGTGAGTTGGGAGCGCTCGGACGGTATACGGCTTAGACTTAGCCGCGCTTACTACACCTTAACTCGCTCTTATATGCGGTAATACTGAATATTTATGTCTAACCCTTGACTTTTCGTTTCATTACTCTTTAAACGAATAATTCACTAACACGCTGATATTTATGATTATAAAAACCACTTATCATTTTCATTTTTATCGAAAGTTATTTCTGAATGCATTATTTGCTATGTTTGTTTTTGTGTATTAAGGGCGCCTATTTTCAGGGACAGATGACGCGAAATTCCTGTCTTAAATGTTATTCTTAAACTTAGGTTGTTCTCTGAAATACTTATTTTGTTCAAAACGTTCATGTTACAAAACCTAGATTGGAAAATCTGTCTGCGTGAATAGCTGGTAGGTACGTAGAAGAAATATAAGTGAGCGATTCTTTCAGTACTCGCCACAGATGTGTAACATCTAGAGACCTGAAAATTCGCGAGTTCATTTCATGTTATGCTAAAATTCAAATAATTATACCCTAGTGCTGCTTCTGCCATTGGTTCACGGTTAATCTGGAGGACTGAGGGCCAATTAGAGACCCTCACTCATAGAAGTGTCGAATCACAGGCCACTCAGTCGAGACCCCTCACAAGTCAGCAGCCAGTGAACAGTTGGCATTTTGTAGAGGATATTGGAGTCTATCCTGAAGGTCATTGAACACGCAGATTTTTCCGGTCTCTAGTAACATCTAATCTCGGTAAAGAACAAATCAATGTTTCAAATACACTTTTAATTCTTTAAAATAATGCCGAGCGTGTGATAAACATACTCATTTTGAGTTTCCAACTACAAAACTTACAAATAAAATATTTTTTTGCAAAACTCCGCTACCCCGGAGAAACCCCCAGATGGCCTCCGCATGGGCAGACCTAAGAAAAGAAACGGGCTCCACATTTGGAAGCCACCCTGAAAATATTTTTTTTACAACCCACCGTCTCTTTGGTAGCCTGACTTGTTGCAATGGATTGTATTACCTACCAGACAAATGCCGCCATCTGCCTGTGACAATCCGCCTTGGAGGAGCCGGGGCGCGAACCCGGATCCTACAAGTCACAAGGCAGGCGCTCTACCCCAGAGCCAGAGTGGTAGAGCGGCGATCTGCAGTTTTCCTAATACTGATAAGAAGGTACCGGAAAAATTCGCGGGTTCAATGACCTCCAGGATGAACTCCATAGTTCTGCGTCCACTCGGTCAAATGCCACCCACTCATTGGCTGCTGTCTTGTGAGACGTCCAAGCGTAGCAGCCTGTGATTCGATAAAGCTTTGGTTGGGTGTTTCTCATTGGCCCAGCGTCATCCAGGTGAGCTGTGAGCCAATAGCAGAGGCAGCACTGAGGTATAACTATTTGTATTTTAGCCTATCGCGAAATGAATTCGCGAATTTTTCCGGTCTCTAAGTATGACGAGAGCTAAGATGTCACACACAAGAAATTGCGAGCGAGTATTCCAATGCTTGCCAGTGATGCGTAAACATGTGAGCTCGGTAACCAGTAAACTCGTGAGTTCTCGTGTTGTTCGTGTTGCAAATAAACTAATGTTACGAAACTCGGCCAAAAAAATTTATCGCAGAATTATTTAAAATAATTACTAGCGTGATAAATAAACTGATGAATAAAAAAAAATTGGTTGTCTGTAAAGTCGGTTTACGGACGATAGTTTAACGTGACAACGTCATAACAAAACATTGATGAAATGATTGCATACTTTTATTTTTATTTTCACTCATTAATTCAAATATGCTTATTACTTTAACGAGGATATTATTTTAACTATAACTTTTATATACGTTTGCTATTTAACTTCTTCCAAATTGTGTTATTCTGTTAAGGATAGGACGATGATAGGAAAGGTAGGAAACGAATGGGAGTGTTTCAAGTTTAATTTTCCTTCGAAAAAGTCAAATCGATGGTTGTTCCAATCGAGTGGAAGAGAGATAGATGCGGCGCAAGCGTACAATGAGCGTAATGGGACACAACGTAACGGGACAATGTGCGTTACGGGACACTTTTTCGTGCGTGCAGCCGGCGTTCATCGATTTATTAGACGTTGTCACGTCAAAAATTTACACTTTCAAGTTGATAAATATATTCGCGTACAACTTACAAAAGTAATAAAATAAATATATATATAATTTAATAACAAGGGTTTTGTTTTCATACCCATTCCTAGTTGTTTGGTTTGTCACAACACGGCAATATTACAGAGTTAATGTCAAGAGGATATTTTCTGGTAATTTCGGGACTTATTTTCGGCGTGACCACGCGAGCGGGGAACACAGAACACTCGTGCAGAGCGCGGGCCGGCCGCGGTAACAGGTGCGCGGGCGCTGCAGCTGCAGCTGCGTAGCGCCTGAGCCGCGCGCGTTGTAAACCAGCTGGAAGTGCGTCGTTACGGCGCTCGCAAGACGCCCGCCGGGTCCTAGAGGGGAGGGGGGGAGGTCTCCCGTACACGCAGCAGCCATTGTTGCGGCGCGATGGCGCGGAAATCCACCAGGGATGTGCGCCGTTACACCCGGTCGTTGTGGCTTTCCCTTATTGTTCGGCGCCCGCCTGTAGGGTGGTGGGGGGGGGGGGAAGAGGGAGGGCGAAAAGTAGCGGGTGGGGGGGGGGGGTCACGCTCGGGAAGGGTAGAATGGCCCCCAGCCTCCGGGGATGCGGACGCAACGGGATGTTGATGTTAGTAGAGAGATCGTGGTGGTTCGGGGACACCCCCTCTTTTCCCCTCTGCTATCACCAAGCGTCTTTAATGGCGGCGTTGGCCAGACGACCTCGATCAGCGGCCATCACGGCTATTTCCCGTGTGTACGGCTCCCCGCCGCCAGGGGCGCTGCAGTAGCCCTTGCATCTGCGTTGACAACGCTGAATTCGGCCCTTACCAACGGCTCTTTACAATAAATACTGGTTTCTTGATCCTCCGTTTTTCAATGCCGTATTTTTAGGCCTGTGGAGCTAATCGGGATTCAAGGTTTATCCGAAACCATGTATTCCAAATGCGTATTTCAAGAAAGACATGTCTGTATTCCTGACTCTAGCTCAAGATCTTATGACTTTGGATCAATGATTTAGTGTCTAGTTGAGTAAGAAAAGTAAGAGTAAGATACAATTATTAATATAGTAATTTAACTAACTTCAATTAGACTTGAGTGAAAAGAAGGTGTTTTTCAAAAACTTGTTGGTTTAAATGAAATTCTTGTCCATAAAAATCACACGTTTGATTAACCTAATTATTATTCTAGGCTCAGAAATAAGAAATTATAAGATTTTGTCCGATTTTGAAGGTTATCGGCGGCCATCTTGAAATAACATACTTCCTGTTGCCATATTTCGGTATACTTTTTTTCTGGCAATACGTTACTCTTGTAGAGACATCAGTCGTTCACAGACCTTCTGTTGGAATTTTCTGTAGGTTTAAATGTTATAACACCCGACTACTGTCCATTCAGTGATCCGAACAGTTCCGAAGTTCACCGAACTTCACCGAAGTTCCCCGCTAACTGTGCAACATTGGTAGGATAAAATTCCTTCACTGTTCACTTAAAACTGAAAACAAATTGGAGTGTAGAAAAGTCTAAGCTCCAGCCGTAACATACTAACATCAAAGTTCCTGTCTTTTTTAAAACAGCCACGCTGTTAAAACACAACGTATATTTAAGTCAAATATTTTAAATGTCGGTAACTTAACATGACTAGCTGACCACAACATTAAAGGTATTTTTAATGTAAGTAAACTATCCTAATCGACCATTCTGACGATATCATAAGTTTTGTAACATTTACACTCAGAAACACAAAACTTTCGGAATTTTCTTCAGAATTACCAAATTTTTTGACCCTAGCAGCGTAAAAATTGTAACCAAATACAGCACATGCTGTAAATGGGATTTAAAATCCAAATAGGTACTTTAAAAAAAAGCATGCACGAACGCGAACTTGGACTGAACTTGTGTGAATCTTGGGTTTTTCGTTGGTTGGATGTAAAGTTGGGGCAGCCTTCTTTTCACAGACGAGAGAGCAAAACCCAAAGTTCCCCGAAATTCATGTTTTTTTCTGTATCTTTAATGTAGCTATGCTAACCAAATCAACCGTCTTCAATGTTTTAAAGTATTTACGATGTAGCTAACCTAACCTAATTGACCATTAGTATCCCTTTATCAACACCGCCATAATTGTTTACAATGAACCAAAAAAAAACTGAAGATGCACGATCGGGCGTTTGGCTCTCTCGTCTGTGAAAAGGAGGCTGCCCGTAAAGTTGAAGAAAGACAAGTGACGCGAAGGCAGGTATCCGAGCCGAGGTATTGTGAACCTTGGTTGTCCCTGTCTGGTGAGGGGTGGTGACGCGCTCTCTGTGCTTGGTGGTGTGAGGTGGTGGCTGTCCCTGGAGGGGAGGTACGCAGCAGCAGCAGCAGCAGCAGCAGCAGCAGCAGCAGCAGCAGCGGGAACAACAACCCTCGCTGACCAGGCACAGACTGATGGCTCCCCCGTGCGAGGGCGGACATGCGCTCGGGGCGCCCCTGTTGGCATTGTAAATAAATATGGCGGTGTTGATAAAAGGAAAAACCATAAACAAGTCAACGGTATTTATTTGTGCGCCGCCATATTTTTCGTTTGCCGTGTGTCCGTGAATGATTATTTTGGACAACTCATGATAACTAATGGTCAATTAGGTTAAGTTAGCTACATTATAAATACTTTAAAACATTGTGGACGGTTGATTTTGTTAGGATAGCTACATTAAAGATACTGTGAAATCATGTAAACGGTTTCCTAGCCCTGGATAGCTACATATTAAAAAGTTATTTGCTAAGCAACCATAAAATGATTTTACAGTATTTTTAATGTAGCTATACTTGCCTAATATAACCAACCATCCACAATGTTTTAAAGTATTTATAATGTAACTAACCTATCCTAATCGACCGCAAAATGTATTGCCACACCGGTTTATACAATGAGATAGAATGGCGTATGACATATGAGTAAGCTACATCCCAAATAAATACACCTGTTGTGGTATGGAAAAAAAGCGAGCATGAACTTCGGGCAACTTCGGGTGTGGCTCTCTCGTCTGTGAAAAGAAGGCTTCCCCCGACCTCCAGGATAAAGCTGCACAGTCACCTTCGTTCTTCGGAGATACGTCGCACTATTCATAGTGCAATGTTTTTGTAGTGCTCGGGCCCTTTTACAGCAGTCCGATACGTGTCCTTATCGTGATGTGAATGACGTCACACTGTCGCACGGAAAACTGTTCCCACAACAATTTCGATGTCCGAATCTACTTATTTTTAAAACACTACGATTTTCTTCCTTTTCTTCCTATCACGCTGTCCTTTATTTATTAATTTTTTTAACGGGAACGTGAAACCGCAAATATCACAAGCTTGCTTCTTCTTCTTCCACGCTACCATTCATTTTGTTGAAGATCGGCCACTCATGTACTCTACAAGATTAACCGTGTTAAAGGTAAAATTAAAATAATTACCTGAAACGGGGCATACACCCAAATAATCACAAAAAGACAAGTATTTGAAACTTAGACGTATCACGAAATGAATCCACCAATATTTCAAATATCCGGTAATACGGAATTTGAATCGCAAAATGAGGGGGGAAATAATTTAAGGTAATAAGATTTTGCCTAATATCCTTTAAATAATTTTATGTATTTATGGTACTAAAAATCTCCATTTTATGGTCTTTACGATTCACTACGCACCACGCACCAATCATTTTTGCATTAAATACTTTTTTACTATCCTGTTTTTATCTACTTACAATCTATACTTATATGAGTATGCTAGAAACTAAATCGAAATCCATAATACCAAAGAAAAAAATATTGATGTAAAATTTAAAATTTAAAAAAAAAATCAATTCTTGAATGATCGTCAATCTGTTTGTGCCTGATGACGGAAACAGTTCACTCTTCCCGAAACGTCTGAGCAAGCCTACAGTATTCTTCTAGGCTGTCGTCATTGTGTGTGCTAGAATATCTGTTTGATTTCATCGCTGTATTGTCACTTTGTTGTCAGGATTACCTTTTTTAGTATCATTGTTGGGTTCTTGTGTTTACCACTGAGTTGTCCAAGGTCTTTGCTGTTCTCTGTATTTACTGTTCTTGTCGCAACTATCTCGTTGTCATCGACCCACTGTGTTCGTCCGCACTGTTATAAACTACAGTAAATTTACAGGCTTTTCAACGAAGAATTCAACTCAAATAAACGAAGGGTTCTTTGTAATTTCAAATATGTGAATCTTCTTAGAAACTACGCCATATTTTTTACTTCCGAATTGTATGTTTCGTCACATTAAAAAAGTTTTTAAAAACCCGTAGACAAACAAGGGCGATCTCGCTGTGAACTTAACAAAGGTTTTGAATGTATTGTTTATATACCAAGAATATTCTTTTGTATTCATGTCCAAAGTGAGTGAACTCATTGTCCGTAAATTTTCAAAGTTAACCGTAAACGTACGATGGTCCCTGTATTGTTTGTAAGCAGGATTCTTCTTAAATTGAAGGTGATAATTTTTAACAGTGTTAGGTGTAATATTGTTCTAATTTCTTCCACGGTATTCTCTGTGCTGCCTGTGAATTAATTTAAAGTTTGACATCGGCCTATTATTGCTTGTTTCTTCCGTGTGTTTACGATTTATTTTTCTCTTCTTTTTTTTTAATTTTTCAGGGTGGTTTATTTTTCCCATGACATACACAGTATAAACCAGCAATGGCGTGTATCGAAAAAATTTTGTTTAAAAAAAAATTAATAAATGAGGCCACTATTTTTGGGGAGGGGTTACTTTTGTTTTTATTTCTCTCGGTTAACTTTGGCTGCGCCGCCCACTATGTATTTCCGCGAGCGCGTGGCAAATCCCACTACATCGCAGCAGTGACGTGCGATCTACATCCCTCCCCCCCCCCCCCCCAGTCATCGCAGCCAGGAGAACGTTTCGTCTGTCAGCGAGCGCTGCAGTATTAATGAGTGTACCAGTTGACGAGGGGTGGAGAAGGGGGTAGTACGAGGTCGGGCGGGCAGCATACCCGACAGGGGCCCGCGAAACACACGCGCGTCGACTGGATGAAATATCGTCGGCGGCGGACGGATGGGTAATGAAGGGGGTGGAGTTTTTGGTGTAAAATAGGGGGTAGGGGGAAGGGAAGGGATGAAAATTGCCGGCGCGGGGGAAAGGCGGCGCCGTCCTCCTTGTGTCAACTACGAGCTTCGCTGACAGCTCTGCAAATACACTCCGAGTGACATCAACAGCCGGTCCGGCCCTGGGCTTGCGCTCGGATCATTGCTTCAAGTCGGAGCACTCGGCTCGCACGAGAAGTTTGCAAATTTCATTTCCTGACTCAACATCCCAGCTCTTTGTATGCCGCATTCGGTAGGAGTAATTTCACAAAGCTGGAAGGAAACTTTACAGTATTAACTCTTCAGTGGATTTTAATAACAATATGGGCAGTATTTCAATAAAAAATTCCTTGTCTAAAGCCACGGTTTAGTTTTTTGACGTGACAACGTCTAATAAATCGATGAACGCCGGCTGCACGCACGAAAAAGGATGACTCATTGTCCCGTTAAGGTCATTGTCCCGTTACGCTCATTGTACGCTTGCACCGCATCTATCTCTCTTACACTCGATTGAAACAACCATCGATTTGACTTTTTCGAGGCACATTAGTTTCCTACTTTTCCTATCATCGTTCTATCCTTAACAGAATAACACAGATTGGAAGTGCATAGTTAAATAGCAAACGTGTATAAAAGTTATAGTTAAAATAATCTCTTCGTTAAAGTAATAAACATTTTTGAATTAATGATTGCAAATAAAAGTAAATTTATCAATTAAATTGTAGATTTCGTTTCACTCCTTCTTTGTATCCATACAAAATAGTGATAATTCAATAAAAATTATTCAATTGTATTCATAAAAGTATGCAATCATTTCATCAATGTTTTGTTATGACTTTGTCACGTTAAACTACCGACTTTACATACAACCAATTTTTTTAAGTATTTTTCGCTTTTATCGGAGCCGTTTTATTAGGCAATTTAACATGTTCGCTCTGCAAATCGAATGATTTTATAACTTATTTCTGAAGCAGTTGCTAGGGCAACGAGGGTGATTTTTTAAATTTAATTTATTAGTACTGAGCACAACTATTAATCTACTCACACGTACGATGGTAAAATTGTTACCAGTATTATACATTTCAAGTGAAGATGCGATTGTTTCGAAAATCTTCAAATAATGTAGGTGTTTGTAATGAGTTGAAAAAGGGGGAAGTTTAATTTTGATCATCCCGCGCATATAATCAAATTAAATGTAAGTGGAAATGTCAGACGTGACAATATATAAATTAAAATTAAATGCAAACGCGCGTATTTCAGAAAATTTAAAATCGGCTATCTCAGAAAATGAAAACAAAAAATTAAACCGAAGTTATATAATTTGCGTGCTTGAACTGTATTTAAAATTAATCAATATTAGTTTTTACAACAGTAAGAGGCGCGGTGGTCGATTGGTTAGAACATTAACCCCCCCCCCTCCACCCCCCACCCAAGACTACCGATGTTCGATTCCCGGCGGAGTCGAACCCGGATTTTCGAATGTGGGAATTGTGGTGGACGATGCCATGGCATGTGGGTTTACTCGGGGTACTCCCGTTTCCCGCACCAATTAACACCCCGCTCATCTCCCCTCATGCATTCTCCCTCGTGTATGACAGCCGGCTGCTGTGTCAGCCACACTCCATCCATGCAGACCCTTATGCCTCAGGCGGAACACTGGGTGTCGATTCTCGAGGTACTTTTTACAACATTACGAATTACAACCTTATTATATCTTAAATAAATCCGATATTCAATGGTTTTTTTAGTTTAAAGTTAGTTAAGTTATAAGTAAAACCCAAGTTCAAATATTTTTGCAAAACTCCGTTCCCTCGGAGAAACCCCCGGAATGGCCACCGCATGGGGAGCCCAAGAAAAGAAACGAGCTCCCCATTTGGAAGCCACCCTAGAAGGTTTTTTGTTTCCACCCACCGTATCTTTGGTAGCCTGACTTGTTGCAAGGGATTGTATTCCTACCAGAGAAAATGCCGCCATTTGTCTGAAACAATCCGCCTTGGAGGAGCCGGGGCGCGAACCCGGTTCCTACAAGTCACAAGGCAGGTGCTCTACCCCAGAGTCAGAGTGGTAGAGCAATCGATGCTATGTCATCAATATCCTGAAGTTGCCACGAGCGAAGCCGCGGGTTACAAGCTAGTAAATACTAGACCTCTGGTTTGGACCTGAGTAGTTGGAAATAGGGGGTTCAAGCACAGGCGGAGGAGCCAGGAGCCCGCCATCTTGGATGACGTCATCGGCGGCCATCTTGGATGACGTCATCGGCGGCCATCTTGGATGACGTCATCATGACCTTTGACCTTGACCTTTGACCTTGCTAATCTATGCTAATCTATGCCAATCTATGCCAATCTACGCTAATCTATGCCAATATATGCCAATCTATGCTAATCTATGCCAATCTATGCTAATCCGTATGCTAATCTATGCTAATCTGTATGCTAATCCATGCTAATCTGTATGCCAATCCATGCTAATCCATCCGCCATTTTGTATTTCTAGAAATTTCCACCAACTTCGAATCGTGACGTCACCGTTGCACTTTGTGTCACGGACGCCATCTTGGATTCGAATTTTTTTTTCGAACTTTTGAAATTCGATGTAAACATCAACCACCATCTTGTTTCGTCTGCTGGTGGCCGCCATCTTGTTTTCGTCTGCTGGTGGCCGCCATCTTGTTTCGTCTGCTGCAGGCCGCCATCTTGTTTCCGTCTGCTGGAGGCAGCCATCTTGCGACGTCATATAGTTCTGTTGGTCGCCACCAGATAGCAGCAGGGATTATTTTTTTTTTTCTTTAACTAAAATAATTTCAGTGCCGAGGCTGGGATTCGATCCATGGGACGTGAAAACGTCCAGGATGTCGTGGTTACGAGGCGGATACCTTGACCACTAGACCACGAGACCAATTGGGATATGGTGGAATAAATAATCTATATATGCCACGTACTGACGTCAAGTTTTATGATAAAAGGGGGGAGGGTGTCTTTGCCTTCCCAAATGCATGAAATTCAAATTATTATTATACCATCGCCATCTTTAATTCCAGCACAGACTACCAGATGGCGCCAAATTCAAAATATTAGTTAGGGAGTCGGCAGGCAGGTGTCGCATGCCGCCATCTTGGTTCTCAAGTTGGCTGGTAGATGTCGCTAGTATCGCGCGCCAAATTCAAAAATTAGTTGCCAGAGGCGCCGCCATCTTGGTTCTCAAGTTGGCTGGTAGATGGCGCCACCGTCACCATATTTTAGTTCATACAATCGATACCAGATGACGCTACCATCGCCATCTTTAGTTCCTAGTGTTGCTACCAGAGTGTGCCACCGTCGCCATCTTTAATTCTTAAAGTTACCGCCGGAGCGCGCCACCATCGCCATCTTTAATTCCTAAAGTCGCTACCGGATGGCACCACTGTCGGCCATCTTTAATTCAAGGTATTGTCGCCGGATGGTGCCAAGTTTGAATTTAAAAACCTACAAGTGTTATGCAATGTGTAACCAGTCGAGATAAGTTTGGAACCTGTAGCCATATTATTATTATTATTTATTAATGTATGTTTATTAAATATGATAGAGTATTTATAAAATATTGGTGTTGTGTAGAGTCTCTCTGTCTTCTTCTCGTAGTGGCAGACAGTTGTAGCAATTGTAGTCAGTTTGGAACCACTATACTACATCTCGACACTACTTAGAAATTATGCCTCCACTATTTTACCCGGACTTGGCACCGGGCAAGCATGGAACCAGAGGAGTAATGCAAGGGAATGGCTTTTCATTTGTTTGTAACAAACAAACCATCCATCCGATTACATTATCCCAAGTGCCATGCCTGGCTGTGTTACCCCCCCCCCCCCCCCACGAAGCTGAAAAATGAAAACAATTCCCATAAGAACACAAGGGGAGGGTAAATATGTGCAAACATTGAGGGAAAAATAACCATCGCTGAAACATACTTCCCAGCATTAATTACAACAAAAGATGACAGCAAAGAGGACGGGGAAGAGAAGGCCTAAATAAAAAATGTATAAATACATGTGATAAGCCTCCATTACCCAACGTAGCCATGGGGTAGCGTATGTATACCATCATCCTGGATAACTCTTTTGTTATCTGTCCAAGTAAGTGCTAGTTTGTTGGTGCACTCGGAATAGATATCATGGTGGTAGGAGCGTATAGATCGCACTTTTACACGCAATGTAGACTCCTGGTGTAGTGTACGTAGGTAGTCCTCAAAAGTGATTCGGTTTTTAATCACAGACCTTTGCACACCTTTGGCCTTCTTGGTTACAATGTCACTGCACTTTAGGGCGTACAGCTTAGCCCTCAAGCCGATAAATTCTGTCATGGGTCGGCCACAGCACTCATCTTTGAATTTCCCGATTACTTTAGAATTGGTCGCAGAGTGCAGGACATGGTTGGTAGGGTAACCACTCATGTCAAAGTGGTCTAACAGTGCATGGTCAGACTGCAAATCAGAGTAGAAATCATGAGTATCAATCTGATAAATAAAGCTGTCTGTATCCATGTAGGCTAGCTCAAGCCTATCATTATACCTGGGTTTCATCACATCATAATGGAAGTGGTACATCAAAGTCTTGGAGAGGTCAAGAACGGCAAATCCAACATATATTGGCTTGTCGAACATTATTTTCTCGTGCTGAAGGTGCACCAGTGCCAGACTCTGATCATAGACTGTGTAGTCTTTGAAGGTGGGGCGAGCCACAAGCTTGCGGAGGCGCTCTTCACAGCACACCAGCTCCATTACTTGCCTCTTACGTTTCGCCTCCATCAATTTCCCAAAAGTAGCATTATTAGCTAGTTTGAAAAAGTCTTTCTCAAAGTCGTTCTGTGCGGCTTGTCGTTTTCCAGTGTTCAATGCTATGTATGGCTGCAACCATGCTGACTGACGAAAATGTAGGACTCTATGGATATGAGTTAGGCGGAGACCGTGGGAAATTGCTTGTTTGAGGTTAATGTAATGGATAACGTAGTGGGATTTGTTGGAGAGAGTGGTGAGAAGTTTAGATTGGGTAGAATTGGGAGGACACTCATTCCTAGGAAGGAAGGGTAGATCCCGGTGGGACGGATGTAATTCTACTGGATACTCGACGTCACACTCCACAATGTAGCCAATATCACTATCATCAGGTATGCTGGTAAAATCAATGTTCGTATCATTGCTCCACTGAAAGTCACTGTGTGGTAGAGGGCAAGACATGGCCCAACCGTACAAATTGTTGGCATCTAGGTATGCAAGAGACGATGAAGGTTTGGTGGGGTTGTGTGTCTCAGGTGCATAGGCATTGTTTGCCACGCAGTGCCTTTTCATGCACTGTGCCACCCCACCTCGGATGCCTGACTCAACAAATAAATGCATGTCATAATCTGTGAGCAGGTCCAACCGAACTTGGGTAGTCTTGAGCATGGCATCAAAAGTAAATCCTGGTGCACTGACGTAATGCGCACAATCTAGACCATACGTGTCAAGACAAAGGCTGCGGAAGCTCTCGAAAACATCACATAAGATCAAAACATCTGACTTTAGGTATACATCGCTATACTCCCCCAATGTCGAGCAATGAAAGGCATCCCAGACGGTGTGTGCATGAACATAATCCTCATCGCTAATGGTAGAGTCGGTGAGAATGTTAAAGAAAGCCTCCTTGGGCGGTAGCTGTTGTTCGTCCAGACGTTCCCAGGAATCAATGTGATCATATGGGAATACTCCCTTCCGCATGACGAGCGACACACAGGTGGGATCGAAAAACTTCATGGTGGTGACAAACTGTGCTGGTGGTAGGTTATGTGCTAGTGTAGACAGGGAGCATGTCATGAATCTAAGTGTGTCAATGAACTGGACTGAGAACCTATCACCAAGCTTCTTCGAGAATGTTATCATTTTCTCTTCACTGTGTGGTATGATGAAGATCTCCTTAGTGTCATACCCAAGCTGCTTGACAATAAAGTGCTGGTCGTAGCCGAGATTATGGAAGAAGACTACTAGCTTCTTTGGTCTACGACGCAACATGTTACAGCCATTACAGGAAGGTCCAATGTAATTTCCTGTAAAATGATCATGATCCTTCACCCTATAGTTTGATGCAGTGAAGGGTTTGTGGCAGTAGCAGCATTGTGCTGCATGGTTGAAGGTAATGTACTGGGTCCGTGTCAGAGGTGTCATTGGGATGGAGGTAGCATATATATCCTTCACTTTGTTCCCAATTTCAACTATATCCTCCATGAACCTACTCGCAGCATCCACACCTCGGTATATAATCGGTTCCTGTGGCAGGTTTGCTGTAAGGTGTGTGGGTATACGAGCATTGTCCACCTTGATGTATATACCATAGCTATATGGCTCATGCTTCTGGTACTTCTCTGTGTATGCTATATTGGGGTCATGCTGACATGAGTCCACCTTGGTTAGCATGGCCTCGAAGTCTGCATACACAACTATAGGCAGTTTACCCATGTGGTGGAAGTTGGTGAATTCCAGCCTGGGTGGGTTTCCATCCTTGTCTGGAAGCGGCATTTCAACACGCACAGGTGCATGAGGAACACAGTACCTCCTATGTTGTTCCAGGCACTGTTGTCCCGTCATTCCAGTCACTCGGAGTTGATCATCAAATGATTTGAAGCATCTCTTACATATATATATTCTTTCATTGTGATTGGTTACCTGAGACCGTATCAGCCGTGAAAAGTCCGTTATGAGGCAGTAGTGCTTGTGATCGACATCGGATATTAGCAGAAGATCGAAATGCTGCTGCTTCTCTTCATCAACAACCCGAATTGGGACCACCTTATTCTCTTCACCGAGAGTATAGACATTAACTGACACGGTTGGGTTGTGTCGCTCAAAGACATTAATCTGTTTGACTGGTGTAGGGAAATCAAGTCCGTCAAAGTTAAATTGTGTCTCCAGGTTCAGGTATCGTTGGTCAACTCGACACACATTAAATCCCCCAACAAACTTGGAGATAATGGCCCACTTGAAACATTCTTGATCTTCGTTCTGGGGATTAAGTACAGCATGTTTGATAGCAATCGATGGTGGCAGAGGCAGATAGGAAGATGCACGCAGTGGGTCGAGCTTGCTGACACGAAGTTGTATGCACTTCACTGACGTCAGCGACCAGCCAGAACCTTTGCTCATGTACTCGTCCTCCTCCTTACAGATGTTCAAAATACTATTTCGAACAGCTATAGCAACATCATCTACATTGTATAGAGGGATGTTGGGGGTCTTGAAGGCACGCAGGTCTGCACTGTCGTCGAATGGTGCTGGTTTTGCATAATTGCACTCGAGCCACATATTAAATTTTACGGCCCCAGTTGCCTCTACAATCTCAGTTAGCTGCGCAACTATTCTATCCTCCATCGTCTCAAGATATGTACAGATATCCAATGAACGGTCGAAATTGTTCCCGGCTACGAAGGTGCGCAAACTACCACTGAATGCACGAACCACTTCAACGAAATCATTATTATTATTAATATCTTCTGGCTCAATGGTTGATGTGGCCTGGGATGTTGAGGTATTAGGCAACACCATGGGTTGAACTGCTCTAGAAGTAGAGGCTTGCTGCTCATCACTCACAAGCATTGTGCACCGAGTCGGGAGAGCTGGAGTCGTCGCCGCAGACCCACGACATACCAAGCGGTGTGCTGCTAAATTGTCGCGCCGGGCAAAAACATTTCCGCACTTATCACAAAGAGCATTAACTGCTCGAGCCTGGTTTCCAGTACAGGAATCCTCATGCCTACGAGCATCGAAGGTCCTCGTAAACTGCCTGTAGCAGTACCGACAATGCTTGCTGCGAGATGTATGTGTGCCGGTACAGATCTTCAAATGGCGCTGTAGGTTACCCCAACGAGCAAATGTAGTGCCGCATTTCTCGCAGAGGTGCATTTCTAGGTTAGGTGCGTCTGCACACTGTCGTTCATGACGTAAGGCATTTTTCCAGGCCGTAAATAACTTCTTGCAAAAGCGACAACTAGGACCCATCGCGCCTACCCCTGAACTAACTGAAATATCAGCAGACGTGGATGATGATGATGATGATGATGCTATATCTCTTGCTATCAGCTCCGGATCCTGCAGAGAAGCCTCGATGCGGTTCGACGGAGAAGTAGATACCTACCAACGAAATACTAGTTAAAATACTATTTCGAAGAATAACCAGCAGTCACTTGCATAAAAACAGATGAAAGTGTATAAGCAGGACCACCAACTTGTTAAAAAAAATTTTATGTATTACTGAGAACTTGACAAAAAAAATGTGTCAACAGTTTGAAGCTGTAATATTTCCTGTGTAAACATAAGCAGGTCACACTAGCTTTATAATAATTAATTGTACTGGTAGGAAATGTGTGTACTAGCCGACGAGACTCTAACAGACCGTCTACCGCTACGTGATACAGTGCTAGGTATCGTGCGTGAAAAAACTTTATTCATTAAGAATATATTTGTAATGAAATACGCAGCAAATGTAAATAACGAGTTAACAAAAATATAAATAATATTTATGATTTAATAAGGTATGGGACTCAGTAATATCGTGCGCGATGTAAGGAAATGGACTCGCAGTGCATATATAATTTCACGTAGCTCTGCGCTGGGTCAGAGCACTAATGGAAACCTTTCAGAAGGTATGTTGAAGCTCCCCCCCCTCCCCCCACCACCACCTCTCTTACACCACTCTCTTCAGACAGGCGGCGCGCGCTTCATGACAGTCTGAGTCGTGTCCCGACATGTCTCGAGCACCCTATGCTGTCAGGGGAGCATTTACGTATAATGAAAGGAAGTAGCTCTGCTGTTTTATTGCTGGAATACTAGACATACTTACACTGATATTTAAAATAAAAACATAATCTATATAAATTAATGTATCGCTGCTCATAGCATAGTGTGCTGCCAACTATGCGTCCTTTTCCTGTATGTGGCCAGACACTTTAGGATATATGATTTCAGCATAAGTACAACAAGAAAAATATTACTTCCTAATGTGGTCCCTACATTGTTCCCAGGGTATCGTAAATGGTTTCATGGCTACAACTGCATGTGACACTACATAAAATAACAATCACAAGTGTAATACTTTTTACACGTATGTGTAGGCTTCTGACTGTGGCGGACTGAAGGCTCGTGCCTGCAGTAGGACGTTAACACAGACTACGTATGCATCAGTTGAGACGTGATAAAATTACAGGTTACATCAGCTGAGGCGAGGTCAAAGACTTGTCCGTACCCTATAGCATAGGACCGATGCCTGAGAGCAGCGGTATATATGTAAGCCGCTAGGATATTACAGTACATTATGTAGACGTCAACTACCACTCAAGTCAAAAATGTGTTTAATAAATACGAAAATAACTATTCTATGGTCAAAAATGTGTTTAATAAATACGAAAATAACTATTCTATGTGAAAATACACTAGTATGAAAATCCATATTACTCATGCTAGAGAATAAAACTGTGTAAGGACATGCACAATAAATTATAAAAACTAATAATGAGCCTACTAGTGTTACATTGGAAATAATTATTTAAAATAAATACATCTTAATTTGTGGCTTGTCAGAATAAATAAAGTCATCGGTCCCCCCGAGCATGTCTGGCATTTGGTTCAGTCAGGGAAAGAGGACTGAGCATGGTTGCTTACGAGATTATGGCTCGCAGACAATAATGCATGCGATACTAGAATTGCACTTGGACGTAACGTATACAGTAAATGTGACTATGAAAGATTTCAATATATAGACATAGTGAACAACTTTTTTTTTGTAATAACATAAAACTGGACGAGATGGGTATCGAACCGCGCACTCCAGACTACGGAGCGCCATGTCTACCAGATAGGAGCACAACACTGTAGCTACGAGTTGCAGAGGGGATCAATGTAAACAGTTTACAACTAACCTACAGACGTGTTAGGAATAAAGCATAAGCGTGCACGATTTGTGTTGGATTTCACCAGTGTGCTTCTACTTATTCTTGAGACGGTAATTCTCCGTAAAGTTTTTTAGATATTAGACACCACGACACTCGTGATTTGATGTGTGTTGGTATATATCGTAACAAAACTAGTAGATACATGGTTTTTGCAAAAAGAGGAAATTAACTCTCGCTAATGAATTATTTTTAGGAAATATGTTTCAATTTTAAAATATCTGAATGCACCTGAATATATAAGCTAATATAGAATGCAGATCGATGCCTATAGTGTTATCGAAAGGTTGTAGATTTTTAGAGCCGAATAATCTGACTCATCGTAATGATTGCTAGACATTCAAAATGTTTTTAATTTTGAGTTAAATTTAAAATCTAGATGCTTGTTGACGCCACAGTACAGACGTTAACAATATAGATTATTTTTAACTACTGCTTTTGCTTCTTGTAAAATAAATAAGTAGTTGCAAACGAATTTAGTTATTACTATAAGCCGTTAATCTTCAGCCGCGAATAGTGTTACTTCACAACTAATGAAATGCACGAATGACAATACTTTAATATTAATGTGACATGGATCTGAACAATGCACTGTTATACTAATATTTCTTTTATAAACGAGGAGCGGGCATCTTACCTCAGCGGTGAACTGAAGACGTGGACTAGTGGACTGGTAGAACTCGATCATGAAGGCACGATACAAATGGTTGGAGTTGCGCTCGCTCGGGTATATAAAGGATTTCTGTGTGTGACGTCAGTGAGGTCATGGACGAGTCACTAGGGTGGGTTCACACCTGAACGTTCATTTGATGTGTTAGCTTTTAAAAAAAATCGAGTAAATTTATACTGGTTTCCAACACAGGTTCTAAAGATGATGACTGTTTATAAATATATATTTTTAAAAACATTAATTTTTTTTATATGTTTAGTGGTTTAATTTTTAGTATTAATGCATACCAGTAGTTTCATACATTATAAACTAATGGTATGCATTATTGAACTTCCTTTAGACATGCGTATTACAAAATTAATTTCGGATTTGTTGGGTCTGTTCATTACGAAGGACCTCGCATGAAACCACCTTAAGACTGACCCGTCTCCCACAGGCAGTCAACAAAATTCCTTACCCCGGAAATACTTTTTCCGTCCGGTCGCTGGCCTGGCATGCTGCTCCGAACCGTTGACCTCAACCTGCGTTTCAAAGCATGCACTATTTGCTTTAGGGATTTTTACACGAATAAATATTAATTTGAAGTTATACACTTTGGGGGTTTACTTAAATTAAAGTCGAGAAATACATTCATTATTTTTATTACAAGAAAGTCGACATATACTCGTGCAACCACAGATTGCAAATAATAATAATATATTTTTAAAAACAAGCCATTTATAAAACTTTTAAAATTAAATTTCTCGAGTTACAAACATTGTAATTTTAAAACAAAAAATATTCCACTTCATAAGTAAACTGCGTATGGCTCAGAGCATACTGGTGGTACGTGGTTCATTGTATACAGTTGGCGCATGAGTCTTATTTAATATTATAATAATTAGTTTCACGATTATGACGGAAACAATGTCATACAGTTGTACCAACTTTATTGTTGTGCAACACTTTCGTTTTTTTTTTTTCAAAAATGGTTCTCTTGCATGTATTTCATAGATGTCACGTGGTACTAACTACCGGGTTCGTACAGAGGCTTAAAACTATGTAGGTTACATTGCAGGTAGTTGCATGAAGCCCACCATACTTGATTACTTTCTTCCTCAATGGTGTGGTGAATAAGCCCGTCACACTGTTCCGTCCAACTGATAACCGCGCCGGTGCTACGCCGCAACTCACACTTCATTGACGCTTGTCCTGGACGCACACGTAACGTTTCGGTTGCTGATGCAGCCTTAAGTATGTCTAAGCTTGTGGGAAATTTACTGTCAGGTCGTATATGATATATAACACAGTTGACCTTACTACATGCTTGATTGCGTACATCTAGGTTGTCCTCGTCACAGTTCGACACCCAGTGATGACCAAAGTTGCAGACCTCCAGCTGGAACTGACCATCAGCTGTCACGAAGAACACACGACGGAATCCAGACGTTACCTCTGCATACTCAGCAGACGGATCAAAAGACATTTTGACCACAGTACACGGGTACTGGATGAGATCTATGATTCAACTAGCTTCTTCAGGATCGTTGTCCTCAAATTTATATCACAGTACAAAATTTCAATATGGCCGCTGGACATGTTATTAATTTGTCAACATTTAATTTTCAAAATATTATTTAACTGTAAAAATTAAATGCAATCATTAAATTAAAGATTTGTCTGTTATCAAAGAAACATGTACAGTATACTTAATGCTCTAAGATGTAGATGTTATATAGAATAAAATAATGTTTAGTTGGATGAAGAATATTTATAAATTGTATTTTATGATTTAATAAAATTTAAACAGTTGATATTAAGAGGTGTATCTTAATTTTTGTAACTTAGTTCTGTATCGGGTGCAGATGGAGAATGAGTGTTTAACTGAGTGTTGATTTTGAATATGAATGTCGAATTAAGTGTCGATTTTTGAAAAATGAGTGGAGAGTATTTATTTCCATACATTACAACATTTAAAGTATGATTATCGCACAGGAATTGTCTCATGTCATTTATGAAGTTGGGTAGTCTAAATATATTTGGTTATTCAATTGTTCTAGCTCCTGTAGCATACGCCTGTATTGTCTGCTGCGGGAGTGACGTCTGTGCTCGGGAAGAGGCTTTCACAGCAGCGCGTGTTCGGGCAGGAGGAAACACGCAGAGCCACTCAGGGTGTTTGTGCCGTCAACCATAGGCTGCGCCGGGTTTTTGGAATGTGTTGTGCAGGATATTTCGAGCGAGTTCTGGGGCCTCACAGCATCGCTCCACTAACGTGGTAGTCTGCTTCTAACCACGCTCTCATCATCATGGCTTCATCCAGCGACAGCGAAATGGATGATAGTAGGGAGCGATCCCGCAGCCCTCTGCATACTTGGGATAATGTAATCGGATGTATGGTTTGTTTGTTACAAACAAATGAAAAGCCATTCCCTTGCATTACTCCTCTGGTTCCATGCTTGCCCGGTGCCAAGTCCGGGTAAAATAGTGGAGGCATAATTTCTAAGTAGTGTCGAGATGTAGTATAGTGGTTCCAAACTGACTACAATTGCTACAACTGTCTGCCACTACGAGAAGAAGACAGAGAGACTCTACACAACACCAATATTTTATAAATACTCTATCATATTTAATAAACATACATTAATAAATAATAATAATAATAATATGGCTACAGGTTCCAAACTTATCTCGACTGGTTACACATTGCATAACACTTGTAGGTTTTTAAATTCAAACTTGGCACCATCCGGCGACAATACCTTGAATTAAAGATGGCCGACAGTGGTGCCATCCGGTAGCGACTTTAGGAATTAAAGATGGCGATGGTGGCGCGCTCCGGCGGTAACTTTAAGAATTAAAGATGGCGACGGTGGCACACTCTGGTAGCAACACTAGGAACTAAAGATGGCGATGGTAGCGTCATCTGGTATCGATTGTATGAACTAAAATATGGTGACGGTGGCGCCATCTACCAGCCAACTTGAGAACCAAGATGGCGGCGCCTCTGGCAACTAATTTTTGAATTTGGCGCGCGATACTAGCGACATCTACCAGCCAACTTGAGAACCAAGATGGCGGCATGCGACACCTGCCTGCCGACTCCCTAACTAATATTTTGAATTTGGCGCCATCTGGTAGTCTGTGCTGGAATTAAAGATGGCGATGGTATAATAATAATTTGAATTTCATGCATTTGGGAAGGCAAAGACACCCTCCCCCCTTTTATCATAAAACTTGACGTCAGTACGTGGCATATATAGATTATTTATTCCACCATATCCCAATTGGTCTCGTGGTCTAGTGGTCAAGGTATCCGCCTCGTAACCACGACATCCTGGACGTTTTCACGTCCCATGGATCGAATCCCAGCCTCGGCACTGAAATTATTTTAGTTAAAGAAAAAAAAAAATAATCCCTGCTGCTATCTGGTGGCGACCAACAGAACTATATGACGTCGCAAGATGGCTGCCTCCAGCAGACGGAAACAAGATGGCGGCCTGCAGCAGACGAAACAAGATGGCGGCCACCAGCAGACGAAACAAGATGGTGGTTGATGTTTACATCGAATTTCAAAAGTTCGAAAAAAAAATTCGAATCCAAGATGGCGTCCGTGACACAAAGTGCAACGGTGACGTCACGATTCGAAGTTGGTGGAAATTTCTAGAAATACAAAATGGCGGATGGATTAGCATGGATTGGCATACAGATTAGCATGGATTAGCATACATATTAGCATAGATTAGCATACGGATTAGCATAGATTGGCATAGATTAGCATAGATTGGCATATATTGGCATAGATTAGCGTAGATTGGCATAGATTAGCATAGATTAGCATAGATTAGCAAGGTCAAAGGTCATGATGACGTCATCCAAGATGGCCGCCGATGACGTCATCCAAGATGGCCGCCGATGACGTCATCCAAGATGGCGGGCTCCTGGCTCCTCCGCCTGTGCTTGAACCCCCTATTTCCAACTACTGACCTGATTTTCGACAAGGAATTAAATTAAAATAATGCCCATTTTGTTAACGTTCCCTTTGGTTCTGCGAACTTTGGTTCGCGTAATCCGCCACAGATGGCAGCACTATGGTTGCACATTTCCGTCTCACGCGAGATTCGTTTCCGTTCCGCGAACTTGCTCCTACCAAGGGTCATGTACAGAGCGCTAAGACGTTACACATCAAAAAAAACCTCAAATAGAAGCAATGGCAAGAAAATTTAAATAATAAAATGTTCCTAAGGAACACGGCTTCGTTGACGTTCAGCCTTTACCTCGCGCGAGACACGCCGGTTTTTAAGACCCGCGACGATTGGCTTTGAAAAGGGGAGGGGATGAAGAACGAGGACCGAGTGGGGGGGGGGGGGGAATTGTATAAACCCGCGACGACTCTTGAAGCACTCAGACCCCTTCCACCTCCTTCCCCGAGGTCTCAGACCCATTGGGTGGGATGAAGGGCGAAGACATGTCAGAGACACTGCGTTCCCTCACCGCAGCGACTGTCTTCTGTCTTCTGTCTTCTGCGGGCTGTCGCTGCCAGCGGCCTCTCAAGAGAGAGAGAGAGAGAGAGAGCATCGCAAACTAACATTAATTTTTTTTGCAACTCCCCCTCCCCCCCTCTCCCCAAACCCCTTCCCCTGGCATGCATGACGAGGGGCCTAGCGAGCCCACCAGTCAATAAGAGACCTCGGCATGTTTTCCCTCCACTGACGAAACAGAAACAGCTGTGGCAGAAACATGAAAGTCTTTTTTCAACTCTTTTGATCCTTTGTCCGCGTCACTCAAGATCAAAAAATAAAAAATCCCCTCCTTTTTTTTAAAACCCAATGTCGTTTCCCCTGCTGTTTCGGGTTGAAATATTTTTTTAAAAGAAAAAAAATTATGAAAATACGTTTAGTGCATATTTATCCTGCATGCATGGCTCAGCAAAGGTTCGTATAGAAAACGAACTGAGTTTTCTTTTTTATCAAACTCTCTGAAACAAAACAAAACAAAAACTTTATTTGTCACGTAAAAAGTTCTCTGATTTCTGATGAATTTTTTTTTTTTTTGTCTTTTCCAGCGTTTTAGGTTGTGTTTTGAGTGTTCGTGTAATATAATTTCGACCAGCGGTTATTATTTAATGCTAATTGAATTATAACCTGGAAACGTTTTTAAAGTTCAAAAAGTTAAGGCAATTTTATTATGAAGAAAAGCATTTTGTACGGAACAACCTTACATGTATTCAGTTACACAAAAATAGTTTTATTATGGGTCTAGTGTATAATTAGTTTTTTAATGTGGTATACAATATGTGTACGCCTTAAATTAGAAAAAGATAAAAAAACTTGTTTTCAAATAATATGTAATATAATATTGAGCAATTTACTGTCATTATTTGCTGTAAATATAGTTTCCGTTTTTAGGTTTATACAAAGATTAGCTATCAACGGTATACCTAAAGTCCCCTAAAAAATGATGAATGCTGGAATTCCGGTTGGTTCACACGGTACCAAACGCAGGTGCACTAAAAAATTGTGGCTATGTCTGACGACAGGAATATTTGAAGTGGTTGGCCATATTTCAAAACATGCAGGGTAGGTTAACATACTAATGTAGGCAATAGTTAAGAGATTAAACTGCCAAAGAATGCATACAAAGGCTAGGTAGCATACGTGGAGAATGCAAATTAATGTATGGGGTAGCAGTTTAAAAGAACCGTATTTTATGGAAGTGTGGTAATTTTAATTACAGAAATTCTAATTCATAATTATTGACCATTATCAGACGTGGTCAAACAACATTTCCCGTCAAATGGCCATGCCTTCTCCTGATAATTCCTAACTACATGACAAAATGTAGTTTCCCGTAATCTACATAAATAAAAATTAGAATTTTTCGTTCGTTCAAAATATTAAATTTCCGAAAGTTCTTCGCCGATTGCATTGAAATTCGAATACGCGCGTGTTTTATATACCTACATATATCACACCTGTGACAAGTAATATTTTCATTTATATAGAGTGACATATTTAGAAATAAAGAGAGATATACGTATATAGCGGAGAGAGCGATATATATGGAGGGATATATATATATTAACACAGATACAGCGAGATATATAAAAATTGGTTGTCTATAAAGTCGGTTTACGGACGATAGTTTAACGTGACAACGTCATAACAAAACATTGATGAAATGATTGCATACTTTTATGAATAAAATTGAATCATTTTTATTGAATTATCACTATTTTGTATGGATACAAGGAGGGAGTGAAATGAAATATACAATTTAATTGATAAATTTACTTTTATTTGCACTCATTAATTCAAATATGTTTATTACTTTAACGAAGAGATTATTTTAACTATAACTTTTATTCATGTTTGCTATTTAACGTCTTCCAATCTGTGTTATTCTGTTAAGTATAGGACGATGACAGGAAAAGTAGGAAACGAATGGGAGTGTTTCAAGTTTAATGTGCCTCGAAAAAGTCAAATCGATGGTTGTTCCAATCGAGTGGAAGAGAGATAGATGCGGCGCAAGCGTACAATGAGCGTAACGGGACAATGTGCTTTACAGGACACTTTTTCGTGCGTGCAGCCGGCGTTCATCGATTTATTAGACGTTGTCACGTCAAAAAGGTAGAGGGATAGAGAATTATAGAGAGAGATGCTTTGTATATGTGTACCTACTTCAAACAAATTACAAAAAAAAATTGATTGAGGCATTTCGACGTGTGCCGGGCTATTAGCTATAAGTAATTAATTAACATTCTTAATAAAGTTGCGCATTGCTGTTTGTCTTGTATGGTGTGTCTTCCTTGCTTGCTTGCGCGAGTAGTTGCTTGTCTGTCTGTCTCTCGGGAGCGAAGAGCAACTCGCCACGGAAGCAGGTCCCCCGTGGAGGCAACCCGACATCGCCGTCACTGCATGTCGGCGAGTGTTAACGTATTCATGGACTGGAGGAGCTAGTCGCCCCCTTCTGCAGGGGTGGAGGGCTTGTGCCAACTCCTCCCCCACCCCCCACCATCACACCGCCCCCAGGCCCGGACGAACCCGCAATTCCCCTGCATCTGGAAACTTGCCGCCCCTGCAATTAGCTGGCAACTTCACTCCGTCGTGTGCTCATGCGGCCAGCAAAAAAAAAAAAAAAAAAAAAAAAACAGCCCCACTGACAACAAAAGCAAAAAAAAATTCAAACTCTCATCCTTTATTCATTTATCCGCAAAACACTTCTCTCTCGCCATTCTACGTTGCGTGTTTATATATAAATATATATATATACATATATATACACTTTCTTCCAATCTCTTCTCCCCCATTCTTCCGCGAAAGCTTTTCAGAACGTAGCAGCCCGGCGGCATGGTTGCCTGAGAATCGGTTTGAGAAGGAGAACGATTATTCTTAATGAGGGAGGTTTCATGGATAAAAAAAAAATATTATAAGAGCAGAATTAACCGTACAAGCAGTATTTCGTGCCTTTGCAGGAACTTTTAAAAATATCCCCAGCCAGATTACTTTTCATTTCGCTACTTTCGTAAATAAAGGTAATTTAAGATGGGAAAAGGGTGGGGGGAGAAGAAATATTGCGAAAACCCTATCTTCATCATCCCTGCAAGACTTGCCTTCTGCTTATATATATTTTTTTCCTCCTGTTCTGGCCTTAAATGCAGCAGGCACAGGAAAATACACAGCCTTATGAAAGTGAGTTGGGAGGCTCTGCTGCGAGTCACTTCATATGTCGTAGATAACCAGGACATGTGAATTGAACACAAGAAAACAAGCGAAGATAAGCTGTTGTCAAGAGTTAAAAATATATAGGGCCTATACATATTTCTAGAAAATGGATCATTTTCAGTCCTGGAAAAAAAAACAGAATGTAAATGGCGTTCTATTGTGTGTGGCTGCGTTAAATTTCTCTGTTTAATATGCTTTGTTACATTCTGTGTTGCATTTTATTGTTCCATATTTTTTTTAAGCTGTTACCTACTGTGAGATTTCATGCCAGGACAGGGTATACAATTTATTGTTGTGTCGTAATGAAATGATGAAGTTTGAATTCCACTATGTTTTGTTGAGTTTATTATGATACGTAGATTAAAATATTGAGTAATGTATTCGTATTGGGACGTTGTTTTGTACAGTATTTTTTTTTAATTACAAAAAAAAATCGTTTGACAAAAAATAAAGAAGTGGAAAATTTGAACATATTTCTGAGTAATACATCAAACGTAAGCGTTATTTGATCACGCGAGTATAGGTGAATTTTCTACGTTCATAATGAACTTTGGGATGCAGCTTATACTTTGTACGTTCCACAGTTATGTGATCAATGACAAACAGTTTTTTACTTGCAGGGCCGCAGATTTACAACTAGTACCTAAAGAATTATTACGTATAACGTACACTTTGTAGTTTACTAAGTAGTGGCTTCAGGCGGACGGACGGATGACGTACGGACACGACGAAACTTGTACTGTTATTTTCAACAACAAAAATTTCCTAACCTAACTAAAAACTAAATGTATTTGTCGGAAAAGTCCAGGTTAAGGTGGAAACTAGGTGCGTCTTAGGCCGAAGCCTATACCCTATACGCTTAGTCATGCTGGGAAGGTTCGCATGCATCGTGCAGCAATTGGTGCCTCGACTAATTCCCCTATTTCAGAACTAGCTTCAGTCTATTCTAGGTTGGGCCCAAGGTGAAACCTGCACTGACACAGGGAAATTCCTGGGCACAGAAATGCGGGGTGGTACGGGAGAAGAGCTGGACACAGCCCGTGACTCTGTGGCTCCGGGCTTTGTTGCAGAGCACTGCCAGGCGAACGCGGCGGAGCAGTGCACGAGCGGCGGCGGGTCTGCGCATGCGCCCTGGCGCGCGCTCCCCCTCCCCCTCCTGCTGCTGCTGCTGCTGCTGGCCTCCGGCGCGGCGGTGTAGTGACGTCACTGCCGGGCGGCCATCTTCCTCCCCGCCGCACCCCCCTCCACGACTCCTCCCCCTCCCGGGAGGGGAGGAGCGACCCCGGCAAGTGTCGGGGAGTTGGCGGGGTCGTGCAAGTTGTCGCGCGCCGACCATCCCGCACGAGACGGCGTCGAGGTGGAAACACGGACCCCCCCTGGAGGGCCTCCGTTTCGAACAGTGGGCATGGAACTCTTTTGTCATTTTCTAAATAATAAAAAAGGGGGCGACGAGGGTGTTTTATGCTGACGTACTATATAATTTAAAAAAAAATGCTAAGCCTGTTTCTTGTAGTTAGTCGCAATAACTGGACGTATCACAAATATTGTAAAAAAACAAGTATTTCGTAAACGTGTCCATGTTTTTATACGTATAATATTAGTAGCTATGTGTCACCTAGGCGGCATAGTTCAGATTTTTTTGCATAGTTGCGAAATAAAGAAAAGAACTATAGGTACGTGGCCATTTCGATCAAGTTTGACGGAAAACATGTCTTTCATTCGATTAATTTGGAAGACATAAAATGTATTTTAATACTTGGCCTAATTCCACTGTTAATTGATCATATCGGTTGCTTTACTACCATAAAAATAAACTCCCAAATATTTTAAATCCCCTAAAGTCTAGAGCGCTGGCAATTGCTTCATCAAGAAAGAACTTTTAAAGTTCTTTGCATCCTACATGTATCTTCCGAATATACCACTTTTTTACTAAAGCATTTTGTAAATAACCGATAGTGTTTTCTAGTTCGTAAAAAATTTAATACTAAATTCAAATTGTATATTATAGATATTATCAACTCTAAAATAATTACGTATCATCTTGACATATCTTAAATCTTTACATTCGATCAAGTTCCAAGAGATTCCGTTACAAATAAATATTCCCGCGCAGATAACATAAACGCTTGTTAAATCATAACTGGAGTTTGAAAATTTTTGGGTCATTCATGTTAATAGTTTATACTAACGTTTTATAGTATTTAAAGATATCGTGACCGGTTCGACGCAACTACGGTAGTTACATTAAGGTCTGTAAATACTTCATCAAGCTGTAAATGTTTAGAATCACTGGGAAAATAGAAGAGAGAAAAAAAATGTCAGGCAGGAATTCTTGACTCGGTGCTTGAGTGAATGTGAATGACATGCTTTGAAATGTCAATTACTTGGTAAATATTTAGATATTTAGGTGATTTAGCGCTGCCATCATTGGTATCTCGTAGTTCCCCATGTGTAAGAACTGTCGTGTTAGTCGTGAGGGGGTTACACATGCATGTGTTGTAAATATGTTGTGACGTCGCCCTGTTGGCAAGACTGTGGCGAAGGACGTGGAGGTGGGCCTTATTGAAGGCTTGCCAACTGCATCGCATCGCCAGGTGCACCTCGGCTGACAACACTTCAAAGTGAGGTGAGTGGCGTGGACGATATTGTCACAAGGGGGTTGGGAGGAGAGTTCGGGATAAGGGAACCAATAAAAATCAGTAATATAAAATAATTTTTAAAAAATGGATGCGTGTACTTATGTTTGTAGGTTAAAAGTTATACTTCGAGTAATGAAAAACTAACTCTAATTTTGCGTGCAGATCATTAATAGAAATAAAATAATAAAAGGACTAGAGTGATAATATAAATACAGTTGGTAAAGTCTAATATAAAGAAATCAAAATTAATTTTATTTAATAATTAAAATCAATAAGCACCTTGGATGTTTATTCTAATGTATAATCTTTTTTATTATTTATTAAATAATAATGTAATAACATTATTTTTTAATGTAAATAAATTATACATACGGGAACATCACCTCACAGATAATCTCATGAAAAAGGCCAGAAGACTACTAAAACCTTCCACAGACACTCCATGCCAGCAATAATAGAAGCTTAGAAGCAAACTGACATCGTTATACATACGGGAATATAAACTCACTTATATAAATACACTTGAAAATACACTTTAAAAAGTTTATAAACACTTTTTCTATAACTAATAGTAATAATAAATATATATTTTTAAATAATATGTACCAGTTTTCAATATCAATCACTAAAGTATATTATTTGAAAGCACATATTTAATTGTTATTTGTATGCAGCTTTTTTTCATCTTATCAATTTCTGTTGCATGTTGCGCGTGCGTTTTGAAAATTCACAATCATAATTTTTTTTTCGTAACGCTCCTAAAGAAGTAAAATATTTTACTGTTGTAACATATCGCTTAAATTTATTTGCTGTTAACAACACATAAGAACTTCACTCAAAACTAAATAATTAAGAAATTGGTTTTGATTTATGGTTTTTAGTTGTAGAGATTTATATTTACCAAGAGGTAGTTTAGGGCGTATGTCCCGTTTTGAAGTCATTATTTTATATTTATGTTTAACATAGTTAAGCTTGTAGACTTTTTGAATCGCCGGATTTCAAATAAATAAAAAAAAATGTATATAGGTCTATAGTGCATACTTTTTGCATTATTAAAAGTTTAATTTCTTTTTAAATTGTGCAGTTTGTATAAGGTTTATACAAATGTAATAAATAACTGATTTTTTTTTAAAGCAATTCTGGGGTCTACTACGTGATTCTGTTAAAATTTATTTCTGAAAAATTTATTTTATTTTATTTTGAATTTTAAAGGCACAGAAGTTCTTGGAATTTTTTAGAGTTGGTAAATTTAAATAATCTTTTTGAAAGAAATTAAACCATATCACATACTAACCAATAATATTGCATTTAAACTTTAAACCTAGAAATGTTCTGTTTTATTTTCAATTTCATTCCCCTTATCCATACTGCACAAAAACGTTAGAAATATATATATATAATATATATATATATGTGTGTGTGTGTGTGTGTGTGCGTGTCACGTACGTTTTGCATGATTGGCTGCCAAAGTTGAATTTCTAACGTTTTTGTGCAGTATGGATAAGGGGAATGAAATTTAAACATATTGAAATATATACATATATATAGTTACTTTTTCATATTTTGAAAGTTCAGCCACTCAAAAAGTCGCCAACTTTAAACATGTGGAACATAATATGAAATAAATACCTGGAACGGGACATACGCCCTTAACCTTCACGAGCTTCTCCCAAGAAATAATTCTCTTCTATGTTGACAATAGAAATATTGGTAAAAAAAATCTTTGAAATTAAAAATAAAGAGCCCCAAAAATTCTTTCAAGCAGAAATACTAAAAGAGGCACTATAATTTCATAAATCTTTTTTATTGCAGATATATACAAATGTATGCTCACGTAACAGTCACGGATAAGTTAAGTGCTACATTTTTCATCTGGTTCAACAGTGTATACTACGTCCCGATTCCAAAAGATTCTGTGAAAGACGAAGCTGTTCCTAAATGATCAGCTGGTCTGTGGTGGTTAACTTGTGTAAAGAGAATGACTGAGCATGGGTGTGTGTGTGTGTGTGTGTTCCTAGCGACGCAAGGCTGCACGGCGACGCAGAGCGAAGAGCATAACGAGACAAGACAAGTCACTCGACGGTTGCGATCTGCCCGCAGTGTTGCCAACAGCCTCCATCAGTAGGTTCCGCACGTAGCACAGCTGGAGAGTACTGCCAACTGCCGCTTACCTCACTTCCCAACTCACACTTGCACTCCGCGGGAAGAAGAGAAGAAGACGAAGAAGAAGTACATGACGTTCTTAGCTTTTTATTTAGACGCTGGAGGGGATTTGCGAGGTGTGTTCGTAGAGCTGAGGAAATGATGTTCCACATAAGTACTTACGAATTCTTAGTTTTAAGTCGAATACTTGTTCTGAAATTACGTAGAATAAATATATCAAGTCTAATCGGGGCATCATAACTCTATAGTTTAACGATGCTTAATTACTTTTAAATATATTTACAATTTTTAATGAAGTTGTATATGGTCATACTTTAAGACGAAACAAGTAAATTAATCATTATTCCAGGAGCAATTGTGCACCTAAATATATAAATAAGCTGTTTTAAAGTGCTACTGAGTTTCCTCTTTACATTAGATGCTCATATCATTTTATCAGTAAATTTAAAATTATATCAAATATATTGTATTATATTAAAGTTCAAATGAAATCGATCCATATCATCCTTAAATATCAAACAAATATATACTTTATATTAAAAAACTGTAATGTAAAATTTATTACTTTTTTAATGTGTGTATAACATTTGTGAATTTGTGATATGTGAATTTCAGTATGTTGGCAAAATTCATAATATGTACAATATTTGTTAAGTTTTTTTAGCATTTATTATGGTAATGAGAAGCGAAAATATGACGTTGTTATATTGTAGAATATTATTTCGCTTGCGGAAAAGTTGTTACTAGAATGCAATTATTTTTATGTTGGCAACTAGAAAATAATGGACGACCACAGTTCTTAGTACATGCCTAAAACCCATATATTTTTAATTTCTAAATACCTCGTTTTGAATACGTGTTTGAAGCATTTATATTTTTGTCTACTAAATGACAATGAAACATAATGTTGTAAATACTATTGTGTCTACGAACGTAATATTATTGTCTTAGAATTCCATATTCTAAACTTCACTTGCTTCCTGTAAATAAGATTAGTTTTTTTTATTTCAAAAGTAGTTTTAATAATAGGATTGTTTCATGTGCATTCATTAGTTTTTATTTGTGATAGCCTATGTCTTATAGGTACTGTTATTTTTTATCTTGTCTTTCCTAGCGACAAGATGAGAACTATTTTTTCTTGCTTTAAAGTAGTTTAAAATAAGATTCTTCAGTATACATACATTTATTTATGTTTCTTGAGAACCGATACAAATAAATTTAAAACTTTAAGCAGTTTTTTTTGTGGCAGCTTTATACTAAATGAGAAAATAAATATAACCATAGACTTCCCATAAGTATTTAAAACAATAGATAGTTTTTATCACAATATTATTTTATAAAATTTAATTTAATTTTTAACTAATAATGTGGTTCCCAAAATTAATTTATAAATAATATCTCAAAGTTTTCGCCTAAATTTTTTAACCCTAAATTTGTTAGTGATATTTAGATACCCGGAAAATTCGCGGATTCAATGACCTCCAGGATAGACTCCAATATCCTCTACACACTCGGGTAAATGCCAACTGTTCATTGGCTGCTGACTTGTGAGTCGTCTCGACTGGGTGGCCTGTGATTCGACACTTCTATGAGTGAGGGTCTCTAATTGGCCCTCAGTCCTCCAGATTAACAGTGAACCAATGACAGAAGCAGCACTAAGGTATAATTATTTGAATTTTAGCATAACACTAAATGAACCCGTGAATTTTCCGGGTCTCTAGTGATATTGAATAAGAGTGAGATGTTTATTTTCAAAGGTGATATAAAAATAGTTACCTTTACTCACTCGGTTACTCACTCACTTTGGTCACTTGGTTTTGAAGTCCAGGAAAGCCTTGTTGCAAAATTATTTTTGAAACTAAGTATTATAAACAGTTAAAATCACAAAATGTTATGTAAATATGTACAAATATATTTATTGTGAGTATTTAAAGATTTTTAATGCGTTATTTAAAAAATACTGGTATGTTTGCGCACGTAACTTATGGGGTGCATTATCTACAACACTTATGTAGTTCTAATACAATGTTACAAAAAAGTATTACGTCAAATAACAATATTTGCGAATTCACTCACACAAATGTGTCATATTGAAAACAAAACCTCAATGGCCCAAAAAACTGTATTTTTTATTAAAGTCCAAATAAATATTTGTTTTTTTAATGGTTTAATTCGTTACCTAAAAAAATTATTTATCAGAATTACAAAACTAAACGAAGTATGTCAGTAGAACCAGTTATACTTATATTCGTAACAAAAGTCTTATATACTCGCAATTTTCATTGGTCATTGACTTTCGTCTCCACGAGATGAAATATAAATCGATTTTCCGCGGCACCTATGGGACATTTTAATAAGCTTGAATGATATTTAAATTATATCCCAGCACAAATTGATGAAATTCCAATTAAAACTATATTAACATTTTGTGTCAGCAAATACAATTATTAAATATATAATTTTACGGCTATGACTTAATTTATACGCCCCAGTACGTTAAAAGATCAAATTGAAAACCGAATCAATTCAAAAACTAGTCAAGGTGGTTCAGAACCACTCCGAGGATACTACTCGTGTCGCAGCCCGCCTAAAATGCAGGTTCGCGTGAAATAGCGACACAAGGGCTTCTGGTAGTGACTATAGTGTGTCCCACGCTTAGTTCGAAGCACAGAGCAAACGGCGCCCAGTGTTGCCAGACTGATGCTGCCCGGTTCGTCAACAGTGAAAATCTTCTTTTTTACACCATAGATAATTACGTTTAAATATTTTTAAAGTGAAACTTATTTGGGTGCGATGAGAGTAAAATTTCAATACCAAATTTTAGCGCAACGTGTTCGTGAAGCATTGTTGTGTAAGGTTTTTGACGCAAAAAGGACAGAGAATATGAACTTGGCCAAAGAAATATATATTCGAGGTTTGAATTCCGAATTAAGTTTCATTTCTATCGTGTTTACTGAGTTACACGCACTCTATACTATTTGTTGATTTTTCTAAGACCATAAAATTGTGTATTCTGACAATGTTATAATAGTTGTATACAATCTGAAAGATAAAATATCGATTCTAAACAACATTTATTATTTAAGTAGTCAGTTGCTATTCATAACAAGTCATTCCATTCATTTTGTTCTACAATCAAAAAAAACTATTTTTTTTAAAATATTAAATGCTACAAATTTTTAAGGACGAAAATATTTTAAACCAAGATGGCATATTTCAATTACGTTTCATTATAAATCAAATTTGAGTATGACCAAATGGTGCTCTTGATGAAATACAAAAATAAATTTCCAAAAAAAAAAAAAAAAAGTATTGCCAAAATTCTCGTTTCACAATTTTCCTTTATTGGGTACATTTAAATAATTTTCATTACCTTATAAAGTTTTGTTTGCGTGTATAAGTCGACAGAGCATGCCGAATCAAGGACTGCGATATTGAAAGAAATAGTGCATTGGAAAAAAAATGCACATTGTAAACTTAGACTGTCGGTAGTCACTTGCGGACTTTCCTCCCAGATCCATTCCCACACGCAATGTTATACTTAATAACAAACGCTACACATTGCGTTGTTGGATCGTTGCATGCAGCTCGGAGATCACGCTTGTTGAAGTTAAACTTATAATGCGACTTCCAACAAGGTTGCGTTAAACGTTCAACTCTCCTGGGGAGGGGGAATAGAAAGAGACAGAGCGAGAGTGAATGCGTGGCACTCGAACGCATGCGCGAGTGTTAGCAACGAGTAGCGTCCAATATTCCAACGCAAGAGGGAGAGAGAAAGAAAGATACGCAAAGGTAGAAAGTAGGAGAGAGAAAGAGTGAGTCGGTAGATCCCAAGCACATGCGCGTGGTATTCTTGCTATGCAGCGAAGTAAACAGTGAAGTTTCACTTCTTCCGCGCGGAGGGACTCAACGCACTATTTTTTTTTTTTTGCACACTTGAGAGTTTGTTATTTTTCGTCTCACGTCTTTTCGAATTTCCTGAGCCATATTTTTAGAGAGAGAGAGGGAGAGAAAAAAACATTCTCTTGCATTGGCTAAACATTTTAATTTTAACCCATCGCAAAATGAATCCGAGAGTTTTCCACGTCTCCGTCAAAGACCAGGAACAGGGGAAGTTTTCGCAGCTTCTTTTCGCTTATAGATCAAATATCAAACACTTTTACGTTTAGCTGGTCCTGTGATTGGGCGACACATCTCACCTCGAAGCCCGCGAGACGATGATAACCAGAGACCTGAAAAATTCGCGCATTCATTTCACGATAGGCTAGAATCCAAAACGTTTTCATTTTTTCTGCTTAGGTGATTGGGCCACAGTATATCTGAAGGGCTTTGGGCCAATGAAAAAAAAAGTAAACAAAAGAAGTAGCGAAACACGAGCATCCCAGTTAACAGGTGCCACGAGTCGGTAACCAATGAGCGAATGCAATTCGCCCGAGTGCATAGAGGATCATGGAGTCTATCCTAGAGGTCATCGAAATCGCGAATTTTTCCTGTCTCTAATGATAACATCTCGGTCAGAGAAGAACAGATCGCAGACATGCAAATTAAGACCTCACAATAGCCAGTAGTGTTTAGTGAACCAGAGGCGTGTACCCTATCATGCAAAGAATTTTTGATTCCATCTTCGATGTTGCCAAGCCCACGAATTTTTCCAGTCCTGATCAATGGACCTTCAGTTTGGTTTTAATGCCATTCTTTGGACATACACCATTGCAGTTTTGCACTATTTGACATGCGAAAAATTCAAGAATGCAAATTAGGAATAAAAAAAGGAAAACATAAAGCCATAGATAACAAGTCTAAATCAGCTGATGTCTAACTTTAAGTATTATTTAAATATTATACATCTGTGCTGTCTAATATTTAAAGTTTGACATCAGCTGATATATGCTTGTTCTCTGTGTGTTTATATTTTGGTTTTGATTTCTTATTTTGCATTCTGCGATTTTTTTTCATGACAAACAGTGCGAAAATGCGATGGAGTATGTCTAAATAAATGTATTAAATCAAAATTCCCCATTGCATGAATTTTCGGTTTAGTGTCCTGATTTTATTTTAGAGAGAATAAAATTTTGTTCATGGTCTGCTGACTTTTAGGAGTCCTGAAGAGGTCACGAGTCGCTGATCTACCGTTGGATCAAAGCACCCACGGGCGTGTCGTAAACCCCCATTGTTTAATCGCAGAAATCGTATGAAATTACGGGACATTGGAGTTTAGCCCATTTCCGGAACAATTAGTGGATTTTTTCCCCGTATTTAATTACGAGTACTAAATTTTCCAGGTTATTGTGACCATGCTATGGTTTTGGAGTGCTTTAAGTGGAGAACGTACGTTCTATTTTCCATAGCCAGGCTTCCCTCACAAATATTTATGAGTAGGGACATGCACATTTCGCGAAAAGATTCCGAGACTAGCTGAAAGTTAAAACACTGTAGCATCGTCTTTATTTCTTGATTGGGTGAGTTTATTTCAGGTGCATGTTTTACTGTTGCATCACCAATCACAGTAATTCAGGGCGAAAAAAAAACTCGTCCTAAGTGGCTCGGTCAAACAAGCCAACTACTTCTCTCGCAGACGGCCGCCAATCACAAGGAAGAAACCGCTGGTGCGGTATACCTTGTTGCAGTCTAATAGGCGTCAAGATTATTTTCGGGGAAAATACCTGCCCCTATGTATGAGTTACTGTGTCTCGTGCAGTTAGAACATCGTTAGACAACGGTGATCACCTACACCATAAATGTAACAATATTCATGTAAAATTACATGTAATTGTAAAAATGTAAATTTACGTGAAAACAACTGCATCGCCACAAAATAGTGTTCGTAGTAATACTGGGTTCGGATTTTACCCGAGAATTTATGCTTTGTGTTGTCCCATAACCTAAAATAAAGATATTTGTAACCCGTTCCCTGAATAGCTTTCCAATATTAATTTAGGATGTAACGAACATGATACATCAAAATAAAGTCTCGTTGTTGAACATACGTCGACGACTGGACTTCAGCACGGGTCGTTACAACAACGCCGAAATACCATAACGCCGAAATAACAACTGAATGCATTTGTGTGTGTTTCTTAAATGTACCTTAACGCCGAAATACCACAATCAAACCTAACCTTACCCTAACCTAACCTAACCAAGCGTAATATAACCTAACCTAACTTAACCTAGCCTATCCTAGCCTAGGCTAACCTAACCTAGCCTAACCTAACCTAGTCTAACCTAACCTAGTCTAACCTAACCTAGTCTAACCTAACCTAGTCTAACCTAACCTAGTCTAACCTAACCTAACCTTTGTGGCAGTCCTGCAATGACATTTTTCGGCGTTAGTGTATTTTGGCGTTGTGGTGCACAGCAGTTTTCTAGCTGTCGGCGTTGTGGTCAATTTGGCATTCGGCGTTGTGGTGCATCCCCGATCAAGGTGCATCACACAGTTCACTGTTAAAGATTCTCACTTTCAATTTACGAAGAACAATGGTCACGAATAATCCACGGATCGTCGTAAATTTATTAACTATGGGTTCATTTACATTGAAAATGAATCCAAAAGAATATTCTTGGAATGCAAACAAAGCAATCAATAACTGGTCACGTCCGCAGCAAGAACACTCTTCTTTTTTTTCCCACGTGTGTGTTTACTTTCGTTCAGGACGAAACGTACAACTGTAAAGTTGTAATATGGCGTATTTTTTACAAAGATTAAGTTATTTGAGTCTGTTAATTTGCTATAATTTCTAGGAGTGTGGCTCTAATGATAATAATAATAATTCACATGCACCACTAGCCGTGTCCAATTCTTTTTAATGCAAATTGATTCCCTTTACGACTTTCTTCGCATGTCCGATGACGTAAAAAAAAACCTATTCCTTGTTTTCTCTGTCTCCTGTAACTTTCCGGTTTTCGTTCTTCCAGGCTACTGGCTTGTCTCGCACGTATCCCCGTGTGTCGCGGTGGGAAGGGGGAGGGGGGGGTGTTAGCTCGGGGTGCGAGTGGGACTGTATTTTTTTCCCTTCCCCTTCCCCGAGAGTGTAAATGGGGCCAGCACTTCGTAAAACGGCCCCGACAATGCCACATCGACGCGGCAAGAACCTAGGATAAGGGGGGTAAGGGGTTTAGCCCTCCGTGTTATCCGAAAGACTGCGCCCCATCAATCTCTTCCGCGTCGTGAATGGTTGTTTGTCGCCGGCTTCGTCGATCATCCGTCTTGCGCCCTCGACGCCGATCCACCCGCGCCAGGGTCGCGCGGAGAGGCAGGTCTGGGCCCAGGGGCGCAAACACCCGGGAACTGCGCAGCTCCGCTCGTACCGAGCCTCGTTATGGCTAGAGACCGGAATAATCCGCGAGTTCATTTCGCGACAGGCTAAAATACAAATAGTTATACCTCAATGCAGCCTCTGCTATTGGCTCACAACTCACCTGGATGACTCTGGGCCAATGAGAAACACCCGACCAAAGCTTTATCTAATCACAGGCTGCTACGTTGGGACGTCTCACAAGACAGCAGCCGATGAGTGGGTGGCATTTGACCGAGTGTACTCAGAACTATGGAGTTCATCCTGCAGGTCATTGAACCCGCGAATTTTTCCGCTCCCTATGTATCGCCCTGCCGACGTCAGCTCTTCAGTTGTCAGATTTCTAACTGAGAACCTCTCCACCCTCGACACTTCGCCTCGCTCACTTCTCTCGTGCCTGGGCGCCGTTGGCTGGCGGTACAAACAACTGCGGTCCGATCATGAGCTATGCGGGCTCTTGCGTTCCAGCCTGCGACCGAATGAATCCGCGAATATTTCCCGTGCGACTACCCTCTGAGTTAGGGAACTGTCGGGAGACTGTCGGCATGCTGGGACGTTACCTCACCGACGCCATCTTGCCACGCCCGAAAAAAAAATTGCGGGAAAAAGGTTGCTTTACCACATCTGATGTTGGTTAGCAAGTATGAATATTTGCGCCCCTGGCCACCAGATTGGGGGGGAAAAGAAATTTTTCTGTCAAGAAAAATACGGAGAAAAAAATAAATAAATTTTCGGTTCACAGTAATATTCTTTAACATTTGATGATTCATTGATGTACCCATATTTTTTTATTCTTTTTCAATATTTTTTTCGGCTCAGAACTTTTTTATTTTTATTTTATTTAACGGTGTGTCTGCTTAAAAACTTTGTGCCATCGGGCGCACTGGTGGGCGAATTTCAATGGCTTTCGTGAAACACAGTCATTCCAAAACCAAAACCCCGCTTCCTTTATTTATTTGTTTTTTTTTTTTGTTTTTTTTCGAAATCAGTATCATGGGATCAACGCGCTCATTGTTTCTTCCCCCGGGTGATCCTATATATATATATATATATATATATATATATATATATATATATATATATATATATATATATATATACGATATTTGGCGAATGTTTTATGATAGTTACCCCCGGAATAGAATAAACCCCGATTTTTTTTCATTCCATGGAGAGGTAGCTCTGCACGCGTCTGTGTAGGAAAATCACCACAGACATGCAAAAAAATTTATCTGCTCTGCATGGACGTTAGCTGATTTGGATTAATAAATGATAATTTCTTGTAGAATACACCTTATTTTGGTGTTGAACACGGGAATATATATATGTGTGTGTGTGTGCTTTTACAAAATATTCCTTTGGAAACGAATTGCCAAGAAATAGTTTTAATACTACAAGAAAAATAGTGTATTTTTGTTCAAAACACCGCTATGGTTATTTTCGCATACCTATATGATATACGTTTTTCGAGATAATACTAAGTATTTCTTAGGAAAATTGGGACATATATTTTTATATTTTAATTGATGTTTCATCCAAGCATCATTTTTTAAACCATGGTAAAGATGATGGACTGTTAAAAAATTTGACTTTATTTTGTTGTATCATGATTATATTAATGTGCGTAGTTATAACTGGAAAGCTATTCAGGGAACGGGTTACAAATAACTTTAACTGTTGTAAGTTATGGGACAACACAAAGCATAAACTCCTGGGCAAGAATCCGAACCCAGTATTTTTGCGAACACTGTTTGTAGTGCCACAGTTGCTTTAGCCTAAATGTACAAATTGACAGATATCTTAATTTTATTTTAATATTTCTGTTCCATTTACAAAAAAAAATTATAATTGACAGTGCTCTGTTACATATCTTCACCACAAATTTACACAGAAGATTGGTTTTATATTATCCAGGGATCTTTGTCAATTCACCGGCACTATGTTTATTTAGCTGTGACCATGTGTACACGAGGATCATCTTGAAGCGAAAACCAAATTCTTTAAAGAAAATGTTTTTATGTCTACAGTAATAACACTCTTCGTGTTCGCACAAGCATATTCCCACGGTTAGCGACGAAACACAGAACTAGTAAGTTTGTATCCGACATGCTCTATACCTATGATGAAACCAGTTACCTGGGATAACGAATAAGAATAACCTTTGGTACTTTTGTCGAGGATTGTTCATTGAAAAGTTCGTCAATTTACTGTAATTTCCAACAGTATGGTGGCGACAGTGAAACTATGGAACCCAAGTTATTTCTCTCTCACTTACGAAGTTAAAAAAAAAAAAAAAAAAAAAAAAAAACCTGTTATTTGTGTTTCACAAAGAAAATTCTCTGGAAAGTATTCGTCAGCATATGTTATCGTAACTGTATATCTTAAAATCATAGTGTATAATATATAAACACAGATATGGGACATACAAGCTATATGATGTAACTGCAAGTTAATCACAATTCGGGAGACTGTCATATTTTCTTGTTCGGATAAACCATTAGATTTACGTGTATGTCTCAAAACTGTATATTTTGAATTGGAATCACTAACATCCTCGCTTTTAAACCATAGCACAATGCTAGGGACCGCTTATAAATTAAACTTAGCCTAATTTAACCAGCAAAGACACCCGAAGCATTCACGCATTGCCCAGGATTTGAACCCATGACTCCTCGCATTAGATCGGAGCTTCAGCCAATTACGCTACGGCGGTCAGACTGAATTTATGTTTACTTTAAACTTTTCTACTGGTATGTTTACAAAGAAAATATTTTTGGCAATAGTGTTCAAATAATTTACTGTTTTCTACTACAAACCTTTTTTCTTTTTTGCGTATACCGATTAATTAAATGTACAAATTATACGCATCAGTAGAGACCTAAAAAAAAACAACCATGTATTTACTTCGCGATAGGCCAAATTTCAACTAATCATAGCGTTTCGGTTCCTTCTGCTACTGACTGACCATTTATGTGGAAGGCTGTGTACCAATGAGAAATCAGCAGCCAATGAACAGCAGACTTTTATCCGATTACGCAGGTAATTGTGAAGTCTTTCCTAGAAGTCATTGAACCTACTAATTTTTTCCGGTCTCCAAGCATTAATACCCCAAATTTAATTTGGTTTGTTCGCGTCATAGTCTACACTTGGGTAAAGACTAAACACAAGAGCAACAGATTTCATGCATGTTAAACAATCTGTCAGTAGATAACGCCGTCTTTAAATGGCGCTGCCTTTATGAAAAAAATGATATTTATAAATAGGTATTTAAAATATATTTGTTAACGAAAAAATTCATTTTCTACTATTTCTTTGCTTTTCGTCATTAGAAAAATTAATTTTTATGAAGTATTAAGGAAGTTATGGCATTTGAGAAATTATTTTTTTAATGTATTTTTAACAAAAAAATTATTTTTCTATATTTTTTTTCGCCGTTAGCGGTGAACGTTATCTCCAGAATGATATATCAATCGTTCATTTTGCTGAAGTATTAAGTAAAATATGGCGTACCGACAAAAAAAGTCCTTTGAGATATAATATTGTATATAGATAGATAATTCAGTTTTCTCGCACTTGACGACTTGATTCGGTGTCGAAGTTGAGAATATCAGAAGACTCGCGTGGGTCCGACCGAAGGCACAGAAACGCCGTCTCAGTGGAGGGGGGGGGGGGGGCGAGGAGAGACTGGAGTAGGACAGCAGCACCCAGAGAAAACCCCCGCACAGTATCAGGGGCTTGCGCGCAGAGCTGGCAGGCTGGCCTCGTTTCCTCCCAGAGACGTCCGTTAGCTTTTCCAAATTCAACCACGAACGTTTTCTTCACGGCCGCCACCGGCTTTTGAAAACCATACCTGTTCAGCACCACAGATTACAAGGTCACGTCTTAAATGGAAAACCGTACGTTCGTAACGCCACAGTTCATAATTCAAAAACGATTTCATTGCTGGTTTACACTTGTCGAGATTGGTAAAACCTCAAGAATGGATAAGCAAAGATGAAAACTGGAACACACTGTTGTGACATAAGCTGATAATGGCTAATTCTCCGTGTGTTCGGGTATTTGTCTTCGTTGTCCATTCTTGACATTTTTCCTACGTCAACAAGGGTGAAATAGAGATGGCGCATGTCCATGAAACTGTTTTAAATTTATCTTCATCGCTGCAAAAAATAATTCAAGGTACATGTAAGTACAAAATCATTTGGGTAATATATATATACAACGTTTTCATTTTATATCATAAGACATTCGTGGCCGGAGTCACTTTAGCTGTTTCTTGGCTTCTAGGTTAGGGCCAATTCCGTGGAAATGAAGATGGGCCCGACGTTTCGGCATGTCTTGTTGCAGCCATCTTCGAGGTGCTATCAATATAATAGCTTTGCCATAGTAGCCCTTGTTAGATGGCTGCTACAAGGCGAGCTGAAAACGTCCGGCACACCATCATCTCCCGCGGTACGTGGGCTCAACCCAGGAGCCAAAGAGCAGTTTGTTTTATTCGCGTGGATACCGTGTGTCTCCTGATCGCTTTCTTTCCCGAACTAAGACCGGGTAATCTGAACGATGTAATGATTCTCGGATAGTGTTTGGCGAAAAACCCTTCACAGTCTTCTTCAACCGGATAAAAGGGTTCGTTCCTCTTCGGGAACGTCACAGAAGAGAGAGAGAGAGAGAGAGAGAGAGAGAGAGAGAGAGAGAGAGAGGGAGATTGAGGCAATCACGCCTTCACTTGTTTCCCCTTATTTCAAACGTGCGGAGCACGTGGCGTCAACAACGTGAGGCGAGTTTATGGTGATTGCGATTTCATCCCCACCCCCCCCCCCCCAACACCATTTACTCCTTTTCCTTATCTAAGTCACCCGGACTCGTAGCGAAGGTGTTAAATGCAAATGGACCGACGCCGGGAGGCCGACGAAATACTAGGGAGAGAAGCGACGGTAAAAAAAAAGGGCAATACCAGATAACAGTCGGTTGAAGAAGGGGGTTGTAAAAGGAAAGGGAGGGGGGAGTAGCAGTCTGACGTAACGCGCCCAAGGAAATAAAGCCTACGTTTAAATAAGACCGGAGCGCGTCTTGGAGGGGTCGGAAGGGGGGGGGGGAGTTTAATTAAAAGCCGCCTCGCCGGGTCGTCAGGGCGGAATTAAAAGGAGTGCAGATGGCGACGGGCAGCCATCGCGCTGTCGAGAGGCGCGGGCTAATAACGCCTGGCGGGGCGTAACTGACGGTCTGGAAGGGGGGTGGTGGAGACGGCGGCAACACCCCCGGAGCTGGAGTTCAACCGGGCGGTGTAACGGTCCACTAAACAGTCTCCCGATAGCGGCGACGTGGAACAGGGCTGGCAGCTCTTTACGTGCGCGCGTATCGCGAAGCGGGTCACACACTTCCACTCGCCCTGCACACCTGGAGGTTTATCTCAGAACGTAGAGGTCTTCAAAGTAGAGCGACGCCATGTTGGTTTCAAACCTTATTTATGCAGCGCCATTTGTTATGGTTAGAGACCGGAAAAATTCGCGAATTCAATTCGCGATAGGCTAAAATACAAATAGTTATACCTCAGTGCTGCCTCTGCCATTGGCTCACAACTCACCTGGATGACGCTGGGCCAATGAGAAACACTCAACCAAAGCTTTATCGAATCACAGGATGCTACGTTGGGACGTCTCACAAGACAGCAGCCAATGAGTGGGTGACATTTGACCGAGTGTACGTAAAACTATGGAGTTCATCCTGCAGGTCATTGAACCCACGGATTTTTCCTTTCCCTAGTTATGGTATAATAGCAGAAATGACTCGTTACATATTTTCAAATTTCATAATTAAAAGTTCTTTAAATGATTTACGTAATGCTATATTTTGATTTAGTACAATTCTTTCGACATACGCCACTGCAGTTTAGCACCGTATTGTCATGGAAAAAAAATTTTTTTCATGAAGCCGAATAAGAAAACAGTGAACAGATGGATCCAACGATGAACCTAAAACATGTATGTATTATGAACAACACAAAGATGACAGCTACAAGTAACACAGTAGACCTCCATGACAAACAGTGAAATATTACAATGGCTTATGTCCAAATAATTTTTTTAAACCTAAACCATATAAAAGAATATACTAACAGTATTAATACAGCTGTAATGATTTACGAAAAGGGTTTAATACTTAATTACAATGACTTCGCGGTGGAAACTTTCAGTAGCACCCAGTCACTACAATCTCCCGGCAGTCTATACAATTGTATAGTATACGTTAACAAAGCCCACTGTTTTAATCTAAACTACATAAATAGGCCACGGTTTATTATTTATTGAAAACCAAGATGTCTGCCCCCAAAGATCACTCTGCTCCTGGACTCCAATCGTCGGTTGTGTTCAATCGCCATTTTATTTTTTCCATTGTCGATCGTGTGTGTATTTGCTAAATCACGTGGCCCTTCGTAGGTGTGACGTCAGTACGAAAACCATGGATTTTGACACGTAACTGTCACTCGACAGTCAGTTGTCTTCCCGGCCGCAGACCGAACAGCTAGCGCGGTGCTCGCTAGAGTGTAAGAAGGAAAAATGTTTATGCACACAAATTGTACTTTTACAAAAGATTCCTTTGGAAACTATTTTCCAATGGATAGTTTGAATTACAACAAGAAAGATACTGTAAATTTGTGCAACACATGGCTATGGGTATTTTTGCATATATGAAATATATTTTTTTGAGATAAAACTGAATATTTATTACGAAAAATTGGTGCATAATTTTATATTCTAATTTGTGTTTCATTCAAGCAAAATCATTTTTAAACCGAGGAAAAGATATTCAAATATTCAATAATTGGACAATATCTGGTTTTATTATGCTTATTGATGTGCGTAGTTAACACTGGAAAGCTATTCAATGAAAGTTTTACAAATAACGTTAACTATTAGAGGTACTGGGAAAACAAAAATCGTAAATTCCCGGATAAGAAACCGAAACCAGTATTACTGCGAAACCTATTTTGTAGTGATACAACTGTTTTCATGTAAGTGTAAATTTTACAAATAATCTATAATTTTACATGAATATTTCTGTTCCATTTATAAAAAAATTACAGTGTGAATCCGGCTTTATGCGTGACGGAGAAATAAAAATCTTCTGAAGTTAAGACTGACTACAAATTAATTTTCTTGGTCTAAGTGGATCAGTCATTCCCCTTTAAAAGTGCAGAGAGAGGATAATAAAAGTGTGATATTTAATCTTTCTTTTAAACTGCTATCCGATTAACCCCACTTGTTACTTACGCTTCCCCGTTTCAGAGATTAAGTTTCTTTCTTTTTTGATGGTGCAGGATACTCTCTCATATTTATTTATTCAAAAAAAAATTCCCACACTAAGGTCGAATATGAAGTGTTTCATATTTACGTTAATAAGATTCTTCTCTAGTGGCTCGTTTTAAGTTGCTTTCTTTTCGCTGACCTGGATTTCATAATAATCAAAGAAATATTCGTTAAGGTTTCTTAAAACTTACACCTTCGTAACTGATAAGAAAAATAAATTTCAATTTTGCGAGTTCAAAAACACTGGCAGTATGAATTATTTTTTTTTATTAGTCTGGCGCATTTTTATTTATGAGGGTCAGAAAACTCTGTACATATTCGTTGCTTATGTTATAACGAGGACAGAATCATGAAGAACTATACTCCGTCGCAGGCATAGAGGTACAGTGTTCCGCTCAGAGACAAGTCACGGTGGAGGGGGAAGGGTGGTGAAGGGTAGGTGTCGCTCACCTGGTGTTCATTAGGGTGCGGTAACCAGCAACTTTATTATTAATAAAAACTAGCTCCCCTGTGCGTGAATTGCGCTACAGGATGGTCCGAATTTCTTTGTATTAGGAACGAGTGAACGTGTAATGAGTAGAGACCTGTAAAATTCGTGATTTCAAATCCCTAAAGGATAGACTCCATGATCCTCTATGCACTCGTGCAAATCACATCTGCTGATTGGTTACCGACTCGTAACACCTGTTGACTGGAATGATCGTGATTCGCTAATTCTTCTGTTAAAGATTTTTCATTGGCCCAGAGTCCTTCAGATAAACTGTGGCCCGATCACTGAAGCAAAATAATGTCAAAAGTATTTGGACTCTATCCTATCGCGAAATGAATCCGCGAATTTTACAGGTCTCTAGTTATCAGTATGCATCGCTCACTGTGTACTTGATGACGTGAATGACCGACTACATGGGGCCCTCGTTAAAAAAAATCGGTGTGTTTCCATGTTCGCTGAACGTGCGAAAACGGAAAGGGGATAAAAAAAAACGGAACATCCGTTGTGCATTACCTCTAACTCCGTGTCACACAGAACAACAAGATCGTCAGTAGGAATGAATACAACCATTTGTTACATTTGCATTTTACCTGAACCTAAAAAAAATTTTTCTTTGAAAGCGTACTCCTGTATGGTTTATTAAAAAAAATACATTTCATTCCAGATTTATTTTCATAACATTACACTACTTCCGTTCACAAACAGATTTATGTTCTGGTTTCGTGATTCATTTTCATGCTGATTTATTGCTGATAGTTGGGCGAGAATCCCTCCTCCCCTGGAATAAAAATCCCCTCTCTGAGGGGGGGGGGGGGTGGCACTTGCGCTTGCAAAATCGTGACTGTGAAATGGGAATGATAAACGTTGTCCCGCGGGCCAGCCCTCGGAATCCCACACATGTTCGCCCGTGGCTGATAGTAACATTTCCAGTTGAAAAATGTCCACTTGATGTCGCACTATCCTCTGTCAGCGTTAAGCAACTGTTACTTGGCTGTCATGATCGGTACTTGTGGTTTATGTTCATTAGTGTGAACAATGCAAAACTTAGAAACTACCCTTTGTTTAAATACAGGTTTAGTTTCAAAGACAATGCTTTTTTTTCTTCTAATATTGCTCTGTCTCACGCTTCATGTCAGTTTTTCCTGTCACTACTATTAATTAAGTGTATATTTCCTGCAGGCCTAAATTTATTACGATAGCTGTTTTTCATGTTACGTTTCGTGACAACTTTTCTCATCAGAAATTCCATACGATCTTTGAGTAATTCTTGCATAGATTAAGATTGATTGCTGCAATAGCGTAAGTCCAGTAAAGTGTTTCAAATCAGAAATTTTATAATATTTGTATTTCAAGTGTAAAAGGTTATATAAGTGATAATTATATACAAGTTCGTGGCTTTTTACCGCTATTAGAAAAATTTTAGACGACATCTGTTGGCCAAAATTTGAAAAGAAAATATGAGTGTTAGAAAGCTTTTGTGATAAATTGACAGAAACACTTTTAAAAACTACTTTTACAAGAAAATTTAATAATAAAATTGCGTGTGATACCTAAACTGAAGTTAAAAAATGACAAGTTGATTGAAAAGTCTTGTGAATATGCACACTTCTCTGTGCTTGAAAAAGACCTAATTACAAAAAGTTTGAGATGGGTAAGTTTGAAGTCTGCATTCTTCGGTAAACTTAGTCCTCTTCTTCTACGGAGTTTCTTCCGTGCAATCCGTCTCATTGTTGGCTGCTTGCTTAGTGAGGACTTCTTACTAATTAACGTCAAGGTAGCGTATAATCTCGATAATTTACGAGCCACGTCTGGGAGCCTCGTCGCAGATGGAGCTCCGTAAACGTCTGCGGCAGTTAATTTCCTTCTTAATTAAATCGGTCGTATCACCGTTATTATTCATCGCGTGCTAGCTCAGCGCAAAATGCTCATTTGCCATGAGTCCGGACTGCATTTGTCTGTCTCGATATGATGTACATTTGTCAACGACGATCGAGCCAAGCGAATTCCCAACAAGAGACTAGACAATAACAAATCACATTTTTCAGCGGGAAAAAAACAGACCTGCTTCACACTGCATGCAAAAAAAAATATTTTTATTCGTATTTATAAATCATAACTTACTTATCAGACGAGACATGACTCCATCAGTATACAGCGAGCAATGCAGAAGAGGTATTGCTGAAAAACCTTACGCGTTTAAAGATTTTTTTATTTCGGTACTATAGTTTTTTTAATTATTTTAGATTTGGAGAGTATTGTGTTTGGAGTTAGGTTCGAAACTAAAAATATTACAAAAAATGCATACATTTCTAAACGAGAAAATTTATGGCATTACACGCGTATTGAATATATAATGCGATATATTTACCAGGCTTTATGAGGTTATGTAATTTGCCCGTAATAGCACGTTCATGATTGATGTGGTGGGCATGAGTGGTTAGCATGAATGCTGAGCATGAGTGGTGAGCATGAGTGATGAGCATGAGTTGTGAGCATGAGTGGTGAGCAAATGAAAAGTTTCTCGTCACTGCGAATATAAACACGCGCCACGAGTATAGACAGGATGTTGAAAAAAAATTAGAGGATATTTTTGGCATCGCGCTGAACTTCAAACGTCTGTACGTTTAGAAAATGTTTGCAACTGGACAGGAATTTATCTGACATTCCGCACAGGATTCTTGTCTACTGTCAGACATGACACGAAATCATTGCCAACATGGGTTTTGTAGCTATTAGCATACCCAACATCCGGCCCTGCAGTCGGTTAGAGACCACGAAACTCAGCTAATACCGTTATCACTGCGACAGTCAAAAGTAATCGTCAGCTGATTCTTGGAATTCATTTCATCGTGTCTAAAATCCTAATTTCCCCGTATTACTTCCACGCGTATTAACAGACTCTATACAGTCTGTGCCACGTAAGTTTTCTCGAATTTGATAGTTCTCAAATACATTACTACGAATTACAGTGACCAAGAACTATTAATAAACTTAGAGTTCTTCGTAGTTTCTAAGGACTGAATTTTCGTGGAAACCACACCGTACTTCGACTTCCGAGTTGTATGTTTAGTTTTGAACAAAGGCATCACACACGTGGAAAAGAGAAGAGTGTTCTTGCTGTATACTGAACCAGTTTTTGAATGTTTTGTTACTATACCAAGAATATTCTTTTGGACTCATGTTCTAAGTAAGTGAACTTCAGTGTCCATAAATTCACACAAAGATAGCCGTAAATTAAGGAAGATCCCTGGATGATTTGTAACCGGCGTTTTTCGAAAAACTGAAGGTGAAAATTTTTTAACAGTTTGGGTCTAAGTATTATTCAGCTACTGTTGTTCTGTCAACAGTGTTGGTAAAAGTCGTGTGATTGTCAGCGTTCATCAAAAATAATGCTATTATTTAAAAATGACAGTTGGTCAATAGATGCCACTGGAACTACTACTGAGAAATGCCAAATTCAAGACAAAAAAATTGCTCAGACTATACCTATGTAGAGATCACCGACCTCAACTGACAAACGGAATCAAACTGCCAATATGTTGCATATATTATTTACACAAAAATATAACAACCATTCAATATAACAAAAGATACATTTTTCTCGGTCTTCTACATATTGGATGCATGCAATTCTAGGATACGTACCCGTATTGAATTTTGCTACGATTTCATTGACAAAAGATGTTATCACTTAAAGATTTTGCGGAAATTTAGAATCATGTACTTAAATGTTTTATGCACGAAAGCACGACGGACTTATCACAACGTCTCGATAGCACAAATGCACATATGAGGCGGCTTCCTCAAACAAACAATTGCCACGAAGTAATTTAAAGTATAAAAAAAAACATTTTATTGATATTTCTAGCTGGTTCGCGAACTGCAGAAAAGGTATTTTTTCATTGCTTGCAATGAATCATCTAGCTTTTCTGTTAAGTAATTTTAAAATGCAGTTTTTTTATGTAGGTTTAATTTAAAACTTTATTAGTAAATTTCACGTACGTTTCTCGGTGTCTTTTACATATTAAGTGATGCTTTCTGGATCATACTGAAAAGTTGGCAAGCACTGTAAAATATTTACAGCGAATGTATATAGATTAAATTATAATACGATTTATTTCAGCAAGTCATATTACTACTAATATATTATGCTAGCACGGATGTAGGAATAGTTCGCACAAAAAAATCACATGTAGATAATATTAAAATCTGTTTTCAAAAGTTACCACTTTTAATTATTATATAGGCGTAATTAACTTATGTAGAACACTGTTCTTATTTGCAGTTTTTTTTTTCAGCATTAGTCTCAAGGACTATTGAAAGTTGTTTTTATTACTATTCTAAATCGTATGTTTTAACCCCACGTTATTACGACTATATTTTTCTGAGCTTAGCTTTCGATGAAGTCAAGCATTAATAAAAAAAACACGAGAGTACCACTTCAATGTTAACATTTACACGTTCTTCATAAAGAGAAGGGACAGGTTCCGAAAGAACACGTATTGGGGTCAACAGTTATTATGCCATAGCAAAAAAAATTTTTAGCTTTAATTATTGAACATTTGCCTTCGTTAGGGCAGAAATGCACATTAACAAAATTTTCAGAGACCAATAACATATTGTCTGTTAATAGTGTTAATAAGTCATTTCCAACACAAACAAAAAAATAATAATTCAATTCCTAAACATTATGAATTCACAGGTTAAATTATTTGTATCAGCCAGTCTCTATAACGAGGGTCATTCAGATGTAAACCGGAACTGTGTTCTTTTCGACTCAAGTAGTGACGAGACCGGCGATTGGGAGGGGGGGGGGGGCGTGCGAAGAGGGGAGGGGGGTAGGCATGCACCCGGCTCTCACACGAGAAGCCTGCCCGAACACGCCCGAATATTCACCTTCGGCCAACCTCGGGATTTGTTTTATTTTTTGCGCAGGAAAAATGAATTCAAATATCAAAAGTGGTCGGTTAGGTTAGCTACATTAAAACACTTTAAAACACTATTGACGGTTAGTTAGGTTAGTATAGCTACATTAAAATAAACAATGAAATATAAATATATATAAATTAACCCGAGGTTGGCCGAGGGTGAATATTCGGGCGTGTTCGGGCAGGGACAGAACTTGATGTACATCTTAGGCTTCCCGCTCTCACACGCACATCCGTTTTGTCGGTGGCGCTGTGGTAGAACCAGCGTTACTTGCGCCACGCGCGTTGTTATTGATATTCTCGCCAGCGAAGACGTGAAGTCGAGGGGGAAAAAAAACTTCCAAGCACCGTTTGGTGATGCTGCTCTGAGAAAAAAAGGGGGGTTGTCTGTAAAGTCGGTTTACGCACGATAATTGTACGTGATAACGTCATAAGAAAACATTGATGAAAAAATTGCATACTTTATAATTTTCAAATATTATTTACATTTTTTTTGCAAATTTAATTTAAATAATTTGTTTAAATATAATCACGAACAATTATTTGAAAAGCCCGCCTTAACCTGTTTGATATTATGGAAGATTTTTCTCGCACGGTGGTTGGCCGGTTCTTGCACGCTCGGCTCAGGCGGAACGTGACAATTTTTCGTGCGTGCAGCCGGCGTTCATCGATTTATAAGACGTTATCACGTCAAAAAACCCCGATGTGTTGGATTGGGTCCGGAAGGTTTGGAATGGTCGCGACAGAGGTGGGGGGTCATTGACCAGCGTCGATGAAGACAACATCCAGGCCTTGGTTGAGCTTGTGGAAGGTCCGCTGAAGCAGCCATCAGGAGCGGACAGGAGCTTCGGTCGAACAGCACGCGCGCAGTCGGCTGCTGATGCAACCATCTTCTCTTGCTTTTTTGACGTGACAACGTCTTATAAATCGATGAACGCCGGCTGCACGCACGAAAAATTGTCACGTTCCGCCTGAGCCGAGCGTGAAAGAACCAGGCCAACCACCGTGCGAGGAAAATCTTCTCCGTATAATATCAAACAGGTTAAAGGCGGACTTTTTTAACTAATTGTTCGTGATTATATTTAAACATATTATTCAAATTAAATTTGCAAAAACTGTAAATAATATTTGAAAATTAAAAAGTATGCAATTTTTTCATCAATATTTTCTTATGACGTTCTTCACGTAAAATTATCGTCCGTAAACCGACTTTACAGACAAACCCATTCTTTTTTTCATGAAGAGATCAAAAAAGCTTCCCATCATGTTCAAGACGAGATCATAACTCAACAGTAAATCAGTATATATAAAAAAATTGCTGTTTATATTTTAATGACCCTCGTATCTATTCATTGCGAGATAAACCTGGATTTTTCGCTGTTGGGAAACATAGTTTACGTGGCCAGGAGTAGGTTGTATTCTTGGGTGACATCCATTTCACCCACTATAAATATAGTTGTAAGTATAATATTACGTCAGTTCGTCACTCTAACCTCTACACCTATCATTGTCTAAATTATGCTTTAAACGAAATTATGGAAATTCAAAAGATAGAGAATTGTTATGGAACAGCTGTTGGAACAAAGATGGCGTCTTCCTGATGTTGTCAACCCCCCCCCCCTCCCTCTCCCTCCCCCTCCCCTTAAAACAGTTTCCAACACTCGGGCAATAATCGATTCCTCGTCGCTCCACAAGCACACGGGTCAAGGCCCGTTTTCCATTAGGCGTTCCTCGAGCGGGAACATTCAAATGCTTGGTAACAAAGCTTTAAGAATAGAAGGAAAAATACGGTCGTGCTTCCGGGATGGAGAAACACGCCTTCCTACTAACCAATCACGAGTGTCTGTGGGCGTGGGAAGGTCGCTGACCACGCCCTTTTCCAACCCGTGCGAAGGTCGCCAGCACCACATCTCTTCCGCTGTACGTGCGTGCATCACCGGGTGTCTATAAAGTAAACGTGGAGGGTCATGTCCTCACGCCTCGCTCACACGAAATGTTACGTTTATCGAAGAACGTGAGTGATTTCAGCTGCAGCCTATCAGAGCGTCTGTGCGGTAGTATGGCTAGATTACAACTCGTTCTTTGGTTCAAAGAATGCTAGTGATGTGTGCAATCAACTTTTTTCTCAATTCCTAATTTATGATTAGGTTCTCAAAAGAGTGCATAGAATTCTAATTTATATCTCCACAGTCAAAAACTAGAATAATATAATAGCGAAACACTGAAGATTAATTTTTCTAAGAACAGTTATCCCATTAATAATTTTTTATTTAAAACATACATAATAAATACATATTTGCGATACAAACAATTTCCTTTTGATTCAAAAATATTCTCTGGAGTTCTAAAAAAAACTCCATAACATGTTACCTTTTGGCAGATACAAACGTTATTTTGGTAGATTTTGTCAAGTACACGGGTGCTACTATTAGACCTTCTGAATTTCCCTTCCCTCAAATATTTTTCTTCGAAACCTTTTCCTCAAATATTGAATCTTTCGAATACTAAATATTTGATGGAATTTGGGGATTTGAGGATTTTATTGACCCAGCTCTGAAAGATACGTAACGAAACGTATAAATATTGATAATTAAACACATTGTTTGACAATTCATGTTAACATGGGTTTATCGGTCATTTTACAAATGAAATGAATCGTATCAACTCGAGAAACATTTTTAATATTTTTTAGTTTAGTTAAAGTGAAGTCATTAACCAATATCCTAGATTTTACCTAAAGAGTAAGAAATGTACACTGCGTTCATGCTTAACTACGACTTTACTTAGTGAATATTTTGGAAAGTCCTTAAAAACTGGTTTCGTGATATTAATTGGACATGGCCCTTTTAAGAGGTTCATTCAAAGCATACTTTCGTTGAAGTGAACAGGGAACCAAAAAAATGTACACTGTAATACATTTTTTGATAAGTTTCCTAAACATGTGATGGAAAGTATTAACTTACACAATCGTATGGAAAATTTATCAAAACAATATGGCACTTTTTCTACCCATTTGACATCCCTGGATTCGTGAGGGATTTACCATACAATTTTATGGATTTATAACTTTCGTTACATGTTTATTGTTTAAAACCTTTTATCCTAGCGATTTCCAGCACTCACTAGTATGTCTGACAGTTGGGGTGGTCGTGGGTTCAACTCTTAACGCCTGCATTTTCTCAACAAGAGCCTCCTCATTAAATTCCGCTGTTGGTGAAGATAGATGAGCAAACAGCATATTTTGGCCTACCCCTCAAAAATGTGTATATTATATAACTTCCTGAACACTTTCTCACCACAAAAGTTTATTCACGTAGTGCCAGCGCTGGGAGAATTTTTTTGACTAATTTCGTTTCCTATTCTCATATATATTGCTGATTAAACACACTTAGGGTAATCTGCTTTGAGATATTCTACAATAATAGTTTTGTCCATTAACTTCCTTCGGTTTTGTTGAAAAGCTTTGCCCCAAATTGGTAGGCACAATCAGATATGTACTTTCTTTGGGGGTACTTAATGTATAGACATGTCCTCCTTTAAACTCTTTGGGAAGCGGTAAATATCAGAGGGAAAACAGTGATGGCGCATCTATCACTATATCGCTGTAGATGAAACTGTACAGGAATGTGCAACCGCCAAGCAGTGATAGGTAAGCTTTAATTGTAAAAACATATATTTTTATACGCATTATACGTAATCAAACTGAATGATTAAGTTCTAAAATTCATTGTTACAAAAACATGTTCCAAGTCAGAAAATATTTCACCAGGTCTGAGCTTATTCGTAAACTGGTGTAAGTTATATCTAATTTATATGTCTTATTCGTTTGTAAATATATATGTCAAATGTGTTAAGTGAAGATTTATTTCCTAACATCGCTTTTTAATGGTCAACCATGCTGACAATTGATAATATAATGCGCGTATTGGTTTCAAGACTTAACTGTGTAATTATAACAAATTATATAAACAAATATAAACAAATTTTCATAAGTAAATTCCATAATTGTAAGTAAATTAGAGGCAAATGAATGAAAAAAAGTCTAATTCACTTGCTCTATATTTTGGATAACTTTTCCTTGTCTCGTATTTTCTAAAATAATATTATTATTTCATGTTTGTAAAAATAATTATCCGTTAGTAAAGTTGGGTTTGAGCCTTAATTTCATGTGGGTCTTAAGCCTAGAAATTTTTGGTAGGAATCTTACATTTAGATGCAGTTCTCTAGTTCATTTTCAAAACTATTAGCATTATAGGTTTTATTAATGTATACATGGCTTACGCATGCGTAGTTAGTATTGATATAATGATTCAACAATGCTTTCTGTGTTCAAGAACAGATTCCTCTTTCGAAGATAGTTTTAAAACATGTGCTCCAACTTGAAATATTTCACTTAAAAAGAATACTTGCACCACTTAGACTAGCAATTAGGGTATTCAACGCTATAAAGTAAACTAACAAATAATATTTTTATGTCATTGTTAACGTTTGAGAGTCGATAGTTTTATGAAACCGTGCGGATGTTTAAAACTTGTTTGTAAAGAAAGCACAATCTTAGTGTAGCTACGTGTTGTGAGAAAATATTTTTTTTTTCTTTATTAAATATTCTCTCTGTCGCTTGGATCCCACTAAACTGATTCAGAAAGCATCAACACAAATTATGCGGTTAGTGGTCATTAAAATTTGGCAATAGGCTAAGAAGTTTACTTTTTTATCATTGAGAACTCTGACATTAAAGTATGTCCACTTGTTTATAGTATAATTAATCACATGTACATAACAGATTTCTACTTCGTCTGAGTAGCAACCCTCGAAGAGCTATATTTCGTGAAGTGAAAGTAATTTTTAAGAAAAAAATTCTCACAAAAAAATGTATGATTATATATATGTGTGTGTGTTATTCCGAAAAACATTATTAACTTAATTAAATCGCGATAAGAAACCTGCTGCAGTGAAACAGAGAATCAGTTATGTAACCAACGATGTAGTTTGTGGATGAATCGTCGCTTCAGAGAATCCTTCGCAACAGGTAGGGTCTTTATCCGCGGCGCAAGAGAAGATTCATTGTTAGTTCATTGTGTATGGTACTAACGTCTCTGTGCTGGCTCAGGAGGGTTGGCTGATCACACTGACAGGGTGGCTCCACATCTGCGAGGCTGGCAAGCTAGGGTCTGGATAAGCTCAAGCCAAATACGTCTTATCTGAGCTTAAGATCCCCCCACCGCACAGGCCAAGTTGCGCCACTGTCACCACTCTGTCACGACACAAAACTTAACGTAAGACAGAACATACTGTTTTAGTGAAAATGAAACGAAATCAAAGTTTTTTTTTTTGAAGCGCTGTTTCAAAAATTGTAGATGTAAAAAATTTTAATTGTGTAGTTCAACAGAATACTTCAATACATTTTCGTCCTTGTTCGCTAAGTGTTGTTACAACACGTTTCTTTTTAATATGATTACGTAATCGATTGAACAATTTAAATTTTACCTGCAGACATAATTCTTCTGTAGTTAACGGAGTACAATATAATGATGTATTTGATCAAACACACACAAAAATGAATGCTCACTAGGAATATGAAATCAAAATTAAGTCGTTTATTAAAATAAATTTAATGAAAACTTCAAATTTTAAACGAAATTGTTTATATTTTTGTAAATAAACCATGTACGAATAAAGCTGCCACCTTTGTGAACTGTCTGGGCCAATTAGATGGTCTTTTAGACACACGCTTAAAATTCTGAGGATAAGTTTGTTAAAAAGCACAGGGTCTTTTTTTATTTTTAATGATTTTGATATTCGACCTAAAAAAATTTCTGATGGCCAAAAAAATAATTTAATTCATTTTTCTATACATCTACTAAACCGCAAGTGATGTCAGTATGTGTGTATATGTGTGTACACATACACATATGCATACAAACGGCAGAATTCATTTTCACGAAATATTTTGTTTCTTGGTTTCATCTGGAGCAAGTGAGGTTTGGAGTTAGGTTCTGTTAAAGCGACTTCCGCCGTGGACTGTGCTTTGAATGCATCGGTGTAAAAATAAAAAGTGTGCTTCGGTAGTCACTATAACGATGCATGTAAAATACTGTTTGTTGTGTTTTAAGAAGTGAATGCGTGTTGCGATATCGCTGTGTGACTGAGATATTTTTTTTCCCTTTTGATTTAAGCACTTTGGGAGGTGCTTCGATGACAGGAAAACTAATTAATTGTAACCTGGGATCTTGATTGGCGGGACTCAAGCCAGCGCGAAACACTCCCGTAGTGACTCAAGCGATTCTAGTCCTTAGAAGAGGATTTTGATTTCATGGAGGTTTTGCGTGTTGCTGCTGAAAGTATCTGTTTTGTTACTTCGAGCGTTCCCGCATAAATTATTTGGAAACACTTGTTTCAGTCAACTTGCATCGGTGTATCAGGCGTCATTGTATTCCACATCGACATTTAAGGTTGCAGGTTCGAGTCCCGCTTCGGGCGAGAGTTTTTTTTTTAAGAATAACCTGTCACTTACTTTTTCACTTATTTCAGTACGAATAAAATGTTTTTATTGTGTTCTTAAATGTATGCATTCGTGCACAAAAACTTGAACCAATTAATTGCATTAGCTAATTTTTTTTTTAAATTTCAACTGAGAAGTAAGCTATCATTATTATCAATGATGAGTAGACAGTTTTCAATTTTCCGAAAAGTTGTGTTTTCAATTTCTCATTAAACAAAATAAATAATTATAGCGTTTACCTGTCCACTCTTTGCCGTTTTACAATCTCACAAAATATTCTACACTGTTTCATTTCTCAACACACAACTCCCGGCTATATGTCTATTTGCAGCACAGCTAATCGTTTTTATTTTTATTATTGTTTCTTTTAATTACAAGTAGGCATAAAACTTTGTTTATAACATTTACATAACATTTAGAAACTGAAAATAATCGACACTATTTGGCTCCTGCTATGCACATAGGAAGTCTTTTTATTTTATTTTTCAGTCAATCTTTTCCGATTTTTAAACTGATAAACTTCTTAAACAATATAAATAATAAATTCTTAAACAATAGAACGTTAATATCTAAATTTAATCACAATAAAATCTGTCTATTAAGTATAATGACCCTCTTTTACTTTTTTTATAAATATACTCCCAAATAATACCTAAATTAACAAATTATGGAATAGGAAACCGTTTAAAGTATAAAACTGATATTATTAACAGATGTGTGTATGTGTATGTCAGTAACACGCCACTGTGGTTTCAGAGAATCCCCATGTTTATATTTATGTAATTCATGTAGGTGCTGCAAGCATGTATTTGATAAGTGAATCACCTTCCAGCCAATCAGCACCTGCATCCCAGCGCGTATGTGTTCGTGTGTGAGTGGTCGGTAGTTTGTTTACTATGTAAATTGTGACACATGGTTCCAAGCAGGTAACTACGCTTTATACATAGGAAGTAGAAACAATAACATATTCATAACATACATATCTGTCTATGGTAACTGGTAAATGTGCAGCAATGTGTACGTTTGCTTTCGTACGGAGTACAATAAAAAAATCGATATTATACCCCCATCCCCTAGTTGCATATTTGTTGTTATTCACACTTTTCCTCCGAACATGCCTGTTTTTTTTTTGTTTTTTTTTTAAGTGAAAGTTTTATCGCATGATTTGTATCGAAATCAGTTGTTTTTTTTTCCTTGTTGTTGTCGTCAGTAACCAATGGAAATATAAGTGTGACGGAAATGTTATATGTGCTGATCTGTGGATTATGACCTGCAAGTACGTGTAATTGGTTGAGAAGAAGTTTATAATTGATGCAAGTTATCTCCATTGAGATAGCATGACAAGTGACGTAATTCTCAAAAAAGAAAAATCACAATCCTCCCTCAATGAGTCGTGATAATATTTGTACAGAGTGTTGTTTCTTTGTTATTGTGGGTGGCGTTGGTTGTAAGTTGTTTGTAGCTGTGTGCTTTGAGCTGCGCTTCATGAAGCAGGCGCAAATCTGCGCTGTGGTTGGTTTCCTGGGTCAGAGACCCCTTTTAGCTGTCGATTTTTTCCTCTCAAAGAATATAAGATTGAATTCTTTTAAACAATCACGAAGTTAGGATGATGGGAGTAGTCGCCAGTTCAGTTTTTTGGGGCCTAAACATTAACCAATTGTTTGAATTGATATCTGTAGTAAGTTAGTCATTTTACCTTTAAGATACCTATATTCGGTACTGTTGTAGAGTACGCATTTTAAAGATATTATATTAAAACGCTTGTAAATAAATATGTAGCCGCCTTTGTTATTTGATTCTGACATTCATTTTCCCCTCATAATCTAGGTTAAAGTGTAATACTGCACATTTTCTCGTATCACTAAACAGTGGTTTCCTAACTTAGTGACTCTATGGCCTGACCCTAAACTATTCGTCTGCAATTAATCTTAACCTTTAGAAAATGTTGTATTATCAACTGAAGTATTTTTCGTTGTGCCATTGAATGATGTACTGATCACATTTCAGTCATTCCCTTTCTTTTTGTAATAAAACTAATTTAATCAAGGACGTGTATATGTTTTTCCATGCCAATTTGGCGATCTCGGTGACTGGAAGAACACCACTTTTACAAGCCAGAATTCTATACTTTTTTTCGTGATATCGTCAAACGTGGCGCAGCTTTCAGTAACACCCTGCTGCCCTATTTATTTTGCTATCACGAGTTAATGAACCACTGTCTGAAATAAAAATTAAATACCTCAAGAAAAAAATCAAGAAACTGTAATTCCTGCCCATGATTAACTAGCAGGCAGTTCATGCGTGTGTGGTGAGTACATTAGTGCATGCTAATTGGAAAACTTTTGAACCAATATAAGAAAAACATCATCCCATGCCTGAAAAAAAAATTTCTTCGAACAGTTTCAGGTACAAACTCTACCAACCTGGAACCAAATAAAAGTATTTTTTTTTTAATTAGGAGGGATATAAAATAATAGACTCCATCCTGAATAAGGTTTTTTTCATTATAAGTTTATATTTTTGTTATTACATTTTTAACCTCATCACACAGCAAATTATTTAATGTAATGCATGAGTATATTAAGTAATCATTTTTATCGTATTTTCACATGTAAATTCTTTGGCACTCAACAATTATTTGTTATTTTATTAAACATTAAAAAAATATTATTATTGGTCGTTCTTTAGAAGTGTTGACAGATGAAAGTGAATTTTCCAATACAGAGGTGAGAAAAACGATTTAATGAAAAAAAATGGTTGTCTGTAAAGTCGGTTTACGGACGATAGTTTAACGTGACGTCATAACAAAACATTGATGAAATGATTGATCCAGAAAAATGAAATATCATATTCTGCCTGAGACTGAGCCGTAATAGGTATTTGCAACCAAACCATTTAGGCATTAAATATGTGTTATTCTTTGAGAAAGAATTTTTTTTTAAATTTTTCTATATTTTGTATGATAAAATCTGCCTCTGCATACTTTTATGAATAAAATTGAATCAATTTTTATTGAATTATCACTATTTTGTATGGATACAAAGGAGTGAAATGAAATGTACAATTTAATTAATAAATTTACTTTTATTTGCATTCATTAATACAAATATATTTATTACTTTTGAAATGTTGCGTGCGCCGTATTTATTTTTACAAGTACAAAAAAAAATTCGCAACTGTCGAGATCCGAACCAATAACCTTAGAATTGGAAGTCATCCATGTTAACCACACGGTCACGAGACAATATTAAGAATAATTATTGTTTCAGATGGTATAAATTAATAATATTCCACGCACGATATTTGTTTGAATTTCTTTTAACTAGCATATTCTCTGTTGGACTCGAAATATTAACACGCTCGTGGGCTCATAACTATAATACGGTGTGTGATTTAGTTGATCAAATAATAACTCATGACAAATAATTACCAATGTCAAACTAAAACGTGAAAAGTATCATACCAGCAATAAATATTTAGTTACACAGCTAAAACAATACTCATACAACACTGTTTAAATATACTGATTTACACTAGTAATTAAATAATACGTACTTGTAAGAACGCCATTTCCTTGCGAATATACTCCCGTGGCGTGGTGCACAACAATAACCTCGAACCCCGGCCGAGTTCTCTGTACCGTCCGCAACATACCAGAGAGATGCCACGCATGCGTAAACAGGACACATCCGTAGTGGGACATCCGTAGTGGGACAAATTTTCGTGCGTGCAGCCAGCGTTCATCGATTTATTAGACGTTGTCACGTCAAAATTAAATTAGTATTTTTTGTTGAATAGGATAGCAAACAACGCTATGTTTAAATATATAAGTTTAAATCTTCAATACATTTTTTTAACACTGGCTTTAAATATTAATTTTGCATAAAATTATTTTCGCTCTGTAATAAAGGAAATATTTACCTATTAATTAAATTTAACTAAAATCTTACTAATGATATATATTTTTAATATTTATAACTTCCTTAAGTATAAAATAAGTCAGATTTTGTTGCTGAGATTACAGTTTGTTTAAAAAAAAATACAGTGTAACCATACTTTCATTATGTACTACACAAATCATATTTGGTGGTGTTTGTGGCATTATCTTTAGTACTTTTCAGCGAAGTCCACACGCTATGTATTGCTGGTTGCATACATACAAGTAAATGGCATGTCGAGTACTTCAAGCTGGATCGCTGCAGTGTTAAGTGGTAGCGCCTGATGAGGCCCGCAACCCGCTTGACGACTCTGCTGTGCGGAGAACATATTCAGGTAATGGTAGGGTGCAATTTCGCAAGCCTGTGCAGACAGGAATTTACACCACCGGGTGGACCCCAAGATAATCGCCGCATTTACTGATCACGTTAAAAAAAACCTAAACCCTTAGATAAAACTTTGTATAATTTATATATATATATATCTGTACTTTATAGGTATAAGACACTGTCACAAAAAAAATTGTTTATTAGAGAAATAAAAAAAATTAAATAGTGCTTCACTTAATTACTCAACTATTTTTAACACAAAATATGTGAATTGTTGACATATCGTAAATCTTAGCGTTTTTGCCACTAAGAAGAACGTCAAATTGTAGTCAAGTTAATGGTTAAATGTATATTTTGACCAAAATTTGATATAGTGTGTTAGCCTCCGAGGTACACATATACATGAAGTATTTCCCTTATTTTAGTTTGTTTCTTACACAAATATATAGTTTTAATCTAATCTCGGTGAAAATTTGCACACTTCACCTTCCACACAAGAGAGATATTTACGTGATAATTCCCAGAAAGCCAGCCCTTAAAGCAGAAATGCTTAGTCATTAAATTAGGCTTTCGCATTGTTGATGCTTTCTTCGTCTCCATGGCAACAGCTATTGAATTATTTGTGTGTGTTTTTTTTTTGTCACTCGAGGAGTGGCAGTGGCGTATACAATGGGAGGGGCATGCATGATGAAATGTGAAAGTGTTTTCTGCCTGAAGCAAAGCACGAGTACTGCAGCTAGAGATGCAATAAATCAAACGCCCTTTAGTAAATAATGAATCCAATATTATAATGTCACCAATGCTGAGCTTGTATGTGCAAAAAATAAAAAAATAAAATATTGGTTCATTGGAAGTAAAAGAGAAAAAAATATTGTGTTGTTTGATCGTGTCTAAAAAGCAAACAATTGAGCCACGGCAGAAAAAAAGTTAAAGAAATAATAATAAAAAAATTAATATTTATTCTAAATAAGACCAGACACTTTTCTTTGCGTGCTGCTAGTTCGGTCGTGTTTAAATTCTAACTGAAGTAAGTAACGGGTGGGTAGTATTATTGGACGGTTCATTTGAAAAGCGTTGACGGTCGACGGCCCCCTTCTGCCCCGGTGTTCCGGGAACAGCAGCAGAGACTTCCGCTCCGTCGGGCGAACATGCCTCTGGGCGCCTGCATGGAGGTCGTAAACGAGAAGCGACCTGAAGCCGGGCTCAATCAAGGAGGTTGTAATTCCTCTCTGGAACGAGGTGGGTGTTTCCGCTAAACGTGAGATCTGCGGGGATGGAAGAGAGGAGTAGTAAGGGGAAGGGGGGAGTCGACGCGAAATGGAATGTTGTCTTGGAGTCTCGGTCGCTTCGACCTTCGTTCGTCCAGTTTTGGTGGTAGGGAGAGGGGGGCGAAGGAGGGGGTGGCAAGGAACTTAAATCTGCCTCCACGGTATTTTCAGCGGGGGAGGGGAGGTAAGGCTCCAACAGTCGTTTTTTCGGGAACGACCGGCTGCCAGATCTGGCAATGCCGCGCGCGTCAACTTTACGACTCCCCCCCCCCCTCCTCCACGCTTGGGCTTTATCGCCCGCTGACGGCTCACCACGGTGACGGCTGAAACCCGACGAAATGGCACGGCGCCGGAAAATTGAGCTGCTGATATCGCTCCATGACGTCCATATCCCCACGCATTAACTCACATAAATATTTTATAACGAAAAGGGTGGAATAACAAAGCTGTTTCTTTTTTGACGTGACAACGTATAATAAATCGATGAATACCGGCTGCACGCACGAAAAAGTGTCCCGTTACGCACATTGTCCCGTTACGCACATTGTCCCGTTACGCTGTGCCCCGTTACGCTCATTGTACGCTTGCACCGCATCTATCTCTCTTCCACTTGATTTGACTTTTTCGAGGCACATTAAACTTGAAACACTCCCATTCGTTTCCTACTTTTCCTATCGTCATCCTATCCTTAACAGAATAACACAGATTGGAAGAAGTTAAATAGCAAACATGTATAAAAGTTATAGTTAAAATAATCTCTTCGTTAAAGTAATAAACATATTTGAATTAATGAGTGCAAATAAAAATAAATTTCTCAATTAAATTGTAGATTTCGTTTCACTCCTTCTTTGTATCCATACAATATAGTGATAATTCAATAAAAATGATTCAAATTTATTCATAAAAGTATGCAATCATTTCATCAATGTTTTGTTATGACGTTGTCACGTTAAACTATCGTCCGTAAACCGACTTTACAGACAGCCAATGTTTTTTTTTTCAGAGTTTTATTTTACAGAAAAAAGAATTACCAAACACACACATATACACTGAACCATTGTATCAAACCTTCCCGTAATAATACGTTTATCGTTTACCACAAAATACGAAAATGTATAAACTATATCATTGTCAAAGCATGGTATATCATCTTCCTGGATAAAAATAAATACATTTCTTCGATTCGTAACCATTTACAAGCATACGCTACAATTCTAAATAACCATTTCTTGAAATAATATTGTAACCTAAAGAAGCCACTCTCAGTTGGTCGATTTCCACCTCGGCCTAGATGAAGTGACTTCCATGATCATGAATATAGTTTGTCCTTCCCTCTAACGGCCAAAAATTTCTGGTTGGCCGTTTTTCCTCTTTAAATACCAGTAGTTAATCATTGTGGCCTTTTAATTTAATATTTCACGTTTAAATTCACATGAAAATAATAAAATTCAACTGATAATACAGTTCATTTGAGAATGTTAAACTTTTATTTAATGTGTATTTTATATTTTATTTTGTGACAAACAATAAACCACGCAGTTTGTTTGCAATTACATTTCAAAACCATTCGTAGTACGGCGCGCTTGATGTATTGACAGAGGTCAAACCAACGCACAGTTTGTAATACACCGTTTGTAATACCCATGTTTGTAATACACCGTTATCACTTTATAACCTCCGTGTCTAAAACAAAATATTGCCCGCGCACGCCAATAGGCTTAGTTATATGTCCAACCAACGCAAAGTCTTTCAGGCTAACTACACAGTTTATGCAATCGCCAATGATTCCGTTTGACCGTTGGAGGAATGAGGCAAAGTGTACAATCCAGGTGAGCATAATACCTTATAAATTAAAATATTTTTTAAAAGAAATTTGGGCTTCTAAATATGAAGAAAAAAATATATATGTGTGTGTGTGTGTATGTATATATATATTAGTTATTCAAACTAAAGTTCAAAATAACTTTCCCAAAAACATTAATCATACCTAATTAGTGTATCGTAAAATTTTCTTCTTTACCTACGTTAAAATTTAAGTAGAATTATTCTTAAAATAACCATGAAATCAAAATTAATATTTTAGTATTTTAATAGGTTTTGATAACCATAAGCTAACAATCATTCTTAAAGTAATTATTGGGAAATGAAATAAAATAGAGATTTTTTTAGCAGTCCAAAAACAACTTGACACGTTAAATGTGGATTTTACTTTAGACTCCAGCGTATTCCGTGTTGTCCGAGTATGCGTATAGTAGGTGCAGTGTTTTATTTACACCCATGCGTCATGCTTACGGAGCGGAAATAATGTGCGTAATATGGAGAAGAAAATTGTACCCGCGTCATCATATTCCTCTTGCTGCCTCTCTTTTGGCGTAAACAGTTCAACAAAGCCAAAAAAGAAAAAGTATATAGAAGAATAAATCAAACTGTTTATAATTCCACAGCATGAACGGGAATATTTTTCAAGACTAACTGAGCTTAGTCAACGAGTCGTTTTCGTTTTCGTTTCGTTTCCTCTCTCTCCCCCTCCACCTGCTATTTTTCACAGTTTGTTGTGATGACGCAACAAGTTTTCTCTCCCCCACCACAGACTCTTGGGCTTTGCTGCGGCAGCAGATCCGACGTTGTGTTTCTCCCCTCCTCTGTCCAAAAAGACTAATATTCATTGAGCCCCGGTAAGTCGATAAAATATCGCAAGTTCTCAGCTCGCTCGTGCGACTTCGCGGTCAGAATATAATGTGATTAAAAGTGTATGTTTTCTAACCTAAAACTCCAAGCTATCATGTTTCGAATCACCATGCTTCCAATATATATTGTAGGAAAAATTAAATTTAGTAACTCAAAACATTTTGATAGGTAATGGATGAGAGCGATGCTGGTGCTCTCTAGGAACAAACAGCAAAAAAAGATGGCGGTATTCAAGATGGCGGCCTCTAGCAGACAACAAGGATGCCAGAAACGTAAAAAAAGTGACTGTGATGCCAGATCCAAGATAGCGTATGTGACGTCAGATTTCAAGATGGCGCCCATAACGGAATTTGCAACGGTCGGGGATTGGAGCCCTCGATATCGAAATGGCGCCAGTAACGAAAATTGTAACGTTCGTTAAATGAGAGATTCGATTTTATAATGGCTGAATTCAAGATGGAGGAGGAAGTCAAGGTCATAGGTCAATTTAAGTTCAAGGTCACGGTCATCTAAGATAGTTGCCGTGACATCACAATCCAAGATGGCGGACAGCTGCACCAGACACCTCACTCAGAACCCAGTCCCAGTAGCTCCATTACTAGACTACTAGTAAATAAAGTCTTTAAAGTTTAATTTCTAAAAATTAATTGAAATGCGAAAATTAGATTCTGGACACAAAGTGCAACTTGAAAATATGTAATATAAAAGTAGTATTCATATAAATATGCCTAATACTTTTGTTATATGTAAATGGAGAACTTGGATATAAATGCTACAAGTAAGAGGAATATCCGTTGGCTTTTAGGTTATGACTAAACAAATCGAACTTCCACTTACTTACATTGAAAATAATTACTCAGTCTCAAAAATTCTCATTTGAAAATAAAAATGTACAGCGAACTAATATTATAGAATTAAATACGCATTTTACATTTAAAACATGTTTTTACATTGTAGATCCCAGTTTTTTTGGGATGAACGTTCATATCACTACAACATTTAGCTGATAGTTGTGGCAAAGTTACAAGTTATTGCTATGTATGCATTGAACCGCCTACAAACCTTCCAAAATAAAACAAAGATCCTAAATTTTAACCGAAGTTTAAAATGAAACAGAGTTTTAAAAAATATGCCAACTTTTATACGAAACTCCCAACCAAGCACTGTGTTAAGACTGGGCTGAACTACTACTAGCGCTGTTAGTTCTCAGACCACCGCGAGCTTCATTAAGCGGACGGAGAATCAAGGTTTGCCACACCGTAGTGTAGACTTCCCGGATTTCAGCTGACCATCCACAGATGTGGCAATGGGTAGAAGGCTACCGTGAAGTGGAGGTGCTCAAAAATATATAAAGTATACTGGAGATAAAGAATCCAAATTCAAACACTGGAACGTGCTCTTCCTCCCCGCTCTTACCAGAAACCAGGCCTGAAGAGGGACTCGGCAGTTTTCTCGGTAAGTACCCGCCATTTCCCTTCCTCGCCTTTATCAACTTGATCCCTCTTCACCCTTCTCCGCGGCAACCCGACGCGCGCGCCCTGCCTGCCCAATAAGCGGCTTTGGCCCGACGTATCAGCTGACTCGGCAAGAGGGAGATTGTGGGGGGGGGGGGGTGGAAGGGAATTAGAGGGAGATGTTAAATTATCTTTACCTACCCCCTCCCTTCTCGGTGGAGAGGAGAAAGTGACTCGCTAGGGACGATTCTCAGCGCAGTTCTGCCATTTGGAACACGCCAAATTTCTGAACGAAATATGAAATTGATAACAGGTAGAGCTATCCATGCGGGAAATGCAGGGACTGTCTCAGCAGCGCTCTCTACGCTGCTGGTTGAACAAGGAGGAACGCGAGCGCGCTGGTAGCAAATATAAAATTCAAGGCACTCACATCTGATTGTGTAGGATTCTTATATATACTATATATATTATTTTTTTCTGAAACAAGCGCATGCGCACACTCTCTGTATTAATTCTTCCATCTATCTCTCTCGGTTCTGCTTTTAATTTTTGGGTGGTGGACGAACCATCGCACAAAGAGGAGAACGAAAACGATCCCCAACAACGTATATAGCATATTGCTCAGTTTATATCTCTTTGGCCGGGCACCCATTCTCTGTCATTTTCCACGTCAGAAACGTGTCACAATAATGATTTCACGGAAACGTGTTAAAAATTAGGTCGTGAAATTGCACTCTCATCGCGCCCGAAAGACGTTTCACTTCAGAAATGTGACGATGTAGTTTCACGTCACGTACCTGTGCACGCGGCGGGACTTCCTGTATCACATAAAGGCCACAAGCGGCCGATAAAGGCCTGTCTCGAGACGCTTTCCGAGCAGTGCTCACGTGTGGTTCAGTCCCACGAAGCTGTCCTCGATGAAGGCTGTGATCGGGATGAAAATGGTGGCTCTAAATAACGAATTTCACTACTCTTTCCCGGGCCCCAATAAATCAGGAGCCTTTTGAAATAAAAATAATTATATTGTTTAAGTGTTAGCTTAAATATTGTTGAGAGCACCCAAGGGACTTGCATTGCACCTTTATCCTCATTTCTCCGACTTATCTAATGTTACGGTTAAATATTACAATATTAAAAAATATACTCTAAACGCATCAACGTCCTGGACCTATATAATCGTTACCCTGATGAGAATCAGCATTGACTTTTGTTAGGACGTGTTGGGGACGTGGGGGTTTGAAGAATTTTTATCAGAAATTAAAATGAAGGGGCTGACTCTTCCCCCTCCCTGGCAGTGGCGGATCCAAGGGGGGGCACCAGGGGCAAGTGCCCCCGCCCCCCCCCCCCAATCGCCCTCCCGAAAAACCAGTTGTCTGCTACATTAATATTTCCGACAAAAATGATTTTTTCTGAAACCAATAAAATATTTTAGTATAATTAACGAATTTCTTGTAGAATCATAAAATCTGGTGGTTGGATGTTATGTGTAGTGTGAGCAGATTAAATACAAATGTATTAATTTTAAGACATTTTTTCTCTGGCTATTCTGAAATCCTAGAGTGCCCCCTCCGAGGTGAACCTCTGGATCCGCCACTGGTCCCTGGGGTACTTGTCTCTGCGCCTGGCCTTATGTTCACGAATATATCACAACCTCGGGGACATAACAAACTATGTCACAAGACCATATATTTTATTAGAGCTGTCTAAAGAATTCTTTAATATTCCCTCACGTATTTACACAACTATTTGCTGGCAAAAATAATATGTGCATTTATGACAGAACGTGAAATGGTAGTCATGTTTATGGTTAAAAGTGCATTTTGTATAAAAGTTGTCTTAAGCTGGCTGCACAATTGAAAAAATAATTACAGTTACAGTAACAGCAGGTCGAGCGCACAATATTCAACCGCCAAGTTTTCGACCCTACCGATTCACAATAGCGCATAGGACGGTACTGTGCATGGGAGAGAGGTCAACCGCATAGGTGGGAAATTATTTTTTTTTTCTGTTACGGACGCATGGCGCATCAACCAATGAGAGTGGAGTAAAAAGCCATTTTGGCGGCTCTAGAGAACTGTGTCAAGAAATTGTCGAGATATTACAATGCTCAGGTGTAATTCCTGCTTAAAAATTAATTAATTATATTACTTATGTCACTAGCAAAATTTGTAAATAAAAAATTGTGTCTTTGCTAGAATGGCTAACTAAAAATGTTATATAACCCTTATTTATTTATATGTTGAATAACTGTGCTCATAAATTGCTGGTAAGATGTCATGGGGATAATCATTTGGTTGTTAATAAAGTTACTTATTAACACTGTCAACATATGTGGGATACATCGCGAAATCTCATTGGCTGAAATTAACAGTGAGATCTCAATTGTGAGCCAACTTCGTGCGCGTGGTCTGCTGTACGTTCGCTTGTGTTTTCTAATTCTGTGCTTGTTGCGTAAACGGGGTTAAGTCAAAAATTGTTTTAAAAAATGAGTTATTATCACAGGCAAGTTTGCGAAATTGATAAGGGAGATTAGAGACATTATTTTAAAACAATTAATGAGTTTCCAAATTTCTAAAGCAGTTAATAAAGCTAAAAAAAACTGGCTTCAAGAAACCTGATAATTTTCAATCGCGATTTTCTCAAAACTATGTTTTTGGACTTAACCACTTTTAAGCAACAAGCACAGAATTGTTGAACCCAGCCTTATGCCGCCGAGGTAGAAGTATGTATGAATCATGCGACGACCGCGGATGACACTAAGCGCGGCTCCAGAAGGGGGGCGGTGGAGGCGATAGCCCCCCCCCCCTCCCCCGAGACCAATTTTATTGATTAGTGTATATTTATGTTAACTTAAATATTTAATTTCATATGTTAAACTTTTATCTCATCAAAAGTTGCATGGAGCTACTAAGGTTCTGTATTTGAAACCTGTAATTTGTAAATAATATTCCAAGGCCAATATATGACCACTTTAATTTTTTGCAACTACGACCTTTCTTTGTGCGATAGCCCCTCCCGAAAAGTCATCCTGAAGCCGCCATTGGATGACACTAACCGGTCTCTAGTTCTGTGCTCGTGAAGAGCAAGATGGCGGGACGCGCGATGATGAATACATTTAATACCCGCGCTCGCGTCGCCCAGTGTAAGTCTCCCTCCCGCAGGAATTCCTTTCACCGAGATACCCTCCCCCCTCTCCCAGCGAGAAGAAAGTTCGCGTCCGTAGCGCTGCGCGCAGTATGGTCCACGGGCCGTCTTCCGAAATTGATATATTTTCAATAAAGCTGCCCGCCGGAACTTTCTCCTTCGGGTCATACCTCTCGGCCAACTCCGGCGATAAAACATAACTTCGGCGCCGCCTTGGGGCAATCGTTTCTCAGACGGCTTTGGCATATGAATTTTATTTGGTTCTTCACAAATCATTGTTCGCGCCTAACCTCAAAACCTTTTAAGACCATAATTTTTTGCACACGCTACGGACGATGCATATGACTGTTATAAATAATAGTCTTTTTTTATAATATCTATATTTCAAAATTTTAGACGCAACAATCTTTCATAATTGGTATAAAGAGTAAAACTTCGCATAAAAAATTATTATTCAGTTTATTAAACATATTTATCATTTTGTCTTTGGATCATGAAGGAAGGTGTGTGTGTGCTATTTCAGTGGTAATGGTTTTGTTGATACATCCCTTGACGTAAACATTACCTACAGTTCATCGTTAAAAATAAATTTAAATATAATTGAATTTCAAACCAATAACATGTCTACTTAAAAACCTCAATTGTTTAAACTTGCATTTGGTAACACGAAATTCGTCCCTCCTTTTACAAATATCTTAATTATTTGAAAATTAGAATTACGTATTTTATTCCAAAATATTATGTTGTTGTTTATTGTGGCACTGCACAATTTGGCATTTTGACAACACATAGCACATGCACAGTTCCGCGCGAGACGTGAATTAAATGGATTGCTCTTGGAAAAAGAGCTCCGACAACCAATGTGACGTAACAGGAGTTTGCGAGAAGGGTATCACCAAATACACTAGAGACTAATACCGGACAGCTCCAAGAAATTTGTGTGAAAACCTTGTGTTGTTGTCAAGTTATTCCGATAGATGGCAATCTGTATGCCCATTATGAACAATGTATCTGTTAAATACATATGATACCAACATTATGGCAATAAAAATAACTTTCTTTTCTCTTGGAAAAAACGTTTTTTTAATCATAGTACAGATTTATGAGAGGTATAAACCTCCAGTTCTTAATTTTTTTAATTAAATTAATAATGTTTGACACCAGATAATAGTATATATGATTTGACACTATATATATAATATGTTTGTAGTTACACCTCTTGCCGCTAGGTTATTTTTCACACTCTCGCCTGTGTTGTTGGTATAGAGCTGTCCGGTGTTAGTCTCTAGTGTATTTTGTATCACTGTTCTTCGTTTACGCAATGGCGCTGATGGCAGATATCGTGCCTTGTAAAGAGAGAGTAAATACACATTAATTGATGAGACACTGGATACATCAGTTGCGTGGCGCCTCCCACTGCGACGTAAAAACAATCGCCGCCTGCGAGATCTCGTCGCTGCTGTTCCGCAATACAGAGCTGCTAAGCGGGATGCATCCAGCCCCTGAATGTAGTCACCGCTGCTGCGCTTCCAGAATACGTCCTTACGAATTTTCGCTTTCCATCTTTAAAACATCCAAACGCCAACATTATATCCAGGTGAAATGTGGCGTGGCGTGCACAAATCTAAAACAAGAGAAGGTAGTAGTACTACTACTATGTATTGTCAATAATATACTTATCAGGGGTGTATCTGTGTTGGTGATGCGTGCGACGCCCGCTAGTGCTTCTAGCGCGGTGTCGCCTCTATATGCTGGAATCACAATGCCCCGACGGCCCCGACACGACAGGCCTGACAAGTTCAATAACCAATGAAATACAAGCTCGCCGTGACGTCAGCCCGACAAAATACGCACCCCGACGGCCCGCAAGGAATAGATTATATTTCTAATTTCGTCGTGTCGGGCTGCCCGACAGAAAAGAAAACGGCAACGGAAAGGAAACAGTACAGAACTAAATTTCAAAAATATTTACCTACTTGGTAAATCTTTTTGCTGAAAATTGAAATTTAGTTTTACGTGTGGGTGAATTGAAAAATTTGTAGCGTGCCTTAGTCTGTTTGTATAAACATAAACAGATATCATCGTGTTTATGGTTAAAGACGTTATTTTAGAATCCATATTTTAACATTTCGTTTCTTTTTAATTCTTCGCACAGCTAACATCAGGAGTATTTTTCTGTCCCTCACTGACATATTATTATCTTGTTTCCTTGTAACTATAATAAACTACTCTTTGTTTTACGAATCAACTTAACCTTACTTCGTATCGCAGACGACTAAATGTTTTTTTTGAACTTCAACTGTCAATAATAAATAAAGAGCCTACTTTGTTTTTAGCGCATTCTATAATGCATTTCAATTGAAGTATTTAGCTTGGCACGATTTGCCGAAGGCCAAATTGAAAATCGTCGGGTTATTTTTGTCGTGGTATTGTGACCCTGCGCTTTTTAATCTGTCGTGCTGAGATGCTGCACGACAGTTTGTCGGGCCCGTCGTGTCGGACCCGTCGGGGCATTGTGATTCCAGCTTAAGCGCCAGACTGTGGACTGGCGCGCAGTATTCTAGACGTGCGACTATGAGATTTGAGCCGTGACCTTAACATTAGATAAGTTGGAAAAATGAGGATAAAGGTGCAATGCAAGTCCCTCGGGTGCTCTCAACAATACTTACGCGAGGTTTCGTGTCTAAAAATTACTCTAAAAACCCTTCTTTTTTTTTTGTCTTTTTCACCCTCTAAAAAAACACAATTTAAAAACGAAATACGGAAACAGAATTCGCCCTCAGCGTATCCTGAAATGCTTTTCGTAAACAGACGCCACTAGGACGACTTTAAACGGTGGTTTCTCCTGACACACTGGCACACTGTGTGTCAGGGTAGGCGAGGCCTTAAGACGCTACGTTCGTAAACAATGACTTGCCACGTTATCAGTTTTACCATTTTAACTGGAATACCTAAAGAAAAAATAATATACAGTATGTATAGTGGTAGTTAAACAAGTCTATAGAAAGAAAACAAATATCAGGGTAGGCTGTATTTTGGACTATAGGCGCCAAGGGTTTGTTGAATGAATTACCATCTCACTGAACGAAAATGTGTATGAAATAAATAAAATTATTTAACAAAAAATTGATGTTGCTTAATTAATTTTGAAGTGAATTCAATGAACGTCTTGCTGGACAGTCGGGCGGCCACACCAGCAATATTGCAACACCAAACCGCGACAAACTCGGCCCATCATCCACAACCACAGGGTCAACTGACTCCACATCAACATCAGAATCATCATAGAGCATATCTGCGTTCATTACCAAACAATTTTTTCTGCAATCCTCGTCGCTTCTCGCGAGGCAGACGGCTGAGGCTCGCTCGAGAGCAAATTTTGCACCTCGTTTGGAGGGAAGCCTACGATGTCCATCAAGTTCTGTCCCTGCCCGAACACGCCCGAATATTCACCTTCGGCCAACCTCGGGTTTATTTATATATATTTATATTTCTCTGGTTATTTTAATGTATCTATACTAACCTAACTAACCGTTTTATTTTATAGTGTTTTAATGTAGCTAACCTAACCGACCACTTTTAATATTTGAATTCATTTTTCCTGCACAAAAAAAAAAAACAAATCCCGAATTTGGCCGAAGGTGAATTGTTCGGGTGTAATCGGGAATGGCAGAACTTTATGTGCATCTTAGGTCTCCCTCGTTTGGAGGCTCGTTTTGCCCCACTGGCTCATTTCTCTCAGCTACTTTCTGCCTCATTCAATACCTACGATACTTCTCTGAATTTTTAATTGCTTCTTCTTGGGAGATTTCGCTTCTTTTGTTTCTTTTCTCCAACATAACCCGTTTTCGCTTAGCCATTTTCCAAAATAATGACTCCAAAACCAAAGTTAGTAACTTTACGGTTATTCCACTCAACTAGCACCACTCAGTGCTCACTCACGAGCAACTTAAAGTTAAAATCACGCAAATCGGTCTATTACTCCCGGAGTCACAGCTCTCACTGACTTCACTTCGACGCTCCCCACCAACGCTCATTACGTCATCACTGCAAATGTTAAACGGGTGTCATAAGTAACGACAACAAGCAAAGTCTGCGCTACTAAGATATATTTACTTCAACTCTGTAGCTTTCATAGTTCACAAATTTTTAAGCGGTGTCAAACCCTCAACCGACATGATACCCAACCGGAGATTAAAGACATTGATATTCCTGTCCGAAATTCTATCAAAAATACAGATGAGATAGCCTCCAAGTTGTTCTTCGAAAAGCTTTACGTAAACTAACTAGCTTCAAAACAGCAAGCACTGTACTGAAATGAAAACTCAGTAATGTTACTCTTAGCCAGTTATAATTGCTGACGGCCAGAGTCAACAGCCAGAACCCGCCCAGAAAACTCTCAACATGAGCGTTTCTATTGGTGCCGGATGACAGGACGTGCCATCTCGTGGAATGCCAGAATAAAGACCTTTTTCATATTATGTATTAAGCAATATTATGTCATATAGATAGCATTATTGCAGCACAATGTCTGTGAAAAAAGCTTTATATTAAACCGTAAAGAATGCTTCTTGCTACTGCGACAGTAAACAAAATTCTGCTCCGTTATTAACTCATGCTGGCTAAATGAACAAGGATGAATAAAACAAAATTAGTCATCTTAACAACGTGAATCACTGCATTGATGACTGCAGAAGGAGGGATCCAAATCTAACCATTTGTTATAATTATGTAATTAGCACGAAAAAAAAAAAGTGACCAGCAATTCCAAGTCAACTGGGGTTCCGCGCTTAGCTCGGAGTCTGGCATGCAACTCCTTCATCCCTCTCATGACCATCGTCACCCACCCGGGATAAGTGTCCACGGGTGAACGTACCTGGTTAACTGAACTTAACCCAGGGGCTTTATTTTTGACGTGATGTCTAATAAATCGATGAACGCCGGCTGCACGCACGAAAAAGTGTCCCGTTACGCACATTGTCCCGTTATGCTGTGTCCCGTTACGCTCATTCTACGCTTCCGCCGCATCTATCTCTCTTCCACTCGATTGGAACAACCATCGATTTGACTTTTTTGAGGCACATTAAACTTGAAACACTCCCATTCGTTTCCTACTTTTCCTATCATCGTCCTATCCTTAACAGAATAACACAGATTGGAAGAAGTTAAATAGCAAACATGTATAAAAGTTATAGTTAAAATAATCTCTTCGTTAAAGTAATAAACATATTTAAATTAATGAGTGCAAATAAAAGTAAATTTATCAATTAAATTGTTGATTTCATTTCACTCCTTCTTTGTATCCATACAAAATAGTGATAGTTCAATAAAAAAGATTCAATTTTACTCACAAAAGTATGCAATCATTTCATCAATGTTTTGTTATGAAGTCACGTTAAACTATCGTCTGTAAACCGACTTTGCAACAATATCGAGCGACAGGAAGCTTTGAAGACTAACTGAAACTGTGTTGGTATGTATTGTAAATTTTATTAAAAACAATAGTCTGACCAGTATGAAAACTTTTCTGATTCACAAACTCTGACCAGAGAACTGAACTTATGTTGGTATTGTGTGCGAGTTCAAGTTTTTTTTATATAAGTAATAAACAAAGTAAGTTTGAAAACTCTTTTTTTTTTTTTTTAAATAAAATCTTTACCAAATCACTAAGTAACTTAAAATAATCTTTAAATATCTACAACAGTAAGTTTTAAAATGTCTTTGTTATTGTTCTGGGTTGTATTGCCGGGCCAACCTGGAATGTAACATCACAGTTACAAAACCGATTTTAAAAAAATCCTTTTTTTGCAATAATTAGTCATTCAAATATAAAATAAATGCTTTATTTGTTTTTTACAGCTTATACCACAGGCCCCAAACAGTGAAGGTTAAAAAAAATTGTACAGCAACTTATGTATGTAACTTTATATTCCACTTCTAGTATAAAAAAAATGCAAAAAATGAAAAAAACTGCGACACATTTGCTAACAATGGCAAATTGCTAAACAGGAAAACACTGTGATGCAAAATTTACGAATTCTTCACAGTGGATACTCTATTGTAAAACAGATTTAAAACATGTGTACCATAATAAATTAAAACTTTAAAGTGATGTTTTAATGTTTACTTATAACTTCTCTTATTTTTCCAAAATTTTTAATTAAATACTAGCAATTAGGTGAATCAGTTCAAGACTTCAATAACCAATAGACACATTGCAACTTTACCCTGACATTACCAAATAGAGAGTTAACTATTATTTTGCCAAAAAAAAAACATCTTAACTCAGTGGAGAAAAAAAACATAGTAACCCAGTGCATGAAAAAAGTTTATTAAACCCACCACCCAAGCAAAGCAGCAAATATGTTGATGCATTTATAATCATTGTAATCTTAGCAATTAAGCTAAATTTTACGTGTTCTTTCTGAAACAAAAAAAAATGACTCACTCCTAATATTGCCATACCTAATTTTTAGAAAGAAATGACCACGGTAAATCATTAGATTACATCTACAAAATCATTGATACACTCAGCTACAAAGTTTTTAATTTTTTTTTCTCAAAATCTTTTAATAAGAAACACATGTGAAGTATTTGTAACAAGACAAATAGAAAAGGTGGAAATAAACTATAACTAGAACAAAGATTTTGCATTCCAGCAAAAAATAAAAAAATAATTAGAAAATAACAAAGGCAAACAACCAAAAAGCTAAGTGTGCTAAAAAAAAATTTTCAGATGTTCAAATATAAGGGCTTTTTTTGAAGAAAAAAAAAGGACATAGAGCTCCTCATGCACTTCAAACAATTTCAAACTACTGAAAGAAAAAATAGCTGCCCAAGTTTTGCAAAACTGCTTGATTGAAGTTTCGACAAATAACTTCGCAGATTTCTATTAAAAAAAGAACCTGCAACCTATTTTAAATTAAATTAAATTAAATTAATGCATGGCACAGAAATTTCAACTTTGTGATATTCAAGACAGGCACTCTCTCTGTGATTTATTTTTATGCTCAATGTATAGGTTGGTCATTTTTTTAAATATATTTTTCATCACAATATCCACTGTGAAGTAAATCAACTAATAGTTACTCAGTTTTTGCCCAAATCTGTGTCTGTTATTCAAGTTAAGTCATCTCGAGATGACAAAATTTGTGGAAAACCTTACTATTCATATAAACTATCATTGCACACAGAATCAAAAATAATCATTATTAAGATATGAACTTTTTCAAACCGAAAACAGGACACATCCAAAATAAAACACCATAAGTCTAAAAAAATAAGATACATACATAATTTTCTCCAACCAAATTCAAAAATCTGAACAGAACAGAATGGGATCTCTTAAAACAGTTGTAGAATTTCCAAAAACAGATACTACATAGTCAAAAAATTAAGAAAGTAATATATGCACTTTTATATCGGCAACAATTTTACACATTAATACTTAAACAATATACAATAATAAACACAGAAAACAATAACCATAATTTGTATTTAAATTCACCCTAAAGCTGAATAAAATATATTTAAGAAACTAGCTGAAACTTTAAATGTTTAAATACACATACATACATCACTGAAAGTTTTATACACAAATGATAACCATTTAAACACTAGGAATTAATTTTTATAGTGAAATTTTAAAAAAGGTTATCATGACAAGCAAAGAATCAAACCAAACTTAAAAAGTATCTAGGTTGGCTGCGAACTTATTTTCTTCAAATGTGCACCAGTTATAAGTTTAAATACATTATTAACTAATATACTTAAGAATTTTCACATCTCTACGTACTTATATTACTATCGAAAGATTTCACGATTTCAATGTTATAAAGACCGAATCTGTACAAAACTTACAAAACTGCATCCTCCACTACAATGAAACAATCAGATGAGAAGAAGAACATTTACAGTCCAGGGCCTAATCAGTCTTAACTCACGTAAAGTAATACTGAAATTTGTGGAACCAACTCACATTAATCATCCTCATGACATGTTTCAGGAAAATTACTAGACTCACACACCATTTATAAAATAATACCAACATTGAATGACCACACAAACGGTGATTTTATGCTCAATTACAAATGAGATGTTGGTTATTACAAACTCTGATGAAAATCTAACACGAAACAATAAATCGTAGCTGAATTGCAACATGCACAAATTCGACACAAAAACGCCACAAACACAGAAAAACATTAACACTATTTTACAGTAAAATGAGATCAAGTTATAAAATTATTCAGAATTTTCTTAAACAAAGTTTACAAAAAAAAAGTGTAAACATGGTGCTTTCATTTTACAGCTAAGAAAACGACCCAGACTCAGTTTTAACTAAAATTTTCACAGCTTATTACGATATGAAATTGCACTGAAAGTTTAAAATTTGGTGCAGAGGGATTTAGAGGTGGCGATGTTCATTCGATGATGCAGAAAAGATAACTGCAGGCAACTTGCAAGGTTTACTTAAAATGCACTTCAACACCGCGAGGAACGTTGGTCGATAAGCACGGCCCCTGACTAAACGACTCAACAGAGGCCAAACTCGGCTCCGCGACGGCGGATCGGAGACAGCGCGGGAGCCCCCGCCTCAAACGCCACTAGGACTTGAAGACCCCGCTCCTGGCGGCCTTCACGATGAAGTCCTTGAGGATCTGCTCATCCAGCAGGGCGAAGCTCTCCGTCTGGACGATGCCAGTCATGTGGTTCAGGGAGTACCTGAAGCAGAACTCTTCCAGCTCCTGCAGGCAGAAAACAAAATGGAATGGAATTTCCTTCATCTTAAGGCTAAACACACGGAGTAAAGAGGTTCAGAGAAAAAACCCCATGCGATTTGATAAATGCTCAAACCCTGGAGCCTCCCGAATACTAATCCAAATTCTTTTTCATTTTTGCGCACCCATGCTTGATGCAGGCACGAGAAAAAAGAATGTATGACAGTAAGGAGAATGAGATAGAGACAGAGAGAATCAGATACAGTGAGAATAAAAGACAGACACACTAAGATACAGCATAAACCCCGTTTTTACCCATGCCAAGGAACCAGGACAAACATATGTTGAATGCGGGAAAACAAAAAAAAAATTGGAAGTGTTAAAAGATTTTTTATTATCTCACACTGATGGAAACAATGAGAAGCAATTAAGCACCACACTAAATAAAATATTAGAAAATTTATGTTTTTATACAATAACTGAAACTTAATTCTCACACTGTGAAAACAAGAAATACAGTTCTTCACAATTTGTGTTCAAAGTTGAACATGAAATCTCTAATTATTGGGCAAAAGACGTGCACACAGAAGCATCTAAAAAGTCCACATTTTTATGGTGAAATTTTTCTGCACAATTTGAGCTGTGTAATCTCACATGAATAATTGATTAATTTCAGATTTTTATAGGAAACAATCCTATTAAACGAACACAACCACTTTCCACCAATTATTTGTATTTAGGAATAGAAACATTTATAAACGTTTCCATTGCAAAGTTTGGAAATTCAGTGCTGTGAACTACCTTTGCAAAAAAATATTTACTGTGGTAAAATGAGCATTGCCAAACATGCCCGAATACACCTATTTACAGGAGTTGGTTACGTTGCTTTATAAACTTATTTTAATAAGGGCCCAAAATCCACTGTTTTTTACGTAACAACCACATTTACAACTCTTTTCGTGCACAATACATTAAAAGGGAAAAATATAATAACGGGAAAGACGCCAACTTGGTTTAAACATAAATTTTCGAGCTCACATCACCAAAGTTTTGGTTCATGGCCTTATTGTTCAATGTGGTGCACGGCAAAAAAAAAAAAAAAAAAAAAAACTTTAAGGTTGTTTACAATGGCAAACAAAATTGCCGTGAACACATACAAAAGTACATTAATCAAACTTCACAATACACACTTTAACTGTCTAAACTTTTTTATGATGGTTTGCAATTAAATGCAGCACTGTTACAACATAAATTGTGGAAATAGCTTTCGCATAAAGCAGGAAATAAAGGCATTAATACTGCATGGAAAATGAAGTAAAAAAAAAATTACCTTAATCACGAGAATTTGTAAATTAAGGGTACATAAAAAAAAATGAGTTTCAAGTGTGAAGACAGAGAGGACAGAAACACAGAAAACAACAGAAACTGGGAATGAAAAAGAGAGTCAAGTGGATGGCAGGTGGGGGGAGAGAGAGGGGTCAGAAATAGACACACACACGCACACACACACGCGATGGGAACGTACACAGCAGGTCAGGGGCGGCTCCCGCGCGGCGAGAGAAACGCGTATTCACCTTGGCCTGGTAGGTGATGGCCGTGGCGTACAGCATCGCGACGTTGTCGATGCTGATGCCGTGCTTGATGATCTCCTCGCAGGTCTTCTTGAGGTGCGTCTCGCAGTAGGCGTTGGCCAGGTCCAGCAGCTCTGCAATCACGCAGCATCCCGCGGCTCGTCACACGACAATCTCCTCTGCCCTCAACGTGTACATCGTCAGACTTCGCTACTCACAGACGAAACTAACATCCGTAAAAACAATTAGTAGAGACAAGATTTTTGGTTTTATTTTAGTCCAATTTTGTTTTTAAAATACTGGATTTTAGTGTTTTTTTTTAATTCTATAAAAACTGTTTTGTAATACTTACTTCACCAAAATAGGAGTAAAATTTATACGCTGCATTATTACAGTAAAACCATTTTGAATAAATAAGTCTAAAACACATACATTCAGAACAAAAATTAATGAGCGAGCATTTATGGTTTTAAATTGACTAATAAAAAATGCAAACTTATACAAATTAAATAATTTTCTTGTGATTCATGCACTTTGGTACATTTTTGGTCTGGTAATGATGACGTTCTTTGAATTTCATACATTGAAAGATTAATTTTTTTTTATAATTTGAATTAATTTTTGGTTAAATGCTACTTAATTCCAAGATATAACTTGCATTTCAGTGTTATGAGATGAGCTGTACTGACATACATTTCTGCATTATGCGGTATTTGACATACATTTCTGCATTATGCTGTATTTGACATACTTTTCATGTTATTTCAGTTTTATTGCAATTCACCATATAATCTTGTACCAAAAAATCCTGAACATATCCTGAACAGCTGCCATTTATCAAAACTATTGTCACAGTACCCATATTTAGTTTCCTGTTTTAGGTATGGGTGAACCAATATTAAAATACACATTATCAAATGCAGGAGGGAGCCAAAAATCAAAAGACGCTATCCTGGTTTCATCAATTTATAAGCCATAACAATTTTGTTATCATTTCAATTTTAAATATTTGATTTATATAAAGCATAACATATTGTTTAATGGAATGCTCTAAGTTAATAAATAGTGACTGGCTGGTATACATTTATTTTCCCTGTGAAGTCCATGGCATTAAGTATTTAATTAGTTTTTGGGAATGACTAGCCTATAACTGTCAATACTGTCAATAGACAATGTTGTGATCTCCGCCAATTTTCAGTATCAAACGTTAAAGAATTGTTCTGGCATAAAAACTGTTAAGACCAATAAATTATCTATCAGTTCCTAGCTCTCCTCCTCAATAAACATTTGGTGTCATTGGATATGACTCATTAATGATTACTTATGATTATCAAACCACAAGTAAAACAAAAAAGAATCATTCAAAACAAAAGCACCAAGAATTATAATTACAAAATCATTTTTTGAAGAAAACTTCCTCCTGTATTTTGATACTTCAGATCTTACCATTATAAGCAATAGCCAATAGGTAAATGAAAGTTAAAATGGTGTTAAATTTTGCTAGGGATGGGGCGAATCCTGATTTCCTCGAATCCGAATCCTAACTCAAATCCTCGACTGGAATTGCCGAATCTCGAACCCGAATCCGAATCTTTTAACAGATGATGTCCACATATCTAATGTAAGTGAGATGTATTCTGCTTGCACTAAAAGTCCCTTGACTTTATCACATGTAGTTTGGTACATTTCTGGTATAGCCTAAGTGTATATAAAGACAAAAAATTTTCTTGAGAAATTTTAGTTTTAGTACAGATTAGCGGTTAGGATTTTTTCTATAAATAAGCTAGAGGTCTGCGAGCCTAAGAATTTTACTTCGAGTCGAGCTCGAGCTTTTGTGGTACAGTTACACTTTTGGGAAATTATTTTTATCTTAAACTTAGTATAATGTTTGAATAAAGTATTAAAATGAAGTGGGCTTATTAATTTTGGGTAAGTATTGACAGTGTGTGTTTACATTTTGCACTGCTAGAAAAAAATAACATTTTTTTTCCATTGAATCTTACCTGTTTCCATTGGTTCATTAGTAACTGATATCATCCAACTAACATAACCAAGTATATGTTTGTGTAAATGTAACATATCTTTGGGAAAATTTCATCCTTGTCAATTTTTCTGGAGTCCTTACTGAGCTTCAACAAACTTAGCACCAAAAATCATGTTGTTTGAAAAGTACATTCACATTGTTTCAACATTTCCACTTTTCAGCACAATAATTCTGAGAGAGATTGTCACAGAGTATTAAATTCTGTTCTTTAATCTATCATGCAGAACAATAATTTGTTCTGCACGTTCAGGAGTTAAATTAGCTCTACGATTGGCGATAGTGTTTCCAGCAGAAGAGAAGCATCTCTCGCTGGCAACCTGCTTGGCAGGAATGCTTTAGTAAAATTGCTTAACCTCAAAATTAGTGTCATAAATATCTGTAACTGGTCATTAAAGTTTAATCAATTGAAAGTAATAAAAATAAAAGCATTTTACTTCATTCAATTTACACTTGCAAAAAAAACATACACACACACATAAACCTACATGGAAATGAAAGTCTTTTTCAATATCCTGAAATCTGAAATATGTTTACTCATGTCATTAAATGTAGAGCTGTATTGAAGAAGCCGATTTTGCCAATATTTAGTTGAATCGGCATTTCTGCCGACTTCCGATACAGTACGCTTGTTAATTTTCGGCCGATATTACTGAAAAACGAAAGAGACTGACATAACCTAAAAATCCACGAGTACCATTTTCACTTTTCGTAGTAGTACTGCATTCTTTCACATCACATTATTTCTTAGCAAAATGTGCCAACCGTACATATCAAAGTTTAACATCCTTTTTTTTTTCAACAATGTTCTTTAATTTAATATGTCATAAATAAATAATACATTACTATCACGGTAAATATACATCTCGGTTGTTACGGTAAATATAGTGCAAATATGGTAGCTATCATGCTTCTGTAGTAATTATGGTATTCTACAAAGAATCTTTAGTTCTTATTATGGTAATTATCTTAAAATATCTATTGGGTTTGTACTGTAGTTATGGTACATCATCCATATTTCTTCGTATGTTGTTGTTCATTTGTCTTTTCTTCATATTTACTAGAGGTGGGTTGGGACAGCAATTTTCGGTATCAGTCCCAACCTGATACTGATACAGTAATGTACCTAGGTACAAGTCTCTGATACTTCTGTATCAGACGGTCCCAGGAGGCAACAAAGCTCCGCGTACGCATACCGTGCGACCGGAAGGAGAATCTGATACATTATTTATCACGCCTGGTAATTCTCTACCTCTGATACTCTCATGCCCGCCTGATACAGCCAGTATCAATCAGTTCAACATTCACTGCAGTTCGTCCTGGCCGTGTATCACCATGTACATTGTTGCGGGCTGTCATGCTTTGTAGTTAGTATATTTATAGTGAAATAAGGAATGGATAAGTGCAAGAAAAAGACTTCATTTGTGTGGAATTTTTTCACGGAAAATAATGAGTTTGCTCATTGTAATTTGTGTAAACAAAAACTGTGTTATAAATCATCATCGACTAGTCTGAAGAAACATTTGAAACGTAAACATCCAACTGTACAGTTACCTGATCAGAATCAAGATAGTTTAACATCACTATCACTGTCCAGAAGTAGGAGCGATGATCCAGACATCGCAAATACGACACCGTTCCTCAGCCGAAAAAAGATTCGTCCAGATATAGGAATTAGTGATTTTGTTGTAAGAAAACTTTCTGTGTCTGCTAACAAGAAAATTAATGACCAACTGTTAAATTTATTTACTGTAGATTTTCAACCATTCTCAGTTGTTGAGGACAAAGGGTTTCGAGGATTTGTTTATGCACTAAATCCGTCGTATACATTGCCAAGTAGGAAAACTATAACAAACACATTGTTACCAGCTGCTTATGAAACTGTGTACAATAGCATTCATGAAATATTAACAACCACTGAAATTAATTCCGTCACACTAACAACAGATTGTTGGACTTCTGTAAATACTGAAAGTTTCATGGCAGTGACATGTCATTTCATAGACTGCAATTTCAGATTGATTTCTTTGGTGTTAGATTGTTGTTCATTTTCGGAGTCTCACACCAGTGCTCACTTAGCCCAGGAACTGAGTCGTGTAGCAAAAGAATGGAGGTTAGAAAACAAAATTTTACTCTGTGTTTCTGACAATGCAGCGAACATACAGAAAGCTATAAAAGACGAATTGAAATGGAACCCATGAGTGGCAGCCCTGCTTGTAACAATATCGCTTTGCGCCTCTCCTTCAAGGCTTCAACGCCTTCCCCTGCGCTTCCTCCCCTACATTCTTTCCCTTCTTTATCCCTTATTCGTCGTTCCTGCTCCCTCCCCTTTCACAAGCTCCGCCCAAGTGACCGTCCTCTGAGATCGGGTACTGTATTCATTGGCCGTGGTGTTGTTCCAGCTGAATTCTGAACTGATACTAAAGTCTCTGATACTTTTCAAGTGTACTCGTTTGCCGTTCCTGATACAGGCGCGTATCAGTACCAAAGTATCAGGTTGATACTTTTCGACCCACCTCTAATATTTACGTGCGCAATTATTTGAGACAGAAAGTTTCAGAAAAAATTCTAACGGACTTTATATCACACATTTAATGGCGTAAATGATGAGACCTCGGGCAATTTAAACGCTTTATACGGAAAAACCTACCATGCGGGACCTCGTAAGTGAGTTTTACTGTATTTTTTTCCCCGTAAATAGTAAAAAACCGAATCCTTTGACGAATCCTATATCAGACCCGCCGAATCTTCGAATCCCTAGGATTCGGCGGATTCGGCGGATATTGGATTCGGTCACCCCATCCCTAAATTTTGCCTTTTTTTCTACCAGCAACTAGATAATTTAATATCAGTTATTCTCATTTACATATTTCTACAGTAATTGGTAGCCTGTATTTTATTGCAAATGATTATTTAACAATACAATAAGTCTACATCAGCCAATTACAATGATTGCATATTCATATTTGAACACCTCTAATTTAAGACAGAGTTAGAATTGATGATTATATTTTTTAATACCAATTGGACGTACTCAATTTAATAAATGTAAAAGTGCATATATCATCTTGTAGATATCTAGACCTTTAAGAAACGAATGAAGGGTAGATATGCGAGATGGAGTAGCAATAAAATAATTTTGTGAGGGGAACGGTACCACCCAGAGAAAACACGCCGGCTGGTATAGGCTTAGGTAGAGGGTTTAATATGGCACAGTTATGAACAAGGACTTTGTAACACCATGCCTAATGGGTAGGGACCCCGAAAAATGGTAAAGCATGAAATTCACGAAAAACTACATAATTCTGCAGTTTTTAAGCATTTTGTAAAAACACAAAATTTGGCATGAAATACAGTTTCCATGACTTGATAGATACCATTTCTGAAAATGTCCAGTTTTTAAGCATTTTGTAAAAACACAAAATTTGGCATGAAATACAGTTTCCATGACTTGATAGACACCATTTCTGAAAATGTCACGCAGTAGGTCATAGATTTGAAACACAAGAAACAAATTAAAAAACAAATATTTTTTTTTATCTCAAACGTAGTATTCAATCAACTACAGCGCCAATCAATATTATTAATTCTTTTCCGTCATCTTCAAAATAAACATGACAGAATACCATTTATTTCCTATAAATAATGACGATAAGCTAAATGGAGAATTGAAAAACTGAAGCTGAATCATTTCAAGGCAGTTTGGATAAACTGAAAATGGTCATCAATGATCAACTACCTAATTGTAATTTGCATCCGAGTATCAAATAGAAATATGCGACAGAGAGAGTAAGCTATCACAAAAACTGAATTCAACTTGTATGATTGCCATCCTATATTTTCTTTACTTACTTAACCTCAGAAAGTCCAATTTTTATGACATGTTAAATCTACTTCAAGTAAAGATGAAATATTGTCAAGAGTATAAAACATTTGTCCTTCACAATATGTGCAGTTAATGCAAAATAATTGTAAAATCTGGTGACGTCAATAATTACGTGCATGCGTATCAGAGAGAGGAACAGAGACTCACCTAATGCCTTCTCTGGCGTCAGACACACTTCATCTGTGTACAGGTACAGCAGGAACGCCCTGTACACATCGTAGGAGTATTGGTCGATCTCCAGCACACTGCAACATGACAACTCTGTTCATCAGACCTACAAAGAGGATTCATTAATTTTTTGAAACACATGTTAAGACTAACATGTCAGAGCATGGCACTACCCAGCTCTCTCAAAAACTTGATATACTAATAAGAAGAATTTATTGTATTTTTAATGATTTGCAATCTAAAACTTATAACTTTTAATTTACTAAAATGTACTCTGCACAGCCAAAGAGTCTGTGTCTCTGCGTGCCTGTGCATCTCTGTGTGCGTCCGTGCATGTGTCTCTGTGTGTGTCTGTGTCACTGTCTGTCTCTCTGTCACTGTCTCTCTGTGTCTGTATCACTGTCTCTGTCACTGTGTCTGTGTCACTGTCTCTGTGTCTGTGTCACTGTCTCTGTGTCTGTGTCACTGTCTCTGTGTCTGTGTCACTGTCTCTGTGTCTGTGTCACTGTGTCTGTGTCTGTCTCTCTGTGTGTCTATAAAAACGTAAATTTGACCATGTACAACTAACCAAATGTGCAAATGAAGTTTTTTAAATATTAAAGCTGTGACCTAGTATGCAATACATACATTGCTGGCAGAACATTGAGCATCTGATAAACATATAACTTTCGTTGCTTTCATACAATATGTAATAATTTTTCTTTCTGTGCATGTATAATGCAAGCTTTTCATCACCATAAGACACTTTTATGTTTCAAATACAATAATTATATTTCCATGTTCTTGAATAGGATCAAATAACTAAATCGCACAGAAGAAACACTAGTATCTATAAGAACTGGTTACAACAGACAACATAACCTACTACATAATGTTTGCAGGCTTTCACGGCCATTGTCTGAAGTAGCTTGGCTTCTGGATTGTAGCCATGTCCTTGGGGAATAATTCACCGACGTTTCGGTCAACATTGCAGTCGCCATCATCAGGGAGCAGTTACCTACCGCTACAACCCAGAAGCCAAGCTACTTCATAACCTACTAAATTACTAACACATATGTCATTAAAAATAATAAAATAACATACTACATACATATATGAAACTTTTATGAAAAAATTCCCAAAACATAAATTTACTTCATCAAATTTATGAACTAAAATTTAAATTGACACCAAAGTGTAAATTTTAAACCTTTAACATCCATATTGTGTAAAATTATAAACAGTATAATTCAAACCTGAATTTCCCCAAACAATTTGGACAAATACCTACAAACACTCAAATTCAAGAAATTTAATAATATATTGACACATGATTATCAATTAACATGAGACATGGAAGTCAATAACACAGCATAACACCGAAATGCAGCTACAATTCACCTAAATTACCTCGTTATAGCTATTAAAATATACAATTCATTTCATATACATATCTTTATTTTAAATTCTTACTTAAAAACCTAAAATGATATGTACAAAGCAAAAACATTAATTACTTTCTATCTATGGTTTTTCAAAGTAGAGTAAATAAAAGCAGCCTATAGCTGATTATATAGTCATGTAAAAGGCCCATAGAAGAACATCACAAGAAAATATACATGTATAAAGATTTTGGGCTTTTAAAATTGTATATATTTTTTTTTTATTTTTAAATGTTTTCATTGCAGAATTTTGTTTAATTTACTTTCATTATTATATTAGTATATATTATGTAGTAGTATCGTTTAATGTACCCATATGAAGTGTCTTACTATAAATTGTTGAGGCGTTTATCAATGTAATTGAGCTAAACATGCACATATTGTTACATGTGTTTTAATTTTTTAATGACTATAAAGATGAAATCCCCTACTTTACCATGCTTTTATTAGCTTGACCTGTGTGTATAAATGAATGGACTATATTATAAAATCTTTCCATTCAATTTTTACCCACTTTTCGACATCCAAATGTGTGCAAATTTTGCATATATATATATAGGAACCTCTGATAATACAATATTTTGATAACTTTAGACCTTAATGTCACGGGGGAGTAGGCGGGGGGGGGGGGGGGGGAGGGGGCGATTTAAGAGGGTTGAAAATCCACTAATTTCGAGCTATGGGTAATAACCATACTTTTTGTGTATCATGAGGTTGGGGCATGGTGGAATTCACCCCAGGGTCGACTGTTACCCTACAGTGGGGGGTGGGGTGTTAAAGACCCAAAATTTTTAAAGTTTTAAAAGTATATTCTTTTTGATTTAGAGTGTTTCCGAGGTCAGGTTATGGTAAAAAAAAAAGTCCCCGAGGTTCGTTAACGGCAATATGGGTACTTTATCTGAAATTATCTGACCACCCTTCCAGCATGATCAAGTGTATGATACAGACATTCCATACTTACCCATAACATATTTATTAAAAACCAACACAGGCTAGTTATTTAAGCACATAGTCAACCACAACAGGGCAATTTTAATTTTAATTTTACCGAAAATAAAAAAAAACTTGCATATGGATCGCATAACACGTTGTTAAACAAAACACAAGCATAAAATGTGCTTACCCATATGCAGGTAAATCTGGTAAGACTGAAAACTACCTCTCACCATGTAACGGGGAAAACAAACATGACCAATATGGCCATTTTCATGACTTATCCGTAATATCTATACCATGTGGTAAACACCATGAATTTTCCATGATTTCTGTGACTTGCATGACCGTTAGATCTTAGATACTCTGACATAGAGAAACTTAGGAGCGAAAACACGACAGCATCTTAGAATAGACGGTGTTATCTTTGAAAGATTTGTGCAATGGGAGTGCATGACTTGATGTAAGTTTTTGGACACACGCCATTGCTAAGAACTTTTTCTGTTGAAGAAAAACTAAAAAATAATAAATAAATAAAAAACCAAAAAAGACAAAAACGCAAAATTAAGCAAAAAATTGCTGTTCTCTTCAAGGATATAAACAACACAAAATATTCTGTAACAGGAATATGGTCAACAAAACAAAGAAAAACAAAGAAAAATCTACTAAGAGAACAAAAAAAAAACACAAATGACGACACAGAAATATTGAACCCAAAAAAATTCAGCACAGCGGTTGAAACAAAACAAAAATCCGACAAAACGAAAAGACGAAACAAACACAATAGTTTAGGGTTCAATATTTCTGTATCGTCATCATTTGTGGGGAAATTTTCGTTCTCTTAGTACATTTTTCTTTGTTTTTCTTTGTTTTGTTGACCATATACCTGTTACGGAATATTTTGTGTTGTTTATATCCTTGTTGACAACAGCAATTTTTTGCTTAATTTTGTGTTTTTTGTCTTTTTTGGGGTTTTATTTATTTATTTCTTTATTTATTATTTTTTAGTTTTTCTTCAACAGAAAAAGTTCTTAGCAATGGCGTATGTCCAAAAACTTACATCAAGTCAATAGACGGGTGTCCTTATATTCGAGTGAACAGGGCAGCAATGACAACGGGACAGAGCAGCGCTACTCGCGGCTCACTTCTTGTTGTTCTCCTCCCAGCTGGCCTGGAACATGTTGCGGAAGTACTGGCAGCGCACCTTCAGGACCAGCTTGTGCACGTAGATGGGCCGGCCGTGCACCACGATGGTCAGGTCGCTCGAGCCCTGCGCAGACACACAAGACACACGGAGCTGTGCGCCCTGAATATCACTAAAATATCAAATGGACGTAGTTATGCAAAAAGGAGCCAACCCACAATTTTGTTATATTTTATTTGAAAATAAATTAAAATAGTACAAGGTTGATCGTACCGTCGTTGCTATTATTATAATATCAGTATTTATACTAGACCATTAAAATTATACCCACATTATGTTATCAATACGAGAATTACAATTTATAATTAACTTTAACTTGAAAATACTCAGAATAGGTTTCATGTGGGTTGGTTCCTTTTTGCATAACTACGTCCAAATATACTCAAATATCCCTAAAAAATAACATACGTAGAACATCTACAAATTAAATATACATTATTTACTAGGGCATCGTGACCTTAAACTATATCATAAATAGCTTTTTTTATTTGTATTACTAATAACCACTACACCTTTAAAAAAAAACTGTGAAACAACGTGGAGGACAGGGTTCTGCAATGTCTTCAATTTATACTTCCAAAACAAAAAAAAATAACGTTAATTTTTCAACTAACATTTACAAAGAAGAACTACAGGAAGATCTTTCAAAAGAATTCATTTACAACAAACTGTTACAAACTATGAAATCTAAAATTAACAAAAAAATTAAAGTAACATTAGAAAAAATATAATTGATTAAAATGCATTGCGAATCATTTTTTAAGATTATCTACATTACTTGCAGGTCTCAACCAATTTTTGTTGTCTCTCAGTCAAACTAAACATCTCCGTATTTTTTATAAACATTTTCTGTTATCTAACAGTAGCCACAATTGCTACTTCTTTTTAATGCTTCATATATCAGAATTTTTTTGAAATTTTATTGATTAATGAAACCCTACCTTAAATTGCTGGAATTAATGGTAAACTAATGACATATATTTTACTTATAATATATATTTTGGGTTTCAAATTTTAAGAACCTTTATAATAAGAATAAACCAATTTCATTCCGCTGTAGAATTCCATAATGGTTACGTGAAAAAACAATGTGACTCAGTAATATAAAATGTTTTTTAGGTATGTAGCTATATAAAATGTTTATAAAAAGTTTTTTTTTCTATTTACCAAAATCATGCAGCACAAAGTGTGGAGAACACTGCTATAGATAAAAACTTTCTACATTGATTGGTTACAGAAACCAAGAGAAAAATTAACCTTGTTCCTCATTCTAATAGCCAGTCCGAGGAATAGTAGTTCACACCGACATGCCGGCTAGGTCCAAGCGCTCACCGAATCATCGAAGACGGTCCGGAAGCAATCCGCAAACTTCCTCCCCGCCTCCATGTTGACCCGCATGGGCCGCCACATGACGCTCGGGGTGGCGAAGCAGGCGAACACGTCGTACATGGTCGTGAAGGGTGTCTCCGTGGGCACCGCCACTATCTGGCCTGCGAGGGGTTATACTCAAATTCCGAACTAACAAGTGGGGACAATTTTATTGATTTATTTTTATTTTTTAAAACAGGAATTTTCAGTGTTAGTATTTCTATTGCAATACATACATTGTCTTTATTCATAAAAACAGTGTATAATGAAACTAAAATAATTCTTAATACTTGCTTCACAAAAATTGTCTAATTTTTTATTGACACCTTTCGCGTTTAAACAATAAAATTATTAGAAATAAGAATGTCAGACTTGCCCCAAACAATAAAAATAAATCTTTTTTTTTTTTTTTTTTTCCCAATGTTACTAAAGTAAAGAAAATACATTTTAATCTAATTTTATCAAAGCAAATAACTTGAAATGGTTTTTTCTCGCATCATAGAATTTTCTTTTGTTAAAATGTCTTTAAAAAAATATTATATTTAAGAAAAACTAAAAAAAAATATGCTTTCATCAGTAACAGACTATAAAGTTCGGGGTTTACTAGTAATAATTGAAGAGTTACAATATCCAGGTCCTGGCTCAGTCATCAGATCTGTTCGGTGGTACAAAATCGTTGTGCTGTCATCCGGACTACACACACCCCTGTCGAGAGCAGAACAGTGGGGGAAGAGGACAAGCGCACACCCAGGTCATACTCACCGCGGCACTGCCCCCACATGTACACCTTGAGGTTCTGGGTGATCGCCGCGGATATGTGGCCGTAGTGGGTCGCTGCAATGTCGGCAATCCTACCAACAGGGAAGAAAACAATCGTGACGACAGAAGACGCACTTGCTTTCGAGACGGTAACCTACTTCACCAAACAGGTCAACGTACAAGTTACCAATACGGTAGAGTCGAGAAATTAAACTTTTCCCAGTTTTTTTTTTCCGAGAAAAAATTCATCGAGATCAGAAGGAGACGCAAGTCCCGTCCCTCTCTGTAAAAGACCTGCGTCTGGGAACTTGGGCAACGTCGACCCCGGAGGGCCGCCGCCTAACCTGCCGATGTCGGCGGCGATGCGGACGGGCGAGCTGACGTTGGACTTGTTGCCCGTCCCCAGCTGGCCGTAGCTGTTGGCACCCCACGCGAACAGCTCCCCCGCGTCGGTCAGCGCCAGGGTGTGGGCGTAGCCGCACGCCGCCTTCACCACCACCTTGTCCTGCAGGCCGCTCACCCGGCACGGGTTCAGCTGGTTCACGTTGTTGCCGATCCCCAGCTGGCCGTTGCCGTTGTAGCCCCAGCCGTACACCTGCGCACGGCGAGACCTCCGCGTGCCGCCAGGCTCATCGGTGTTCGGAACAGATGAAAGAAGGAGGGAGGAATAAATGCACAAATTAATTAATTAAGGCTCAATATTTACTGCAAATTGGGGTCATTAGAGTCAGAATTTCATTTAAGGTTTGCTTTCAATATATAATAAATGGTGCAGCAACAATCCTGTGTTGAAATAGCTTGAAATGATCCTATGTTGAAATAGCTTGGAATGATACGACAAGGAAATTGACTTCCTAGTGCAAGGAGTGGCTGCAGCATCTGTGTCCATAGTATGTCTCACGCTTAAGACTGCAGTACACCTATCCCTCACTCAGTACGACTAATTCGTTCCTAAAAATGCTTGTGTTATTCGAAAATGTGTATTCTGAAGCATTAGTTTCCATAAATAGCAAGGCTAATTTATTTAATGTGTTCCAAAATAGTGTAGGAAAATATACTTTACGTAATATAAATGCATAGAATAACACTCAACATAAATATGTCACACCATTAATCTTTATATGCCTCCCATCGCACTTTGTATGACAAATACGACACCGCATAAAAGGAGATTAGTGGTTATGTACTTTATCGTCAGTCGGCTGGCTGACTTGCCCGCCCGGGCGTGACCTTCAACTCACGTCGCGTACCTTTCTAAAACATTCTTTACTGACAGTGAAACCGAAATTACTGTCCAGATGATTTCATTTTAATTTTTCAAAAATTAAAGTGCTTATTCGCGTATCACAACCTGGTTCACACCTATCCTGTCAGGCCAATGATTATTTTTTTCATTGCAACATTCATTTAACAACCTTTTCCACGTGAATCATCTGTTCATTTCTGTTCCAATATCTAATGTCAAATATATTCCCGCTAGTACAACCAACAGCATAAGCCTTATATAAACTTATGGTAAGAGTCCTTATTTCGTACGATTGTGCGCACAGTTGACTTGCTTAAAACTAAAGTGCGGCCAACATAAGCGTGGCCTTCATGACAATCTGCGTGCCGTAATACTTATAGTTTTGTCTTAAATACTTGAACACAATGCATTATGAGTGATCAAGCACGTACAGTTACTGACAGCTGAATGGGTAGACGTAGCTTTTGTTTGAGTGAATTCCCTGCCACTGGCTAGACTGAGTTCACAGCCTGGTATGTAGCCAGGCGACAATGGTACAGCACGGCGGCATACACGCAGACGTAAAAACATTTGGTCCTTTACACTTCATAGCTGCAATTTAACTTGCCACAGCTGATGTTTGTACAACAGCCGATAGTGTAATCAGACCTGCGCGTCCATCTCTTCGCCCTATGTTTGGCTAACTGTATCCCATGGCACATCTATTGTTCACAGAAGTTGAAACAGATTTTGTGGCGTCGTGCCAGACTTTTTTTTTGCCTGCAGAGATTTCGTGTTAACTGAAATTTACAGACGTGCTATTCAAGACTGTGCCAGTAAAATTAACATTGCGCTAAATGAATCCGTGCAATCTGAAGACGTGCTAAGTGAGGGATAGGTGTACAAAAAAAATGGCACTCACCGTTGCCAGATTGAGAGTACCCTGCTTGTTAACATTAAAATTCTTATTTTGTTTACTAGGTACCAATAATTAAAATAAGTTTTAGTATCATTTTAACATTTGTTGAGTTTTCTAAGACCATAAAATAGAGTCTTTTGATACAGGCAGTCTCACGCTTAGATTGCAGTACAAGGTTACGGTACGCACTGATGCCCGGCACTCTAACACTTTACGAAGAAGTTCAGTTCAAAATATGTACTACTTTGGAATTCTGAGTGCACAAGAAGATTTTTAAAAATCCATATAGTAATTTATAATGTTTTATATGATTACACTTATAACTCTGTAATAAATTGCCTCTTTTTAACTTAAAACAAGAAATAATTCACACACAATTTCACATCAATTTCAAATACAGATGATATTTGGCAACAGTGCACACAGAAACAAGAACAGCGCTTACGGCAGTCAGAGTGTGTTAGAAAATGAGAGCAATCGCAGAGGGGAACGCTCTATAGCATTATTACAGTTGCATACATTCTAAAGGAAAAAATATCAATCTAAAAAACAATTATTGTTTCACAGCAGAAACTTTTTGTAACTGTCGACCATTAATAACTGGCCAATTTAATTATTTATAACCTATGGCCAACCAGAGCCAAAATTATTAATATTAAATAATGCCTTTCTGGTACGATTCCTTAGAAGTAAGTTGATAATAGTATCATATGATGCTCTTGACGAAGTACAACATGAAAATGTACTTCCAAAATTCTCATTCCAATTTCTACTTCAGTAAATAATTTTTAGAAATTTTTTCATTACATAGTAAAGTTTTGTCTTAAAATATTTTGCTGTTTGGGTATATCTGGCAAACCAAGCACAATGAAACATGGAAGGCGCTAATAGCAGATGTACATTGGAAAGGGAGAGTGCACACTGCAATCTAAGGGTTAGACAGTCCTTCTTGCACGAACTGCCTACAGCATTTCCCCCACCACACCTCGCCGTTCTCCGCGACCGCCATGGAGGACGTCTGGCCGCAGGCGATCGAGATCACTCTCTTGCCGCTGAGGGCGGAGTTGACCTTCCTCGGGGCGATCTGGTTGGTGCTCATCCCAGAACCCACCTGGCCACAGTTGTTCTGCCCCCAAGCGAACACCTGCGACCAACAAACCTGCAGCTGTACATGTGCCGAGACACACGAACGAGTGCAGCAAAGACATTGCTGGGAGTGCATACTTGGGGTCAATTATTATTTCCGAGAGAATCCTTGATGTTTATTAGTTGTTACAATTCAATCACTTTTTGGTAAGTGCATGAGAAGGCAAAAGCTTCACTTCACCACAAAAAAAAAAGGGGGGGGGGTGTCTGTAAATTCGGTTTACGGACGATAATTTTATGTGATAACGTCATAAAAAAACATTGATGAAAAATTGCATAGGTACTTTTTAATTTTCAAATATTATTTACAGTTTTTGAAAATTTAATTTAAATATTTGTTTGAATATAATCACGAACAATTAGTTAAAAAGCCCGCCTTTAACCTGTTTGATATTATAGAAGATTTTCTCGCACGGTGGTTGGCCAGTACTTGCACGCTCGGCTCAGACAGAACGTGCCAATTTTTCGTGCGTGCAGCCGGCGTTCATCGATTTATAAGACTTTATTACGTCAAAAAAAAAAGGGTCTTGGGTGGCGGTGAACACTATAACGTTACGCTTATTTCATGAGGAACGTAGGTTGGATGCCCAACACCCCAGTATTGAGCCGGTAACTGAGAAACTGTTCCAATCCTTTCCCCCTCCAGTTTATTTACACCCTTACTGGTAGGTTGCTAAGCAACATCTCCCCTCTGTACCTGCGCAGTCGATATGTAATCTTTTCTTAATCATGATTGTAAGGAGTGGCTTCGGCCTTCTTCTACGACTGACCTACGAGTAGCAGCATGTAACTACTGTAAACTCTGTTTATGTAAGGTCTTTCGGATTTTCTGCATATAAATTGCAGTGTTTCCTTAACAGAGATTTTGGGCATTTGCACACCATCACTATGTTATACATACAGATGTACCTGATAACACATGTAAACACTGTAAAATCTGTTTGTGTGAAGTCTTGTGACTCTAGTGTTCAAATTACAGCCATTTCTTAAACAAGCTTTTCCACTACTGTAGACCCTCATTATTACTTACATTGGCATGTTATTAGATGATGTTACAAAAAAATTATTGAGTAAGAGAATTGTGTGAGATGATTCTCTGGTTTTCATGATTTGTGATGATTGCTTCAGACAGTTCAGTACACTGGCACAATTCCACCAGAAGGCTCCCTTAACTTGTGTTTTATCTGACATTTATGTTTGGTATCTAAGCAAGGGCAAGTGTGTTGCGCCGGGACTCGAACCCGATTCCTGCACTCTACACCATTGTACCCCGAATAACATATCCACGTGACTGAAGTTTATCATGATCACAAAGTCGATACCAATGGTTCCAGCAAAACCTAATCTTGGATGTCCCGTAGCTTTTCAGTCTCTGGTCATAACTGTGCGATGTAAAAACATATCCAACAATTGATTGGCCATAAATACATATAAGACAAATTTATTTATTAAAATAAAGTGAAAAGTTTATACTTCAGCACGTTTAGTCGACGGCCAAGCTGGATTAGAGATTTTGCCTGATAATGGTACGTCAATATCGTTTCATGGCTCATACCTAAAGACCTGCAAAATTCACGGATTCATTGGGTGATAGGCTAGAATTCAAACAAATATACCTCTCAGATAATTTTGCTATTGGCTTGCTGTTCATCCGGACGAATCTCAACCATTTGTAAAACCGTCAACCAAAGAAGGATCGAATCACAGACAAACCAGCTGAGACGACTTACAAGTCGGCAGCCAATGAACTTGCGTTATTTGCCCGAGTGCACAGGGGGCATGTGCAGTCTATCCTGAAGGCCATCAAAACTGCGAATTTTGCAGGTCTCTACCCATACCTTTTCACATCAATAAAAATCACAAAACTTTTGAGAATTGACACTAAAATAAAACCTGGTGATAGAAACGCGGGCAAGGAAGCGAGTCGGGGGCGCACCTCTCCGTCCCGGGTGAGGGCCAGGGAGTGGTGGCTGCCGCAGGACACGTCCACGACCTCCTTGCAGGACATGGCGGCGACTGGCGAGGGCACCAGCAGCTGGTTGGTGGTGCCGTTGCCCAGCTCGCAGTAGCCGTTGTGCCCCCACGAGAACATGTGGCCCGCGCTGGTGAACGCCACCACGTGGGGGCCCGAGCCGTACGCGAAGCCTGCGGCACAGGGAGGCCCTCGCAATCCCTGTCCCCCCTCAACTCCATCCTCTAGCGCGCATGTGGGCAGCCCTCGGGCTATTTCTAGCCTATTGGGGCCTGAGCAGTGGTCCAGTGGTCCACCACACTAACAAAAAAAATTACTAATCTACTACTATACATATTTAATTTATGCTTTTAAAATCTTTATACGAAAGCTATAATTTTACTAATAATATGCTCAGTCACTTGTGCACGGATTCTATCACTAATCCAAATTCCATACAGTGGCCACTCAGAGGAAAGGAAAAGATGGAGATTTTTTGAATGCGTGACTTTATCCTGTCAGAACAAAAATCACAAGTCTATTGTTAAAAGAATTAATTTGAAACTTTACAAGTAATGAATTCCGCACAGATCGCAATTACAATCGTGGTAATGTTAACAGTCTTTTAATTTAATTTTTTTTTTGTATTGTGCAGTTTGAAAAGCTGTACCTTAGGTCACGGGAACACAAAATACTGACTCAGTGCTTACTAATTTGATTCATACTAAAATGTTGTGATTAATAATTTTCTAAGGCAGCAGCTTTTGGAGGGGAAAAAACGTGAATAATAATTCAAGTGAAATGTTTTTAGTGAGAATAAAAAAATGTTTTTGAGAGCTTTAATTTTTTAGCAATAATAATACTTATCATTAATATAGCTGACCAAACTTAACCAACATTTCACATAAATGATATTATTTACCTCATTTTTCGGAAGACACTACTCTATAAAATTACCATTGAAGAGATCTAACGACCCTCGCCACATACGGGCGAAGCATCAGCTATCAAGGCCACCGAGACCCCCGTGCCTGAACTAGTTATCAACGGTCAGGAGACACGTGAGCCAGCCGCTAGCACGACGCGTGCGCACGGCCATACCTTGCACGCCCTTCTGGCAGAGTGCTTCCACCTTCTTGGGCACCAGGGTGGCCTGAAGGTCGCCCAGCCCGAGGCAGCCCGCCGCATTGCAGCCGATCGCGTACACGTCGTCCGACCTCGTGACGATCAGGGCCTCGTTGCCCAGGTTCCCTGCGACACAGGCCGTCGTGACGAAGAACGATTACTTACCAACACCCAGCGATGGTTTGTCTTGGTAAAGAAAAAATACAAGGGCAATGAAACACGGAAAGTAAAGCATAAAAAACAACTTTTTATCAGGAGGATGAAAAACTAAGAATGTCTATACGAATTTCCTGGAGTGTATTTTTAACACATTTATGAACATTTTGAAACAACAGTCTGATCAAAAAGGAACCTTAACATATTAAGAAGGGTACATAAACCATTAAATTTTAAAAACTTTACAGTCCCCTTTAGCCTTCCAAAAGCCCTTTTGAATTATATTTTAGGGATATTGTTTTTTCGCAAAGATACCAAAATTTATAAAATCACAACACAAATTTTTAAACACTCACCAAACACACAAACAGTCTGAATTGTTTCAGCAAACTCAGGTTCCAGCAAACAGAAAAGATTCCACTTGTTTAACTCCATTGAAGATAACTGAAACATTTTATGCATTTTGAGTATAAAAATAAAACATCTCAGGTTCCAGCAAACAGAAAAGATTCCACTTGTTTAACTCCATTGAAGATAACTGAAACATTTTATGCATTTTGAGTATCAAAATAAAACATAAGTGAGTAACAATAACAGGTGGTTAATGAACACACAAATGCATCATTCACTTTGGCTTAATATTTCCTGCATATTCAAAACAAGTAGAGTTAAATTAATGGTAATTATTCCCTATCATGTATCCAAATCATCCCTTGATCCTGATGGCATGATCCAGCATACATTGATCCAGTAGTACATGATGCTTGCCGTTTTAATTTAGAACGTCAAAATATCCTAAACATAAAAAAAAAACTTGAATATCACAATACAATAAATTATGTCACGTTATTCACTGTTATTTCATAAGTTTTGTTATGTCAAGGATCTTTCGATGTACTAAATTAAAATAGCAAGCATCATATACCACAGAATCAATGTACAGGATCATGCAAAGGTTGCAGGGGAAAACTTTGATATGTGATACGGAACTTTTACGAAACTAATTAATGAACTTTTTGGGGCCTATCCATGTTGAATACTTACTACTGCACGATTTAGTTTTTCTTTTAACTTTTAGAAGCTTCATGTTTTCAGAACTCATGCGGCAAGGGTGGTTACTTCAATGCAAACCCCCAGCATGGCAAAAATTTACAAGCATTGAGTTGGAGAGACTATTATATGAGTATGAGAAGTCTCGTAATCCTAAGCCTTGGTCTGCATTAAGTTTGTTGGTCGTGACAGTTATGGAAACTGCAGTGGTATTGGCAGTGCATTAAAAATACTATTTGAACTAACCGTTACATAAATATTTGTAAAAACTAATCCCAAACTAGCAAACACTACAAAACATAAAATAATTGGCAAAGAGAGACATCTTCTGATAATTAAGGCGAACAGTAACTAAAGTGAAAGGATGGCTCACCAATTTTTCTCTTAATTATTATTAAATTATACCAAACAGTTTATCTTGAACAGGAAAACAATACTCCTCACAGGTAGCTATTTTTAAACATAGATTGTTACTACATATGTTGCTATTCTGTGCTGACTGGCTAGTCAAAGCATTCATCATCATAAGAATTGGATTTCATACTAGGTAGTAATAACGTTTTACATCACACCATTATGCACTAAGGCAGTGATTATTTTGAAGAACAGTACATCCGAAGACAAGCAAATAAAAATCTGAAAAGGTATTTTAACTCCCTTGCATTATTTTTCTGTAAACCAGCAAATAAATTATTTTATACGTGAAACATACTTATTTTCGAATAGAGTGTTCATGGAAGGAAGTGATTTCTGACATGTTGAATGTTTGAAACTAGATGTTTGCATGTTGATTTAAATTTTGATAGTGTGAGTAGTTATAATTCATTCTAAAGGTAAGTTATTTTAATGTTCCTTTGTATATTTCTTATTGTTGGTGATTGTTTGATTTCATTATTATTTTTTTAAATTTTCAATGATATAGCTTTTCAAACATTTTGCAGATACTTGGAAAACAGGAAAGTTTGTAGGGTAGGGTCAGCTACATTAATAAAATATATTAAAAATGTAATAACTATGTAACACATAATTAATGTAGCTGACCTAACCAACTAAACACATATTTCTATGGTATTTTAATGTATCTAACCAAAAAACTCAGTAAATGACTACATTATTCATGTCAAACCCAGGCAATGACTTCTTGTGTATGGCATTGGCTGGGCTTCATACCCTGTGCATAAACATGAGATATATAACCCTTATTTTAATTTTATTTTCTTAGCACCCAATAGACTCAGTTGATGAGCAGTGGCTCTCTGAATATAGGGCCTGTCAACATGGTTACAATTTTTATGAAATACATGTAGGTATATGATTATATACATTATTTCTAATATATGTACAATATATACATTAGCTAGCATAAAAATTATATTAAAATTTCTAATAATGGATATTATTTTAAACAATTGAAATAAGTATTAATAAGCAGAGTTTGTTGAACATTAGATCAATTAAATCAATCTGTCTATTTCTAGTCCTAGACCCTACTTCTTAAAAAAAAAAAACGTTTTTATAAAAAAAATTCAACAGATCAACACTGCTAGTATAAACATTATGCGACAAATTACAAAGAAATTATGCATCATGCCAAATAAAAATATGAATCGTGGATTGTGCACGCAGTTATCACCGAGTTTACAACAGCATTTAACCGGAACAATTATATTTAAGGACGTACTTAGTTCCTTACTACAAATGTCAATTTTTAAATCTTCATTCACTGTAAGCCAACTACTGCAGCAAAAAATAAACCATACACGAAAAAAATAATAATTCAAAGTGACATAAGATTTGAGCCATTTAACTCTAAATCTTTTCAGCTTTATATTCTTGGGAATTACACATTAGACAACAAATTACAGACGGAGGTTACTTACTGCAACAGCGACAGCCATGTCGCGTGTCGCTGTCACGGCTTTAAAATGTTAAGTCGCAGGGCCAAACCGATATTTGCGCATGCGAGAAACTCACATATTCCTGATGCTATCTCCTAGAGCGCGCCAAGTGGTAAGCGTAACAGGAAGCACATATACTTTACGGCATGCCCGAACATTAACATTAGTGTGAGCTTGTTCTTCTGCGAGCTTACTGTACTAGCAAACAGATTGCTACAATTTATTTTTTTATTGGTGGAAAGGTTATAGGCATGCGCCCACAACCAGCTTTAGATGTCTTTCCTTAATCAAAGCCGTTTATTAACTTATCAATCAAATAACCGTACGTAGATCAACACCCATGCCTTACCCGGGTCTCGAACCCAGAACCTCTCGCACCGTAAGCCGATGTGCATCCGATCACGCCACGGAGGTGCATAGCTTGCTACAATAATAACAGGTACTCTAAAATCAGATAGTGTCACTTTTATTTTTCCTCTGTTCAACTAAAATTAAAATAGCGTGTAGTCTAACTTTAAATTCTATTTATAGCAAAAGTGCAGTGTCTCCTCTCTGACATCACAAACATTACTTTATTTATTCTATGATTTAAACCAGCTGATTTTATATCAACAATGTCGCCAACTTACTGGAAAACGTCAAAGTAAATAAAACTTGTTTTTTGCAAAACGTATATATATCAGTGAGACAGGAAGAATATTTGATCTTGTGTCGTTTTTATCGTTAGCAAACAAATAGAAAAATTATGAAACTCGATTTCTATACGGTGTGGAACATTTTGTTTGTATTATTTTTAGGTTTTTTGTTTTACTATTTATTCCGATTTTAAGGTAAACAAAACTGTTACCAAAATGGGTGGGCACGTTGTTTACGTAACATTAATTAATTAATTGTGGTAGTTGCGTGTAATTTCCCTGTCTACGCAGTGGAAATTAAATCTCGCACTTGTACAGTTTCAGCGTTGGGAGAGATGTCACTGTACAGAAATGCAGTATGGTTTCTGAAAGGCTGGCAGGAATATACGAAGTAAGTAGTTACCGGCGTTGTTATGAACTGTTTTTTTAAATTGAAATCTAGGCCTACCCTGATTCGCCTGAGAATAATCGATTTTCAATTACAATAAAAACACAGACATTTAGGAAATGTGTGATGGCTAGTGAGTTGTCTTCTCTTAACTTTTTTACTTTAAGGCATAGAGAGGAGTTCAAATGTTAACTTTTCGCTTTCAAATTTGTAAAATTTGGCAAATAAGGCAAATAATAACCAAATTGAAAGTATTTGAGTTGAAATATGCATATGTAAATTTGAGGTGCAAAAAACATTTATGTGAGACCATTCTACTGTATTATCCAGAAAACATTTGTGATTCTGTAGAGTGGCTACTACTATTTTGAAAGAACCTACTAGAATATTCAAAATTATATATATATATATTCTTGTACATTAAATCAGCTCTGTCTAAATCACTGGTTTGTATAAATTCCTTAATCTTAATCTCATGATTGTGTGTACATTGATCCTGTGGTACTTGATGCTTGCTGTTTTAATTTAGTACGTCCTAAGATTCTGGCTAAACAAAAGCACTAATTTGACAATACAAACTAATTATGTCAGGCTTTGGAAATATTTTATTTCGTATTTAACTTATGATCTTAATTCATTCTTGTATAACCAATATCTTTATATATACACTCGATGCTCTCTGAAACATTTTAGTAAATAAATAAATAAATAAATAAAAAATAAAACTGCTTGCACAATGTACCACTGGCTCAACGTATACAGGATCATGCCATTCGAGGGGGAGGGAGGGACATTTTTCCGATATAAAACCTTTTTAACGTGGGGGGAAGCTTCATGGCGCCATACAATAACAAGCACATACAAAAGGAAGAACATCATTTATTACAAACAGTTTGTGTGTAACCGTAAAAATTTGTGAATTGTACAAGCTAATCTTATGAGACATCCTAATGTTGTAGTCCATGGGAATCTCGCAGATAACACAGTCAGTGGCGGATACAGGAGTTTATTTCGGGAAGGGAACTAGAAAAAAAGATTGAAATAAAGTAAGAATATTTGCATTAAAGAAAAAAACTTGCATCAACAGTAAGGGGGTTTGGACAGTTACTTACATTAAGTTATCATGCCTCAAATGCATCACTGCCTTTGTAATTCATGATCTGCGTGTTGTAACAGCTCACCTTGCATCAACCAGAATAACACTGCCTTCACTGAGATCTCACATTTTTTTTTTCATGATATATTCCCCACTTTACCCCGCCTCCCTCAACATCACGACCACCATTGCATTAACCTCTTTGATGCAGTGTCTCTGTTTTATATCAACAACCAAAATGTAATTCAATTTTTTTTTCTGTTTTATTTTGTATTACACATCTTAATAGAGACCCCCCCCCCCCTCCCCCTTCCCTAGCAACCCTGTGGATATGCCCTGGGCCACCAGTGATGCGAGTAAAACAATAAAAAAATCCATCAATCTGTGAAACCTGTTGTTTCTTTTATTTATTTATTCTAGAGGCGGCTATGAAGTGGCAGCTAAACATTTCTGCAACACCGACCTGGATGTGGACTGCACCAGCCAAGTGTACATGATAACAGGTGAGACGTCAGTAGGGGCCTCCACTTTCATGTAGGCCCAGGGGCGCAGATCTGTAGGCTTCGTGAGGGGAATTTCGTGGGTGGGGGGGGGGGGGGGGGGGGGAGTTTTGCATATGGGGTTAACCGACACGTCATTTCTGGACGGGGTGCTTGCCCATATTTGGGCCTATATGTATGCAATAAGAAGAAAACCTTAAAATATGCAGAAGCGGACCCCCTAAGTGAGGGGCGTCTCTTGATTCCAGGCCTCTCCCCCCTCCCCCCCAATCTCGCCACCTTTCCCAAAGATCAACGCCCATGCGTAGGCGTACGCAAAACACCTTACTCACACACACCAAGCTTTAAAGAGGTTATCCATTCTTTATATCCTGTCAATGAATGTTTGATTTATAATTAATAAAAATCCATGTGTATTTTTTGTTCAGTGTTTACTGCATATTTTTTCCTCCGTTTTTATTATTTTACACTCTGATTTTGTTGACAGGCTATACTCAGTACACAGAGTCAGTGCCAAAAGTTTGCAGGATAGAAGAAAATAAGAAACATCTGTTTTATTCCATTTATTGTCATTGTGTCACTTAGCAAGACATGTCCATTTCTTTGATCAAACTTTTACAAACAAAACCTATCTCCTAACGGATGCAGTTAACTAAAATAGGCCGAACACAGTGGTCGTTAAAAAAGTTGTAATTTTCCTAGTACATATTATGTTAATTCAGTAAATGATACTCCAAAGTCTTTGTTTTGCCTTAGTTTGTAATATGATTGTCATCGGGTCTTTTGAGTTACTTTTTTTTTTTAACTATGTAACTCTTACTTTGTGGCAACTAACATCTCAGTTTGTCTGGATGTTAAATAGCTATTAACTAGTATACAGAATAAAACAGTAAATTTAATGACCACAAAAATTTGTAGTCTACCAATCTCAAAAAATTGTTTCAAAAATTTTTAAAACTATATAAAAGGGCTACACCTTGCATTATGTATAACGGAATGAATTGGGTTTTGGTGAATTTTTTAATCTCGTGACTTCTCCATGGAACAAATCTGGAAATGGTGTTTTTTAAAACTACTAATGTTCCTTCATCATCCCACAAAACTGCATATTTTATTCGTAATAGATTATAAAATATTCACATATCACTGACCTAACATAATCTGCCTTTTGAACTATTTTACAATATTTTAATGTTATTGTTTCATTGACCTTACCTAACCAACCTTTTGCACAATTTTACAGTAGTTAATTGTTTTTGACAACCGAACCAATGTTTTGCATGTATTTTAAGTGTCACGGATCAAACCAAATCAACATATCTGAACCTATACTGACATTCAGCAATCCAGCTAAATTGCTGATTCGGATGGTCATGGTCCGCTGTCAGGGTTCATTCTTGTCCTTAATATTATTATAAAGTCCTTTATTTGTCTTTAATTGAATAAGGGTCCTTAAAAGTCCATATATTTCACTAAGAATCCTTAAAAACTCCTTAATAAAGATTGATAATGTGCAAGTAATGTGGGTATTTTAATAGTTTTTTTTTTCTTTTTTTTTCGGACATGGCAGCAAAATTTTGCATGCACAGTACAATTAGCAAATTACGGGCCACGTGATAAGATTTTGTACAAAAAAAACTTTTTTTATGTTTTGTATCTCACCTTTTAAACACTAAGGATGTGTTTTACTGTCTTACTTTTAGAACTTATAAATTTAATTAGTGATAAAATTAAATGGTTGGGTTATAAATTTCAGATGGACCCTATGCTTGGGTTAGATTGTGTTCCGGAGATAATTATGGATAGTTGGGGCTTATCTTTAAGAATTGAACAAATCAACAAAATTAGGTATTGTTTTGTGCTTTAAATCTTTATCATTGTTATATTTTGATGGATTTTATGATATTACCTAATAGGGACAAGATTATATGGTGAATTGCGATAAAACTGAAATAGCATCGTAAAACATGTCAAAACACCACATAACATCAAATTGCAAGTTATAAAAGACCAAAATGAAATTTATATCATCGAATTAAGTATCATTTAACAAAATCATAATACAAATCATTAAAAGAAGTAATTTATAATGTTGTATATTCAAGGCATGTCGTTATTTCCGGACAAAAAGTTGTACCAAAGTGCTTGGATCAGAAAAATTAATTTTATTTGTTTTATCGTACATCTCTTATTGAATCACTTTATAACTACAAATGCTGGCTAATTTATTTTTATTCTTCTGAATGTAGGTATCTGTTTTAGACCAAATTATTACAAGTTATTTCATCGTAAAAATTCAGCATTTAAATTTTACCGTTATTTGGGTGGAGTAAGTATTACAAAACAGCTTTTATGAAAATCAAAACAATAACCCCGAGATCCTCTGTTTAAAAAAAAAAATACTTTGGTCTAAAAATAAAACCAACTCTTGTCTCTAGATATTACAAACTGATGGTGACGAGGGCGATGCATTAAAGGAGCATCAGTGGTGTTGGCTTGCACGAGAGGGGGGGAGCCATGCCAGGGGAGCGTGTGTGGCAGGTGCGAACAGCGGCATCGGGAAGTGCGTGGCGCTGGAGGTGGCGAGGAGGGGGGGAGAGGTCCACATGGTGTGCCGCAACCAGCAGAACGCCGAGAAGACCAAGAGCGAGATAGTCGAGGAGTCGTGTAACCAGGTAACTCTCTTCCGCCCTTCCTCCCTTCCTCTGCGCTGTGTTGCATCCCCGTGGTTATGATTGGTTGTCTGCACTCTCAAGTGTTATTGTTAGAAACCTGCAAAATTTGCGGATTCGTTCGGTGATAGGCTAGAATTCAAACATATATACCTCTTAGATAATATTGCTATTGACTCACTGTTCATCTGGACGAATTTCAAACAGTTATAAACCCTCAACCAAAGAAGGATTGAATCACAGATAAACCAGCTGAGACGTCTTACAAGTCTGCAGCCAATGAACTTGCGTTATTTTTCCCGAGTGTACAGGGGTATGTGCAGTATGTCCTGAAGGCCATCGAAACCGCAAATTTTGCAGGTCTCTAGTTATTGTTAGTTATTTTAAGACTCTCGGTGTCACACGCCATACTGATTTTCTTTTTCCCTTTTCTTCTTCTTCATTTTTCCATCATTACTTTTGTTTAAGGGCTATTTCTAAAATTTTAACCACAAATATTTTCAGCAGTTATCCAATTGGTGTAATGTCATGGTTGTAAAAAGGTTCGCAGTTCTTTGTAATTATCAAAACTTCCAAAAACGTTTACACCCATGATATTGCACTAAGTGAATATCTGTTGAAAATAAATATTTGTGGCAGGACAACAAATGTAAGGGAGGTAACGAGTTAAAATTTTAGTAATAGCCCTTAGAAAAAATTAATGACGAAAAAATGAAAAAATCAACATGGTGTTTTCCTCAGTACATTCAACTGCATTATCTTTAGGATTTTTTGTATACAATATTTTTTTTCCTTAACTAAATCAGCAAGAAATAAATTTTATATTTAAAATTTAAACAGTCTGTGTATGGCAATCATAATACAAAATTACCAAAAAAAAAATATTAAGATTCACTAAGAATTTAAAATTACATTTCCAACACCTGTGAGCTGTAGTTGTTTTGTAGACAGTGAAAGGTTTTTTGATCTGGCATTCTGTGGTTCAGTACAGGGGCACAAATCTGTCGGATTTGCAAATGATCGGAAAGGGGGAGGGGTGGAGGGAGTTTGGGGTGTGGGTTTTAACCGACATGAGTCATCACGTGTATGTTGTGTATTCTGTCCATATCTTGGCCTGTATGCATACATTAAGCATAAAACTTTAAATGTACTGAAAGTTTTCCATGGAACGTATTTTTGAAATTTATATTTAAACCCAGTTTCACAGTTACTATTTTGCAAGCCTAAGCAAGTCCCCCCGGCCCCCCTCCCCTGTATCTACGTCCATGGTTCTATAAATCGACACCAGTTGAGGCGGTCGCCTAGATATTTTTTCTGGTGGAATCCGGCCATTGACCGTTGTGGCCATGTTGCATAACTGCACTGTTGACATTTTTAGTTTGCTGAGAGTATATCATTACTGTTGTTTTTCATTTCAGTCCAGTGTTTCCTGTTTTATAGCAAGTTACATTTCACATTTTCACATTTGGGATTCTCGTATAAAACTGTATTGACATTCTATAATCAAGCAAAATCGCTGATCTTTTGTGGCCATTGTCCGAACGTGCTGGATTAAAGACCTTTCGCTATTGGACGAAATTATATTTTCAGTCTGCACATAAATAGCTACATTGTGATCTTGTTTTACGTGAATTTGATGTGTATTTGATAGTGTACTGGCCAGTTATCTTCACGTGATTATATTGCCGTAATTTCTTGAAGCCTGATGTACTTTGGCAGACTGCTAAGTCCTTCTGCTGATTATATAATGTTTGTACTTGCATTTTCCTTTTCTGAGCTTTCAGCTCCTTTCAATTTTCTCATTTTTTTACACATTTTTATGTAATATGATGCATTTATTGTATGAAAATGAAACTTGATGCTGAACTGATAAATTTGGGTGTGTATATTAACTAGTCTTGTCTTTTTTTCTTTCTTTTTTTTTTTTTTTTTTTTTTTTTTTTCCCCAGAACATTTATGTTCACATTTTAGACCTTTCGCAGCCAAGAAATGTTTACAAGTTTGCCAAAGACTTTGCAGCCAGCACAGACAAATTGGATGTTTTGGTGAGTCGTTTCAACGTGGTCATCTTAATACTGTGTTGAAACATTGAACACACATTACTGCATTTTTTTTTTCCCCTTAGGTAATATAAACTTATTTTTTGATAGTTATATAGTTGTATGTTTAATTGCTATGATTTCACAGAAGTGAAAAATTAGTGTGGTCAGTCATTGTAAACTTAAGGAAATCCATGTTATAAGATATGTTGAGAAGAGACATAAATAAAAAATATAAAAAAAAATAATGGTTGAATTCAAAACCTGATTAATTTGTCATAGCGTTCTTCCCTTTCCCTAGATGAGGGTGGCCATCTCTAAGTTTGGCCAACCATTTGATATTATTATTTGTTATTATTATATCGTAAAAAATGCTATTCCAATATTGTAGTCTGAGACAGCGAGGCCAAATGGCAGTTCGTGACGTTTTTTCGTACAGCTCACCCTAAGAATTTTTTCAGCCCAAAAATATCATCAGAGAGACTGATATGTATCTTTGCTTGTTTGTTGATTAAGTTGTCAACAAACACTGTTAATGAAGCAACAATGTTCTCAAAAAAATATTATTTATATATTTTGTAATCCATATATTGCTTTCTGGTACTTCTTCTTACAACTATTTTTTTTAATACAACTTTTGAGGTAATAACTTTTTTTTTATCATCACATGACCAATAATTTTATAAATTGGTTACTCTCCAGAGAGTAACAGCGCATTAAAAAATTTTTTAAGAAATTTTATTTTAATTCTTATAGTCTGGCCCTTGAAAAAGAGTGAATGTGGCCACCACTGAATCAAAACACACGACTGAAACAATGAAATTAGAATATTTTAAGTTTTGACTGCAGAAGCAGAAGGTGCCTCTTCCACGGAGTTTCAGGGGAATATTTCCCGACATCTCCCTTGGCCACGGCTCTGGTGGTTCGCCGTCGGCGAGGGTGTCGGAGGAGAGGGGGAGCAGTTGTCGAGCGTGCGCGTGCTGTCGGCAGGTGAACAACGCGGGCTGCATGGTGAACAGCCGAGAGGTGGACGGGGATGGCCTGGAGAAGAACTTTGCCACCAACACGCTCGGCACGTACGTGCTCACCAAGACGCTGCTCCCGCTGCTGAAGAGGTGCGTCCCGCCGGGTGTCTGCGCTGGGCCCGTTGCCCCTCGCTTGGAGTCTGTTTGCATCCTTCCGCCCACCCACCTGCATGTGGGATGTGCAGTCAAACCTCGATGATACAAACCTGATGCCGTGCAATAACGAGGGTTCCATTCACTCAACTATTGCAAAAATTAATCACAATTTTTATTTGATTTCTAAACAAAATTTCTAGTGATGGGTCGAGTCACCCTATTTCAGCATCGAGTCGAGTTCGAGTTAAACAAAGAAATTTATCTTCGAGTCGAGCTCGAGTCGAACTCATAGAAATTTGTCTTCGAGTTGAACTCGAGCCAAACTCATGGAAATTTGTCGAGGTTCAAGTGGCAAAATGATGAGTGAAATAAATATAAGTTAAATATTTCTTAATATAATATAATTATTGAAAGTTGCACTACACATTTTGATTTTTTGTCTTTTTTTTTATCTTCATACTGACACTTAAGTAAAATGCACATCCAAGTGACGAATCAGAATTGAAGTTGTTGATGACGGAGTGTTGTAAAATTTTTTGCAGCACTTGAATCTAGCTGTCTGATGATCAATTTTTTCAAAAAATTCCCAAATCTCTGCTCTTGATTTCTATTCGTCACTTTGTGACGTCCCAGGCCGTACAAACATATCCATTCCACTAATACTAAACCGTTTATGATTGATGTGACGCCGGCGACGCAAAAATTACTTTCAAGTTTAAACATAAACATCAACAGCCTCAATTTTCCGTTCGGCCATGGAAAACTGGTTGGAGATTTCAATTATTGTTGATATTGATTTGTCAAAGTGGCAACATTCCCTGGCTGTAAGATGACTTACGTAGGTCATTGGCCCAGAGTTAAAATGGCGGCTGTCTAGTGTTTAGTAATATTATTTACTTCCAAAGCTGCCCAAATATTGACGATGTTCGCGGTCTTGTTCATGACTGAATCTAGAGAACATTTCTTAATTCCGTTATAGTTAAATAAAGGTATTTTGTTGCAATTAGAAATATTAAGTGCATAATGAATGATGGGATGCACTGTTTGCGGTTATACACGATCGAAAATAAATAATATTTCGACTTCATTTTCAAGGTTTTCAGTGTTGGATCAGAGGTTTTCCACTAGGTAGGCCAAAATAATACATTTTATTTTATTTGAAAGTGCATGGTTTTAGATAAGTACCTTCACGATTGGAAATTGTGCAACATTATGGTCGAGCCAAAAACTAAACTTTGACGAGACTCGAGGACACGATCTTAATCAACTCGGTTTTCGAGTCGAGTTTAGTTTCGCCGGCTCGACTCGACTCGCTCGATTTTTCGAGTCTCGACCCATCACTAAAAATTTCAAATAAAAGCGAAAACTTGCACAGAAATTTTACGTCACAACCAAATGTACATTTATTTTAGGGATTGTGAAAGTACAATTTTTAAAAGATGGCCACATTCGTTGCTCAAAGAAAAAATTTTTATCTGTTGTATCACACTTAAAAGGGTTTAAGACAGAAGACTTAATCAAAGTTCTAGAAATTACATACAAAAAGACATACTACCGTCATTTTGGAATAATTAAATTTCGTATCTTTTTTCCCCCCAACCTATAATGAACAAAAACAAAGCATCAGTGTCATGTTAGTTGAAACTTCATATTGTTTCTTAACATTATCCTGGGCTGTTGTACTAACCATCCTTTACTTCATGTAATTATTTACCCTTGTAACAAAAACAACATAATTTTGTATTAAACATACTACGTACTTATCACAATAATTCCTATCTAATTTCTAGGGTTTCACTGTATCTCCTCAAATAATACTGTGTTATAAATGTTTTTATGATTTTGAAAATTAAGATAAGGTAATTCAGCGGATCAAAAATATTCCTTTATCTAGAAACACAATAAAAGACAGAAGAATCCTTAAACTGGCAGAATATCTAAATGAACAAAAAAAAATTATCAAGGCCTCTCTCTATCTCCTTATATGTCTCGATGTAAGTATTAATGTAAAAGAATCTGCTTGTTTAGCGGTTTTTTGCTCGAATTGCGTAGTTAACAAATTTTTCTTTTTTTTTTTAAATTAATATAAAATAGTAAACATTTAGATAGCTGTACAATTTTTGAGTTGCAAATCATTAGTTTTTAAGTTAATAGCATTTAGTTTTATTTTTATACATTATTTTCATCATCATCACTAAGTCAGGATTTTTTGATGGCACATCATAGCCACATTATTTTATTTATTTTTTTCATAAAAAAAATGGCACATTCACTAATAAAGGTTTTCCATCCCTGATACAAAACATACATAGTTTTTTATAGTAGTAAAGGCTAAGTGTGCTTATTTAAGGATTTTGTTTTGCTTCTGTCCCTTATTACCTGAATTATCCAGTTTTTTGACTGTCCGGATAAATCAGGTTTAACTGTATTGAGTTGAGTCAAATGCACCTGGGTAGAAGCTAAATATTTACATCTTGTTTGGTATCTGTCTGTGCTCACTGTGCATTTTAACCACAGGTCTGCCAAGCCTCGAGTCATAATGGTGTCCTCCGGCGGGATGCTGGTGCAGAAGTTGAACTCCAAGGACCTGCAGTTCGAGAGCATGAGTCCTTTTGACGGCACCTTGGCGTACGCACAGAACAAGCGTCAGCAGGCAAGTATCCACCGCTGTTGTAGCTTGGCTTCTGGGTTGTAGCCGCGTCCTTGGCGAATAGTTCACCGACGTTTCGGTCGACATTGCAGTCGCCATCATCAGGGAACAGTAACCTACCTGATGGCTACAACCCAGAAGCCAAGCTGCTTCAGACAATGGCCGTGAAAGCCTGCGAACATTATTAAGTATCCTCGTTGTTACCAACATGACGGGTGAAATGCTTGTTTCGAACTGGTGATGGATAGAGGCAAGATTATGTGGTGAATAAAGATGAAACCAAAATAATAGCGAAATTTTAATCACTACACCTCCAACTGAAATTGGAGTATAGTAGTATAGAGTATATAGTATATCACCAAAATGCAAAGCAAAACACGAAACTCAGCAAAATTCATCTCAATTATGTCATTCTGTCTATTAAAATAGAGATATTTTCATAAATTATTAACGTAGCCTTTTATTTAAAAAAAAAAAAAAAAAATAGTTTCATTGTGTGGTTTGTTTCAAAGTAAAATAAATAAAAGCAGTCTATAGCTGATACTTTACATACGTGGCTAAGGGCCTAAACTACACCATTAATAAAATATATTTATATATAATGCATGATACTTTTAAAATAAAAATTATAACAATGAAAAGTGTCAACATATAAAACCATATTATTGGCTTGAGACATTGCATTTTAAAAAAATGTGTAGCTGTATTTTTTATTTTTTATTTATGACTTTCTTGTGAAATAATAAACATAACAGAGGAATATTGATATTTTTTTGCAGTAGTTTTGTTCAACTTGCTCTCATAAATATGTGTATGTAGTGCTTGTAAACAGATCAACATTATTGTGCTTGATGTATACTTATTACTACCTAATCTTTTAATATTTAATAATGATATAAACTAAATAGACTATTATTAATTGTGAATTTACTGTTTTTTTTGTTTTAATAACACTATCAAATTTTGGCTCTAGCATGGGTAAAATCCTAATTTTCTCTAATACAAATCTTGAATTCCGATAATTTTAAGTACCTAACTAGAAACTACCACTTGAATCCCATTAAAAAATTATTAAAATTATTAAAAAAATTTAACCCTTTAAATGTTAATTTCACTAACAAATTTTCCAAATCAATACATATCATTATTTTTATTTAAATAATTAGTCAATTATAAGTATACTATCTTGTAGAACTGTAATAGGATATATACAAAGAAAAACAGATTAGAGACCTACTAAAATTCAGAGCTGTCAAGAGTTGAATTTTTGGTATTTACTATATTTATTTCCTTCAATATTTTTCTTACCTATTTTTTCCTCGAGTCTCAAGTCTTTCAAATACCAGAGATTCAATGGTATTTGAGGGTTTGCCTGGCTCGTCCTTCTTTTGAACACATTTAGACAAACTTCAAGGGGCCGCCAAGGCGACCTGGGTTCGATTTACAAACCATGATGTTTCGCAAGTGAGAAACAGGTTTTTTTTCAAGGTGGGCCAGTTTCCCTCAATCATTCAATAAAGGCTTAACTTTTTTTTTCTCATTGCCTCTTGTCATCAATAATGACTTCACTGACAAGATGCTAAGCCTTAAGGCATGGTTTCACACGCCATTGTAGATTTTTTTTTTCCATCGTTACTTTTATTTCAGGGTTTTTTTTTTTTTTTTTTTAATTTTAACTGGATATGTCCCTTGCATTTGTTTTACTGCCACAATTTTTTTTCCAACATATATTACACTAGGGGAATTTCTTTTGAGAATATTTGTGGCAGAAAAACAAATGAAAAGGAGGTATAGAATTAAAATTTTATAAATACCCATTAAATAAGAGTACGTGATCACGAGAAAACCAGAACGTTAAAATGGCTTGTGAGACTGAGCATAATTCATTTATACGAAATGAATGCATATTTGAATTGGTTAATTTATAGTTTTTGTGCATACTATGTTTTGTTCGCAAGGATATTACGTCGCAAGGTTATGCACAGAAACTTAAAGCAGTGGCACCTCCAATATTATAGACCACTGGGTCCAACTTCACTCCCTTTGAGGGCCAGATATAATTTTGAAACTCATCCAATGGCCAGACACATTATTTTTTAATATTTAAATTTTACACTGATATTTTGTCTTATATAGTTAGTTCTGTATAGTGACTAATAAAGTAATAAATACCCGAAAATATGTGGCATGTGATGAAGTAAAAAAAAAATATTAAATATAGTAATTATTTGACAATATAAAGATAACATGAATGCAAATAATTCTTAAGTATTTCTGTGTGAATACTTTGGCTTCTGAACATTGTCAAGAGACTGCGTTTTCTCTACGAACGTGAAAACAAACGGCTGGCATGTGACCGTGTACACTTACGAGTATTCCCTAGTTGAGAGATTGTTAAGGCAGGCCGCGGGGAAACACTGGCCGCCGGCCCGCCAGTTGTAGACAGCGCAGCTTCGGGTCAGACCTGCAACCCTTGCCGAGGTCCCCGGCTCGAGGTGACGAGCCCTCGCTTGCGCAGATCATCGTGATGGAGTGCCTGGCGCGGGAGGACCCGGACGTGTTCTTCGCGGCGATGCACCCCGGCTGGGCCGACACGCCGGCCGTGCGCTCGGCCATGCCCGACTTCTACAGCCGCATGAAGGAGCGTCTGCGCAGCGCGGAGCAGGGCGCCGACACGGCGGTGTGGCTGGCCGTGTCGGAGGCGGCCCTCAAGCATGCCAGCGGCCTCTTCTTCCAGGGTGAGGACCCTCCTTGCAGTGTGGCGGTTGTTTGCCTCGGAGTGCTCTCGTTTCCCCCCACCCGCTACTTCGTCAACGCTCTGTTGGAAAAACCACTACCTTTCGTCTTTCGTAATGGCCTCGATGTCGAAGAGAAGTTAATCTCTCTCTCCATTTCCATCTCGCCTATCATTTTGGAATTTTAGACTTGTGCTCGTCCCAGTTAAGAGTTGTACATTCCTGAAAAAAATGAAAAAAAAAAATTATATCTAGTTAGTGACCACAGCACAATAAAAAAATTTATGAACAGCACATGACTTGTTGCATTTATCTGGGGCAGCAAAATGTGCATGCATTGCCTGTAAAGTAGAACATCCGTAGATGTTTTCCTGAATAAAAAAAAAATGTTACGAAACTACAGCAACTCAAAATGGCGGGTGAAGTAGAGCCTTAAGTCTGCATCAAGACAAAGACAGGAGTTTCTGTGGAGAATAATTTTCCAAATAAAATCCAAATAAAGCCATTTAATGTTTTTTTTTTCCCATTTGGTACGTGCATATTACGCATAAAAATAGAATATGGTCCAAGGAAACTTGCACACAATTTTATGCAGAATCAAATGTACTTTTTTCTAGGGATTGATTGTAAAATGAAATTTTTTAAATTTTTGTGGCTCAAAAAATATTTGTTATTATACTAATTATTTAAATATTTCAGACAGAAGAGTAAAAAAAAAAAGTTTAGAAACTATCTACAAAAAGACATACCATCAACCCTGAACTGAAGCAGTGGCATCACTATTGTTTCAGTTGAAACTTCACATAAATTATTCTTGAATATTTAGTATTAACAAGGTTTTTATTAATGATGGTTTCATGTATTATTTAACTTAACACATTGACGAAGCCCTTCTTGAACCAGAGAAGAAACTAGGTCAATTATGTTTCGATAGTTGGCATTGATCTGATAGTTTTGTCTGGATGCTCACATTTGCGGACCATCGAGTAATAGTCTAAGTTTGCGACGTGACAGGTGACGGATGCTGCGTACAGGCTCGTGTCTGGAGGCCTCGCCCCTCAGCGGCCGGCCTGGCTGCCTCTGGGAATATCTCCTCGAAACAGTTTTTAAAAAGCTCTCCTTTTGTTCAGTACTATCTTTGAATATATACTATACTGTATAGAAGTCGCCAGCCCAGGTTAAAATTTCTAATACGGTTTGAGGTAGTTGGTTAATTCACCGCCGCAATCGCCACCATCTCTAGGGCATCGACTTGTGGTGGTCCCTAGCGGACAAGTATCGAACTCTTCAAACACCCTTTCCCCCTCCCGTTGAACTACCTTGAGCTGCAGTGAATGATAGGTGGGGGGTGCGGGGAATGACAGCAGGCGACAGTGCTGCGCTCTAACGTGTAAATAACAACTAAGACGATACAGGGCGTTACGGCAGCGCACTGCAGCGGTGAAGTTCCCAAGCTGCTCATCATACGCTTCTGAAAAACGTAGAGTAAATCCTATCCACTCGCGACTTCTATACAGTATATATATTCAAAGGTACTATCGAAGCTTTACCAGCCTAAAATGTCCATTTGTTGGCCTGCGTGGACAGGAGTGATCGTCACGTCCAGAATGTGATCCAGCTGTGCGACTGCTGCGGTGTTAACCTCTGTCCTGTGCTGTGCAGATCGAAGTCCCGTCTCCACGCACCTGCCTCTGGCTTGGACGAAGACATCGAAGGACGAAGACGAGAAGTTTGTTGCCCAGCTCAACGAGCTGATGGAGAAGTTCAAGAACTGATTTTCTCAGTATTCCGGTGAAGAGGTGTCAGCGTCATTTTAGGTTATATCTTACATATTGTAATCTTAGTGGAATTTGTTTTTACCTCATTTACACTCTGTTAACTTTTTTTTTTTTTACGTGATAAGGTCTTATAAATCGATGAACGTCAGCTGCACGCACGAAAAAGCATGACTCATTGTCACGTTACGCCTGAGCAGAGCGTGCCAGAACTGGCCAACCACAGTGCGAGAAAATCTTCTATAATATCAAACAGGTTAAGGCGGGCTTTTCAACTAATTGTTCGTGATTATATTTAAACAAATTATTTAAATCAAATTTGTAAAAACTGTAAATAATATTTGAAGATTAAAAAGTATGCAATTTTTCATTAATGTTTTCTTATGACGTTATCACGTAAAATTATCATCCGTAAACCGACTTTACAGACCCCCTCCCCCCCTTTTTTTTTATAGATACTGCAAGATGCATTCAGACTTTGACAGTTTAATATTCTAATTTTATTAACAAAATTATTATTGATGCATATAGCTAGTTTTGTGCTACACGAATCTGTGTATGTTTTTGTTTCTTACATCCAGTACTCGGCTGTCAAAATCTGAACGTTTGCAAAGACCCTGTCAAAAAAGTTAATACCTTTATCTTGAATACTGTACACTCGTGAAAGCAATGTGAACTTACTGATGCTCCGAATGTAGGTTTCCCTTTGGTTTATTTCAGTAGTTAACAAGATTTTTTTTACTGGCCTCATTGACACAGAATATTAAGAGCTGGGCAGGAAATTACTTTTCCTGTTTCCTGATTTCATTCCATTAGTATACATGTCAATGTGCCAAACTTATTAAAAAAAAAATATTTTTGAAAATAGCATTGTACTCTAACCTGATTAAATACATGCACACAATGAAACATACCATTTTTAGCAGTTCAAACTGTGTCTATTAACAGGGGTGTAAAAAATATTCACAGGCATAATCCTAAACAAACACTTCACTCAGCATTTGAAACATTCACAAAATAATCAAAGTTGTTTCACTACTGTTGAAAAACTGTAGCAAAACGTATCTCATCCATGATTGCTGTGTTCTCACAGGAGTAGGTACTTTCTGCATTTATCTATGACACTATAGACATTTCAATTTTCTCCTTTAAAGTGATGAAAACAAACGAGCCAGAATCGAGTAGAAATTTGCTGTAAATATGTTTGTAATATTGCCCAATACGTATGTGGCAGACATAAATAACTATAACAAGTGAATTGGTTGAGTTAAAAGTATATTATGAGCTGATTTCATCACTATTGCACCAGTTATGGTTTTTGTTTATTTTCATGTTGATCATAAAATTAAATAAGATTAGCCTTTATTTTGTGATATTTTGCTTTTACTTGAAAATTACCTGCCTCTATCACTGTACAATTACTATATTTGCGCCTTCACAATAAAAAGGACAACATTTTCCCTTTAAAATAGTCAGTATTGAAATTTTTTAATTTACAACTTTAAATAATTCTTGGTCCCATTCTGCGGGAAACTATTTTTTTTATCAGAAATTTTTCCGTACCAAAATTGCCTATCCCGCCCAGATCTATAAATTATGCATCTTGCAAACATTTAGTAGGTGGTTATAATTTATTCTGTAAAGCTTTAACGGACGGTCAGACGCGATACGTTATTGTAAATTGGGCTTTAACTGTTACCATGTAAATTCGAAACACTTTTTCAATTTAAAAATGTTATTCCATCACAAAACATTTTAAAAAACCAAAATACCACAATCCACAATTGATCACCAAGCTTAATCAACTCATTTGCATCTTCAGAATAAGTCAAACATTTGGAATGAATTTGTAATTTTGTTAGTTGAACCAAGTATGTATTAAAAATATATAAATTATTCCTAACTTACACATTACAAAAAAAATCTTGTGATCATTTAGTCATCCATATTTGCCAGTTTGAACATGGTCAAAGTAGGTAGTTGTTTTCTATGCAAAATAATTTTCTTAGTTTTATTTTATTTTTTCGAAAAGATGCCTGTGTCCAGAAGAGAAGTAATTTTTAGTCGTGTACAGCTTTTGTTCTATTTTTTTTATGACTTTATTTTGAGAACAAAGTTCTAGAGTACATATACGTAGTAACAATTTAAAAACATTTCAAGATGCAATAATTACTTCATTCATAATCTTTGAAATGAAAATACAAATACTTTTTTCATTATATGTCAGCTTAGATATACTAAAGTATATTTGCATTTAAACATGTCATAAATAGTAGTCAACAAATAATTCTAACTTTTGCAGAATACATTGACTATGCCAACCAATTTTTGGTAATATGGGACAAGAGTGACTTCTTTATCCATCTCAGCCTCAGTTATTCACTCCATATTGGTTGTATCATATTTTATGCCATTACTTTATGTGAACTCTTGTCTGATGTTTTTTTTTATCTCTGTTAGATAAAGTTTAGTAAATATCCTGTGATAAAAAAAAAACAAGCCATTATCTGCAAGAGAAATATCATGATTTTGTGTTTGTTTTTAACACACTTTTTTTGAGCACTGAAAAAAAGTTTTTTTTTAGGACTTTTTTACATGTAAACATTTAGTTCACATTATTGTATGTATTATATAAACTTTAAGAGAGCCTTTCTTTATTACATTTTAGAATTACAGTCAAACCTCAGTAATACAAAACCTCAGGGGACCATAATTTTGTCACTGTGCAATAATCAAATTATTACAAATTCAATCTTTTTTTTTTTTAATTACTTGTAAATAAAATTCAAATTAAGTTCAATGTTGCAGACAGAGTTATACTGCATGAAATTTACTATTTTTAGGGATTGTAAAATTTAATTTCAAAGCATTTAAAAAAATAAAATTTCTAAAATGAATAAAGTTATGGCATCAGTATTATTTGAGTTGAAACTTTACATTTTTTTTTAATATATGTACTAATCATCCTTTACTGCATGTTATTGTTTACCCTTGGAAGAAATGCACTTTTATATTAGAATTACTTCAGCACTATAACACCTATGTAATTTCTAGGGACTATGAAAACACTTTGTATTAATGAAAGTTTTGTATTAACAGGGTTTTTATTAATGAGGTTTCACTGTATAATATCTTAAGTTAGAGGCATGTCTCAGACATGAATATTGCTATAATATATTTAGTTAGAGGCATGTCTCAGACATGAAGATTGCATGTCCTTTCGACACAGAGCGCGAATAGGCATGTGATGCACTGTCCAATGCCACCCTTAAAGCTTTTAAAGCTTGTGTGCCCAGTCAGGAGACCACCTTAACATATGTTGAAAATGTAGTTTTAGTCTAGGCTTTCTTTGGGTGTTGTGTTTCTAAAGAAATGAAGAGGTTAAATGAAAGCCAGATTTAGAAATTAGTTTTTCCGTCCCTAAAAGTAACACTGTCTGAGCATAAATATTCCTTATTACTGTGATACTTAGCTTACGCTTAGTGTAGACTTGTACTTTCAATGACATAAATGTGTGTGCAACTTTAAAGTGCAAAATGCCTTAACATTGATGTAGCTGAGATTAGAAAGTGCAATGTTTGCATGATGCATGACAATCTATGTTTGTAGTGATAAAGACTTTGTATAACAGGAGAGATGGGAGCAAAGGTGATGTGTGAATACTAGTTTTTTGATGCAAAGCAAATATCAAATTGAATGTTTAAAATACTCGCGAAGGCGAAGCAAATTGGAATATAGTTCTCAGCACGGCTGCACTACACTTACTACAGTCCAACATTTTATAAAGTAAAGAAAATAACATTTGTAACAGTTTAACAAATTGGGCCCTATATATAACACCAATCAAATTATATAAAAATTATAAACTAATAGTGAGCATTCATAAAAGCAAACATGAGTGCCACATTTGATTTTTTGTTTTTTTTTTGTTTTAAGTAAACTACTTTATTTGTGCAGAACATGTGCAACACAAAAAAAAACTAAATATTTTCATGAGCAGATCTAAGGCTTCCTGTGTTAAATCCTGTTCACATCAGAAACGAAGCTTTGCATCACAACCAAAACTACATTTCAAACTAAAAGCAAATTTCTTGGTGAAGTCAAATCTAATATTAAAAAGAGCTTCAATTGATTCACTTAGTTGAAGCTTCGAACAGACCTAGTAATGTTTAAATTGGACGGTGCCAGCTATAGTGGTCCAGGTGCCAAATTACAATGTTTTCTCGCATAATCGTCGCACATTTTATTCTAAAATCAATTTTGAAAAGTAGGGGTGCGACGATTATGCGGAAAAAAATATTTTTTGTTAGATAAAGTTATTCATAAAAACAAAACCCATTCATGGGAAGTACGTTTATTTAAAAAGGGAAGTATAAAAGAGCACACCAAACAATTTAAATTAATAAGTCATACAACAAAAACCTTTCTTCAACTTTAAATAGAAAAACATCTGTGTTCCAAATGCAAGACGAACGAACGCGTAACTACCGTAGTATACAACACGAAAGAATGTGGGCTATCAAATGTAGTTAACTCAGCACCTGATAGAGAGCGCATGTTGTATGCAATCGGTGAGATATTGATATTCTGCTGTGTGTGTGCTTTCTATACGGGAGTTGTCATGAGGCCTGCTCTATTGTTTCTATGTTGCTTATATTGATGTGATGGTAGACCATGGTTCCTTCTTCCAAGGTCAGTATCCCATAGGGAGAACACACCTGGTTGTTTCATAGAATATCAGTTACTTCTTGTACTTATTTGGGAGCAAGGTTATCCTGAGATCGCTATAAAAAAATTTTCTAGTTCAGCTTTCGGTTGTGTTAGAGTGCGATCGCGAGAAGCTTATGGTTCTCCCTGATTCAAAACATATTTCATTTGAGGTTGCCCATTCTTACTGCCAAAATTTTACCAACTTTGGTACTTCTGCGAACGATCAAAATTATTTCCAGGACGATTGTCATATCTGGCTCTATGATCTAATTCTTGTTGCTCCTAGGCTCTCCCTGTATTCTGGCTGCTATTATCTACTCATAAACCAAATAGAGAGTGTGCGTTGCATGCACTCTGCGAGATATCGATATTCGGCTACGTGCGCGCACTTTATACGGAAAGCAACATAACCAAACATTAATGATTGCAACGAGCGCTGGCTATAGTTTTGTACGCAGTACACCGCGGCGACGCTGACAAACGGATGAAGGTTTTAATGTTTAAAAAGTCTAAAAGATAATTTACACGTCGTATTTCCGTTAATTAAATAAGTAAGTAGTAATGTCCAAATAAATATTGGATTTCTATTTTAAAAAAACATCGTTTTATACGAAAAAAATACCCACAAAGCATTCGGAATCTAATAGCGGGACCAAAAACATTGTGCGACGTTTACGCGAGAGGTTTTTTTTATCCAAATTTTGACGCCCTAAAATATGGGTGCGGCAATTACGCGAGTGCGACCATTATGCGATAAAAGAGGGTAGCTAGACGTGTAACAAATATCTTTCTGAAACAGGTGGACATCAAAGCAATAATTGTGTACATTTCACTACTAACTATCAAAACGCACCTTGCTGAAGGTGCAGAAGATTTATATCAGTATTTGTATTTTACCATTGGGCTGATCGCTGTCCAATTGGCATTGGTTCAGATGTGCTCATTTTTAAAATCAAAAATTTATGATAATTATATAAAATAGATAAAATTTAAAAATATAATAGTCCTATGAAGGGATTTCATAGGGTTTAAGGAGTCTTCACTGAATGAGGGTAAAAAATGCTAAAGAGGGTTTAACATTTTTTTTTTTTTTTAAATTCTGATAAAGTTTTCTATTCAGTGGTACTATACGAGTATAATTGGTTATAGTGACAGTGGTAAAATTGTCTATCTTGTTCTTTATTTACGTATGTGTACATTGAACCATCAACATCACAGACTAACTCTTGACAAAATTTAGCATGATGTTGGCCTGTACACATATGTATTAATTTTTGCAATCCATTCACTTAAAATTCTGTCTTTGAAGGTGGCCTCATGCATGTTGTCAGCTTGACCAATAAATTAGTTCCTGTGACCATTGTTTATTTTGTTTCTACCAATGTCAGCACAATACTTGCGACAGTCACAAACTCTTCACACATTCGCTCACTAGGTTACGTAAATATCTATCAGTGAAATGTGTGACTAAGTTAGCTACATTAAAATAAAAAAAAGAATAAATGAAGCAATTTTTTTTCTATTAAAATTTAAATATTTTAGCAAACATGTTAAATATAATTATTGTTGTTGACTTAACCCTAACCAACCTTTGACTTAAATATGATTTGTCTAATTTCACAGAAGCTCTTATAACAAACATTTACTTTCTCTTTCCCTATGTATTTGTTTCATGATATGAAAAAATATTTCTAGTGGTATTCTAATTCTCACTATTTGATTCAATATTATTCGATTTGAAATTTTTTAAAAGAAAAAAAAACTGATATTCACACAGGCGTAGTAAATAAATAAGAGGATACAAGTTAATGGTACAGCAGCTTTGTGTAGAAATTAAAAATTATATTGTTGTCTGTGGGTAGTTTACTATATACACACAAATATATGTACTTATTGCTAGCTTTTCACATTGTGCCATATTATAGAGATAAAAATAATATTTATATAAATAACTTAAATAATTGTCAGCTGTAATCAGCTTTGTAGCATGTTATTTTAATATATATTGCCTCTAATAATAGCATAAAGGGATGTGGCCAAACAGAGATAAGTTAACTGCTACATATGCCATTTCACTCTTAACTTTTGGAACATAGGGCCGACTGCTTCGTGATAACAGACGTGTGTGACATACAGCTTATCAATTTAATGCAGTTAGCTTGTTTTTAAAATATATATGTACGTATATATAGGTACACATTTACTACGGCTTTATGCAAATTGCATTTTTTATGAGTCAAAGAACATTCGACGAGCCTACAGGGGCAAATTTGGGCACTTGTTATTCTGTTTTTGGTCTTGTCTCATGCTGCACAATCAGCCACACCCTTTCTTTGGCTTATTTGTTTATTTTTAACTCAGTAGATGGTGGTGGTGATTGTGATCATTATGTCTATGATGGTGGTGATAGTGACAAAGACTTTAAATATGTATTGATAATAAACGTTTGATTGATTACGCAACATGGGAAGATACAAAAAAATTGCATACTTTTCCCAATAATATTGTAAACATGAAATTAATTTTATTGAAGCCACACAAAAATACTGTTCAGCTTATAGCACTCATTACAACCACAATTAAAATATGTACATGAAACACTAAGCAATAATTCACATAGTAAGTTTAGCGGTGAGGTATCGCTTTTGAAATTAGTTAAGTTAATATTATAGGTTTTCATTAGCATCTCATGAGTGATTGATCCTCAAATAAAATAATAATGACAAAATATTACCACTTTTAAAGCTCAGAGTTTAAAATCAAATTTATTAAATTTTCATTCAAGGATCTCTGGCAATATCTTATTTGACCTCTGATTAGCTAATTAGTCATATAACTGAATAAATATATTCTAAATTGTGTAAATTAACTGGTGAAGCCATTACCATACCTGTCAACTTTGGCCAGTCAAAAAGTGGGAGGTTTTTTAGTGGAGTGTAAACAATGCTTGTTGCCACTAATAAGGGGGAGGGGGGGGGGGGTGTAGTGGTGAAATTTTGTTTATTTTGACGGAAAAATCACTACACAAAGAACAAAATGCAGCATGTTCACCTTTCCTCGATTGCAAAATGCACGGAAATTCGTCACTAAATGTCTTCTTGTACACAGCAAGATACTTCACTGTAGGCCATTTCTATTAAATCCCTATTGCGGAGTAGGCCTACAACTAAACGCGTACAAAATACTCATCACGCAACTGCTTCCACAAAATAATATTTTTATGAATACACCGTTGAATAAATTCGAAGACTACTATAATGCTACCTCTACACTTATTCTGTGAGCACAGACGCGAACAAAGGCGAATTTGTTCGGGGACGAAAAATCAATTCACACATAGCCGACCAACAAACCGAAGCGAATTTAGGCACGAATGTAAACAGTGGTATCATAAACTCATTATTAATCCAGTCCGTCTTTATTTCAAAACACCACCGAAAACACAATTTACAATGTTGACAAAACACCCCATTTTGGAAAACAAACCTTTTTCTGGTTGGCTAACAAACACCAATGACGAACGTGTACCAAAACAGCTCCCATAATTATCGTCAATAACTACGTTTCTTTCTTAGATGTACGCTTAACCAAGAGTTTTAGCAGACAATTGTGGGCATTTAAGCTATTAAAATAACTACACGTTATGGTACGAACAGTAGTTACTATACAATTGTACGGAATAATGGTACAAACATATTAAATCTATAAATTTATTGCATTAAAAACTTCAAGAGAAACAGAACCAAAAAACGGGAGATTTTAATGACAAATCGGGAGGGCGGGAGAAAGGGTATAAAATCGGGAGTCTCCCGCCTAAAGCGGGAGGGTTGGCAGGTATGCATTACTAGTATCAAAATATCGGTTACTTTAAAAATGTCATAACAGATCAAAATTGGTGATCAAATATTTATAACTTTACAAATCACAAACACATGTACACTATAACTACAACTTTAGTGTTGAAAAATTAGAAGTAATCAAATCTCTCTCGTCAATTTATAAATACTATCGACGAAGAATCAATTTGATCCTCTGCTAGGGCATCAGTTCGTTGCTGTTTTCTTATTCCTCAAACTCAACATTAAATTCTGGTGGAAATTTAGTCCCTGTTAGATCTCTAGGTACTTAACTCTCGAAGTTCTGGTAGAATAGTTCAAGTGTATAAACTTAAGTCACACAAACATTATAGTATTATATAACTTTAATTCTTGGAAGATAAAGTTCATATAAATGTATTCTGTGATACTGATGACCTATTAGAACAGTTTGTAAAGTTTTGAAGTAATTGATCCAAATTAATACAAATTCTAGAGGTTTCTTCTATTAACACAAATATTTGTAAAGTTGAATAATCTTCCTTAAGTGAATTAAATTAGGCACTACTGTGCACTGATCAAGTCTTTTCTTCTTAGTATCAAATATATAAATTAAATAAGGCTATAATACATCATATTGAAAATTAATTTATTAAATTATAGGAGATTTTAAGAAATGTTTTTGCTCCTTCCATTTCTGAGAAATTCTAAGTATTTCAAATAATAACTCCATAAACAAAATATCATAACTTATTTTACATGAACAAAATTTAGCTATATACTTTTGCCTACAATAATATATGTAGATTACACAGGATAAGTTAAAATAAAAGAATAATTTTAAAATTAATATATATATATTTAAAAAAATTATTTATTTAAATAAAATCCATACCCTTAAAAACCAAAAGTAATTGAATACCTAGTAGCAGCCAATAAGGAAAAAGATGAGACAAACACATACTCTGTTGATTTTACCTCGACATACCTATACTGGTATGCCACCTAAAACTTCTGAATTTTTTAAATTATGTCCAAATGTTGAAAAACCAGTAAAAAAAAAAAAAAAACTAAAAGATATGGCCTACAACCATAAAACAACATGATTTTCCGTACATTCTACAGGTAAATCTTACCAGTTGGCAAGTATGCTAAACTATTAATAATAGTCAAGCGATAAGTGAAAACAACTTAACGTCTCACCGGATTTTGAGCCACCCTTAATCTTAGTCACACACTTTGTGACCCACCATCATATCCAGTGATGGGGCCACAACTTGTACTGAAATCACATAAGCAAATTATAGTATTGCATAGTTCATGTCCTGTCTCATGCTGCTAGCTGAGCATTAATGAGGATGCAGCTGCGACTCTTCTTTTATTACGTGATGTAATGCTGAAAATGCAGTTTTCAAGTGGACAAAAACTTTGTTTCCGATAAAATATAAATATATATATATATGGAACTAACCTATCGTCTTGTTTGTTCATAATCTGCTTTTCAGTTTTCAGTAATTTATAGATTAAGCAAAATAATATTTGTTGATGGTATTAGATGACTATTAGTGTGTGTTGTATTTTCAATGCTGTCCATCCCTTTGTTTACATTTAATTTGATAGTTTGATAATTTTTTTAGAGTGGGAGCTCATATGATAATACATACAATTTTGACAATGGTGTTTTTAATTTAATACTTGTCCCGAAAAAATCAAAAAGTAAACATTCACACCCCTTTAGCAGTACTTTAAATGTAGCTAACCTAACCACATACAGTAGAATCCCGCTGATGCGACCCCTCACGGTTTCCGGAAAAACGGACTTATAAACGGAATGGTCGCAATAGAGAATTCGGGCCAATTTTTACCCCCCCCCCCCCCTCCCCCAAAATCCAAATACATAAAAAATCACTGTTACATGTTTTGGGAGTAGATAATCACAGCGACAGACCGACAGGATGCGCTCCCGCCCTTGCCGTCAGCGATGTTTATTTTGACAACTCAAGCAATTATCTTTTCCACGACCCTTCACAGCATAAAAAAAAAGAAAAAAAAACACGTTTGATTGCAGATGGAAAAGTAACTATGCAGTAAAATAAATTTTACGGCCCTGCTAAATTTTTCTGTTCAATAAAATTCGAGGTATTAGTGATTTTTCAGCAGAAAATGCTGTGTGACTAATAAACAAATTGTATCATAATAACTTAAACTTATAATGTATTTATTAACGGCGAAGGACAGTCGTATAAGCCCATAAAAATATTTTACAGAGAATGGACTATACAACCTGGCTTTTGCCGCACGCGGTGTGGGAGGGGAGGACAGCTGAGACGGCTTTTCGTGCGATAGTGGACGCGCCGAGCTCGGCTAGACACTGCAGCGTGGACAGTCTAGAGGGGTGGTATCTATTTTTAGCCATCTTTTGTATGCCTGCCTGCTTACAGTACAGCTCTCGCCAAGATAAACGTGAACACATCGCGCCCAACAAAGTGTAACAGCCTTGTTTTTCAGCCGATTTTACTCAAATTTTTGAATTTCTCTGCTCAAATTTTTCACGGTTTCTCAAAAAACGGTCGTATAAACGGAATGAACGCATCAGAGGGGGGTCGCATCGGCGGGATTCTACTGTATTCACACGAGTTTACAATGTTTTAACTAACATAGATTTTTTTTTACATTTACTTTTTGCACCCCTTTTTTCAATACCAAAATTTTGTACTTCTTTAGGTCATTTCACATATTTTTCTATGACAACACAACCAACTGTATTTCACTGAACTTTACTTACACTTGTCTGTAACAGCATTTAAAAAAAATAATAATAAAAAATTAAAAAAAAATTTAGCTACACCATTCATTCCAAAAATATGTTCTAAATCAGTCAAAAGTTTTCACAGAGCCTACCAAATTTCAGCCCTAACATGCTTTATAAAATATAAATTAATAATTTTAAAATACTATGCTTGGAGTTTTAAAATAAAATGAATATTCATTTCTTTAAATGGTATTCAAGATATAAAATATTATTGCTCACATCTCGCACCAGCATTTTCACACTTATGAATGTCCTGTAGGTATAAAAAAACAGGATAAAATGCATCCGCTAACCACGCTGGTTCGGCAGGTTATATATTTACCGCAGTGTTCTTGACCTCGAGTCTCTGACCGTCACCGCCGGAGCCGAACGGAGCCGAAGGCCGCCTCACTTGAGCGGCCGCTTGTAGGCGTGGAGGTCGTCGTGGCGGTACAGCGAGTGTATCTTGGCGTACATGAAGCAGAAGAAGAAGAGCAGGTCGTCGCACTGCCCCGCGTACCGCGCGTCGCCGAGCTCCGCGCAGAACTGGTGCACCGCCTCGACGGTGGCCAGGTACCAGCGCGGGCTGCCCTTCTGGTGCCGCCAGAACTGCGACACGCGCGATCCCAGGACCACGCACGGCAGCGCTGCCGACACAACCGCGTCGCCACCCTCAAACCTGCAGCCTACAAGATCTCGCATCACACATACATAGTATATGAAACCCCATTAATACCTTCCGAAACGACAACAGAATATTCAGCTGTACAACTAATCTTCTAATATCTTTGGAAATTTCATTAAGAGCAAAAAACTAACTGCACTTGTTTAAGGTATGGCCTCACCTCCCATGTCTAGTTATTGCATTTTTATTTTTTTTTTGTAGTTGGCATAATTTATACATATTTTCAACTACATGAACATTTAATATCATATTTTGTTGCCAGACGTCACTAATCGTTTCCTCGTTTGTAAAAGAATCTGGTAGGTGTTCTAAACCAAAACTTCTACTTAAAAATTTATACTTTTTATATAAAATTGAAATGGGAATTTTTTTTTTTTAAATCCAGCATGTCCACTGGGGCAGAGCCTTAAATGAGAGATCCGTAATACGGTTTCACTGGATCATTGTGCTCTGAATGAACGGAGGCAATTAACAATAAAATTTCCACCAAATAACACTCCACACATTTAACATTTAACATTATTGCAGCCAATAGGTTTTCATTATGGACAAGGTGATTTATTTAGGGTGGAGAGATAGAAACTTTCTTGGAATTATACACTCCTATATTCGGTGGTGCATCAAGGTCAGGTTTTACCCCCTGCGTAAAATTTCTTCTATCTTCCCATTTCCCCAAGAAATGAAGTTATTGAAAAAAGTAAAAATAAGACACACATAGTCGTAAGGGTTTTTTTTTGTTTACTTTACATTATAAGCATAATAATACTTAAAAATAAAAACCTTCATATTCATAGCCTTCCCCTAAATTGGCTCTCTACAAATTCTGCAAATTGGGAAGTAGCACCATCAAAATAAATCCTTCCTTTTCAATTTACAAGATGGCTACGCCGCAGAGATGAGCTTGACTCATAGTGAACCTAACATAACTCTTAATTTTAGTTTGGAAAAATCTTTTCTCTTATGTTAATGAAACACACAATGTTAGGAATCTTAAGGCTATAGTCATAGTTGGTACAGAATCAAATTTATATTTAACTACAAAATCTAAAAAAAAATCTTTAAGAAGACCATTTTCTAGTTACTTGTTACAGTTATTTACTAAAAACCAGTTTCAAGTAATATAATTATAAACTGTAGAGACCCCAATTTTTTTTTAATATTTGATTCTTTGTCAGTGATGACACCCAGGATGGCCCTCACACACCTGTTCCTATGCCGCTGACTATATTTAAAAAAGAAAAAAAGAAGTAGTTATCATCGAAATTTTGACAAACTTGACAAGATGCCCCACATAAATGTCCGCTTTGGTAAAATCACTGCGAATTAATAGTAAATAACAACTGCAAGGGTAGCGATGTTACCTCGCAGGCGGGGATCCTTGTATATGCCTCGGCTCTGGTTCCAAGTGCTGTCGATGAAGACAGCCCTCGACACGGGTGGATTGGTGTCCCGGCCACTCTCTTGTGACCTGCTGCAAAGGTGACATTACGCCTTCTTGCTCGCTGCTACAGTCCAGTCCGTCTCACGCTCAAGCCAAAACAGCTTGGCAACATTACAACTCATATTTTATATACTATGCCTAGGGACCCCAGAAAATGGTAAATAAAACTGGCTCATTTCGGTGTAAAAAATGACAAAAGCGGTGCAAAAATAAACAATCGCCATACCTATCGATAATTATTATAGGTTTTGGTAAATATTTAATTTTATTATTTGTTGATTTTTCTAAGACCTAAATAAATTACTATTATTAGTTGTTTATTTCATAACAGGCTTTAATTTCATAGGTGTGGTAATTTTGGTAAAAAATGACCATTTTATTAAATATTTCTTATATAATTATATTTAATATTAAATCCCATTTAAGGTGCTGTTTTGTATATCCAAGTTCTTGTGTGGATTTTTTTTAGCTACAGTAAATTGTGTATTTGGTAAACTTTGCTTATTTATTATTTTGATAAACTTTCATTCCACCCGAAAACTTTGACTATAGTTTCAGCTTACTTTGTCAGTAACGCCGGGCACCAATTTGTAAAAGTTTGCCAAATAAATTAAAATTTATTTACAATGTATTTTTCTGGGTTCTTTAATATATTCATCTCCATTTTGATGTGGAATTTTGTTTGTACTTTATTTCCTTGACCGCGGCACAAGCGCGTGGCAGGAGGTGTAGCCTCGCCAAAAGAGTTGTGAAGGCAAAAGGCAGCATCACACTGGTGACATAACAAATGTATTTCTCGAGTGCAAACAAACAACTGTCCTTCAAGGGGGAAAGAAAGGAATCAAAAGACATTGTTTCCAACAGTTTTCATGCCCTTACTATTTAGTTTTGTTTAAGAGTTTATTTTTACCTCGCACATTAACCGATTTTGAGGGGGTCATGACATTGTGTATGTATACTTACAGCAATCAGGTTGTCCACACATATCTGCTATAAATTTTCCCTGAGATTTCCAACTAAAATTTCAAATTTACTTCGCAATTTTTTTAAAAACTATTTTTTTTTCAATTTTGCGATTTTGGGCGGGGGGGGGGGGATGAATTCATCCACCACCATCCCCATAACTGGCAAAGTTTTCTCTCCACTTTCTTTGTTTCAACCAGAACCTAGTACTGTTAAATCTCGTTCATCTGGATCTTCAGATAATCCAGATCAGAATTGTAGACATTTTACCGAATGTTCACATAAAAATGACTATTGTATTCTATCTATGCAAATAAAGGTGGTTTTTAGCACTCAATAATGTACCTGACTGTGCTTCATTCAAACACCATATACATATTTGAAACAGAAGAAAGTTGACAAATTCTTTGTTAAGAAATGATGTGAAGAGTTATTTTAAATATTTTTTGCAAGATAAAAAATATAGGACATGTGATTTTGTTACAAAACATTGTTTTTTTATCATAGTAAATAGTAAGAAAGTTTATTTAAGGATTTTGCTTTGCTTATTACCCATATTACCTGGATTATCCTGATTTTCGATTGTCTGGATTACTTTTGGTCCCAGTTAGTCTGGATATACGAGGTTTAATCGCATATGCCATTTTATCGTAGGTACGACTATGCACTAAAACATTTTGTAGCATGGTAGCTTCTCCTTATGGTGCACTTGAAGTATTTTACTTAACTCACTGTTTTCAAACAAATTACCTACTACTGTCAAAATTATACTTGATTTATAATTGTGGCTAGTATTTTTATTTCATAAAATTATTTCACAGTTGGATTGATAGCAGACTGAAGCATAAACTATTTGTAGCAGCCAGTCTACGAACTTCAGGCATTCGATTACGTTAGGTTCATAGGTCTTGTACTTTAATAACGAAGACAGATATTTTAAAATAAGTGACAGAAAATTGTCATGGCCTAAAAACTCTCGAAACCATGATGGCGTTTTTAGGTTCCTCCCAAGTGTATTTTTACTTTAAAAAAAAAAGAAATCTTAGGGTAGCTTTTGGTAGAAATATATTCCAATCAAATATAGTACTATAACAAACCAGACTTAAAAACATAACTATTTTACAAAAAACAAAAATTAGGTGCACTGGACAAACAATTACGACCAATATGCTACATACATACGTACTTTCCAACTCCAAATAGGTCACCATTGCCATTAGTTCATGGGAGAGTTACAATTTATTGACAGTGTTCTTCCTTGACTACTTAAAGCAGCAGTGCTGAAATTTTTCATTTACCTCCGGCTTCGAACAACCCTTGCGCCGACGCACTTACAGAACAATCCCTACGATTTACACACGAGTCATTTTTTAATGCCAAACCTTTTGGAAACTATATTTATTTAAATATAGGCTGAAAAAAAAAATGTATATAATAAAAACACAAGTCACAATTATAAATCAATTATAATTTTGACAGTAGCAGGTACTAATTTGTTTGAAAACAGTGAGTTACGTAAAATACTTCGAGTGCACCGAAAGAAGAAGCTAACCATAAGCTAATATGAACCGAGGTTTACCTGAAATGCTCGACGAGCGACTTCACAGACGTGGCACATTTTCCCGGGTACACCAGCACCACCTGTGGAACAGCACCTTTAAGGGGGTTCGGTCCCATTCCTGGTCGCTATTTTTATTTATTTATTTATTTATCAATTTGTTACATGCCTGCCGACGGCATAAGGCCATGGGTGGTAGGCACGATAAACATAAAAAATTACATTGACAAAACAACCACATGAAACAATGAATAACATTGAGGACACTACTTTAATAACACATACACAAAACAACACAGCAGACAACTAACAGATTCATATTTACACTGGCTGAGGTTACCCAGCGTCGAATATCGTAAAAGGACAATATGGGAAACTCTGGCCAACTAGCGTTGGCGAAGTGCGAGACATTTTCTGCATTTCTTTCAAGGAGCTCACGCCACGACTGTAACCAGTTTGTCAGACTTAATAGTACGTACACTCCAGGATAGCTAATATCACTTGTCTTGCATATTTCTTACCAGTTTCCCACATTGTCCCTACTACGATATTTGCCGCCATTGCCCAGGCCTTACACATCGTGAAGAGGCTTCTTTTAAAACAATGGAATAGACTCTTTATCATGGAGATAACAAAAAACATCAACAACGCAATAGCCGAATTTATAAAAATGTACTGAAATCCTGATTTTAAGTGTGTGGGAACGGGGGATCGGAATAATTTTCTGAAATCTCACTTAGACAGTGACCTTCCTCGTGTTTAAAAAGTTCAAGTGTGTAAAAATATCACCAAGATTGGATAATATGTAAACCCCCCTTGGCAGCTGAATTTCATAAAATCTGTTCTTAGTGGACGCCTGTGTAGAAAAATAAATATACGTGCTAAATTTCAAGTCTGTATGTCTTAGGCCTGGTTTATAAACTACGCAAGGAACGCAATGTCGCAACACATGACCGACGGAAAAAAAATCTATGGTCGTTCATAAACCACGCAAGTCACAAGACGTTACCAACTTATGTTACTAACTCAAACAACATATAAGATAATAGAAAAAAAATACCTACCCCTCGCTTCTTTTGATAATTCATATTTATCATGAAAAATTAAGATATTTTCAAACATTGTTTTAAGAAAACTTTTTTTTTTACTGTGTTAAATTTTAACAAGTGACAACGCAGAACATTGTGGGCTTCTATATACTGAAGTCTGTATCTTTTAACAGTTTTCGGAATATTATGTCAGTCGGAAATGCAAGCCAAGATGCAAAAAAACAGAAGTTGAACAATACTTGCGTTGCATTATATCTAGGGACAAGATTATATGGTGAATTGTGATAAAGCCGAAATAACGCCAAAAAAAAAGTTAATACATCATAGGGCACTAAAATGCAACAAAAAATCATGAAATTAATCAGCATATTTAATTAAAACTCAACTCTGATTAAAAATGAAATCTTTTAATATATTAAATTCAATGAATGCAAATGATTTAGCACCAAAACGTATGTACTAAATATTTTGGAAAAAATGTTGCTTTTTTTTTATATTCCAACTGTTATTAGTAACTAATTTTTACATTACGACATTGGAACATTTTTCAAACGCACTTATACTTGCTTTGACATGCTTATTACAAATTATTATTTTGTTAAAGTAGGTACCGTCAGTTGGGGTAACATTGGCCCTTTGAGGGTAACTTTGGCCCAAGACAAAAAAAAATGTTAAATCATGTTACAACTCTTCCAAATATTTATTAGATGTGATGATACATATGTAACATATGTATCATCACGTATCAGTAAAATGACACTGTTTTGGTGGTGTAAGTTTTACTAAACAAGTAAGTATTGTATTTGTTGAAAACGGTTCTATCTTTGTTCAGAAACAGTTTATAAAAAATTAAAACAATAACACCGAAATCTCGTTTTAAAAACAAAAATTGGCCAACAAATAAAACTGTAAAATCTTGTCTCTAATTATTGTGCATTGCATAGTTTATAAACCAGTTCTCTAAAATGTCTAGTTGTTGATCATTTTGCACCTTACGTTCTTGTGCTCTTGCATAGTTTATAAACTAGCTAAACCTTAAAGTTTCTGAGAATGGGGAATACTGATTTAAAACATTTTTAAGGACATAAGTCATCGCTGGTTTTTACTGTAGGGCATAGAGAAACCACAAGATGACTACACCAATACAAAGAACAAGAAGCCAAAATCTGCAGTAGGCCTATATGCATTCCCAAATTTGACATAGGCTGATTTTGGCTTGTTTTTCTGTGCGTTTGTAATTTCATCTCTCTTCTCCATTCTTGAGATTTATCTATGACATACAATGGAAACCAGAAATGGCATATGTCCATAAAAATTTTTTAAATAAACACTCAAACATTTAGACTTTTTGAATGTCTTATAAAATAAATAAAAATGACCACTGAAAAATATAAATATCAAAATTTTAAGTTGACCACTTGGTAACACTTTTGTTTATGTGGGAGGTCGCAGCGAATACATGTGGCGGCAGTGGATTCTAAGCTCGCCTTCCTGACGCCCCGGTAAGGAACGAGGCACCATTAAAATTATAAGGGTATTTAATGCTCATTGTAACCATTAATATTATCCACACTACATTAAAAAAATACTTACAATGAGCATTAAATACCCTTATATTGTTAAGCTCGCCAAAACCTTTAAGCAATACATGTACAAACAAAATATAAAACACTATTCCACAGATAACAAAGGATGTAGGGATGCATCAGTGAACGCAAGTATCACATACCAAGAACTCTCGAGTTCAGTGGACACATAAAGGGTTGTATCGGCATCTCGGTAAATATGTAGTGTAGCGGTATTTGCGAAAAATAATGTTAAAAATTCGAAAATACTTTTATTATAGCAGGTATGCTCTTTAACTTCCTCTTTTCATTAAACCCGGCGGAGATAAGAAATTCCAAATACTTTAGGAGATATTGAATTTTTTAATTTTCATCACAATACCTGTGCATTCATGCGGCCTTCAACATTGTTTCTTGTTTATGAGTATGAATTTTTTTTTTTTCACGACGTAGGTGAACGGCTACATCATTTTCTACTAATGGCAAAGCAATTGTACCCACCTCTAACTTAGATGAGTTTTTAACGTTTCAAATTTTAATGTTTTATTTGTTATTTGGATATTGTTGCGCAAGTAATAAGTAAAAAAAAAAAAATATTATGCGAGTTCCTACTGTTCATCCTTTGTCTCGGTATGTTTGGTCAGGTCAGTTACATTAAAAATACTTTAAAACTAAACAACCATTAAAATTAATTCACATTATTTTTAATGTCCGCTTAGTTTGAAAGTATTTATAATGTAACTGACCTGACCTAGTCGACCATTTTAATTAATTATGCATTCACCATTACACGCCAAAATAAAAAAAATTCCGCGATCGAATGATAGCACAGGTCTTGTATTGCAAAATAAGAACGGCGATATCTCCTAAAGTATTTGGAATTTCTTATCTCCGCCGGTCTTAATGAAAAGAGGAAGTGTAAAAGCATATAATAAAAGTTTTTTTCGGATTTTTAACTTTTTTTTTTCGGAAATACCGCTACACTACATATTTACCGGCATCTCTTGTGAGATAGTCGCGTCCACTAAGATGCACTTTTAGTGGACAAGAATTCAGAAGCAGCCACAGGCTCCTTACTATAGGCCAATCAATCCCTCCTCCAATAGTCGTGGTTTGTGATTTCTATTTGTGTGTGTTGATGAGATAACTAATACAAGAGATTTTACTCCATTCCATTTTTCTAAATGCTACAAGCAACAACTCAAGTTGCGCACCATACTGTAACTAAACGGTTCTCAAACCTACCTTTTCGGTGTCCTCGAAGTTTGGTATGGATGGGTACGTGTAGACTCTGACGTCGTCTGGGGCTAACACCGCTACGTGTGCTGCTGTGCTCTTCCCATCAATTTCTCGTGCATGCTTTATTATGTCTATTTTCACAGGAAGCTGTAAGACACAACATCACATGTATTTCCACCTGGCTCCAAGAAAAAAAAAACATTATTTCTTGCCAGTATACTTTGTAGCTAACTGGACTTTGAAAAAAAAAAATTTCTAAGTTTGTGGAAGTATGCAGAAGAAATAAAGAGGAAAAATGTTGATTGAACGGCTTGTCATTACGTGTATCAAACGTAATAATACCTTTTTGTCTGTCAGGTTACTGTAATACACATAAGTCTCCTCCATATTGCTAAAAAAATCCCTGTTAAGGGTTGACGCTTGGGTTTGAATGCACAGTAGAGACTCACAATTTTTTTTTAACATAACTTGCCTGTTTTGTTGAAGGCAATCGTACTACTAACTACCATTATGTTTACCCTACCCCTATCCTGGCACATTTTTTACTAAATCTGCACACCCACTTCTACGCATAATTTTATCCTGCATCCTCCCCCCTTCCCACTATCGCATTTCCCTGGAATACATTATCCCTTTCCACCCTTCTCCCCCTTGTCCTAATTACTAACTGTTACCTACCATCATTGACCTCCCCTCCTGTTCTGAAACACACTTACAAATACCTGTGTTAGTATTCCCACCACTTCCCTATTTCACGATACGATGCACTTAAGAACTCTCTCGAAACAAGGCTCCGTAAATTTAGAGGGGGATTGTAGTATTAGTAAGTAGTCTTCTGAAAAATATTAATAGAAAATTCTGAAAATGGTTATTTTGAATTTGTCTTATTTTATCTAATCACTAAGTATTTTAAACGGAATTGCAATAAGTAGTTTACTGTTTTGAGCAGTTGGTTAGGCTTCGTTCCTTAACTACATTAAAAATAATGTAAAATCGTTTGCACCGTTTAACATTTAAAAATTAAAACACTTAATTTTTTTTTTTTTTTTTAAGTAGTACTCAAACATAACCTAAATTACCCACCTTGACTCTTGGTATTAATCCTTGCAATGCTGTAACTGGTATATAGCAACTATAACAGAAATATTTTCTTGATTTATTACAATTACTACATAAACTTCTGTTTTCTATATCTTCTAACACTTTCCAGTCACTGATTTTTAAATTCTTAAATGGTTCTGCATCTTCAATTTGTTGCTTATGCTTGGGATTCATTAGAGCAAGTCACAGCTTGTGGCATTAATAATTAAACACTGTTTATATTCTCATAAAGCTATTGACACGTGACCGTAATACTAAAAAACTATAACGCTATAATTATAATTCATATAAATTCTGTTTACAAAAAAAAAAAATGAACAAAACTAACTCAATGAGTCAAAAACCGAGCGAAGAAAAGCAAAATGCTAATACTCTACGTGAACACACACACACCCTGTCAACTTCAGCCAAAGAATTAGTTAGCGGAGCGCTACATGCCACAAATATCATCAAATACTCTAATTCTAATAGTCAGATTCATGAGAGGCGCCGGTGCAAGTTGACAGCCAACTGCCTCTGTTTTCAAAAATTGTGTGTTGGGTATGTCTTGATAGCCATACCCTACCAGCTAATTGACTGGCATGCCATTAGAGCGGCAAACACCCTTTTATAATTAATAATAATAATCTATAATTATATATAATATTGTTGTTATTGACCGTCCGGTTAAAAATTTTAAAAACCTTTGATTTAAAAAACATTAATTATAATATAATATTTTTTACAATTTGGAATATTCAATATCTAATTTGCTGAAACTAATTGATGTATAGAAGTTTACAATTTCACTAAATAAACTTCACTAAAAAAAGTATTACTATTATATAGTTGCTGCCATCTGTTAAGTGTTTTGAAACTATATAAAAACAGCTATTTCATTATTTTGTAATTTTTTTATTTCATGTATATTTATTAAAAAAAATTATTTAATATAATTATTTCTTTAATATCTACTTTTCGAATTGAGATAACTTTATAGATATAAAGTATTTTTTTTTGAAAAAACATACGTTAAACGGAGACTCCAATACTTAGTTTTTCGTAATTGAAATCATTTTTAAAATTAGTAACATCCTAGTGTAGTCTTTCAAGTGAACTAAGTAAGGTAAGAATATGATAATTTATTTATCTAACGCCTAACTTATAGTGTAGATTCTCATTTTGAAAAAAATTAAATAACATATGAAAATGTTGTTTTCTATTACTTCTTATGTTCCTGGCTTTCCCCTAAAATTACATTTTGAAATTCACGCGGTGTTAAAAATCGAATTGTCTTTGTATCTCCTGTAACATACATTTTGCTTAAAAAATTTTGCCGACTCATTAAATTATTTAATTATTTCAAATGCCAGTTTTAAGGTAGATTTCGAAAGGAAAACACCTATTGTAACCGTTAACTCGGTGAAACGTCCGAAGGGAAGGGTTTTGGGAAAAAATTTTTGCTAAAATTAAAAATATCGTATCTGTATGAAGTTGTTGCATCACAAAAGAGAAATAACAAAATAATGGCAATACCAAATTTGACGCCGACCGTCGGTGCGCCCTCTGGTTCGCACAGGCCGTTATGTCACAACATTTACTCTTAAGTGCATCGAACACACCCGAGCGTGATGTCCGCCGAGTGGGTGAAAGTGCACCGCGACGAACACCAAGGCGACGACAGCGCCCAGCCGGATGTGGCAATGTGTGGAACTAAAGTAGTTATTATTCATTTAAATCAAAAACAACCAAATTAATAACAATTAAAAGATAATTAATTCAAGGAAAATTATGTCCAGTTGTTCAATAATCATATATTGTGAAATATGTCATTTAAGTCCAAAACTGGTCGGAGCTGTTTTTCCCGTGCTTCACGTGTCTCGACGCGAGGTCGCAGGGCGTCCTCGCGCTCAGTTGCCGTCGGGGACTCGCAGGGGTCGATCGGTCCGCGAACGCAGAGCCTTCAGATTTCGCGCCTCATACAAGTCTCAGTAATAGTGTAAGTTCTTCGAATCCTTTTACCAACTCTGCGCTGACCCCACTCAGTCGCACGTCATTTCGTGCGACTCGCTACTTAATCATTTATTCCCAACAGGGAGATTTTCAACTCTTTACGTAATTTTCCTGTCCAGAGTTTAAGGACAGCGTAAATGAGTCTTACGCAGTTCTCAGGCTTCGAAGCCAAGTAATCATTCTCGTCAAAGGTTCCTAGCCAGCCTCGTGTGTCGAGTTCTAATCCGTTAATCTACGTATCTAACTTTCATCTAATTTAAATGTGTAACTTCTACATGTAATCTAACCACGTCATAACTGTTTAATAAGTGACTGTAACTTGTATGTTTGTATCTAACCGGACCTACGTACTTTTCGGGACTTTTATGTTTTACAACAGGTTAGATTGCAACTAACTTTAGAACATTCATTCGTATGTGCTGTTTCGCATAATAATGTCAATCTCTGCATAAGTTGTTGCAGCATTGCAACTTCGCGACTATCCGCCGCATCTTTCACGTGGATAACTGCCACAGTTTAAGCCCGCACATACCATTTTGCCAACTATCCTGGTCGCGCGCATCGTCTACGCATAGAGACTCGCGTGCCACGACGGTCAGACAACAGACGCGGCCAGTACTTGGAGCAGTACATGTAACGGTTCTTAATAAAGTGCAGTGTCGTGTCAACCAGTTTACTATTTATTTATAAGGCGTCCTGGGTGGCCTGAACAGCCCAGGTAGATTCCAAACCGTGACGCGCTCCAGCCTGCAGCCACGAGGCCGAACCCCCGTTATTGCCCCTGAGATCACTTTTCAAACTAACAATTAGGTACTTAAAAAACTTAGACAGGCAGCGGGAGTGGCGTCAAGTTAATGGTAGGTATTAATCTTATTCCATACTTCAAATTTTAGATTACATATGACGAACAGTTTTTTTTTATATTAATAGTGTGCAACCACAGATGCAGCCATCCATTTTTACGAAGTACCAAAATGTGAGAATGGGACACATTTTTCGAGCGAGCATGACTTTCACATCATTAGATCCAATGTGGCTGCCAGTGCAGACCAGCCATAGGCACCCATTTCTGGTGCATTCGAACAGAAAGAAACCTGGGCACACTTACCATACACCAACAACATGCAGACCTGGTTCACAAAGCTGCTCCCCCCCCCCCCCCCCCGCCCTTCCCAACACAAATCCAAAATAATGCTATTCAGAAAGGGGTACTCCCGCAACAGAGTAAGCTAGATGGCTGGTATCCAAACTCGAATCCACCACCTCATGGAGGGAGTGGGAGCTGCTGGAAAATGAACAGTTGACCACCCAGGTGGCAGCTTGGTGCCAGTTTTGCCCTGTAATCAGGTATCATTGGCACGCATGTCGCACACATAACTAGCAGCTCCAACATGCAGATGTCGGGAAATTAGTAATATAGGGCGAGGACTGGCTATTCCACATCTGCACACCTACCAGAAAACAACTAACCTTGCATAGGCCTACAGATTCGACCTGCTGCACACTGCTGTTGCTAGGAAAGCACCGGAGCAGCCGACGAAGTCCTGCAAGGGGCACTAACAGCATAAGCTCTACATCCCATTTCGAGCCCTGGCGGAGGTGCAGCTGCAGAGCTGTAGGTAAGGCATCTGGGCTGGATGTGTCCAGAGGCAGAAGGCCTCGTCCACATCCTACTGCTGCTCAGAAGGTAGCCCGGCAATGTGCTGGTCAGCACTTCCACCAGCAACGCCTTCGTTGCAGAGTACCTGGTGGCAAAAAGGGACCCGGTACACAAGGAAGGGCCCTTGCAGCTGGCTATACTGGAATTACTCAGCACCAATATAGGTAATACCAAATTGACGATCCAAAACCGGGACCTGGTAAGTACCGAAGCTAGACCAGGAAGATGCCCCAATTTATATTTGGGGAGGAGAGTTTCACTTCGGTATCATTAGTAAACAAACGGCATAGGTACAGCCTAGGCTCCCAACAGCTCCCACTTCCAGACAACAGAGAAAAATTTGTCCTGTTCTGGTTTTTCCATAGCAACATCAGGCGGTGATTGAGGTGGTGCTGCATCAGTAGTGTTGCAGCGGAGGACTTGATACGTCACAACATGATGGCAGAGCATGCCATCTACATTATTCCTCATTGAACCATTTACCAGAAATCACAGAGAACCACAGGGAGACGGAGGAGATCCACAAATAGGTGGTCGAGATGCTGAAGGATGGCATAATAGAGCCAAAGTAGTCTTTAAAACTTCCGCAAAGCTATAAATTGAAAGAATGACGGCTTATTTTAGTACTTTGTAAATTTCAAGCTGATTAATGCGATGTAACATTACTGCATCTCCTCCCCGATTGGCATTTCGAAAGTTCTGGCCGTGTTGAAATCGGAATACTGGAAACTCTCAGTACTGACACCCACCAGGAAGGCATGGGTGTAGTGCTTTAACAGCACGATGATTCCAAGGAATGCAGGGTCATCAAATACAGCAGTCCCAAAGTTCAGTCCTACACAGAGGTGAACGAGCCAGTGTCTCTCGCCGGGGCGAATATTCTGTGTAAGCATTGTGAACAGTGCTTATAGTTTGAGAATATTATGCATGTTTTCTGAAACTGCACATTCTGAACCTTTGCGTTTGTGATCTTTGTTTGCAATTGCTGGACAGCCCCTATTTTTACAGCACGTCATCACTACATGCTGTTTGTAGCCGGTCGAGTTGCCTACTCGCCCTCTCGCCCTGTGCGGCAGCGTACCCGTCGTGGACACCCCTGTCTCAGCACTTCTCTTGCATACAGGCCGCTGTGAACTCCTATTGGCCAGACCGCCACCCCCACTCTCGACTGAGGGAGGGTGGAGGTCGGCTCGTACCATCCGTTTGGATGTCGATAACCCAGGTATACACGCAGCAAGCAGCCTGTTTCTTGCTTCCAGCCATTAGCGCCCGTCTGAAAACTTGAAACTACTAAAGACAGGTGGAACTCCCTTGTGCATAGCAGCAGCTTAGCATGTTTTTGACCTGACTATTTTTATGTAATGTTGTTTAAGTGTGAGATCTAAAAAATATATTGCGAACAAGGTTTTTTTTTATAAAACTTTAATAGTGTTAGAATTTGTTTGTACAGCTCGAATCTTGCATTTTTAGTAGTTTGCTAACACAGTATATGCTGGTAGTATGTTTATAATTTTTAGTCGTTTAAGTCAGGACAGTTTGGGCGTTGAACAGTTACTGCCACCGTCTAGACAGATGCATCTTCACTGTATGCACAGTCAGTGCTTGTGGTGAACGGGGAAAATGCAAGGCACCACATTGAAATTCACATGTGGGCTCTCCAGCTTCTGACATTCTGCTTTGATGTCGATCACGTGCTGTGCAGGGAGAACCAGCTTCCTGACTAGCTTTCCTGCCACTCTCACCCGAGTAACGTCTTTTTGGAAGACAACCCTGAGAACAAGCTCCTGCTAAGTCAACCATACCCTGACCAGGAACCTCTTAATGGGAAAATATATATTGACTGTTGAATCATTACTTTTGCGGATCAAAATTTTAACTACAGGATATAATGAAACGGCTCCAATAAAAGCAAAAAAGACTTGAAAAAAAATCATGCAACTTTACTCGTAATATTAAAACATATAATTGTATATTTGTTTTCCCTTAAATGAATGAAATCAGTCTGTAAATACTTTCTACAAACAAACGGCATTGTATATATGTTGGCCTACAATTTATTTCTACGTTTTTATGTTAAATGAGGGTGGCAAAAATTGTAATGAGTATATTTTAAGTTGTAATTATTTCTTTTTATGACTATAAATTGTAAAATTAAGTATTAAAGGATAGTGTTACTATTATTATGTTTTATTTTTTGGTACCTATGCGTGGCGTAAATTCAGTGATGTTCAAAAAAGCAATATACAGTACACTCTCGATTATCTGCGAAATTAAGTGGCAGGACCACCGCGGATAGTGAAAATTGTGGATGATCCGCAAAATAGCCGAAAATGGGAAACAAAAAAGAAAACATTAATTTCAACTTAAAAATATAAAACTTTATATCAGTAAAAGTTACAATTAACAGTAAAAAGTTTTTAAATGATGCTAAAATTTTAGTATTTTACTGAATTATTAACATACAATACATTTCAGTAATGTAAACATAAAAGTGCTCAACCTTACGACCAGAAACACAGCACGACAGAGACAAAAATAGCAACGCAGGCCAGCCTACTGCGTGAGTTCCGAGAGGGCCTGTGGCGTTTACTGTATACTGCACACAATACTCGTCAGGAGAGTTCAAATTTGCTCACTTGTAATAAAATACATACAGATTTACATTATGTGCTGTATTTTTTCGTAGCATGCGCGGATAATCTGCACCGCGGATCATAGGGAGTTTACTGTGGATCCACCATATTTTCGAGATTTCTGTGCAGATGGCAGCACAGTGATTACACATTTCCATTCATTCGACTTTACGTTCCATTCACGAAATTACACCTACTAAATGCCATATACTGAGAGCTGAGATGATGCACATCAGAAACACAGAGATTCAGAAGCATTTGACATTGGCTAATTTTGGCTTGTTTATGTGTGTGTTTGTGCATTTATAGTTCTTGTCTATTCTTGTGGTTTCTCTATGACATACAGTGAAAACTAACAATGGCATATGTTCATTAAAATGTTAAAAATAGTGTTCATACATTGAACAAAAATCACAGTTTTTTCTTAATCAAATGAGCACGACACACCTTTATCATCAACTAGAAACTGCTAAGTAATTGGCACCGTTGATATTTACAGATATTAGTCTTGCAGGTTTTATAACACACAGTAATGATGTTTTAAAAAATTAGTGAACTGATTGCTATGGTAATAAAATTATGAATATTTAAGACCAACAAGTCTAAATGGACAGTAACATATAATTTTTTCCTAACTGCAAGAAAGTTTCAACAAACATAACACCCACAATACCATATGATGAGCAAATCATACAAATCAAATTACAAAAAAAAGTTTTTCTCAAAAATATTTTATTTATTTTTGGAAAACATGTGACAAAATGCATAACTATTTTAATAATAATGCTTCACTTCCACACTAATACTGACTTATCTATAAAACATGGAGGTAAGATGTTAGTATGTTCAATCCTTATCACATTTTTTTTCCATTCTAGATAGCAAAACATGTTTTAATTGTAACAAAGTTTAATACTACCTAATTCCTTGCTGATCTTTTAACAATATTCACTTCATAGTGGCATTTTTTAAGATTCTTGCCAGAAAGTTCCTTAACCAAATGCCATCCAGAGAGATTAAAAATTTAGAACATTCACCCACTCCGCAGACTTATAACTCTGTGCTACAACAAAATCCAGCAGTTTTTTCACAAACAGTGGCAGGTACAGGAATTTATTTCGAGAGGGTTTGGAAAAAAATTTTTTTACATTTTTAAAAATTTACTTCAACAACAAAGGGTTTAGACAGTTACATTATCATTTCCAATATGCATCACTGCCACAGTAGTTTGAGATTCAAGGCTTTGTGACAACTTTCACCTTGCATCAATCAAATTAACACTGCCTTCCCCGAGATCTATCATACATATTTCTTCATACTTTTAGGGGGGATATATCCTCCCCTTTTTTTTTTTGCCACTGTTCACAAAGGCTGCCATACTCCTATGCACTATCAGAGCTACATTGTGGTGTCAACACAACTAGAAGTTATATACACTGATGGCAACTACTGTGCAGTAATGCATCAACACAGCCTTCAATCACCATGGGCTTAACACCAATACATATTCATGCTGCACATTTAATTGCATACACAGTGCACTCCAGCGTGTGGAGTGTGTAAGTTGTACATATGTAACGTACATTACCACCCAACACATAAGAGCGAATGAAAAGAATCATGTTCATTAGAATTTGAAAAATAATGGTTAGTTTTATAAGCTGTCATTTTAACATTATGTGAGAAATAATGTCAGATTGTTATATATTTGTAATATGCTTGATATTTATATTAATTATGTGTATCAAACTTGAATAAAATATTAAATTATAAAATGATTTCTCACATTTTATGAAATTGCACATGTGGTTTATCCCAAAATAATTTATATTGAAATTGACACAGATCCTTCCTGTGAAAAGTTACACATTACAAAGTCTTGCTTGTTCACCCAACAGCTTACTGGAAAAGGTAATTTTATATTTAAAAGTTATCTTGACAGGTAGAAAATAGTTAAGATAAACTGCACTGTACTATAGAACTGAAGGTGATATTCTTCAAACCTTTTAACACCACACACAGCTACAACATAGAAAATATAGGAATCACAAAATTATTTTATTCATGACTATTTAAACTTAAATTCATAGTTTTTTTAATTAATTAAAGTGACATACAAATAACTACAGCAGAACTACTACTACTGAAACTACGGCAGAACCCCAGTATAAAAAGTTCTAGTTATTTTGTCACTGTGCAAAAATGGCCCAAGACCCATGTAACACCCGCACCCTACTTTTTCGAACCCGATTTTTTTAAAAAAAGGTGCGGATGGTACATGGGTTTATACGGTACCTACATATGTATAGGTTTGCACTTCAGATAGGGGCCTTACAATCGCAGGCAAACGTTTTTCAAATTTTAATATTTTGAAATTATTTTGGGGCCTTAGATTCTCTGACTAGACCAAGGTACTACACCAATACATGGTTACAATTTGACTATCAAATCACACGAGTTTAGTTTGCGAATTACATGTTTGGATGAAAGAGAGATAAGGAAAAAATGTTTTCTACTTGCTTTGCGAGACTGCTATGAAGTTGTGAAATGCAAGCCTGGAAGTTACTGTCTAGGTCCAGTAGTAATCAAAATTCAGAACACTTTAAAAATTTCTTTTAATTCACAACTATACCGAACTTTGCATTTCTAAAACAGTCTGTGTGTATATATATTCAGTAAAGAAGCTTTAATCTGGCATGTTAGGACGTTAGCCGTGCCGGATAAGTGGTTTTGTCAGATTATCAAACATCAATATAGTTTTAAAGAAAATCTAAAATTAAATTAACAAACTGCACAATGATACTTAAAACCTAGCTGCTTGTGGTACGAGAAAAATGCATCAAATCTGGACCAGCTAAAAATGCTGAATCCAACTGAAAAAAATCTAAATGCACACATCTCAATGGTTGTTGGATTACTAGGGAGCAGGTTATATAGTTAGTTGCAATAAAACAAAAGCATATCATTACACCATATAAAACCTAAATGCAAATGCAAATTAATACACCATTTGGCAACAAATTGCAATTAAAATCATGAAATCAATCAGTGGTTTGACAAATCTGAATTCAAATTACAAAAAAACATAACCTTTTACTGCAGTAAATTCAATGCTTTTAAGTTTGAAGCAAAATGTATGAACTGAATGGGTTGGAAAAAATTAATATATTTTACTCTGTACTGCTTCAAACAAATTAATTAATTGTAAAAGTGCATAATGTTTAAGTCAAAATGGGAATATTTGAGATAAAAAAGGATGTATCAAGAAATATTTTAGTTCCATTTTTGTTGAATAATACACTATCTTTATGAAGTAAGACAATGTATAAAAATAAAAAAAGTTAAAACCAAAATCTTTTGTTTTATAAACAAAAATTAACACAAAAAAAACCATAAAATCTTGCCTACATACATATTAAATAATGTGGTGAAGCAAGGAGTGATGCCTGTAATACAAAAACCACTTACACATGAATAGCGTATTAAAACTACCCAAGGTAAAAATTCACAACCCTGCTTCTTAAAAGAAATAATTCTTGATAAGTTCATGGATGAGGAATGCTCAATATCTTGAAACAAAATGTTCCAGGAATTAAAATAACATGGACACTAAAGAAAAAGTAACCTAAACAATAAATATTGATTACATTTAGTACCCTTTAACTTTAAATCAACAAGACAATTGCAAATGTGTATGAACTAACTGCACTGGCAAAAACTTAAAATTTTGGAGTAGATATGCCTTAGTTGAGAAATGTAAACAGTCAGCAAAGTTGAATCATGCAGACCTTAATTCTCCTACAAAACAGTGCAGACATTTCAGTAAAAGCACATCCAGAACAATAATGCATTACTATTTTAGAGAAGAACAACAAATTGATGATATGCATTTAGATTTTAAATAGTTTAGTTGATATTTTTACAGTGTTCATTCAGGGAAAATTTGAGCACAATGATGAAGGAATGTGTAGGCAAATGAAATAAAATTTAAAAATTGTCATTAACTGAACAAATTATGATTTGATTTATTAGTAAAATAATTATAGGTTGTCATATGTACTACCTTTTTTATTCTCAAGAATATAGATGACGTAATATAGTTTGCAACATGACCTCAATATTAACATATAAGTGAAAGGAATTAAATGAAAAAAAAAAAAAAAAAAAAAAACACGACAACTTTACAGAACCCTTATAATAATGTTTTTAAAATTATCAAGCCTGCCAATAAACTTATACATGTGCTTAAAGTATGGCATTATAAAATAAAAAGTTTTAAGCAACAAAAATCAAGGCAATTTTTTTTTCTTCTAAATAAAAAACTATCACCCGACACTGCTGAGAGACACTGACATTGAAGTGGCACATTTAGAGCCATCCATTGTCTATGCTTTGTATGGTAGTCAAAATTTTTCACAGAAGTGAAGACTCTTGCTTTACATATAAAACACGAGCTGTACAAAATTTTCAAGAGTTGATGGCCACTCAGCAACTTGTTATGCATTCGTAAATTTTGTCAACCACGGTTGATGGGGAAATAGTACAACAGGTGTAACCAACAACAGATGCGATGTACACCATGGCTACGTGTAGTATTAAAACTGAGGATTTTAACAACACAAGTTTCTCTTGACCAAAAAAAAATATTACATCATGAACAAAGTAAAAAAGGATGAACAAGTATAACAACTTAAGCCACACTTAAAGGAAAAGATGTACAGGAGCTGGGCAGGAGACGTGAGTACAAAAACAAACGGTCAATGCACCAGTGAGAGCGTGCACACAACCTCACGAGCTGGAGAACTTGCCCCTGCCGCGGGGCACCGCGATGGCGTCCCGGCCGGAGACCACGAACCCGGGAGCTCTCGGCTCGGGCTGCCTCGCCTCCCGGCGCTCCTTCTTGTGGCTTCCTCGACCGACCGCCACCCAGCCGTCTGCCTGCTCGTCGGCCGGCCCCGGGGGCTGGTCCAGCTTCAGCCGGCCCATGGCCCGCTCGACCTCCTCCGACGCCTCGCCGCGGCAGGGGGCCCCCCGGCCCGCGCCTATCACCTGGGACACCTCCGCGCGGGGCTGCCGCAGGGGGGCGGGGGCCGCCAGGGGCTCGCGCGCCCGGCCCGACACGCTCATCCCCACCTTGCCCTGCTGAGCCAGCTCCTGGAAGCGCTCCACCTCGTGCTGGCGGAACTCCCGGCGCTTCGACCTGCAACACGGCGGGGCGCGGTGGAACACACCAACCTCGTGTCGAATCCTAGGGCCGGCGGCAGCACAATCAGGTGATAAGCGACCATGATATTCCCGTAGTGGAGATTTGCCTGGATAAGAAGGTCATGAAAGGCAGAAGCAGGCAAATATGGTTGTATGGGAGGGCGGTACAGACAAGAGTGGAGGCGTTTCTGGAAGAGATATTCGACCAATGGAGGGTAGGCATCGATGTACAGGAACTGTGGAAGGATTTTAAAAAGGTGGTGGGAGATGCTCAAGAGCAATATTCAGCAGATTCAGAGAACCAGTACTACATGGTGCTGACATGTATGCGTCTGTGACCTACGTATATGACAAATGGTCGGGGGGGGAACCAGGACTTTCCTCAGCAAAGCCATTGGTTTACATCACCCACAGAGAAACAAACCTGATCACCTTGGTAGGGTATAAGTCTTCATTCACACATTCATCTTAACTACAGAAGCTAAGCAACTACTATTTACAAACAATTTATTTTTCTTTTGTTATCAAGGTTGGCAAAGATGAGTTTTAACCATGGAACACTCTTTTTAAATCTCCTGGTTTTACATTTTCCTGCAGTTTGCCACATTGGTGAACTGTACTGCACATTTACAGTGTTGTTAAAAGTACTCGGAAAAAGTAATTGGGCTCAATTACAATTACTGTGGTGACAATGTAACTAATTACAAGTAAAAATTACTTTACATAGAAGTAATCAGTAAAATTACAATTACAATTACTTTCCGCTACCATTTTAAAACTGAATTACGATTCAATTATTTTACACACTGTTACATTAATAAATATACATACATATATGTTTTGTTAAAAAAAATGATTTCGTCTAATGATTAAATTTATTATCTTTAATTAAATGAATAATATTTGAGGACAAACTTGCTTGAATAACATCAAAAGACTTCATACAAGTAGCTACCTGTAATAAAAGTAACACTAAATTTTGGAATTGACCTTACAAAACAATTGCATTATAAAGTTCTCATCAGATAGATTCCCTCTTTTGATGGCAAAAACATCTTTACCAACACTAAAAAGACGCTCATTATTAACGACTTCTTCAGCATTTGAATTTGTCGCAGTATCACTTCGGTTACCTATACCATCCATGATTGCTATGCGTTTGAGAGTAGTGGACACAACACAAGTAAACAAAATGAGAACAAGAAGGCAAATATATATAGAACCTGACAAGCCACTTCTGTGCTTTGTCATTTTTGATCATAGATGTTGTGCATACGATCGTATCACTACAAGCTTAAAATTATAAACTTTACTAATACAAAAATTTATGTTCTTCTTGTTCTTAATTGTTATCATTAAACGTTCCGAGAATAAAAGTAACGGCAAGTAAATATAAAGTATCGATTACCTCAATGTATCGATTACAATTAAAGTTATGTATTCCGATTACAAGTAGGAATTACATTTTTTAAATGTAATTCGTTACAAGTATAAATTACTTGAAAAGTAATCGTTACAAGTAATCCGATTACTTGTAATTCGTTACTTAACAACACTGCACATTTAGTGCTTAAATGAATAAGTAATTATAAATATATATTTCATACCTAATTTTCTTCTCATAATTATGGTACAGCAGAGTCCCACTAATCCGAATCGCACTCTTCCAGACACCTGCTTAGTTCAAATGGTATTTAAAAAAAAAATACTCAATTCTGACGACCTCAATTGGCTACAATGAGAAAGTGCAGACAAAGAAATTTAAAAAATCAATTTTTTACCCATATTAAACTTGTATTATGTGCATTTTAAGGCAAATTCCGTTTAATCAGGACTTTCAGTGATACAGACAGGGTCCGGTCCCATCTTGTCCGGATTAGTGGGACTCTTCTGTGATTAAACACACACAAAATTAATGCACAAGTTTAATTCTTAACAGCTAACGAGTAACGACCAACTGCCAAAAGGCAAACCTTGCAAGACTCGACCCAGACTGAAGTCCTCCAGAAATTAGGTTTTCTCCACTATTTAATAAGCAACACAAAGTGCCACGTGATCAAATGCTAGGGACCAAGTAATTTTGGGCAATGTTGATTCTGATTGACCAAAGGGTACACAATGAATTGTATGTGAAAGTGCTTAAATTTGTAGAATAGTAAGTTATATTTTATCAGAACAGAATAGTAAAGCTAACGTCTTCATTATATCCATCATCATCAACTGCTTCCAGCCTGCGGCCGGGTCAGCAAAGTAAAATGCCTCCGTTTTCCTTAGTCACTCCACCATTCCTCATCCTTCACTCTGTTCCTCTTCTCTTAACTATCTGCTCTTCCTATCTCTTTCCTTAAGTCTTCCTTGAGCTTTCTACCTGTGTACTTCAACTCACTCATTTTCCTAGGCAGCCTCTATTTTCCCATTCTCTGGACATGGCCATACACCTTAGAATCACTTTTTCCATAATCTCATTTAAATCATGTACTTCATCCCATTCCTGATCCTGTCTCATCTCGTAACTGCCAACACACTCCTCATAAGCTTCACACCTACTGCTCTGATCTTACCAGCATCTCTCTCATCTACAGTCCAAATCTCTGCTCCAATAAGTTACTATGGGCACGCACTTGTTTTCACTTTAATGGCCCCTCCGTCTTCCATACCAAACCTCTCACACCCCTGCAAAATGCATATACGTGTACTCTCCTAACTATTTTCTCCTTGATTTTGTCCTCTCCTCCAATACACTATATTCTTCCTATATACTTAAAGGTTTCCACCTGTTTTGACTCAACACCAACTAATTAATGCATCTCCTGACTATAGTCTTGTTCCTCGTCATGACTATCATTTCACTCTTTTTATCGCTGAATCTCTTACCACATTATCTCACTTTCACATTTATTCCAATTATAACTTCGCATAAAAGAAACGTGTCTAATTATAGACCCATTTCTCTTTTGAGTACATTTTCTTAAGTATTTGAATTTATCATGAAAGAGAGGCTCATAAATTATCTAAAAATAAAATGTGAATTTAAGAAGAACAAAAACAAACTCGGCAATAGCAGAATGTAATTCTATCTTAGGTAAGATACAATTCAGAACACTATAGGCATATTCGTAGATCTGTCCAGAGCATTCGACACTGTTAACAAAAAAAAATCTAATCACCATCAGAGTTGGTCTCTAAATTTGATTTATTATGAAAACAGATGAGTTTTCAACTACACATAAATTTGTGATTAAAATACAGACTATTTTCACACAAAGAAAGGCACTATAATTAAAATTCAACCTTGTTTGGTTAACACCATTTTTATCAATTTTCCTGTGTTTTCCTAATATTGAAGAAACCTTCTTAATTCCCTGAAGTTTCCAGATGTTGAAGACACCTTTTCAATTCCCTGAGGTTTCCAGGTGTTGAAGACACCTTTTCAATTCCCTGAGGTTTCCAGATGTTGAAGACACCTTTTCAATTCCATGAGGTTTCCAGGTGTTGAAGACACCTTTTCAATTCCCTGAGGTTTCCAGGTGTTGAAGACACCTTTTCAATTCCCTGAGGTTTCCAGGTGTTGAAGACACCTTTTCAAATCCCTGAGGTTTCCAGATGTTGAAGACACCTTTTCAATTCCCTGAGGTTTCCAGGTGTTGAAGACACCTTTTCAAATCCCTGAGGTTTCCAGGTGTTGAAGACACCTTTTCAATCTCCTGAGCATTTCCCTGTGTGCATGAACCCTGTTGTGTGGCCGAGACTCACTTTGGCGCAACGCAGATGGTGCGCAGCACGGCCTCGCTGCTCGCCTTGAGGCTGGGGTCGTAACCCGTCAGGGGCCCGTCGTCCCAGTCCTCCTCGGGCGGGGGCAGCTCCGTCCTCTGCGTGAGGGGCGAGGGGTTGGGGTTGCATACGGCGTCCGGCTGCAGCACGAACTTCTCGAACAGCTCGCGCTTGTCGCACTGCTCCGTCATGTGGAAGTGGAGCAGGGGCTGCTTCACCCAGTGCGTCGAGTCGTACAGGCACTGCACCAGCTCCGAGCCCGGGTTGGTCGCCACCACGCACTTGGCCAGGTGCACCGCCATGCGCGACCGCCGGATCATGTGCGACTTCTGCAGCGGGCACTGCTCCAGGGGGTCGTCCGGGTCGTCGATCATCATGGCTGCCACCACGAGCGCACGGGTCAGACACCTGAGTTCGCACAGTCCCGCAGGAACGACCAACGACCCTGTGTAAAAATAAATGAAACAATCAGGGCTTAGTGTCACGTCCAGTGGCGTAGCCAGGATTTGTGTATGGGGGGTGTTAAGACCGTATTAAGGCAGGGGGTCCGGGGGTCCTCGCCCGGGAAAATTTGGATTTTAAGGTGTAAAATAGTGCTATTTTAGCAGTTTTCGGTACTTAAATTTAAATATTGTAATGGTAAAAATTTTATTAATTTTAATATGAAATTTTTTAGAGTGATGAATAAGAAATTAATTAAAGATTTGGTGCTAAAGGGGAGGGGGGGGGTTGAACCCCTAACCCCCCCCCCCCTGGCTTTGCCCCTGGTCTTGTCGGCATAAGTCTTAAAGATTATGACTGGAGACAGAACAGACTGAAGCACCGATGGAATGAATATATTAAGATTTATTTTATCGTTTAGAGGTTTCTGCAAAAAAAAAATATTTACAATTTTTTTTTATTGGTCTACTATTCCTTGTGGTAGTTATGTTGAAACAGGACGCCAGGTTTCTTACATTTTGATTATTTGTAAAACGTGTAAAGATGAAGTGATGTATCCTCGTCAGAAAATCATTACCGGCAAGTTAACTACATGCGTTTCCATTTTGGAACAACGTGTCAAGTATTGTAGTTAATTAGTAATGAAAATAGTTTTGTAGGAAGTCTAACTGGTGTTTTCATGACTGCAACAATAAAGCAAGGTTAAGTTCCCAAATAATCATTCTAACGGTCACCAGCAAAGTAACGTGGGTGACACCATGAATGCGTACCTACTATGTTTACAAACAGCTTGCCTCAATAATGACAAAGTACTTAAAATCAACACTTGTCCTGTAGTGAAAGATATCAAGTGATGTAACAAAGATACCTACATGTTATAATTTTTGAATAAAAATCATATTTATCTTGTTTTTAATGGTTATTATTTCACAACTACGCTGAATTTCATGGCCCTGCCCACTAGCGTGTTTCTCAGTATTCTACTGAGAGAAAAAAAAATGAGAAAAAATTTTAAAAACTGCGGCAAGTATCTTTGTTATAGCAATTGATACCTATCGCTATGCAAAAGGTTATGATTTGGTAAAGGTCCATATCACGTATCAAAGTTTATCCCTTGATCCTGATGGCATAATCCTGTTTAAATTGATCCTGTGGTACATGATGCTTGCTATTTAATTTAGTACATTGAAAGATCCTGGACATAACAAAAATTGTAATGTAACAATAAATTATAATTTTACTATCAAATGAAATAAAAAATCAAAAATTGCATCTTTCTTACTTACTAATATTGGTTGTATTGGATATTTTATAGTTATGTTCAGGATCATTTGACGTACTGAATTAAATCAGTAAGCATCGTGTAACACAGGATAATGCCCTCAGGATCAAAGGAATAAACTTGGATACGTGATACAAAACTTTTACCTCATTATTAATAAAATACATACTTAACACAAACAGATACCCACACCTTGTTAATATGGTGCTAATGCTATACTGATGTAAATACACCACCTCACCTATTAACGTTATGTATCATTGAAATAAAACAATTTGAAGGCCTTTGTTTTTTTTCTTGGGTTAAACCTATACTAATACATCCATCTAGGTATGTCACCCTACCTAAATTTAGATACTCCAGTACAACATACAATATCTCGTTAAAATTAGTTTTTTTTTTTTTTTTTTTGTATTTTATTTGTACCCAGAGATTTTAACTTAAATATGCCTATTCAAAATACAAAAAACAGATATGACTTCCTTATCAAAATTTTACCTTTATTCTTACGAATAACACTTGCTACTTCATATATTTACAGATATTTAAAAGAAAAATGTGAGTAAAATCATAGGATTCATTAAAAAAAAATTATTCAGTAGTCCACAATATCAATGTTCCTCATGACACAAGACACCGAAATTTTCTTAATTTCAAAATTTTTATTTCAACATCACTGCAATATAAATATTATTATTATTATTATTATTATTATTATTATTATTATAGCTGCAATTGACTACAGAAGTGCCCGATGGCAAGCATTCTTCCTACTTTCCCCGCACTCTTCTTCTGAACTGATCCACACTCCCAGCCGACACACACTACTCCTCCAGCCTATTCCATTCCCCTACCGTCCTCACGGCCATTGCATTTTTTCCCCTTTCTGTTCTCCTCTCTTTGAAAACATTCCTAGTATTTTCCTTCCTACTTCTAGGCATTCCCATTTTGACTCGTCTCCCCAGCTCTCCCCATCCTCCCACTCCACTCAGCACTTGGTACATCTTGACCAGTCTCTCCTTCTGTCTTCTATCCTTTAAGCTCTCCCATCTCAATCCTATCATCATCTCCGTGGTACTGCACTCCCCCTTCCCTTCTCTGTCCATTATCCTCCACTTGCCCTTCACCCATCTAGCTGCTCTCCTCTGCACCCCCTCCAGCTCCCTCTCAAGTACTGACGTGTATGGGTCCCACACTGCTGCGGCATACTCCAGCATGGGGCGGACCATAGTTTTATAGGCCTTATCACGTAGGATGCTGCTTCCCCCCCTGAGCACTCGTCCCAGCATGCCCAGAGCCTGTCTGCTCTTCTTGACTACCTTGTCTACCTGCTCCCCCCACCCCAGGTTACCTTGCAGCACCACCCCTAGATATTTATAACTGGTGGCCTCACTTATCACGTCTCCCCTCCAGCGACATTCCCTCCGGTCAATCTTGCTCTTCCTGGTAAACCTGACCACATTTGTCTTAACCACATTTATTTTCAAGACATTATTTTCCACCCAATCTTTCAACCTTTTCAGATCATCCTGTAGCCCATTCCTCTCAGCATCCATGTATACTACACAGTCGTCTGCAAATAGCCTGATATGCCCTTTTATCTCCTCACCTACATCGTTCATCATTATAGTGAAGAGCAGTGGGCCGAGCACACTGCCCTGCGGCACCCCTGACGTAACCCTTCCTTCCTCCGACATCTCCTCCTCCACACGTACCCTCTGTGTCCTGTTGCTTAGGAAGTCACCAATCCAACCCACCACCCTCCTGTCACTTATAGCCCCCTCCACTTTCTTCATCATTTTCTCATGAGAACTTTATCAAATGCCTTTTCGAAATCGATGAAACAGGCATCAATCTGCAGTCCTTTATCTACCCCCTCCACCAGCTCCTCCAACAGGCTCGCCAGCTGAGTTTCACATGAATATCCCCTCCGAAATCCATGCTGTCTCCTGTCAATCCACTGCCTTTTGTCCAGTTCCCCTACTACATGTCTGTGCACTAACCTCTCCATTACCTTACCTACTGCAGACGTGATGCTAACTGGTCTATAGCTGGCTGGGTCCTCTTTGCTACCCCCTTTCTTGTGTATAGGTACCACTACCGCCTCCTTCCATTCTTGTGGCAATTTGCCCTCCTGCAGCGATCTACTGAATAACAACTCCAGGTACACTTCACCATGGCTCCCCCCCCCCCCCCCCCCAGCTTTACCATCCCATTCCCTATGCCATCCTTGCCTATGGCTTTCATGCTGTTTAACCTTTTCACTACTTTCTCAATTTCTTCCTTCCTGATCTCCAGCCGTTTCTCATGTCACCCTGTACTTGGCTGAGCGTGTTTCCTTTCCTACTGTTTTCCCTTCTCTAACACTGACATGTACTGAGTGGCCAACATGTTTGCCTTTTCTTTGGATCTCGCTGAAATGTCACCTTCCTGATTCCTCAGAATCGGTACCCCTGTCCCTGTGCCCTTCGTGTTCCTAACAAACCTGTATAGCTTTTGCCAGTTGCCTTTGGTCCTCTGTACCATCAGGTCCCCGAGATATGCCTCCTTCGCATTCTTTATCTCTCTATTCAGCTCCTCTGTTGCAGTCTTCTTTCCCTCCTTTTTCCCCAACGCATATAACATTCTACCCTTTCTCTTTAGTTTCCGAATTTCCCTTCCATAAAAGGGTGGGTCCCGTTCCATATTTATCCTTTTTTTAGGTACATATTGACCTTGAGCATCTCCCACCACCTTTGTAAAATCCCTCGACAGTTCCTGTACATCGATGCCTACCCTCCACTGGTCGAATCTCTCTTCCAGAAACTCCTCCACCCTTGTCTGTACTGCCCTCCCATACAACCATATTTGCCTGCTGCTGCCTTTCATGACCTTCTTATCCAGGCAAATCTCCACTACGGGAATATTGTGGTCGCTTATCCCATCCACCACTTTAGAGTGAGTGGCTAGCTCCTCGGGTTTTACCAGCACTACATCCAATAGTGATCATCCAGCTCCCCCACCCATCCTAGTTTCATCTATGACCACCTGTTGTAACCCCTTGTTCACCAGTTTAGTTGCCCTCCATTGTCCCAGTGGCCCCGCCAGTTCCTTACCACACTGCCATTTGACCCCTGGCAGGTTGAGGTCACCTGCTACAACTACCATGCTGTCCTCCTTCAGCCTATCAAGCCTTTCGAGTACAGCCTCCACCTCTGTAACCCCATCACCCGGCGGCCTGTACACCGAAAACAGCTGCATTTTCCTCTTTTTCCCTGAGATCTCTAAATGCAGTATTTCTTCCTTTTTTCCCATCCATTTAACTTCTGCATCTAACTCCCCCAGAACAATAACCATTATCCCACCCTCTCTCCTGTTTCTATCCCTTCTAAAAACTATATAACTCCCTCTCCTTATTTCACTGTCTCCAAAATCCGCATCCAGCCATGTCTCTACAGCCACCACTATATCTGCCCCATAAAGCTCAACCACTGTCCAGAACTTGTTCACTTTGTTTAGTATACTCATATTTACTCTCTCCCTTTTTTTCCTTCCCTCTTCTCCTGTTTCTAAATGCACCCTCACCTCCTCACCCTGCTTGGAAACCTTTGTATGTTTATATCAAACAAAAATTATATGGACAGAATAAAATCACATACAAAATTAGTAAATAATTAACGAACAACCCAAAGTCAATCACTACTACCTGATAACGATGTTAGGCGAAAACTTTCAACAAAAAATTAAAATTTCAGGATAAATATTAAAAATAAAACATTAAAAACACAATTTTTAAACACAACATCATAACCCACGTGATACAATTTAACCAACAACCGTAGAACAAGATCCTCCCTCTCTTTTCTATGAACAAGATGTAGGAAGAAACAACTTAGATATCATAAATGTTTTGAAAGCAAATATAAATTATTTAACTTTGTTAGAAAACTTTGATTTAGATACACATAATTATTCCAAATTAATTTATTTGAATCCTATTTGATCAGATTTTATAAAAATTTATTTTAAAACAATGTTTGATTCTTTTTTATTTGTTAATTTAATACAGTTTTAATTTTATAATAAATATTGATGTGAGTCTGTCTCCTAATATTTTTTTATTGTTATCGGCTTTCGCCCACAAACAGCATTAGATACACACAAGGTGATAAAACCGGAGTGAACTGCGTAACGATTAGCTAACACAACCAGGACCTCATACAAGTACATTCACACATCGGATAGAGTCACGCATGAGCAACAAGCAATAGGCGGAACACACTTATTCTTTTAACAAATAAACGGGAAGTGTGGGGATACCTGACAGGAGCTTATAATCTATCTCCTACAAAAACACAGTCATGTTAGGACGTTGCTCAAATGTCGGCGATGTTCTGTTTTTCCCGGCACAACTGTCGAAATAAGGCCTCCCCAGGAAGGTGCAGTTAGGATTATTCAGCCCCTTTGACCACTGAACACATAGCAGCATCGGTAATGACTCTAGGTCTAGTATTCAAAGACAAAAAAATATGGTGCACTGTAATCTAACAGTTTTCTAAGTGCACGATAGAACACGGCCAGTCGCTTATTTTTATTGCACAGTTTTTGTTGTTCTATCCTTTGCCTATCTGTTGCCCAAATTTGGCAAATTTCTCACATGTGCAGAATTCACTTATTCGTTAGTTACGTCCAGATGGCTACCTCACATCTAGTATAAATTGTATATATTCAATTTCGGAAATTTGGGAGGATATACCAAATGTATTGGTTTGCTAAATTAAACTTTATATTAGCGAAACTATTCTGAAAAACATCAACCTTGGGGTCGTTCCCTTTGCTGCATTCATATACACCAACGTGTGTTCGCTGCATGCACACTGCCGCCATCCGAGTTCTCGTGTTCGAGACTGGGCGTGTATCCTAGCGGGAAAATAGTTCTTATTGAAATTGTGTTCCAAAGAGGGCGCCAGGCTAGCTCGGCGTCTAACCAAATTTGGGTTTCGTGGGTGTTTTGCCCCTGCGTGACCCGCTAGGACTGTCTGTGTAGCTCGTAGTTGGAGAGGTCCCTAGCTGGTATCACATCACAGGCCCTGTGCAGCATAATGCGCTGGTTCCTAGCTGGGATAGGGAGACTCAACACAATAACAAACACGAACTTGAGAACTGTCGATGACACGTTGCGCACGGAGTGTGCGAAGTGTACGTTTAATCAGGCGGACAGTTACAGTCGCAATTACACTTACATTAAATTTGCACGGCACACAAGGAATCGCCCTACAAAAATACACTTGGTTAAAAAAATAGTGCTCTGACGTACTGTTCCTAGTTTAAGTCCTCATGCCAGCCTTGGTTAGGGGGGGGGGGGGGGAGTTGATTGGAGACAGCCAATCCCGAAAGTGTCTAATTTGGCGGCGTCCGTGCTCAACTGTGTGAGTCGCGGCCCGCAGTTTAATTAGATAAAAAGTTTTTTACGCGTAGCTGTGGATTGTCCAGGACCACAGCGCCCCGGTGCCCAAATATGTACATTCCTCCGCTTCCATTACAGCCTCTTCTTCCAACAGCATTTTGACGGTTGATTGTTGCATCTGTGTGTGTGTATGCTGCGTGTGATGTATGGCTGTTCTCCACATCTGGTCGTCTCGGTGCAGCGCATGGCTTGGGACATCAAATTCATGGTGCAAAGTGTCACAGCCATGCCCTCATTGGGTGGTGGTACATCATCTCGCTCTTCTGGCTCTGTCTAATTCAATACTTATTCCTGCAACATGGCTGTCTTTCGGATGTTGTCTAGATGTATCTTTCTCAGCTGGTGGCTTCCCAGATGCACCAGGTACACACTGTTGCTCAAACGATGTAATATTAAGCATGTTCTAACCCATCGCTGATACAGTGCCGCGCAGTAGTTCAGATGCATGTTGGAGAGCGGGAGCATATTTATAGACATGTGCTCCCTGTTGAAAATATATTTCGTTTGAGTTAGTATAAGAAAAATATCATTAATTAATATCCAAGGTTTTCAGCACCAAGGAAATTGCTAATTAAGAGATTTTAAATCGGGACCTTGTATGAGTTTACAAGAAACAAATTTTGTTTCCATAATTTTTTTTTAATAATTTTTTTTCAGACCTTACAAAAAGAGCGTTAAATTGTAACTAAAGAGTAAAACTGTATTATTTGAGTTGAATTTAAGGTTCTCAAATGTGTTTTTTTTTGTATTTAGGTTTTTTAATGAATTGATTTAATGTGGTTAGTTGATGGTATTTTTAGATTATAAAATATACAATGTGTAAATTCATTGATATCAATAAATTTAGAGAGAGAATAGAATTTAGTGAGGTTTTAAGAGAAAAATAAACAGTTTATAAGATAAAAATAACTGTTTTAATTAAATGTGTGGTGGCTCTTTGCTGTGGTCAAATTTTTTTATATTTTTTTGTTTGCTTTGTCTTGTAAGAATGGTGACGTCATGGTTGTTGAAGACTTGTGCCAGTAGGTGTGGACCAAATGTGAGATCCCGAGATAGCGTGATGTGAAGTTCTTGTAAAATGTTTTTTCTATATAGATAGCGGAGAAGTTTAGGGTTTTATGAACCCCTGCAACTTTTCCTGTTTTTCCAGCGTGGTTCTTATGGAAGGATAGGGCTTTTAATGCCCTTTACAGTGTGTGTTTTTGTTTAAAGTTTTCAAGATGGCGCACAATTTAGCCCCAAGTGTAAATTGTTCCCTAGATGACATCGATTTGAATGCCTTGAAGGTAAGTTAATACCGTTAATTATTATTTGTTTAAATAGTGTAGTGATTTATTTTATGTCCTGTAAGTATACACGGTCGCTGTCGCAATTGTCAGTGCAATAACATGGTCCCCACCTAGATTTTTTTATTATTGTAGCAATGTTCTTTTTTCTCTTATCACGTGTGATTTGCTTTGTAGACAGTTTGTTCGTTTACGTTTCCGTGTCTGGAATATGGTATTTTATTTATGACAAATGCTTGTTTGAATTTGATTTTCAGGACCCGGCAGGCATATTTGAACTAATTGAAGTAGTTGGAAATGGGACTTACGGTCAAGTCTACAAGGTAAGACAAACGTCAGTAGTTGTTTTGTTTTTGTAGAATAACTACACCGCATTTGTAGAATAACTACATCAGTTTAGTGTGAAGTCTTTCGAGGTTGGTTTTTCCTTTTTGTTTTCTTGGGATCATTTGAAAATAAAAATAATGGTCTATGGAGCTGCTGAACTATTTTAGTAAAATGTACATGTTAGCAGCTTTTTTTTTTTTTTTTTACAAAAAACAAAAGGGTAAATATGTAGAGTAGCGATACATGCGAAAAAAAAATGCTAAAAACCCGAAAATACTTTTATTCTATGCTCTTTCACTTCCTCTTTTCATATCAACCGGCGGAGATAAGAAATTCCAAATACTTTAGGAGATATCGAATTTTTTAATTTGAACATGTAGAGTAGCGGTATTTGCGGAAAAAAAATTCTAAAAATCTGAAATTACTTTTATTATATGCTCTTTCACTTCCTCTTTTCATTAAAACCGGCGGAGATAAGAAATTCCAAATACTTTAGGAGATATCGAATTTTTTAATTTTGCAATGCAACACCTGTACAACCATTCGACCGACACAATTTTTGTTATTGAATGTTGTTATTGTTCGTGAATGCGTAATAAATAAAATGGTCAATTAGGTCAGGTCAGTTTCATTATTAATACTTTTAAACTAAGCGGACATAATAAATAATGGGAATTAATTTTAATGGCTGTTTAGTTTTAAAATATTTATAATGTAACTGACCTGACCAAACAAACCGGGACAAAGGATGAACAGTAGGAACTAAAATGGTCGATTTGGTCAGGTCAGTTACATTATGAATACTTTCAAACTAAGTGTACATTAAAAATAATATGATTTAATTTCAATGGTTCTTTAGTTTTAAAGTATTTATAATGTAACTGACCTGACCTAACAAACCCAGACAAATGATGAACATTAACAACTCATGTAAAAAATATTTGTTACTTATTACTTGCGCAACAATATCCAAATAAAAAATAAGACTTTAAGATTAGAAACGTTAAAAATCCACCTAAGTTGGAGGCGGGTACATTTCCTTTGCCATTAGAAGGAAATGATGTAGTCGTTCACCTACGTCGCGATACCTCCGACGGAACATTAATAAATAAATAAATAAATCACGTATTGGTTCATTTGAATACTGGCCAATCACGGAACTGCCACGTGACATAATTGTCCAATAAGAAACATAATAGATACTCGTAAACCAGAAACAATGGTGATTGCTGCATGAATACACAGGTATTGTGATGAAAATTAAAAAATTCAATATCTCCTAAAGTATTTGGAATTTCTTATCTCCGCCGGTTGATTTGAAAAGAGGAAGTGAAAGAGCATAGAATAAAATTATTTTCGGATTTTTAGCATTTTTTTTCGCATATACCGCGACTACATATTTACCAACAAAATAATTATTTTTATACTATCAGGTCAATATTGACAAATACAGGGGCACATCAAAACAGGCAAACATAAATTTTAAAATGCATTTTTACAATGCTTTTATTAGGTAGACCTGTATCAATGAATGGACTATTTAGTAAAATCATTCCATTCAATTTTTACCCTCTTTTTAACGTCCGAATGTATTGAAATTTTGCATACATATAAAGAACTTCTGACAATACAATAATTTGATAACTTAAGACCTTAGAATTAAGGGGGAGTAGGGGTCAGAGTATCAAAAAACCACTAATTTTGAGCTATTGGTAATATCCATGAATTTTATGTATATACGAGGTCGAGGCATGGTGTGAATTTACCCCTTGGTCGACTGTGCCTCTGATTTGGGGGAGGGGGTCGAGGTAAAGACCCAAAATTTCTGAAATTTTAAAAATTGATTTCTTTCGGTTTGAGTTTTTTTGATCCGAAAGGTCGGTTTATGGTAGAAAACGTGCCCGTGGAAAATGTGGGGGGGGGGGGGGGGGGGAGGAGGGGGGGATAAATTTCGAAAATTAAAAATATGTTTTTAATTTAGAAAGTTTTTCGACTTCTGGTTATGGTGGGAAATGTGCCCCCTTAGAGCAGGAAGGGTTTGACCCTAAGTTTTGAAAATTTGAAAACTTGATTTATTTTATATTTGGAGTGTTTCTAATTGATTAAGTGGACAGTCACAATCAGAATTTGTTTCAGAAAAAAAAAGAGAATTATACTTATAATATAAAGCACATGATCAAATTGTTGATGCTACACAAAATTTAGGTACATATAAATAATGTGCGTTCTGTTATACCATATACCTATCAATAAAAAAAGAGGGACTTCCTAAGATATTAAGAATTTTTATCGGAGCTATAGTAATGTCAAATATTGATGTGGGAAAAGGTCTCCTAAATGGCAATATGGGTACTTTATCTTAAATTATCTGGCCACTCTTCCGATGTGATCAAGTGTATGATACGGACATTCCATCAGTCCGTGTTCTTATTTTGGCACAGATGGTGTACATATAATTAAACCAATAGACATACAGTTTGCAGCTAAATACAGTTGTGGTACGGTTGAAAGGCGAATGTTGCCATTAATATTAAGTTGTGCATCTACAGTGCATAAAATGCGAGGTTGCACTGTAGATTATGCAGTTGTTTATTTGGGATCACATCTCTTTGCTGCCGGACAGGCTTATGTAGCTCTTGATCGTGTAAAGTCACTGGATGGTCTGCAAGTAGAAGAACTTGATTGCTCTAAGATAAGAAAGTTTTCATGTAATGTTGATGCATTAGCTGAAATGACTAGATTATGTGAAAATTGACTAATTTAATGTTAATTGTGACAAATAAAGATGTTAATCACTGTTAATTTTATTTTTAATTTATTTAAATTACTGTACTTATATTCAATATTTTAATTTTATTTTGAGACTAAAAATAATATAACAAACTAATAGTTTAAACAAAATTGTAAAAAATCTACTTTTATCGTTGATTGAACTGATGAAGTCATTACGAGAATGACTATATGAACGTAATAACAATATGATTTGTAATAGATTTGTCATTAATTTTAGGATATAATCAATACAAATTTTTTTGAATATATTCATTACGAAAATGACTAAATGAACTTAATAACGATAATGTACTTGAAATTAGTAATGAGGTGTTGAATAAAAAAATTTTCTTAAATTTTCTATCACTAATTTTAGGATAGTCATTACGTAAATGAAAGAATAGCGCACCCTACGCTTTTAGTTATACAGAGTTGTGGTACATTATTTGGCTGTTGTACAAAAAACTTAAATTTAATTTTTAGTTCGTTCAGTGATAAAAGCATTTTTTTTTAAACTATAAGTTTTATATCCTTAAATTCTTCACTATTGCTTTGTAAGATGGCATAGTTTAGCAGAAATTACAGTTTGAAGTGTTAGGTTAGGGACAATAATTCACTCCCCTTCATTGGATTACAATTGCAACTAAGTAATTGTTTTCTTACCTGAAATGCAACTATAGTAATGTATATTTGTGTTGTGCTTTAATAGCGTAGCCAAACCTGTTTTCCGCGAGACACGTCCTTGATACTGTTTACTTGATACTAGCTACATCTTGAATCTGTGATTCCTCAGATATTAAGATTAAAGCGTAGCTGGAGCCTTTTTCAAAATGACAGGGATTTTCATTGTATGTTATGGCCAGGGCCAATTCTGTTTTCTACTCTAATAGTTTTCTGTTTCAAGTGAATATTGAACAATAATGTACAAGGATATTGCTAGTAGTCTAGATCCTGTTACTATAATACCTAATATTGATGATGTCACCAATATGGCTGTGTTCACGTCTTTACCACCCCTATATTCTTACAGGACAAATTTGGCGTAAATTACTAGTTTATTGGATGATGCAAAAAAAATTCCAATAGTGGTTCAACACTACGGACCTTTCCGTATTAACCCTATTTAAACAGTATTTTAAAGTTACTAATGGATTCTAAGAAACTAAAGTTTATAAGAGTAGTGGTGTATTAACATCAGAAAATCAATAGTGCCATGTTAACTTGTGTGCTTCTGTTTTGCTACTTCTTGTGATAACTGTGGTATTTTTTTCACAACTTTTCATCGCCACATTCACATTCCTTCACAGCTACAAATGTCCACATCTGATTATACCTTTCTCTTTACATAATTGTTTTTTTTAAACAAATAATGAAAAAAAAATTTCGTAGAAAGTCTAATGGGTGTTTTCGTGATTGCAGTTATAAACTCAGGTTAATTTAGAGTGTTTAATAATGTGGCTGCTGGCATGCATGAGACCTTACTTAAATTTATGTTGTGCTTAATAGCATAGCCAAGACTGTATGCCATGTGAGAGATTGCCCTGATTGTTGTCGCCGCCCTCCTGTTTACTTGATACTAGCTGCAACTTGATCCTTTGGTTCTCCAGCGATCCTTAGGATTATTGCCTAGCTGAGACTGTTTTCAAAAAGTCAGGAACTTGAATGTATGTTACGGCCGGGGGTAGGACTGTTTTCTACCCTAATTTGTTGTCCATTTCAAGGGAATATTTTTCATATTCTTGAATATTTTTTAGCAGTGTTACAGTTGCTATAAGTAGAGTTCTAAGTAGGTAGAGATATTTCTCAATCAGCCCACTTGTGCTCTTCTGCAAGATGATCAGGTGCGGGACAGTTAAAGTAGTGTAATTTTGTTTGGAAGGATCGGTAGGTTTAGTTAGCTACATTGAAGAAAACTGATTAAAGGCAGCAATATGTAAATTCTTGCAAAATGGCATTTTCTTTGCTGGCTGGATTAGAGAAAAACTTTTATTAGTGAAGGAAAATGGTTTGATTTAGGATTTTAATGAAGAAGTAAATATTAATTCAGGTAATTGATATCACTTGTAGACGAGTTTTAATATTTCAGATATTGTTACATTTTTTTTTCAAATTTCCTAGTTTTTTTTTAATTTTTTGCCAGTTTTTCATAGTCCTCACCAAGTTTTTTTTTTTTTTTTTTAAAGAATACTCTGAATAGAACAAGTAGTTTCACTACAAAATTTAATTGAATTTAAAACCAAAAACACAGTTTTAGGAAATTTGTTTTAAAAAAATGCATGATATCCAAAGTGAATCTTATTAATAAAAATTATCAACTATATTTTGGAAAGTTATTCATGTTGTATGCAGTTGGTAATTGCACACTTTGTCTTTAAGTAAAAGTTTTACTGTATTCTGTTGCTTAGCCAGGCAAACATTTTTGTTTGTTTCTATACTATGGTGAAATGATTAACTTGAATGTGTAAAAATTAAAAAATTCATAAAAAATAAGGTTGTAATTTTTAAACGTAAACAAATAAATGACTGCTCTAACGGTATCTTTGTTGATACATTAGGAAGAATTCAAATATCATTTAAAGGCTAGTTTATCTTTGAATGCGGCCTTTAAATTTGGGGATAATTACTTAATATGTATTCGGAAACAACGTTAAGAAAGTGTCATTGCAGGCAACACCGAAGCCTGGGATGCCGGAAAAACGACTGCGGGAGTGGCTACTTGAATGGTTGTAATACACAAACAAAAAATATAGATAAATGAAAACTAAATTTTAAAAAAATCGTCGGATATAAATGAAAGCTAGAGGTCACTCAAAGTTCAATAAGCTGTTACGTTCATTAAATGATTCTGGCAATGGTAAATATTAATTTAAAACATCATTTTGGACATATTTCTATTGCTAGTGAACGTTTCTTTTGTGTTTGTGGATCTTTGTTCATTCTTCAGGGTTTTCTCCCACATACAGTGGTGAACTAGCAGTGGCATATGATATGCCCAAAATAATGTTTTCAATTCATCAAGCTGTGATAAGAACGTGTAGTTGGCCAATAGTTCGACCCTTTACGGAGACACTGTTTATATTTATGAGGGGGAAAAAATCGAAGTGCTGTTGTTACTGACTTGACTTAATTCCTGTCGTACCTTGTGAAACACAAGGCACCAACAGTTTTTCAGCCATCTTTGGATCAGTCACGTTTCTCTTTATTGCTGTTCTTTAGGTTAGTTCAGGTTTGTCCGAATTATTAGCCCACAGAACCCGAGATTTCGAAAATCCGTGTTCATCAGGAAGTGTTTTTCCTATTTATTTAACCCCAAGAAAAAGGGTCGCCTATTCTTCCAACTTCGCCTTACCGAAGGTCTCTTTCCCCGCCTCAGTTGCTATCAAAATAATTCACAAGGGCCCCGTTAGCCATTACTTTTCAGGGTTACGAGGACTTCTCAGCTACCGTTGCGGTCCTCGTACTTCGCCCTTACAGGACGTCATACTGTCGGCACTCTGCTGTATGGAGCGAGGTGGCGTTGTTGCTTGTTTTTGCTTTAAATTAGTTTCTTAAGTCAATTACTTATCGGTAGAGACCTGTAAAACTCGCGGTTTCGATGGCCTTCAGGATAGACTGCACATACCCCTGTACACTCGGGCAAATAACGCAAGTTCATTGGCTGCCGACTTGTAAGTCGTCTCAGCTGGTTGGTCTGTGATTCGATCCTTCTTGGGTTGAGGGTTTATAACTGGTTGAGATTCGTCCAGATGAACAGTAAGCCAATAGCAAAATTATCTAAGAGGTATATGTGTTTGAATTCTAGCCTATCACCGAATGAATCCGCGAATTTTGCAAGTATTTACTTATCGGGTATAGTTAATTGAACTATAGTCTGTATCACGCGTAGATTGCAGTACAGAGCGAATGGCACCCACGGTCGCCAGATTTATATCACTCATCTTAGTATCATTGAATTCTTATTTTGTTAAGTATCGGTAATCATAATAAGTTTTAGTACGTCTTCAGTGTTACCTGTTGATTCTTCTAAGACTATAAAATAGTGGTTTTTTTTTATGGTTTTATTTAATTTGTATGGGTACTTTTTGAAAGGAAAAAAAAATATATATTACGTTACAGGAGAAACTATTTTCAGTATATATACAATATATAGGTAGTACATTTCTAGAAAAAAAATTACTGTAAAGTGTATATACACATATAATTGGTAAAATTAAGTTAGGTAAAGCAGAATTGAGCACATTATACTACTGACGTATTTCACGTCGGCTTCCGAAACTGCCAACATGAATACATCCTGTTCTCGGCGGCTGGTGCGCACTGGCTTTGTTCGGCCTGAGAAGGGAAGCGCGGAGACTTCGGGGTCGTTCAGCCGGCCCCAGTTCTCACGGCCGCGGCGCTCTGTTCCGGGGGCTAGCCGGGTCGTTACCACAACGCCGAAATACCACAACGCCGAAAAATGTTGCTGCGGGGAGCAAAATGAAAAACAACTGAATGAATTTGTGTGCTAACCTTACCTAACCTAACCTTTGTGGCAGTCCTGCAATGACATTTTTCGGGGTTAATGTATTTCGGCGTTGTGGTACACAGCAGTTTTCTAGCTGTCGGCGTTGTAGTCAATTTGGCATTCGGCGTTAAGGTTTTCGGCGTTGTGGTGCGTCCCGGGGCTAGCACAATTCTCGATGTCGGGGTATATTTTAATGACGTGGATACGCATTTAAAATTGCTTCCACAGTGGGAGGCAATTGAAAAAAAAAAAACAACGAATTATAACGAAATCAGTGGGATACAGTTTGGTGTTGCAGCTACATATCTATCATGTCCATCACTTGATAGCTAAAGGATCAAAGAATTCGTTAATTTGTTAACGCTAAGTGAGTACTGTGCGGAGAGGGAAGCGCCGCCATTTTTGAGGTCATTTTGCTGCGTTTCGAGATTTACATTTAGTATAACTTTTGACTCGTAGAAGCTATGACGTACGTTGGAATTTCAATCGTCAGCTCTCGTCAAAATCTATGGATTGCATATGTAAAACATTAGTTACAGTGAATATACATAATATAAAATAAATATATATTAAATAATATATATGTTATAATAATATATATTTAATCAAAAATAGATGTCTGCCTATATGCGATTTCTTAGTGTTCAGACATGATGCTTTAATTGAACTGGTCCCATGCACACACCCTTCCTTTGACCTTCCCAACTGGTACCAATGATATTCGTGTATCTCGTGAAATAGATCTGGAAGGCGATCTTTGAGCCTGACTTGAGCAATGTGCGAAGAAGTGTGTCCAGCAGTCGAGCGGGTCTCTAACATTCCTAAGGAAAGCGGTCACGCCCGCCAAGGGTGCTGGTTCCTGGCATCACCTTCACCGAACCCGCCAGTTCCGGAAACGAGCAGGCGCGAGCGCCGCGACGGTTTGTCATCGACGTCATTGGTCATTGGTTTCCTCGTATCCGCGAGGCGACGATGTCTCGAGCGCGCGTGTCACGCGTGGGTGACCCCGCTAGGGGACGCACCACAACGCCGAAATGCCAAATTGACCACAACGCCGACAACTAGAAAACTGCTGTGTACCACAACGCCGAAATACACTAACGCCGAAAAATGTCATTGCAGGACTGCCACAAAGGTTAGGTTAGACTAGGTTAGGTTAGGATAGGCTAGGTTGTTAGGTTAGGTTATATTACGCTAGGTTAGGTATGGTACGGTTAGGTTTGATTGTGGTATTTCGGCGTTAAGGTACATTTAAGAAACACACACAATTTCATTCAGTTGTTATTTCGGCGTTGTGGTACACAGCAGTTTTCTAGCTGTCGGCGTTGTGGTCAATTTTGACATTAGGCGTTATGGTATTTCGGCGTTGTGGTAACGACCCTCCACACTACAGGCAGGGTTCGAAACTAGCGGGTAGAAGGGGGCAGACGGTCTTGGCCCCCACAAGGGTGGGGTCGTGTGGACCCCTGGGTCCAGGGCCCGGGCATATCTCAGTGTGTGAAATAAATATGCATAACACGCTGTGGTTATTTTAAAGTAAAATAATTTTATAACTAAGGCTTACGTAGTTTGGACTTATAAAATAGTAACCATAACTATACCCTGTATCTTCAGGTTCAATGACATTCTAAAAAGAGTGCATGTAAAAATAACCATGCAATTATAATGTAGCGCGTGACTGTAAAATTGTGTGGGGGGAACGTCTCCGATTTTGGGTCCAGGGCCCGTAGTCGAATGTGGGGGGACATGCAGACGGGGCTTGTGCCCCGGGCGCCGCTTTGTGCGTGTGTGACATAATGTGCTTAGCAATGGCATATGTCCAAAAGCTTACATCAAGTCATGCTCTTCCATTGCACAAATCTTTCAAAGATAATATTTATTGGACAATTACTAAGGCACTGCCAGTTTGGACTTTATCACTTGTAACTGCCGTGTGTTGAGCAAGGACGATGGACTGATCAGTTGGGAGGATGGCCCACAGTTCGAATTGCCGTGTGTGGAGAGAGCGTCTCATCAGTCAGTTCAAACCATCAGTCCATCAACTGAGTGTCGTCGCATACATCTTTGTGTATACTCTTTGGTTACTTTTCTAACTAAAAGTGCAATTGTAATTGCAACTATCAAAGTTTCTTCCAATATTGTATGATGAAACGATACACCCGACAGCAACAGCAACCAGAAAACTGATCATGTGTGGGGGAGGCGTCGGTTCAGTCCAAACTGACAGTTTAGACTGTTAGTTCCGAACTGAGCTCCTACACTGATCGTGTGTATAGGTGGCCTCAATTCAGTCCAGACTGACAGGTATGAACTAGGAGCTGGACTGATCGTGATCAAGACGCCTTTTTACCCCCTTTATAAACCTTTTTTCAGACCCAGAATATTGTTTTGAAAGTGGGTCTAAAACCTTATCTGAAGGTTTTCTTTTCGTTGGAATAAATTCTCTGGCTTCCTGTGGACACACGTATTTCAAACACACGGCAGTGCAATTTCCCGTTGGTAAGCCAAAAACCCCCTTCGAACGTATTATTGAGTGGAAGGAAGAAAAAAAAAACACCATGCGTGTCTTGTGAAAGTGCTAATTTAACAGCGAACCGGTAGTTCGCAGCGTGTGTCGCAGTTTGGCATGCAGAGTTACGCAATAGGCAAGGCAGTCTTTTGTCCTTGAAGCCAGTGAGTCGGTTTCACTTCGCTTGTTGTTGACACGTCACTTTCTCGGTTTTCATACACTGGTCGAGCACACAGCTCTCAGGTGAATGCGTAGATTCTAACCCAGCCCACAGTCTTGCCGATGTGACGTGAGAGGATTTACAGTTTTCCTTTCAGCGATTACTTGGAAGTAGCGTGTTGACTCTCTCTGTAGTGTTGGCGCAGTGCTCCATGGGAGATTTGAACGATAACCATTGCATTATATGGCGGAGAAGTTGAGATAAAAGGTGTAATGCAAGTCCCTCGAGTGCTTTGAAGAATCTGTGTCGGGTGATTCAATCCCAAATCCCTCTTCTAAAAAAGAGTTCAAAAACTAAATTCTGATACGGAACTACTCATACGCCTTCAGCGTATTCCAGGGTTCGTACGCCTCCTTAATATCCTTAAGAAGTCCTTAATTTGTCTTTTAATTGAATAAGGGACCTTTAAAAGTCCTTAAATTTAGATAATAATCCTTTAAAAACTACCTAATAAAGACTGATATGTGCAAGTAAAGTATAAACGCGGGAATTTTAATGTTGTTTGTTTCCGACTTGGCAGCAAACAACGCTTTGCGCGTGTGCAGTAGAATTTGCGAATTTCGGGCCACGTGATTTAGATTTTATACATAATAAACGTTTTGAATTCGTTTTTAATACCTAGCATCTCTCCTTTAAACTGAAGGTGTGTTTTAATTTTTTACTTTGAAGTTATAAAGTAAATGGAATCAGCGAAAAAAATTCTGGAAAATATGTAATTACTTGTAAGAATTGAAATAATCAGCAATTTTTTTTGTAATAGATGTGAAAACGGCTAAGTGAAAGGGTCCTTTAAAACTCGTTAATATTTGTTTTCACAAGAGGGTACGAACCATGTATTCTCAAATGATTTTCGTAAACGGACACTACTGGGGTATCTATATTAGTTTCTAAATCGCATTGTTTTTGCTGAAGCTCCGCGTACCGAATGTGGACAAGGTGTGAAGCCTTCTTTTCACAGACGAGAGAGCCAAAACCCGAAGTTCCCCGAAGTTCATGTTTTTTTTCGTATCTTTAATTTAGCTGTCCTAACCAAATCAACCGTGACACAATGTTTTAAAGTATTTATAATGTAGCTAACCTAACCTAATTGATAATTAGTATCCTTTTATCAACACCGCCATATTTATTTACAATGAACAAAAAAAAAACCGAAGATGCACGATCGGTAGAGACCTGCAAAATTCGCGGATTCAATGACCTCCAGGATAGACTCTACTACACTCTACACACTCGGGCAAATGCCAACTGTTCATTGGCTGCTGACTTGTGAGTCGTCTCGACTGAGTGTCTGTGATTCGACACTTCTTTGAGCGAGGGTCTCTAATTGGCCCTCATTATTCCAGATTAACAGTGAACCAGTCGTAGAAGCAGCACTAAGGTATAATCATTTGAATTGTAGCATATCACGAAATGAATCCGCGATTTTTGCATCTCTGACGATCGTTCGTTTGGCTCTCTCGTCTGAAAATAAGGCTGCCCGTGACAAGGTAGGCGGCGCCCTTCAGCCTGCATGCATTCATCGCTCGCTCATCCCAGTTGTCGCGGAATGTGACCCAGCTGCGCAGACGTCGCGTCGTGGGCGAGCGGAAGACAGTGAACCAGCTTCCCCTCTTCAGGGGCCGCGCGGGGGGAAACCAGTTCGCGCCTCGACGCGCAACGGGCCTGCTACCATCCCCCCCTCCCTCTTCCCCCTGTAGCTGGATTCACCGTAGCGTCGGCGCTCGCGAGATCGTGACTGCGAAGCTTGGTGAACGTCAAACGTCAAAACTGTGTTTTACGGTTTTCTGCTGGGAGAAAGGTTTGTTTGTCTCAACCTAATATTTGTTTATATATGGCGAAATAGATATAATTTGTTAATTTAAACAAATATATTGTAGTAGGAAAGATACTGTTGACCCAATAAAAAAATGATTTTGTCAACTCAAATGTATATTTGGTTAGGTGTAACTAATCAATTTTATTACTTACCAAGTTTGGTTAAGCTAACAACATATTTAGTTACAGCAAGTAAATATTTATTTCGCTACATACAAACAAATATTTGTTTGATTCAAACAAACCTTTTTCTCTGTGTGCATATAGGCCGGGATATGGACGGTGTACACCACACAAGAGCCCTATCCAGAGATGACTTATCGTCGGTTAAAACCTCACGCGCATACCTCCACCCCGCCCCTCCCCTTCCCGTGAATTCGCGCCCCTGCACCGTGGCGCGACGCCACATGCGCAATGTCGCGTCGATTGCTAACACGCGGTTTCCACCCGCAGGACAAAGATAAAACAAGATTTTTCTTTTCCACCACGCACACGAATGAAACTACGTCGGCCAACGATGCTTGCAGGTTTCTGTTAAATGAGGTATTGGGAAAACTATACATATTGTGCGTGAGTACATTTCATACCGTGCACAGTAAACAAAAAAAAAATTGACAACGCGAAAATAATGATTGTATTACCAATCCACCGTCTAGCCATCTTTCGATAGCAGAATTCTGACGCCCTTCGCGGTAACGATATTAAAAATAGAAAAAAAAATATATTTCTAGTCGGGAAGTCTGTCGCGTAGGTACGCCATATAGCCTATGTCGCGCTGACGTCACATATGTGTCGAACGTGATTGTTTAGAAAAATATTCGCATCCAGCATATCTCGTCCGTCACACTATTGTGATTTCATCATAACACAGCCATTTGGATTTTTTTTTTTTTTTTTGTTATTTCAGATTTTTATGAACAAATTATTTCTACAGTGGGATTATAGACGATTATTATATTATAGTACACGTAACTTAGTTATGTGCCAATTACGCACTTAGTATAAAAAATTTCCATTCTTTTTACGGAAAGTTTATAAACACACGCGATGTCGTGTGTATCCAGGACCGACGAGAGAGAAATTGTGTGTGGGAAAAGGGGGGGGGGGGGGCAGAGATAAAAAATCCCTCGGGGGTGTTGATTTTCGAGATGTTTATTGAGTACGTGAGTTTAACCTGATAGTGTTATAGTAGCACGAAATTACAGGGTTGATGATAGTTGACAAGTAACGACATAAAAGCGAAGTTCGCATTCACAGTTATGGCCACGGTAAAGTTTTCCGTGTTAAAAGCTTTATCTTAAATGGTTGGGTTTGAAAATTTGTACCGTTTTCTCTGGACGGCCCTGCGTGCATCTGGCTATGAAACTTGAGACATAGTTGGAGTGCTGGATTATGATTGGGTGGTGAACCCTTTTTTTTGGGGGGTGGGGGATTTGTTGTGCCCACGTGCGTGACCGGGGCGAACCAGGCGAGGTGAAGCTGCAGTGGTTCGCCGCTGCCTTCCGTGGCAGGGACCCGTCAAGGAGTGAGCCATGAACCCAGCAGCCACAAGCTCTAACACAACACAGCCATCATTAATTGCTTTATATATAGTGGAGCATGCTGTGCGCCAGCATGGCGGGTGAGGCTTAGTCTTCAAGGGGATAGTACCCTCAACTGTTTGCTTCTTATATTTCGTGTTATTACACATAAGTTTTTTAGTAAATAAATTCATAATATAGCAATATTTAATTGGTAGTAAAAGGTGTTTTTTCTTCCTGTCAAACAAGTACTTTAAAGGCAAAATTTTTGTCAGGTTTCTATGGTTTTGGTAAACTCTAATTTTGATTGATTTATAAATGAAACATTACAATATTTGTAAGATTAAGTACATAAGTTAATCTGAAACAGTTTTATCACATGATTTCATGCTTTGTGTAAATTGTTAGGACACACATTAAAAGTTACTACCAAGATCATAAAAATTATTGAATGTCTTGTTTTGTATAGAGAGGAAAAAAAATATTTTGAACAAATAAATATGATATTTATTTAAAATCATGTGCAAAAACATGAAATAATTAAGCTCCTTGCTGTTATCATGGAGCCTCGTCAAATCGTCGTTCGCTTTGTCGCTGCGAAGTTTTGCTAGTTTCTCCCTTTTTTTTTTGTAGTTGATTTCTTAAAAATAGCCCTGAAGTATGTTCGATATTGTCAATAATAGCGACAAGTAAAAATGAAAGTAGTTTGCTGAGTGAAAACACGTGTAGCTGGACGGTGAGTTACCCGGTGGCCAGCCCACGCGACGCAGTACCGATAAACCCCCATTACTCACCGGCGTGCGTGTCTCGACCTGCTTTCTCTTTCCCTCCACCCTCCACGCGTCACCGTTACCCCGAGGGAGCCCGGTGTGTAGCTCGGCGGAATCGACGAGTAACAGGCGATTTGCCTAAAGGCGGTTTACCTAAACATGAATTCGTTACGGCGATTTGCCTGAAGTCATTTCGCCTAAAGGCGTTTTGCCTAACGTCGAATTGCCTAAAGGCGATTTGCTTAACGGCATTTTGCCTGACTCCGATTTGCCTAACGGCGTTTTGCCTAAAATGTTACTATGATGACAAAACCTCGTTTTGCCTAACGGCGAATTGCCTAACGGCGTTTTGTCTAATGGTGAATTGTCTAACGGCGTTATGCCTAACTACGATTTGGCCAACGGCGTTTTGCCTAATGGCGTTTTGCCTAATGGCGATTTGCCTAATGGCGATTTGCCTAACGACGTTTTGCCTATCGGCGATTTGCCTATCGGCGATTTGCCTATCGGCGATTTGCCTAACGGCGATTTGCCTAACGGCGAATTGCCTAACGGCGATTAGCCTATGGCGTTTTCCCTAATGGCGTTTTGCCTAACGGCGATTTTCCAAACGGCGATTTTCCAAACGGCGATTTTCCAAACGGCGTTTTGCCTAACGGCGTTTTGCCTAACGGCGTTTTACCTAACGGCGTTTTACTAAACGGCGTTTTACTTAACGGCGTTTTGCCGAAAATTAGGCAAAACGCCTTTAGGCAAAACCACACATGCCCGAATCGACAGCACGCTGTTTCCTCCTCCCGAAGACCTCCACCCGGCAACCCTGGTCCTGTTGAGTCTCTTGATCTCCCGTGAATCACACCGCGAGTGTCTGGGACATGCAAGGAAAAAATTTGTGTGTTTGATCGTTGTAGGTGTGTTTCTGAAATGATCATAAAACTCGAGAGAGTATTTGATACACTCCTTAATTTTAACGTCTCTTGCATCGGTTTGCATTCCGCGGTTCCATCCCGCACGCGTGGCTTCGGCAAATACCACACGCCATTCCAGAAACTGCCCAACACGTACGAAAAGCATTTATGAATGAGTTTGACGGCGGATGGCTGGTTCTGGCTCCACATTTCTTTTTGACTTGACAACGTCTAATAAATCTATGAACGCCGGCTGCACGCACGAAAAAGTGTCCCGTTACGCACATTGTCCCGTTACGATGTGTTCTGTTACGCTCATTGTACGCTTGCGCCGCATCTATCTCTCTTGCACTCGATTGGAACAACCGTCGATTTGACTTTTTCGAGGCACATTAAACTTGAAACACTCCCATTCGTTTCCTACTTTTCCTATCATCGTCCTATCAACAGAATAACACAGATGGGAAAAAGTTAAATAGCAAACATGTATGTATGTACTTCGTTAAAGTAATAAACATATTTGAATTAATGAGTGCAACTAAAAGTAAATTTATCAATTAAATTGTAGATTTCATTTCACTCTTTCTTTGTATCCATACAAAATAGTGATAATTCAATTAAAATTATTCAATTTTATTCATAAACGTATGCAATAATTTCATCAATGTTTTGTTATGTCGTTGTCACGTTAAACTATCGTCCGTAAACCGACTTTACAGACAACCAATTTTTTAAACTATATTTTTATAAGAGTGAAAGTAACTAAATCTCATTTTTTTTTCCAGAATAAACTTCAGGCATGAACATCCGGTACAGATTTTTGAAAGCACTCCAGATTGTTACATTGTACATTTATCTTTATTCCTCCATCATCTAATGTTACGGTCACCGCTTTATCATGCTTGTCATATGCACGACGAGAAGACGGCGCGCCAGTCCTCAGCCTTGCGCTTAGAGGCTATAGCGCGTCAGAAGCACCAGCGAGCGTTGTACTAATCATCCCGCCTCTCACAAATAAGCCGCCATCTTGGTTTCAACAGTTTTTTATGCCATAGTAATTTTCATTTGCATAGCATGTAATTTGATGGAATGCCTGAAGTTAATAGTGACTCGCTACTACTAATTGTTGAAGACATTAGCATATTTAATTAAAACATTTTTTCGGGAATGAATACAATTGTAATAAGACTATCAGTTAGTGATCTTTGTAAGTCTTTTATTCCTGCATTAACTAAATTAAATTTTCATCGACAAACTAAAAAAAATTGTTTAGGTGTAAAATCTGTTGGAAAATGATATGACGCCGTTCTGTTCCTGCATCTATTCCTTTAGGCTCAATCTCCCATGTCGTGTGGAAACAGCACTTCATACATTCATTAAGTAAATAAATAAATGAATGATAAATACCGTTGTAGATATGGCGACGAAAGTGTTTTTATTTAACGCAAGAAAAAAAAGTATTTTTGTTTTATTTAGGGATAAATTATTTTACAATATAAAACATCCAACCTACTATAATAGGTTCACAGGATTGCTGCGTTGGCATGTGCGCCTGTGGGCAAGTGAACTGACAAAGGGGGGGGGGGGACCGCGACCTCGAAGCTATAATCTCTTCGGTTCAGCGCGGAGATAAGTCCGTTAACAGAGGTTTAACTGATTCGAGGTATCTACCACGCGGTTGTTTTCTTGAAACAACTTATCTCGCTGATGATTGGTTCTGTGGTGAGGTGACGATGCTGCGGTCTCGTTCCGGGTACATGCTGGTGAGCTGTTTAAATGCCTGTTTCGCGGGAAATTGAACCTACATTATGACGTCCACCACATTTTACCCACTAACGATATGTTCGTGGGTGTGGTTAGTTTTCGTTGCACGGAAGTGATTTGAATTGATGATGGTGTTTTTAGAACGTTTCCTTAAACACAAATCTATTACAAAGAAATTTTATCCAACACAGATGATACTGATTTAAAAACCAACTTTGTGGCATAAACCCTTGGCTCGAGTCCATACTCTTTTAATGGCTGTAAGCCATCATGAGTATGATACCATATTAAATAAAGTCGTATAGTTGTTTATAATCCGGTCTTTAATGTGTAAAAAAAAAAAGCCAGAAAAAATTGGTTGTCTGTGAAGTCTGTTTACGGACGATAGTTTAACGTGACGTCATAACAAAACATTAATGAAATGATTGCATACTTTTATAAAAATAATAAAAAGAATAAAATTGAATAATTTGTATTGAATTATCACTATTTTGTATGGATACAAAGATGGAGTGAAATAAAATCTACAATTTAATTGATAAATTTACTTTTATTTGCACTCATTAGCCTAATTCAAATATGTTTATTACTTTAACGAAGAGATTATTTTAACTATAACTGTTATACATGTTTGCTATTTAACTTCTTCCAATCTGTGTTATTCTGTTAAGGATAGGACGATGATAGGAAAAGTAGGAAACGAATGGGAGTGTTTCAAGTTTAACGCGCCTCGAAAAAGTCAAATCGATGGTTGTTCCTATCGATTGGAAGAGAGATAGATGCGGCGCAAGCGTACAATGAGCGTAACGGGACATAGCGTAACGGGACACTTTCGTGCGTGCAGCAGGCGTTCATCGATTTATTAGACGTAACGTCAAAATCAAAATTTCTTTAAGTTGTGCACCCAGCTCTGCCCTTGAACGACTCGCACGACAGACGACAGCTAACACGCGCCCGGTCACTGACACTTGTCAGGGACAGCAAGTTTCCCGAAACACTCGCCACTCCGAACTCGCGGACACAGTTTATCTGCCGTGGCCATCTGACGGCCGACCGCAACGTCCGAGGATGGCAACTTCACATCGAGCATACAGTTCGTTCCAGATAACCTGAACATTGTTGACACGCGTTGCTCTCCAACAACTGTACATAATTAGTAGGGGCATGTATTTTTCGCGAAAAGATCTGAACACTCATTAGACTGTTACAAGGTATAACCTTTGAATATATATACTGTATAGAAGTCGCGAGTGGATAGGATTTACTCTACGTTTTTCAGGAGCGTATGATGAGCAGCTTGGGAACTTCACCGCTGCAGTGCGCTGCCGTAACGCCCTGTATCGTCTTAGTTGTTATTTGCCCGTTAGAGTGAAGCACTGTCGCCCGCTGTCATTCCCCGCACCCCTCATCCATCATTCACTGCAGCTCAAGGTCGTTCAACGGGAGGGTGGGGAAGGGGTGTTTGAAGAGTTCGACACTTGTCCGCTAGGGACCACCACAAGTCGATGCCCTAGAGATGGTGCCGATTGCGGCGGTGAATTAACCAACTACCTCAAACCGTATTAGAAATTTTAACCTGGGCTGGAGACTTCTATACAGTATATATATTCAAAGGTATAACCGCACCTGTGGTTTCTTCCTTGTGATTGGCGGCCGTCTAGCGAGAGAAGTCGTTGCCATTATTTGACCGGGCCACTCAACACGCATTTACTTCCGCACTGAATCACTGTGATTCGTGGTGTTACAATCGATATGTACCTGGGAGAAACTCACCCAATCACGAAACACAGATGACGCTATAGTGTTTTATCATTCATATAGTCTCGAAATCTTTTCGCTAAATCTGCATGCCCCTAATAATTAGTGTGTCCGCGTTCTGGAAAAGTCAGGGAATTCGTAATTGGTCAGGGAAAATCATGGAATGTACTCGAAATTTCTCAGTGATAGTAATTTCAGAAGAATATGCTATGCTCCAGTCCGTCTTTACCCAGACTGTAAACACATTTTTTTATGTGTAGCTTCTTATCTCTCGGTATTTGGTGGGGAATAGTTCCGTGAATGCGACGGAAGTAAAAGAACGGAAATGTGTAACAACCACGGCGCTGCCACGTGTGGCGGATGGCGCGAGCCAAAGTTCACAAAGACAAAGGAAAACTCTCTTTTATTAACTGTTCAGTGATTTTTAACAAGATGGGCAATATTTTAATAAAAGTCATTGTCGAAAACCAGATCCATAGCCGGTTTTTTTCAAGTCTTTTTTGCTTTTATCGGAGCCTTTTCATTATAATAGTTTGATTTCGGTCTGCTAATCAAATGATTCGATAGTTGATGTCCCTGCTCCGGCAGCGAATTCTAGTGGCGGGTGCGGAAATTACTTGTGATTCGCGTCCAGAAATGTAGTTGAAAACACAATTTGCGTATATTTATCACGCTCGGTATCATTTGAAAGAATTCTAGTTAAAATTTCGTGCCCGAGTTGCGTATGGTAAGTGTATTTGCAACACGAGAACACATGAATTTGCTCGGTACCGAGGTTATGTTATACACCACTGGTAAGCACTGAAAGATTTTTTTATGGTGTTTTCGTGCATGTTCGTACTATAAAATGGCGTATGCGAGTTTTTATTTGAACCAGGTATGTTGGAGGCTGAATTTTGATTTTCCTAGTTTCTTTAAATTATTTAAAAACAGTTAGCTAAGCGAATGTGTAATTTTAGCCACGGAAAAGTTAGCGAAATAAGCTTGGCCGGTCGTTCACTTGTACGGTTTGACGAGCTATGTCAGCATAAGTAGCTGCATTCTCAGGCTACGGTTACAGTGAATACGTGTTCGGACGAAAAGAGGTTCTGACGAAGTTCAAACAACGCGAATGCAATTGAAGTGTTTACACTGCCTGCAACCGCCTCTGCAGATTACGCGCGCTAACACGTCAGAACTAGTTGGTCGTTCAAACCAGTTTGATTTTTTGCATTGAGCTTTGACGTCGACTAGCTGGTCATAACAATGGATGTAGAAAAAAAATTCATAAGTTTTGTATTTGAAAACAAAATAATGTGTGTGGGATATGCAAGGAAAAATTTATATATTTGATCGTTTCACGTCTTTCTGAAATTCTCATTAAATTTTATTTGTTGAATTAAAAGATCTTGAAAGAGGATTTGATACAATTCTTCATCGTCTATTGCAGCCAATAATCCGTTTACATATTTGGATTTTTCACTTCTCTCCAATAAATACTTCAATATGGGACTTCCAAGGAAATACGCATCGTCTATGGGTTCCATTTTCGCTGGTGGACAGAACCAAACTGATACCAGAACACGCCTGCACTGAAACCACTATGTTCTGACGAACAAATCAGAGCTACTCTGACGAATTTATTTTCGTCAGAACACGCATCCACTCTAACCGTAGCCTTAAAATGCCTTATTGCCCATAGGAAAATGCTGAGCTAGGGTTCAATAATGTTCACGTTAGCTGGACGGCAATGTACATGTACCCTCCCATACTGGCGGGAGCCCTCGAGAAGGCAAGGGTATAGAATGTTCACGTTAGCTGGACGGCAATGTACATGTACCCTCCCATACTGGCGGGAGCCCTCGAGAAGGCAAGGGTATAGAATGTTCACGTTAGCTGGACGGCAATGTACATGTACCCTCCCATACTGGCGGGAGCCCTCGAGAAGGCAAGGGTATAGAATGTTCACGTTAGCTGGACGGCAATGTACATGTACCCTCCCATACTGGCGGGATCCCTCGAGAAGGCAAGGGTATAGAATGTTCACGTTAGCTGGACGGCAGTGTACATGTACCCTCCCATACTGGCGGGAGCCCTCGAGAAGGCAAGGGTATAGAATGTTCACGTTAGCTGGACGGCAATGTACATGTACCCTCCCATACTGGCGGGAGCCCTCGAGAAGGCAAGGGTATAGAATGTTCACGTTAGCTGGACGGCAATGTACATGTACCCTCCCATACTGGCGGGAGCCCTCGAGAAGGCAAGGGTATAGAATGTTCACGTTAGCTGGACGGCAGTGTACATGTACCCTCCCATACTGGCGGGAGCCCTCGAGAAGGCAAGGGTATAGAATGTTCACGTTAGCTGGACGGCAATGTACATGTACCCTCCCATACTGGCGGGAGCCCTCGAGAAGGCAAGGGTATAGAATGTTCACGTTAGCTGGACGGCAATGTACATGTACCCTCCCATACTGGCGGGATCCCTCGAGAAGGCAAGGGTATAGAATGTTCACGTTAGCTGGACGGCAGTGTACATGTACCCTCCCATACTGGCGGGAGCCCTCGAGAAGGCAAGGGTATAGAATGTTCACGTTAGCTGGACGGCAATGTACATGTACCCTCCCATACTGGCGGGAGCCCTCGAGAAGGCAAGGGTATAGAATGTTCACGTTAGCTGGACGGCAATGTACATGTACCCTCCCATACTGGCGGGAGCCCTCGAGAAGGCAAGGGTATAGAATGTTCACGTTAGCTGGACGGCAATGTACATGTACCCTCCCATACTGGCGGGAGCCCTCGAGAAGGCAAGGGTATAGAATGTTCACGTTAGCTGGACGGCAATGTACATGTACCCTCCCATACTGGCGGGATCCCTCGAGAAGGCAAGGGTATAGAATGTTCACGTTAGCTGGACGGCAGTGTACATGTACCCTCCCATACTGGCGGGAGCCCTCGAGAAGGCAAGGGTATAGAATGTTCACGTTAGCTGGACGGCAATGTACATGTACCCTCCCATACTGGCGGGAGCCCTCGAGAAGGCAAGGGTATAGAATGTTCACGTTAGCTGGACGGCAATGTACATGTACCCTCCCATACTGGCGGGAGCCCTCGAGAAGGCAAGGGTATAGAATGTTCACGTTAGCTGGACGGCAATGTACATGTACCCTCCCATACTGGCGGGAGCCCTCGAGAAGGCAAGGGTATAGAATGCGGGTGCGCTGCTAACCAAGCATAAATTTTGTTTCATAAACAATACGGACAGCTCAACTGCAGATTAATTTTTTTTATGATGTATCATGATGGATACGGTCATGTAGATTGAAAATATAAATTTAAAAAAAAAATTCTCTTAAATATTTTTAATATGTAGGGACTAAAAATATATTTTTCCCTCTTCGTCTAAGTATGAAAATAGTAGAGGATATTAGAGTATTTTATTTAAGATTATGGGAATGCTCAGATAGAGTTTGTAGATGGACTTATATTAGTTAATTTACGGCAATCAAGAGAAAGAGTTCGACTATATTATTATTAAAAAATAACTAGGCAAATGATTTTTATTAATTAATACTTTATCCACTTGTATATATAAAAGTTATTGTTTGTAACCTTATCTTTAAACTTAGAGAAGATGTATTGCTTTCCACGCAAATTTAAAACAGTAACAACATATGTTTGGAAAAAAATAATTGTTCGGAAGTAAATGTTTGGAACTAAAAATTTATTTATGTATTTTTTATTTTATTAATTGGAAGGCTTATCGGTTTTCATCTAGCGAATTGAATCAGAACTTCTTGCGACCAATACTCAACCATCCCTAACAGAGGTCAGTTGACGTTATAAGTAACTATTACTATAAACTATGTTAGCTCCAAATTTTGTATTTAATATCTTATATGCAATTGATATAACTGCTTCGCCTTTTTTTTCCTTCCGTTTGTAGTGTTACCTCATGGACGATTCGTTTCCAAAGTTGTGGTAAATATTTTTTTTTAATGCTTGGAACTGTTTGACTGGCTTTTTTTTTTTTTTTTTTTTTTTTTTTTTAGCCTATGTTGGTGAATTATTCTACCCTTTGTTGCTCTAACAGACTCCCCCCTCCTCCATGCTTGTATTTCTATGCGAGTTTTCGCCGGCCGCGCCGGTCCCCCATAAGGCGACAGGAAACCATTGCGGGATGCGGTCTGCGCGGCACGCACGGGCCGCCGTCGGGGGCGAAGCCCCACTGTTTGTTTTGGGGGGGGGGGACACGTGGTCGGACTCGGCAACGTACTTCCGGGCTTTTTTTTTTTGGAACTTCGCTTGTACCCATGCCCCCCCCCCCCTTCCCGGATAAAGATGCCCCTCACTAAAGGGGGCCCGATTGAGCTTGCAAAGTCTCGACTGATATACGTAAACGTCAAAACTTGTGTTTTGTGCAAAAATTTCTGTACATTTTTTTAAGTTTTCTGCTTAATTTGCGTGCATATAAGCCAAAATACGGGGGCATTATACAACATACAAGCACCCTATCCACAGAGGACTCGTGTCTGTTATGGCCCGTCTACAATAGCAATGTCCTAAACTGTGTCCGAAGGACACTCGTCGCTGATTGGTCCACGTGACCCTCTGACGTCATGCGTCAAGTGGGCGAAGGTCCGAACCTACCTGGTCCGAAGACATTCGTCAATTTGAACTTTTTGTCCCAACCTGTGTACTTCGGACACAGAAAAAGAACAGAACACTCACGATATTTGAATTTCCGGTTCCCGTTTGAAAACGTGGTGTTTGTTTTTGTTACTGGAGGAAATGGAAGGTGTTGTTAGTCACTTATAACTTACATAACTTTCATAAGTTCAATCTCAAACTACAAAGCATCAAAACAATAAAAAAAAAATTTGGTTTGGCACATTTACTGCGCTCTGGTGACAACTTTAGAAATCAATACATTCGGACATCGGACATCGCAATTGTGGACAGGGCAGTTTTCGGTGAGACAATGTGACGTCACATTCGGATAAGGACACGGACCACGCACAGGTTCGGACTATTGTAGACGCGCAAAACTCTCTGGCCGCGAGGGGACCCCTTCTTGTTGATCCTACAGATGTGCGCCCCTGCTTGCAACTGACCGTTGAAACGTTATACCGTGCAATAACCCGGGCGTTGCCACGCACGAGTCCCTACTGTGCTTGCAAGCAGCTTGCCTCGACAATGACAGGTATCAAGTGATTCAACAAAGATGCTTGCTGCAATCTAGTTTATAAACTTCTTGACACTGACTGACAATCAACGCACAGCTTAAACCTGTGGGTCCAGAAGCATGACATTTTGCACGGGAGTTCCTTATATAACTTTATTTGAGCTCTTAAGAAATTTTTTTTTAAATTCATCCCCTAAAGGTGTTAAAATAGGGGATGAATGTTTGAATGGAAGTTTGTAATTTTTGATGTTGGAAATTTGTAAAAAAATTTATAGGCTTCTATTTATTAAACAAGTCAGTTGTATCTGGAAATTCTGGTTTTCTGGAAATTCGTAAAAAAATGAGGATCGAATGCTTTCTCAATAGTCACTCGGCCAGTTTTCAAATATTTTTCTCGCTATTAATAGCTTCCGTATTTTTGTTAAGTTACACGAAGGCAAGTATTCGTGCGCGTTGAAAAGGCTTTCCGGAACTGGGTTCTGTGTGTAGATCTTGAGCCGATGTCCGCCATATTGGATTGTAAACATCGCGGCGGCCATCTTAGATGACCTTGACCTCGGTGGCTATATTGGATTCCGCTATCTTGGATCTGTCATATTGGTTTCTAGAACATTCCGTCATTTTGAATTCTAGAATTTTTCCGCCATCTAACACCCCACTCCCTAGTGTTGCAATTAGTTACGGCCGCCATCTTGAAAATTAGTTATTTTTATGCTAGAAATTTGGGGAAAATTTTAAAATAAAAAACTAAATAAAATTTTAATATAAAAAACTTCCGCCATGTTGCGTTCAAGAACTGCCATAAGCTGTGTGGGGATGCAGTATCTGCTCTGTAAGTTGTGGGTATCTATAAAAAAATTTATCGTAAAAGTGATGCTAATAAATATTTTTTTTTTTTTTAGCTCAGGCTATAATAAGGTGACTATCGGGCTTGGCCGACGAAAGGCGTGCAGAGCGCCAGGTGTTAACGCACCATTTACAAACCGCTCGAAATTTATTAAAAGTGTCTGATTACGAATATAATTTAAGAGCCGTTGCTTGTTTCTATACAAGTTTCGTTCCATTGGTTTCGTCTATAACGTGTTTTTTTGGACAATAAGTGAACAGGTTTTTTTCTTCCCACGGACGTTTTTAGGTATGAAAAATTCTGAACTTCATATTGTAAAATGGTTTATGGAAAGATGAGGGAGCCATTCATCTTTAATATTTCCCCCGCCATAAAAATAACCAGGGTCACAGCTTGTAGTCCCGTAGAGGCATGTTACCGACGAGGTGACTGCACGCCAGTAGAGGCGAACCGGCGTGTGATGCGCGAGCCAGTGTCGCCCTTAGCGCTTGTAGAGCTCGCGCGCACAGCCAGGCAGAGGACCCCGTCATCCCGGAGCGCACGCGGTTTGAAAACTGCTCAACATTTCCGAGTGGTGTTTGTTTTACAAAAAGAAAAACATTAAAAAAATCTAGTATGTGCTAACGGCGGATGGGTAGTTCTGGTTCCACACTTCATTCTTAAACTTTTATTATTTAGGAGAGTGAAAATGACTAAAACGCTTGTTTTCAGTGCGTGTGTGTATAAATAATTTGTGTAAAACACTCAAAAGAGTGCGTCTTTGCCTGAGGACGGGAGCAGATAGCAGTTCCCGAAACGTCGCTCGTTTCTGTTTTGGAACGTGTTTGTTTCGTATTTTCGTTTTGTCGTGTTTTTGCCTCGTTTCAGCTGTTGTGCTGAATTTTTTTTTGGGTTCAATATTTTTGTGCTGTCATCATTTGTGAGGGTTTTTTTTTTTTTTTTTTCGTTCTCTTAGTCCATTTTTCTTTGTTTTTCTTTGTTTGGAGACCATATTCCTGTTATGGAATATTATGTAGTTTATATCCTGTTGACAACAGCAATTTTTTGCTTAATTTTGTGTTTTTGTCTTTTGGGTTTTTTGTAGTTTTCTTCTACAGGCATGCATGTGCTTAGCAATGGCGTATGTCCAAAAGCTTACATCAAGTCACTCTATAAAGATTCTTGAAGGGCCTTGCATTACATGTTTTAGCTTTGTTTCTCCGCCATATAATGTTATGGTTATCGCTGAAATCTCGTAGCGTCTCGTCGCACGACGAGAGGGCTGCGCGCCAGCTGAGATGAGCGCTTGTCATCGGGCCTCAGCAACGGCTTTGAATATATATACTGTATAGAAGTCGCCAGCTGATCACGGCCCGGGCCGATCGGTTTTACCGCTCCGTCCGTCGCTCCCGCCTGCCCATAGTGGCTGCTATTGCCGCCTATGATCCTACACTCCCTTACCCACACCGTCGTCTCCTGGACTACCAGGCCCGCCGGCCACCCTAGGTGGCGTCCCGGGCCGTCCCCTCCCGTGATCTCCCATGCGCTGTTTCTTGCTGCCCCGTGGCCCCCAGGGCGAACAATGACCTCGTGACAAAGCGTGTGTTCTGTGGTGGAACTGCCGGCCCCCTGGCCTCGGTTGTGGTGTTCTGATGTACTCGTAGGATGCAACCATATCTGGGGTTTTTTGAACTAGTTTTCCCCGGTCTCCGACCTTCCTATCGTTCATGGTGCCAGGTTCCTTTTATTGGCTGTATACTCGAACTAACGCTGGAAGAAACAAGAGGTTTGGGACAGTGTTCGTGGTGTATTGACTACTGTACTTGTATAAGTCTGTATTCGGTATATATGTATGTTCACCATCTGTACGCGCCCAGGCGCCTTCCTGTACCAAGCCAAATAAATGCATTTAAAATTCAATTCAAAAATTCACCGCCGCAATCGCCACCATCTCTAGGGCATCGGCTTGTGGTGGTCCCTAGCGGACAAGTGTCGAACTCTTCAAACACCTCTTCCCCCTCTCGTTGAATGACCTTGAGCTGCAGTGAATGATGGTTGGGGGGGGGGGTACGGGGAATGACAGCGGGCGACAGTGCTGCGCTCTAACGTGTAAATAACTAAAACGATACAGGGCGTTACGGCAGCGCACTGCAGCGGTGAAGTTCCCAAGCTGCTCCTCATACGCTTCTGAAAAAACGTAGAGTAAATCCTATCCACTCGCGACTTGTATACAGTATATATGGGTGAATCTCAGATTACGGGAAATAATTGGTCTCTAGTGAATTGCTAAGAGTCCAGTGACAGTTCTACTACTTTTAATCTATTTACTTACAGCTACAGATGACCTCTAAATGAGTCATGTGTGTGTTCCAAGATTTATTTCAAAATATAAAATAATAAAAATTAAAAACCTTGTAAAATGTCATTAGCATGGCTGTCCCAAGACACAGTATACAAAGCTGTAGGTTGACTTGTGAACCAAATTGCTTAAGTTTGAAACTTATCTACAGATTTTTGAAAATTGTATACTTTATTGACTGATTTCTGAATATAAGTTTTATTTTAGTTTTGAAAATGCTCAGAGTACTTTGGATCAAAGTTGGTCCCTAGTGTTTTGTGTCATTAGCATGGTCAAAGTTTGTAAGCTCTTGGAAGATAAAAAAAGGTTTTGTTGTTATTCTTTTATTGACAAGGATATTTAGTTTCCATTAGGTTGGCAGAACTAACTTGGTTTTGGAGGGAACTACAAGCCTAAGTTGATGTTATCATATATTGTGTGGACTTTTTATGGCGAGTATGAAAATTGATTGTCATTAGCATGGATGTTGTAACTGCTATAAATAGTAATTATTAAAAAATATTTTTGTTCAGTATGTTTGTTATCTATGTTTACTTCTTCATGGCTTAGTAAAAGTTTAATGGGTCTTCAAAGATTAATGTCAGGTTAGGTTAAAGTAAAAATTTTCATTAGCATGGACAAATTCATTGTCATTGGCATGGGCATTTCTGAACTTGCTGACCATGCTAATGACACCAGTCCATGCTAATGAAATATTTTTCTTTTACAGTTGGATAGGGTACTATATATATTTTCACTAAAACTCTTGAGTTATAAACATCAAGTTAAATATTTTGCTTTGAGGTTTTTAAGCAGTTTATTCATAAATATATGCTTAAAATTTAGATTTATTCATTTCAATTTGAAAATCCAAACTATGTTTTGAATGCTATTTACGGAGTATGTTTCCTATGTTTATATGGTTACAGATTAACTGGTAGTATGGCTAGAAAGAAAGCTGCAATGAGTACAGCAGAAAGATTGAAGAAGAAAAAAAAGAATGTGAAAAAAGGAGAGAGGCTCAAAAAAGACCCTGAAAAACTCAAAGCTCTCCAAGAAAAGAAACACAAAATATACTTGAAAGCAAAAGTTACCGGCAAGGTGAAACTTTTTGCTGATTTTAATGAAAGACAGAAAAGACAGAAACGAAAAGAATGGAGGTAGGCAACTATAAAATACAGATATAAGAAGAAACAGGAAGAAGAAATGCAGGCATATTTACAAGAAAATGCACAAAATGTGCGTGATTCAGAAAGAGTCAATCAAGAAGGTAATGAAAACATACCATGCACATCGTCTATTCTGAAAGAGAAAGAGTCAGCACACAAAGAAAGGGGGAAGAAAACAAATTTGACAAAACAAAACAAAAGCTTACCGGCAAATTAAAAAATTGGAAGCAGTAAACAGTGCCCTTATGAAAAAGTACCACAAATACAAGAAAAGGTATCAGAGATTGCTGAAAGGGAAAGAAAAGACTCCAACATTGACTCCAAATACGAAAGTGAAGAAAAATCTCCGCGGAAGAAAAGTGCCTGATGTTCGCCGTAAACTGGTGTTTGCAGAAGTAATTACAAAGGAACTGGAAAGCAAATTTGATAGCATTAAAAAAAGTGAAAGAGAGAAACAAATTTTTACCTAGGTGATCTCTGGAAGAATTTAAAAAAAGTATAGAATGCTGATTCACACCAAGCATTTTCTCCCCTTAAAACTGCATCTTGCAAACAAAAGGCATTCACATGAATTAATTTATGAAAGGCAAAAGAAAGCAAGTATTCAATTTATGAAGAGTAAGGTACGTGATTTTTTAGAAAATGAGGGTAATTCTACTTTATGCCCAGGTAAAAAAGATGTGGTTTCAAGAAATGGGAAGCAACAGCAGAAACGCTATTTGAACAACACATTAAAAAATCTGCATGCAAAGTTTCTACAGGCAGAGAACTTCAGGATCAGCTATAGTTCATTCTGTAGATACAAGCCTTCTTGGATTGTTTCCAGGAAAGTACATGAGAGAGATACGTGCCTCTGTGCTAAGCACGAAAACATGAAGCTTCTTGTTCAAAAACTATATTTCTTGGAAATTATTAAAGAAAGAAATATTGATGATTTGTTAAAAGCTCTTACATGTGAGAAAACTAGTGAAGAATGTCTAGCCAGAGGGTGCCCTCTTTGTACAAACAAGCATATCACATTCACAGAAAAGGAATTTGACTTTGATGAACAAACCAATGTAAAACAATGGTGTCAGTCCAACACCATCTGGCTCAAGAGCTGCTTTCTTTGTTTTTAAAGATCTCTAAAGCAAAATGACATTGTGTGGTGCACTTTAATTTTTTCTTGTTTTCAAATAACTATGGCAAAGTGAACTAGGCCTATAATTTTAATGTTTAAATATGCATGTTATTTTAAAATAAGAAGTGGACTTTGTAATGTTTTTCAAATTTCAATACCAAATTATACAGTTCTATTATTAAAATGGTGTTTACTGGTAGCATTATGTGAACTATTGTTGTTTTTCTTCTTCAAATATTTGATTCAAAGTAAATGGCTTTTTTTAATTTTTTGAACCCTAAATGTGTAAGAAAGTTTGAAGATCAATGGCATAGTAATTGTTTCATAAAGGTGTATGGAAACCGTACATTTTGTGACTTTGTTTTCCTTCTCAATAAGCCTAATTGTTATTTAATATTAAAAGAATAAATTAACAGGTTTCTTTTTTAATTTCATTTATCTATGTATTTTATCTGGACAGAATTGCCTACTTACTGTCAACACTTTTTGTATGCTTAATCATTTACATGGTGTCATATGTCATTAGCATGGATGCTTTTGTCATTAGCATGGTTGCTTGAATTTTGAAGTTTTAAAAAAAGTTGAAATTTTACATTTTCAGCTCTGCTGACAGGATACATCTCTTCATCTGCCTTTGAGTAGGAGCTCATATATTTTTTTAAATTTTTAAAACTCATTGTGAAAATAAAAAAAACAGCACAGTAAAATGGCCTGTAATCTGAGATTCACCCATATATTCAGAGGCAACGAGGATAACGCCCCTGACCAGGCAGCAACACGTCGCGCGAGGAATGTCTGCGTGGTCTCCGTGCTCTTCGGCCGCGAAGAGGTCAGTCGGCGCTGCCCCCCTCCCCGTCAGCCCATGGCTCGGGACCCTCTTTAAGACCAATTGCCGCCAGTTTAAGGCCCCCGCGCGTCCGGTCACGCGCCCTCGGCCGGCCGCGGCGGGGTTCAAGGTCATCTGGCCCTCCCAAGTGCAGGCCGACTCTCACCTGCATGGTGGGGCGGGAGCACCTCCTTGTATTGCAGCGCGCTTTCAAACGGACATTTACTTTCTCTAATCAATGCACGATTTATGTCATTAGCGCTGTCCATGTTTCCGTGGGTTCTGTTGCCAGTTACACACAAAAAAAATATATATATATCTGTAACATTGTATTTTGTAAAGTAAAATTTGGAATGGGAATTTTGAAAAACAGTTTCCTGTTTAGGTATTTCATAAATAGAATCGTCTAATAATATTTGTTTTTCTTAAGGAGTCCAAAATGAAAGACGTTATCTTGGTTGCATTTTTTTTTAAATTGGTGTTTAGCATTGAAATATTTTATTTGTCGTAATGGCCACAAATATGATGATAATACTGCCTATTTGTTGTATTAAAAAAATATACGTTTTTTATAATTACGGATGCTATGCAAAATAATATTTATGTCAATTAGCTGGGTATTTACGATATTTAAAAACTGGTATTTTTCGCGTACTATCAAACTTGAGATGTTTTTCAAATGAAATATGACTGCGAATAAATCTATTTGATTCGAACGAAAAAAAAAATATATTTTGGAATAGTGGACTTGTGTGTTGGCGATATGAGGGTTTGTAGAAAAGGTTTTTTGGTTTGGTTGGTTTGAAAAAATAATATGGAGGGGGAGGGTTGTCCAAAAAATGTGTTGTTGGCCCGCGTGGAAACCAGTCCGATTGCGTCCCTGTTTTCTTTCCCTTTGAGGCAGACGTGAGCTTTTCGGCGGAGCTCGCGGGTCGCTGGGTGGCCCCGGGGGCAGAGACACCTGGGCTGCTCCCCTCCCGCTCCGCCCCCGCAAGGTCGCCCCTCGAGCGAAGGTCGCCGCCCCCGCTTCCGTCCGCCCGCCTGCCCCGTACCGCCCCGGCTGGCGCTTCACTTCCGGAGCCACAGCCGAACTATCGAGTCTCGCACGCCGAGTTTCTTATTATATATATTTTTTCTCGAAAGCACTCGAGGCACTTGCTTCACATATTTTATCATTTCTCCGCCATATGATGTTGCGGTTACCGCCCAGACCTCACAGTGTTCCTGTGCACGACGAGAAGTGTGCCTTGCGCTTAGAGGCAACTCCGCGCTAGAAGCACCAGCGAGCGTCGCGCTTTATCATCCCGCCTCACCGACTAAAATACACCCCTGGCCAGGCGGAACCTTTGACAATGCACAGTCGTCGTCGTAGTCGGATTGACGAGAGTTAAGTGTTGTAGCTGAGGGGGAGCTGAATTGTTGCCCCTTGGAAGGGCAGCCCTTCAGGACTTTTCTGGCAATGGTTTGTTTGTTTGTACAGCGACTGGAAGGGCAGCCCATCCAATTTTCTGAAAACATGTTTCTTTAAGTGTTTAAATAATCCTGAAAACTTGATTCTTGGAAGGGCAGCCCATCAGGATTTTTCTGACAGTGGGGTTTTTGAAAGGTTGTCTGAATTGTTGCCCCTTGGATGGGCAGCCCTTCAGGATTTTTCTGACAGTAGTGTTTTTGAAAGGTTGTCTGAATTGTTGCCCCTTGGATGGGCAGCCCTTCAGGATTTTTCTGACAGTGGTTAGTTTAGGTTAGGTCACTTTACAAACTAACCACTGTCAGAAAAATCCTGAAGGGCTGCCCATCCAAGGGGCAGCATTTCAGTCGCCCCGTAGCTGAACGCTCTTGTGGCCCACAGTGCGCGCACCCTGTCACGTGTCCTGTCGACCACGCCACGCGCCGGTAGGCGGGCTGCTCCGAGGACCTAGCCAGTCCTTCAGGACCTCCGATCGATGTCCTGCGCCCGCCCGCATTGCGATTTTTTTCCCTCTTCTTTTCTTCGCGGTCTTCAGAAAGCCCTCGAGTGCTGCTGCCTACGCGACGTCACTTCCACTCTCTCCCTCCCCCCCCCCCCCCCCTCACTCTCCCTCTCTTCTTCTCTCCTGGTTCTTCTTCCTCCCGCGTTTTCCTTTGTATCCTTCCCGCCGACGAAAGTTGGAACATGACGCGGAGGAAATTGGCGCAGTGGTGGTCCGCTGAACGTGCATTCTGCGGCTCTGCCGTCGTTCTTACAGACGCCCTTCCCCGATGACCCGGTATTTTCGTCCTGTGATGACATCGCCTACCCGGACACACATACGGTGCGCAGAGCTTCAGGAAAACCCACTGCTCAGCCTTAAAGACGCACCGTATCCTGTTTTTAAACTGTATTTTTTAGCAGAGTGAAAAATGACTATAAAACGTTTGTTTTTTAGGATACGTTTTAGGCGTAAGACTTCCGGTAGAGTTTATTGAAACCACTCAAGGGAACATCGTTACACCTTTATCTTCATTTCTCCCGCCATGTAATGTTATGGTACCGCAGAAATCTCAAAAGTGTTCTCTGTGCGACGATAATACAGCGCGCTATTTCAGAGCCCTGCACTTGAGAGCGCTAGAAGCGCCAGCGGGCGTCGCACTTATCATCCCGCCTCACCGACGCAAATACACCTTCAGCTAGGCGGGCCCAGTGCACAGACATGTTGTCACACCTGACATGTTGAGATGTGCTCTGAACCACCGCTCTGAACTTCCTCGCCGTGTGATCAGGATGTTCACATTCCGAAAAGTCAGGGGAATCGGAATTGGTCAGGGAGATTCATGTATTTTGCTTGAAATCATTGTAATCGCTTTGATATTCCCTAGTGATGATAATAGACTGAGACGGCACGCTCCATTCTGCCAATCACCCAGACTATGAAAACAAAAAAATTTCCGGATGGAGTTTTATCTTGTACTCTCACACGCTGTAAAGTGGCGTATGCAAGGTTATCTTTGAAATAAAAGAAAGTGAAAAAATAACGTGGTCTTTCATGGGAATGTTGGAGATTGGGTTTTCTTCTTTTTAGACGATTACAACAAGTGTAAATTATTTTTAAATGACTAAGAAAATTCGACAGGGAAAAAATCAGGGAAATTTTTTATTATAGGTTAGTGTGGACATACTGTAATGGCCGCGTGGCCTCGGCGCGATCTGCCGCCGACGGACCCCGTGTTCCACTTTACTTTGGAAGACGAGGTCTGTGTGGGTTTGCGGTTTGATAGTGGTTCACAAAAGCGTGCTCTGTTAAGTCTCTACGCTGTTAGAAATTTTCACTTTGAATTTGCGAAGAACGCTGGTTACACATTATCCAGGGATCTTCGCAAATTTATGGCTGTCTTCGTGAACTTACGGACACAAGAGTTCACTTTGAACATGAATCCAAAATAAGTAATCTTGCGTATTATCGAAACATTCAAATACCGACCTACATCAAGAAAACACTATTTGTTTACGTGTGTGTTACCTTTGTTTAGAATGAACACACAACTCGGGAAGTCGAAATACGGTGTAGATTCTACGGAAAGTCAGTTACTTGAAATTACGACGTACTCTTCGTTTATTTAGGTTAAATTCATCGTTGAAAAAGTCTGTGTAAGGTTTCTGTAATTTATAACGGTGTAGCAGAACACGCTGACTTTGGCAGCATAACATTGTGACGTTATGCAGAGAAAAAAAAACAGATGCCTGCAGTACCAGACTAACTAATCATGTATCAGCGATTAATTATTTGAATTTTCCAGGAGAATTCCGCTTGAACGCGCCGGCTCTGCGCTTTCTTGAATCGAGGGCCAGTTGTTTCCTCAGACACCGCACCTTGTGGTGCACATCATGACGATTTGCGAGACACAGCCACACCTCATATTTTTTTTTCCCCCTCGCGAAGCTACTGCCAGCAAGGTTCAGTTGCGTCGGGCTCGGAGTGTACAAGGGTGAGAAGGGAGGGGATGCCGATCCAGAGAGTGCGGTGACCGCCCACGTGAGAAGCACGTGACCTCTGGAGGCTGGGGCCACTCCCCCCCCCGCGGGGCCCATGTCCTTGCGACGTGCCGCCGTGACCTTCATCGAGTTATACACACATTTCAAGTGGGGAAGCCTTCACTGCACAGACGAGAGAGCCACACCCGAAGTTCATGCTCGCTTTTTTTTTTTTTTCCGTTCTATCTCATTGTATTAACCGGTGTGGCATTGAATTTTGCTGTCGGTTAGGATAGGTGAGCTACATTATAAATACTTTAAAACATTGTGTGGATGGTTGGTTATATTAGGTAAGTATAGCTACATTAAAAAATACTGTAAAATCATTTTATGGTTGCTCAGCAAATAACTTTTTAATATGTGGCTGTCCAGGGCTAGGAAACCGTTTACATGATTTCACAGTATCTTTAATGTAGCTATCCTAACCAAATCAATCGTCCACAATGTTTTAAAGTATTTATAATGTAGTTAACCTAACCTAATTGACCATTAGTTATCATGAGTTACAATGAACAATAAAAAAAACGAAAATGCACGATCGGGCGTTTGGCTCTCTCGTCTGTGAAAAGAAGGCTTCCCTTTCAAGTGCTTCCCGTCGGATACCCGAGGTTATTAGAAACGACAAGTCGATGATTGCTGACCTTTCATGTTAGTGGCGGATAGACGCATTTGAAATACTAGCAGATATGGGAATACATTTCAGTAGTTTTATTTCCCTCTAGTTGCAGAAAAAAAAGCTATAAAATATGTAAATTGCTGTTGTCATTGATGTCACATTTATGATTGATACCTTACATATTTTATTTTAAACACGGCCCCAAACCTGCATCACCTTTATTAACACCCCTCTCCCGTAAGCATACTACGTAAGTCTGTATGTTGTGGGAATACAGGTCCGGAACTGAGCTGAGCAATTAGAATACGGCGAGAGTTGGATTATCGCATTCACGAGGATACTTGAACCATATACACTAATACCGGACAGCTCCAAGAAATTTGTGTGAAAACCTTGCGTTGTTGTCACGCCATTCCGATTTATGGCAAACGGTATGCCCAGCATGAACAATGTATCTGTTAAATACATATGGCACCAACATTATGTCAACAAAAATAACTTTCTTTTCTCTTGGAAAAACCTTTTTTTAATCATAGTACAGATTTACGAGAGATATAAACCTCCAGTTCTTAAATTTTTAAAAATTAAATTAATAATGTTTGACACCAGATAATATTATACATAATTTGACACTACATATATAAAATATGTTTGTGCACCTCTTGCCGCTAGGTTATTTTTCACACTCTCGCCTGTGTTGTTAGTATAGAGCTGTCCGGTATTAGTCTCTAGTGTATTTGCTTTAACTATGGAGCTGGCGAGAACTCTTTTATTTTGGTAAGCGAACGTTCACGTGCCATGAAAGTTGAGGGGGGGGGGGGTCACGTGTTGCGTTTCCCTTTCCTCGCGGCCGCGCGTGGATCGCACGTGGCCATTGTGGCGGCCGGCGAAAGGCGCAGGTATTTGAGGCGCGTGCGAAGGTCGACCCCCGACGTGTCTGTCGCGCGACTTGGCCCGGGCTGGCCGCTTCTCGACTCCTGTTGCCGTTGAGACGTCGGTTTCCAGCCCTTCTCCAATCAAAGGCCTCGGATACACGTGGCATACCCTGGGCCGGATTTAGAGGTCTGGAGGCCTGGGGGCAACAGAGGAGCGGAGGCCGCCTGGCCCCAAATTATTTTACAAATAAAATGAACAATTTTTTTTTCCGTCGAGTTTTCCAATAAATAATTTATTGTGAAATCAAGTAGATTCTCTTAGTATTTAAAAAACATACATAAGGGTCATTCTCATTGAAAGGGATTATGTGACAGGCCCCTCTATATAATCATTGAACCGCACCCCTCTTTGCAGCAAATTGAACTAACCAGTTCCTGTGGTGTTTTTTCATTTATGATTTGTAATGAATTCATTTTCCTCACAATTAATGACATGTTCTCATGAGTTTTACACAACAAGTTTCTCGAGACTTTGCATCAGGGAAAAGGATGCAGAATGGGCGTAAACGACAAAACACAGAATAGCTCATGTTTTTGTGTTCAGGATGCTCATTTTGAAACCTTCTGTGCAAGTTGTACATTGAGTCATTGAAGTAACGCTTCTGTCTCTTATCCTTGTTTTTGGTAATTGTCTCTTTCTTACCGGCACACATTCTACTACATTTATCCTGTTCCAAGAACTGCACATCATCATTTCTGGCAATCTGAACTCTCATATGTACTGGTTTCCTGAATACATAATCTGCAGAGCACATTTTGTATGATGTCAAAGACTTTATGTACGTTAGATATTTGTACTTTTTAACAATTCTTCCCGTTAAAGTGACATTGTTCTTCTTTTCTTTCTAATTGATGTTTGTCGTATAAAGTTTTCTTTTAACTGAGTTGAAATGACTTCTCCAAAAAGTAACTTCTTGTAAATATTGTTGTTACCTTTTTTATTTACAGACTGATCCTTAAGAAGAGAATTTACTTTCTTTCTTGGTGTATCTTCAGCTTTGGTAGATTTTTGTTTCAGTCTTTGAATCCTCTTCTTGTATTTGTCAATACTTCTTTGAAGTTGCCTATTTTTTTCGTTCATACATTTCATTTCTTTCAGCATCTTCTTCCTCTGTTTCTTTGCCCTTTTTCTACCACTTTCAACCCTGCTAGTGTTCTTACTCTTAATGTTTTCAGTACCTGGACTGTTCTTAAGTTCTGAAATATTTGTACATTGTGGAACATTTTCTTCTGGAAACTCTTCTGAAATTGTTCTCTTTTCTTTTGCTTGGCGATATTTTCTAGCTTTTTCTTTCCATACTTTTCTGGTAGCTCTTTGTTCTCTGCTATTCATTTCAGTGATGTTTTTTATTTTACACACTTTCCTTCCTTTTATGATACCTTTCTCTTTCCTTCTGCTTTTCTTTAGCGTGCAGTTCTGGACAGTCTCGTATTTTTTGTCTTGCCTTCCTCATACTTAATTTCTTCTGCTCCCGTCTTTTTTTTTTTTTTTTATCAGAACCAGGTTTTTTCTTTTTTAAATTGTCCATTTTTCCTATAAACAAATACAAATAATGTAAAATGTACATTACGGCTTTACTTTTAGTTTCAAAGCTACAAACCAACCTTACAAATAGTTGCATGATATTTTGAGTTAGGCACCGTAGAACGGTAACTTGAATCAGGTGGAGACACGCGAGACATTAATTTATTTATACACACACACATATATATATATATATATATATATATATTAGTTTTTGTGTCGAAGGAACTGAACAATGAAAACAAAGTTGCGGAATGTTATGAGAGAAAAAATTGCCTACAAATTGACCATGTTTTACAGTTCTTGTAATTTTTTTTTTACACAAATTGTACTTAATGGTTCATTGCAGCTAGTGAAAGTGAGAAAATCTTGGGATCTCCTCCCAATGCATTTTTATGGTGAGGAGACCTGAAGATTTTCTCTCTTCAGCTCTCCAATCCAGCCTAATTCTGGCTGACTTTTAAATCAAACAGAATGAGTTATTTTTAATACAGTATTTGTGAGAAGATCTAGGTGCATTACAAATTCACAACCAAAATGTTTTTTTTTTTTTAAATAAACTGATACCCTCACACAAGAATGTGTTGATTGGCATGTTAATGTATTAATTTTATTAATAAAAACAAATGCTACAAAAAAGTTTAAATTTTTTGTTAAATAATAGGCCTTTGTTTATTTTTGTCTCTTCCGTGGACAATGTATTCCTCTCCGTGGACAGCAAGTGTCCACGGAGGAGATGTCCACGGAGGATACAAAAAGTCATAAATTTTATTTCTTAGCTATTAATTTTAAGGTTAGAAAACTTAGTAAACAGTTGGTAAAATTCAACCAAAAAATAACTTGCCAAGTGAAGACAACTATGAAAAATATCCTTTTCTTTTCATATTACATTGGTCACGGAGGAGACACATTCATCTCAACACAAAACATTCATCAAACTTTACTGAATGATCTTGACACAATGGTCACATTTACTATTGAAACAGCAGTGATATCACAAAATGTCTACTTTTGACATTCCATTTTCCTTAAAACCAAAGATATTGTAGCACTAGAGTGGTAATTTTTTTTTTTTTTTTACTTTTAAGTTGTGTCCACGGAGGAGATGCGCAGTCTGTAGGACAAAATGTAAACAATTTTAAGAAATGTTCCGCTTCATTGTTCATTGATGCTTTTGAGTAGAATTTATAACAGTAATATCTAATTAATTTTAACAATAATACATTTATTATTTAAAATTAAAATATACTTGAAACAACAGAAAATGTTAACTAAAATGTCTTGGGGGACAGTCCACTGAGGTAGACATAGCTATACTGTGAACCAGTTATCTATCATAAATAAAATTTTATATTTTTTTGGCTGGACATAGAAATGTCACTCTAATTTTACTTGTTATATTAAGTTAATACCAATATGTAGAAAACATTTTATTAATTTTTAAATGTTAAGGGACATCAAATAATCCCTTTCAATGAGAATGACCCATAAATATAATCGGAGACAAGAATTATATGAAATTATTGTGGGGGCCCTCCGTTTGTGGAGGCCCCGGGGCTTTCGCTCCGGTTGCCCTCCCCTAAATCCGGCCCTGCATACCAGCTATGACCATCGCGACGAATAGTTTTTCACGACGATTTTCGGTCGCAATGCTGTGTGATGACAAAAGTAACTCAAGGACCTCCGTCTACCCGGGGCACCATAACTGTGTGCAGAGCTTTGAGAAAAAAAAATGGCGAAGGTTACTGCTCAACATATCTGAATAGGGCGGACGAGTTCTATTTCCGTATTTCGTTTTTCAACTGTATTTCTATAATAGTTAAAATATCTTAAACGCGTGTTTTAAAGTCATTTTTAGGCATGAAGCACCTGGTAAAGATTCTTGGAAGCACGTAAGGGACTTAAATTACACCTTTATCCTCATTTCCCCGCCATCAAATGTTCTGGTCACCTCTCAGATCTCATAGTTTCCCTATGCACTACTTTAAGACTAAGTGCAAGTCTACAGCCTTGTGCTTAGAAGCGATACCGCGCTAGAAGCACCAACGAGCGTCGCACTTATTATCCCACTTCATAAAACACCAATGACTAGGCGAGCCCCTTAAAGGCTCGTTCATAGCGATGTCATTAGAGACGGAAAAACAGGCCAGCCACTGAATAGGGATATTAATTATGGAATCTGTAACTACCTTTCCAGCTTTTGCCTGGAGTAAATTTAGCCAACTGGAAACATGATGGTATTATCGCGAGTGATAAGCCGGACGTATCTGGACTTTATTTTTTCTTTTTGTTTTTGGTTGGGGGGAGGAGGTAGGTTTTTGCAACTTGAACGTCAGGTCCGAAAGGATAGCCCAATTAATTAAATACAGTTTTATTTATTTACTAGTATTGACCCAATTAAGTTATAAGTTTTTTTTCTCTGTCCACAAATTGATCACTTTCATTAGGTCCACAATTTACAGCGGCCCTCTCTCTACTGCTCGTCTCTTACCGCTCACCTGTGTCCCAACTCACTTTCTCGCACCACCCATTCGTCCGCCTCACTTTCAACACAGTCCCGGCTGCTTCGGCTCCCCGAAGCACCAGGCATGTCGCTCGTCGTCCACTCTCGCCCGCCAAGGGATCACTCCAAGTATCCGCCGGTGTCGCCACCACTCACACTTCCCGCCGTCTTGAATACCGGCCAAGTCCCGCCCTGGAAAGCCCCTGTAGCCCTCCCAAGTGTCGCGTCATCAGATTTCCCGACACGACACCCGAAGCTCCCAGAACAATGACGTCCTAGTTACGCCACTTCACGCAGACGGGGCTCTGGGAACGCGCCAAACCTTCCAGAGCCGCGGGGAATCTCCGAGCTCGGTGGCAAAGCGGAAAGGGGGAAGGGGTTAGAGAGGCGCCGCTGCTAATATGATCAGGCGTGTAGCGGTAATGGAGGGATGGACGCTACTTGCATCGCACCTTACCCGCGGACTGACTGGTCAGCCTCGCCGCTAGAGTCCTCGTAACATTAATATATTTTTTAAACTTTTTATATGTATACATTATTTACGTATACTATGTTATCCTGAGTGGTTTTAAATTTATTTTGTATTCCTTCTAAGGTGTTTATTTCTGTGCGTGCCTCTGATGAGCTGCGACTGGACTGAGCGAGTGGACTCTTAACGCATAGTGCGTCACTGCTAATTTGAACACTTGAAGTATGGAGCTGACACGGTGGTAACACACCTCGCTCGCGTTCCTGTGAGCACGGGTTCCACTTCCGGTCTGGCCGTTCTGAGTTTAGGTTTCCCAAGCTATGACTTAATTCCGTTTCCAATATCTGTATAGTCTATTGGGGTTAGCATATATTAGTTAACTCGCTGTCGACATAACTGTAAGCCCAATTTAAAAAATAAAATCAACATAATTTACTTATTGGTTGCAGTCCACGCCATTATATATATATATATATATATAAAATGTTGCGTGTAGGCAGGGTGGCTAGCAAACAGGAAAATCTGGAAAAGGCAGGAACGATATTTTAAATATTCTTTTGGGCAAGTGCGTTCACGAAAAAAAAACCGAGAACACATATCGACTGTCGAGAATGAAAGATGATCGATAAGTATTTATTGTTTATCTTACCGAAATAAAATGAAGTATAATAAGCCGGTAGTTTATCGGGAATGCGGCGTGTACTTCTTCGGGGGTCGAGTCTGCGCAGAGAATGCCCGTGCAGCCAGCGGGCTTTTCGCCGCGACGGGGCATGCCGGTAGATTGCGACGCGAGATATCGATCGGGCACGTGGATCGATGTCCCCCCTCCCCCATTCACCCCCTCCCCCCCTGCTCAATGTGCGTGTTCCCTGGGTGTAACATACTGCAGGACGTGTCGGCAGGCTCCGTGGAAAGGGGCAGATGGATAGAGAGAGAGAGAGAGAGAGAGAGAGTTAGAGAGAGAGAGAGTTAGAGAGAGAGAGAGGGGATGGTCCATATTATCGAAGGTCAAGAGTCGGACCCGCGTTGGGGGGGGGGGGGGGGCAGGATGAGTTGGCCATTCACGGGGTTATTCGCTGTTACCTCGGCGAATCGCGTGTCCGATAGCGCCCGAGATTGGAAATTGGCTCCTTCATACTCGTTATCAGAAAAAAAAAAGTAAATCCACCTTTTTTTAGATGAAAATTTTCGCGGCCTTTTTTTTTCCAGTGAAATAATTCATAAAAAAATTTTTCCTCTCGTTAAGTGCTTCGTGGTTGCAACATTTGTAGTAATAAAAATTTAATTTTATAATTTAAACTTTGAACGCAATAAAAACGTAGTTTTTTTTTATGGTGTGTCGTAGTTTAGTGTTGTTTACTAGTAGCTACACTGCTGCACTTATTTCTACTAAACGTAGGTTTTTCGTTAAGCGTCAATCTTTCCTTGGCTGGTAAGTTACGATTCATAACACCTGTGAAAATGTAGTTTTAGCTTTGACGCTTATATTTTCTCGTGATTTTTGCATATGTTGTGCTAACATTTTTAAAAAAAAATTTTTTGCTGGATTTTCAATTATTATTTTTCTGTAAGTTTAACTTGTGGCGGGGACGCAAACTACTTCTCATAAAAATTGTGCATGGGAAAAGAGGGGTTTGTGGGGGGGGGGGGGGGGGTGGAAGCAAGCATATGAATCAGAAGTCGATCACAATTCGCGGCAGAGTGCATTAGAAATGCGAATCAAATTTGTCGACTGGTTGCCAGCTAGCTCATAATGAATAAATATATATATAAACATTATTATTATTGTCAGTTTAAAAACAAAGTTATACATATATTTTTGCACTTTATTGGAATATAATCGTAGTGATATATTTTTTTTCCTCCCGTGAAAATTTCTGAGAGGCGAGGGAAATCATGTCGATTTTACAGACAAATTAAAACTTACTAAACAATGCGGGCAAAATAACCCTAATTGCGTAATTCGTCACTGAGCTTTTTTTTTTTTTTTTTTGGTTCCACGGATTCGAACTCTTGATGAAAAGCTGGGCTTTACACCAATCTTTGTCTTTAAGAAAGAGAGAGAAAAAAATTGGTTGTCTGTAAAGTCGGTTTACGGACGATAGTTTAACGTGACAACGTCATAACAAAACATTGATGAAATGATTGCATACTTTTAAAAATAAAATCGAATCATTTTTATTGAATTATCACTATTTTGTATGGATACAAAGAAGGAGTGAAATGAAATCTACAATTTAATTGATAAATTTACTTTTATTTGCACTAATTAATTCAAATATGTTTATTAATTTAACGAAGAGATTATTTTAACTATAACTTTTATACATGTTTGCTATTTAACTTATTCCAATCTGTGTTATTCTGTTAAGGATATGACGATGATAGGAAAAGTAGGAAACGAATGGGAGGGTTTCAAGTTTAATGTGCCTCGAAAAAGTCAAATCGATGGTGGTTGCAATCGAGTGGAAGAGAGATATATCAGATGCGGCGCAAGCGTACAATGAGCGTAACGGGACAATGTGCGTTACGGGACACTTTTTCGTGCGTGCAGCCGGCGTTCATCGATTTATTAAACGTCACGTCAAAAAATGGAGATCTTTTCGCAGTTACGTTATCGCTAACACCGCCACGATTCTGCGGCGCGGTCGCCATTTCGATCCTGGTCCCCGAGATATTGACCTCAAGAGTCCAGCAACCAAGTAGTTCTGTCTCTTTGGGCGTCTATGCTTTACCGTGACCTTTGAATATATATACTGTATAGAAGTCGCCAGCCCAGGTTAAAATTTCTAATACGGTTTTGAGGTAGTTGGTTAATTCACCGCCGCAATCGCCACCATCTCTAGGGCATCGACTTGTGGTGGTCCCTACCGGACAAGTATCGAACTCTTCAAACACCCCTTCCCCCTCCCGTTGAACGACCTTGAGCTGCAGAGAATGATACCTTTGAATTTATATACTGTATAGAAGTCGCCAGCCCAGGTTAAAATTTCTAATACGGTTTTGAGGTAGTTGGTTAATTCACCGCCGCAATCGCCATCGTCTCCAGGGCATCGACTTGTGGTGGTCCCTAGCGGACAAGTGTCGAACTCTTCAAACACCCCTTCCCCCTCCTGTGGAACGATCTTGAGCTGCAGTGAATGATCGATGGGGGGTGCGGGGAATGACAGCGGGCGACAGCGCTGCGCTCTAACGCGTAAATAACAACTAAGACGATACAGGGCGTTACAGCAGCGCAATGCAGCGGTGAAGTTCCCAAGCTGCTCATCATACGCTTCTGAAAAACGTAGAGTAAATCCTATCCACTCGCGACTTCTATACAGTATATTTATATATTCAAAGCCGTGACTGTGTGCTTACTGTTGCGCTTGTTGCTCGTGTTTCAGGCGTTGCACTTAGGAGTTCTCCAAAACTATGCGGTTTTGTAGCAGCAACACAAGGCAACCTGTTTGTTCATTGTTTCTTTGACTCTTAATAATCCACATTCAAAAACCTCATTCCTTCACGTATTTGTTACCCCTTATTATTTGAAGCAAAATATTGCACACCAGTGACAAGTTTTGCGATTATTGTAGAACTTTGTCCATTAAACATTAGCCAGAAGCTTCGTGTTCCAATAACTAGTTTCTAGTTTAAACTTCAGCCAGTCTTTGAATGCACTTTTTGACCAGAAGTCGTAGCCTACATATGTTTTAACTTACGAACCTGCGGTCTATGGAATTTAAACTCACGCCATGCATAGTTGAACATTTTCACCGTGTACAAGCATGTTTGTTTGCTTGATGATATTCTTATATTATAGGATGCTTGTTTTGTTTTGTAATGCAATTTCACGGGCAGTTAACGTTCTGGATGAGGATTTGTCTCGTTGCAAGCTTGTGATGAAGGCGGTTGTTTCGGCGCCAGCTTTTAGCGCGCACCGGAGCATTCAGTGCGCAGTGCGGAACAATGCTTCTTGAGCGGTGCATAAGCGTGGACGCGCCCGGTCGCTTGTTAGCGCGTTCAGGCTCGGGTGCACGTGCAAACACCCCCTCCCCCCCACCCACGGGTGTACACAACACGTCCAAGTGGTGTCTGCTTACGAAGTGAAGAGCAGCGCAGTAGTGCGATGTCGGCCAAGGTCGAAAAGCCTGACAACACCTCGGGAAAAAACCTTAAACGTGAGCGGCTCCATTTCTTTTACCAGGATTAAAGACCTTTTTCGCATAAATATGCTCGGTATCAGTTTGGAGCTGCGCGTGCTTTTTTGTACGCAATGTCTGCCGAAGACTTGTGCGTTGATCGGGCGCCGTTCAGAGTTGTGGCCTATATTGAAGGTTAAATTTGAGAAACATGTCAACTCATATTTGTCTTGGACTTTTAATGTGTGTGTGTGTGTGTGTATATATATGTGTATATATATACATATATATACTAACCAGTAATAACATCTTAACTACAGTCGTTAATACAAAGTATAGAACCGCTAATAGACATATAAATAAACGTCCGTCATATTGGTATGTTAAAATTCAGAAGAAAAAATAATAGGGAAACGTCTTGACGGCTTAGTGCTCCATCTGTATCCTTTCGTAATCTCTGAACGCCGCCACGGGACTGGCTAGTTGGCGAAGCAGCCGCCAGTCGGAAGCACGCCGCCACCTGTAGCTTGTTTCTTTTTGTTTGGCGGGGGGGGGGGGGAGCATTAATTTCACAGACGAGAGAGCCACACCCGAAGTTTCCCGAAGTTCATGCTAGCTTTTTTATTTCCGTTCTATCTCATTGTATAAACCGGTGTGGCATTAAATTTTGCGTTCGACTAGGATAGGTTAGCTAGATTATAAATATGTACTTTAAAACATTGTGGATGGTTGGTCATATCAGGTAAGTTTAGCTACATTAAAAATACTGTAAAATCATTTTATGGTTGCTTAGCAAATAACTTTTTAATATGTAGCTATCCAGGGCTAGGAAACCGTTTACATGATTTCACAGTATCTTTAAAATGTAGCTAACCTAACCAAATCAACCGTCCACAGTGTTTTAAAGTATTTATAATGTAGTTAACCTAACCTACAAAAAAAAACCCGAAGATGCACGATAGGGCGTTTGGCTCTCTCGTCTGTGAAAAGATGGCTTCCCGGAGGCGGGGCCGTGGACGCTGGTGGTCTGGTAGGTGGGTAGGGGGTAGGGGTGTGGCGGCGAGGCGACAGGAAATGGAGTGGTTTGGCAGCCGGCAGTCCGCCATCACCCCCCCCCCCCCCCCTCTGGCCAGGTGATGGCCACATGCCGCGTGTCCGGTCCTGGTTCCGGCCGGCCCGCGGGGGCGCTAAGGGCGACGCCGGCTCGCGCATCGCGCCCACCTTCGCCTCTACGCGCCGGGCACGGAACTGCAACGCACTTCCGTGAGACTCGTAGCTGCTTCCTGCACTTCCCTATGCCGTTTACAAACATTGTACTAAATATGTAATTCTCTGGCGGTATGATTAAACGTATCACATTGTTGTGCCTAACACGCCAGCCTCTTGATTTACTGAAATCTGTAAACCATGTCGTAACTTTAACTACTGAAATCTGTAGTCTACACTAAGAGATCCAAGAAGATCAAAACATGGATGCTTACATTTCTGTACCTTGAGCAGCCTCACGTTCAGGTTCAGAAATGTAAGCATCCATGTTTTGATCTTCTTGGATCTCTTCAGATAAGTGTATACTACAGATTTCAGTAGTTAAACTTACGACATGGTTTATAGATTTCAGTAAATCAAGAGGCTGGCGTGTTTGGCACAACAATGTGATACCTTTAAACATTGTACTATTAAAAAAATACATGTTTAAAAGAGAAACCATAATTGAAATAGCTCTTAATCAGCCACTTTTAATAAATCTCGAGCGGTTTGTAAATGGCACGTCAACACCCTGAGTCTGCACGGCGTTAGTCGTCCAGCCAGCCTTTAAGGGCTAGGTTTAAAGCATTTCTAATGCTCGAATGGTCATTATGGAACTAACAATAGTACTTTTTTTTTTTTTAAATAATCACACCAAGTACAATATGAATAAACATGTAAATAATACATTTGTACAGGAAGAAAATGAACTGACTTCAAAGTTTTAGGTGCTATTGGAATAGATTGTTTTTTTCTTATTCCACCATATTTTTTTTTTTTTTAAATTTCTTGGTGCTATTGATGAAAAGGAGTTGGGGGGGGGGGGGATCGCCCAGTTTATAGGAACGCGTATCTGCACTAGCCTGCTGCTTTGAATTATCACCAGTGCTTTCTCATAATGTTCTTGTTTTTTGAAGCATCGCCTCATTTTGCAGACGCACATTTCATAAAAAAAAAAAAAACAGGATCTGCCTACTAAAACACTTAATAAATTTATTCTCTGAAAAGGTTTTCAGCTTTATAACACTAAATTCTGTACGTTCCTGTGAATATTATATATATTTTTGATTATGTTTAATTTTGCCATGTATATAATTTTTTTTAAAGTATACTTTATTAAGTCCTGGGATTTGACGCCAAATATTTATCTGGTCTTTTCATTTTACTCGAGAAGCCCTATAAAAATAACTGCCAATTTTCCTCTTCCAGCTAACATTGGCCAGATTTCATGAAGATTGTAATAATAAGTACCTATGGTGTTTATTTTTTGAAAGTTTTTTATTATTAAATAATAAAAAAACTTTCAAAAAATTAAACCCAATACTCATTATTACAAGCTTCATGACATCTCGCTAATGTTAGTTGGAAGAGGAAAATAGGCATAATAAATTTTACATTTGATTGTAACTTCGGCTGTATTTCTCAGTTTGACTTTTTTACTTTATTTATTTCGTAATTTTTTTAAGTGTACTAGCTGTGGTACTCGGTCTTCGAACGGGTTGATAGAGATTTTTAACAGTGTTTGCCCTTCAGATTCTGATTTTTTTATTTAACCAATACTGCGTGTATTTGGTTGGCGGATGTTACAGAAATGCTGGATGAACATCCGAAAGTTATGTTCTCTTGCCCCTCCTGTAGCTGAAGGTAGAGGGAGACCTAAGATGCACATCAAGTTCTGCCATTCCCGATTACGCCCGAACAATTCACCTTCGGCCAACTTCGGGATTTGTTTTTTATTTTTGCGTAGGAATAAATGAATTCAAATATTAGAAGTGTTCGGTTAGGTTAGCTACATTAAAACAACTTTAAAACACTATGGACGGTTGGTTAGGTTAGTGTAGCTACATTAAGATAAACAGAGTAATATAAATATATATAAAAATAAACCCGAGGTTCGCCGAAGGTGAATTGTTCGGGTGTAATCGGGCAGGGACAGAACTTGATGGACATCTTAGGCTTCCCCCAAGGTAGAGCAGTTGTTCCTCGGCCGACTGACTGCCCACACACACCCATATATACCCCGGGTCGTTTGCGGGCGCCTCCAGCCTTCCCGTGAAGGGCGGAGGGACTGGTGCTCGTCGCCCTTCCCCGTCCTTGCCCGCCCTCGCCCAACAAGGGCAGGGGCGTGTTGCGGTGTCGACCCGCACGTGAGCTGCGCGCTTTATGGCCGCCCGTGCCTTGGGGAAATTACTACCCGAGAGCGTCTTTCACCACCACCCTCCTTCACCAGTCATCCTCTTCTCGTTACTCTCCCCCTTTACTCTTCACCACCCGTGATCTCGCCCCTGATAAGCGGCAAGCTGATCCGAGACAACAAAAATAAAGGGTTTAGGTGTTGAATATATGCTACAGCCTGTGCCCTATCAGCGTATAATATATGCACGATAGGACACGGCCAGTCCCTTATTTTCTAAGGCACGGATTTTGGTGTCCTATCCGTTGGCTGTCTCTCTCTTTCTCTCTCTCTCTCTCTCTCTCTCTCTCTCTCCCTCCCTCCCTCTCCCTCTCCCCCCCCCCCCCCGTGAATTTCGCGCATGCACTGTACTCACTTTTTCGGTGGATTCGTCCTAATGGCAAGCCCACAACTGACGCCATTAACTCACATACACACACACACATATATATAGGTGTGTATATATATATATATATATATATATATATATATATATATATTCAGTTTCGTCTATATCGGGGGATTTACCAAATGTATTAGTGTGCGAAATGAAGCTTTATGGTAGTGAAACTATTCTGGAAAATATTTTGTACACTTAAATTGTCATAACAAATAATCGCAACATAAAAAACCTACTTTAGAAAATTAGAAGAACGCCGTTTAACTCATGCGACGGCACTGCTATCTCCAGGATTTTTGTCGTTAACAATTGTAACGTTGGTTTGCCAAACGATCCGCTAGATTGCGCTGGAACAAGTTTATTCGGTTTGTAACACGTTCTATATACGAGTAAATGGCCTGCCAGACGCTGGTTCGCCATCTGGACGAAATCAACGAAAAAACGAGCATTTTTCCTGCGCAAAAAATAAAACAAATCCCGAGGTTGGCCGAACGTGAATATTCGGGCGTGTTCGGGCAGGGACAGAACTTGATGTACATCTTAGGTCTCCCCTTACTTAATCCAGATAATGTATCAACCAACAAAGAGGCCAGAGGGTCTTCTCTGAGCGTTCAGGTCGCCCACCTCCTACCTATAAGCGATCAAGGTTCAGTTACCGGCGGTGTATAACCCGGATTGTCAGCAGTTAGGAAATGTGGCAGACGTTTCCGTCAGCGGGTGGGGTCTGTCAAGCACATGTATCCAAACCGAAGGACTGGTCACGAAAGTTACAAAATTTTTCTAAATAAAACACGAAAAGTTTTAAATTTTCTAACACAAAAATTAATCTGCATGTTTATGCGAATATTATACCAATTTTTTTTTTAGGTTGTTTGAATTCGGCGTGTACATAGACGTAACCCTGTGATTAAAAAAAAATAGTTACAAGGTCCTGAAAACGTCCTGATATTGGTTCATCAGGTATTTGTAGACACCCTGATAGTGATTGTTCGGTAAAATAATACACGTGTTGTGCTTATCGTGGGACTCGGCGGATGGATACTACTCCTGAAAGTTGTCATCTGGCAACACTGTCCGTTGGTAGAGCTGTGGACTACAAGATGGCGCCGCGGTAATCTATTTGGTTATTTTGTCGGTGATCTGGCACAGTTTTTAAGTATATATACACAACAGTGATTGAAAACCCGCAATTTCTGAATTTTGATCAGAAGATATTAAAAACTCAAGTATATTTTAACAATTGTCGTTATTTACTTGAATGTTGTCCTCCACATTGCGCTGGATAGCCGCAACGAACTCGAGCCGGTACGGAAGTAAACTACGCTCTTGGAAGTGCGAACGGCCTTTGGAACGTGACCCAGGGCTGTCCAGTTGTAAGACGAGGCGAGTGTTGGTTGACGACGACGCGACGGGCTCTTGGCTGGAAGCGGCTCGAGTGGGCGTGAGTCATCCGGCTGTCCAGCACTCCCATTGGTCGCGTGGGCCGAATGGTCCACGAACCAGTCGGCGGGGCCTAACGGCCGCCTCGTCCTTCCCGCGCGACGACTCAACTGTCCTGCATCTCCCCCCTCCCCGCAAGTCATACTTAATGTACAGAATATTTTTTGACGTGACGTCTAATAATAAATCGATGAACGCCGGCTGCACGCACGAAAAAGGATGACTCATGGTCCCGTTAAGTTGTGTCCCGTTACGCTCATTGTACGCTTGCGCCGCATCTATCTCTCTTCCACTCGATTGGAACAACCATCGATTTGACTTTTTTCGAGGCACATTAAACTTGAAACACTCCCATTCGTTTCCTACTTTTCCTATCGTCGTCCTATCCTTAAAAGAATAACACAGATTGGAAGAAGTTAAATAGCAAACATGTATAAAAGTTATAGTTAAAATAATCTCTTCGTTAAAGTAATAAACATATTTGAATTAATGAGAGCAAATAAAAGTAAATTTATCAATTAAATTGTAGATTTCATTTCACTACTTCTTTGTATCTATACAAAATAGTGATAATTCAATAAAAATGATTCAATTTTATTCATAAAAATGTGCAATCATTTCATCTATGTTTTGTTATGACGTCACGTTAAACTATCGTCCGTAAACCAACTCAACAGACAACCAATTTTTTGTTTGTTTAATTACGATTAAAAGTTAATATTCATAATAATACGATATTTGCTGTCGCATCGCGTCTATAGCGCTGTCGTATTCCAACATAAGACACAGTTGGGCAACTTTACAAGACTGCACTTTCAATGATACTGTATTTTCCATCAACCTCCATACACGCATTGAATATATAATATAATTGAACGTGTGGCCGGAAAGAAGGAACTTGTGATTCATTTATTCCAAACTAGAACCGGTAACCGCCAGATAAAGTAATATGTAGATATTATCTAATTATAGGTTTTTTTTTCATCCGTTATACAAGCACAGTTACTTCGGGAATATGTAAATACACACACGGCTACACGGGCTACAATAGCGATAGTAACAGGGAATAGTCTTTTTTTTGTAATAAGTTCATAAGATAGTAGCAGTAAGTTGCAATCTTAGAGCTGGTGACGGTTGGTGACTGTTGCTAACAGGAGGTGGCCAAGTATACACTTCTCAGGGACGTAGCCATTGGAGTTCGAACCCCGTCTTTCCAGGATTTAAAAGAAAAAAGTGGGTTCTGTAAAGTCGTTTTACGGACGATAATTTTACGTGATAACGTCATAACAAAACGTTTATGAAAAATTGTATACTTTTTAATTTTCAAATATTATTTACAGTTTTTGAAAATTTAATTTAAATAACTAGTTTAAATATAATCACGAACAATTAGTTAAAAAGCCCGCCTTTAATCTGTTTGATATTATAGAAGATTTTCTCGCACGGTGGTTGGCCGGTTCTTGCACGCTCGGCCTCAGGCGGAACGTGACAATTTTTCGTGCGTGCAGCCGGCGTTCATCGATTTATAAGACGTTATCACGTCAAAAAATACAAGTTAAGACAATAAAAAAAAATACCTCAACCTAGCTTCATAAGTTTACAGAGAAATTATTTTGGACGGAATATATAGGTATATATTTTTATCCGTTTTGGGCTGCAATAATGCATATCCTCCCCATTTTATCCTGCCATGCTTCACTCGCACAAAAGCGGCAGGAATCATGTTTCAAAGTTGTCTATAATTTCATTCCGGTTCGTACACGTGTTTTTGTAAGAATTTATTTCATACAAACTTGACATGTGTGTTTCATGTAGTATTTAATTATATATATATATAATATATGTGTGTGTGACTGGTTTTAACGATTTCATCAAATATACTTAAGTGTTTCATGTATTTAATAACATATATATGACTTGTTTGAATGATTTCTTCATATATACTTAAGAACAAATTATTAAAACAATTAAATGAAAACCAAAATATAAAATGTTCAGTTTTCTTTACTCAAGCCAAATTATTGCTTAAATTTCCGTGTGTAAACTTTGGAGGTGTAGAAGTCCACTATTTTCCAGGTATTTTAGAGCGACAATTTTTTTTAAATTCAGTTGTAAAGAAAACTTGCTCACAAAAAAATATATATAATGGTTAAACCGGACTCCCGCCTCCACAGAATCCTGGCTACGACCCTGCATCATCGCTACATGGATACTGCATGAAGCCAATCTCTGCCCAGCTGTGTGTCTGTGCGATGTTTGCAATTTTTTTTCTATTTTCCTAACCTATACTAAAACTAAGTGTGTTTGGAAGGGGTCTGGATTAGGGACAGACTCTAAGTGCGTCTCAGGCCGAAGTCTATACGCTCTAATCATGCAGGGTTTAAGCCATGCAAGAGAGGGAGCATGCGTGCATCATGTGCTAGGAGGGGGATTGGCCAGCCATGGCAGCAATTGGCGCCATGACTAACTCCCCTCATTGACTATTCTAGACTATAAACTAGATAAGTTGGGCCCAGGTAAAACCTGCATAGACACAGGTAAAACCCTGGGCACTTACATGCGGGATGCAAAATTTCATGCATTAATATCAAGCAGGTACAGGAAACGGAGGGATGGTTCCGGAAGAAGAGTTGGACAGAGTAGAAAAGAGTCTACCATGCGGGGGGTTGGGGGCTTGCACATTTCTGTGCGCATTGGTTTGGGTGGCACTGGTTGCGATGTTGGCGGTCCACTAAATCAGTTTGCATTATGACAACAGTTTTAAGGGAGGTGTGTTTAGTGGAAATGACTGTTTTAACTGTGTAAATTCTAATTCATGCTTACTGGCCATCGTAAGGCTGTGGGTCAAAACACCAATTCCGCAATCTCTTGGTCAACACGGTGAGGTTTATTTATTTATTTATTTATTTATTTATTTATTTAATTACATCTCTCTGTTGACCCCTATACATGTATGTAGTACAATTGGGGTATAGAGAACGTCAACATTGCACATATAAATTATAACAAAGATTACAAATTGATAAAGACAAATACGACATATTAACAAATCATAATCACAATACAAACATGATACAAAAAAGACAACATACCACACCATGTTAAATAACAACTACCTATATAAATTATAAATGATTTTTAAAAGAACTACACGAGTTAAAATATTAATTGATGTTATAAAAACAATTCTTATGTAATAATTTCTTTACATTGACCTAACCACCATTAAGGTGGGAAGAGACTTCAGCCACGTCAGGGCATGCCGGCACCTGACAGTTCCAACTCCGTGGATGCTTGCAAGTGTCGGCCAGCATGACTGTGACAGGCCATGTGGGAGAAGCAGTGCCTTGTTCTGAAACACAGCGCCCTCTCCTTGTGTTGCAGGGTCGGCACACGAAGACGGGTCAACTGGCCGCCATCAAGGTCATGGATGTCACGGAGGTCAGTTGTTCCTTCGCCTCCGTCCTGTATCTCCGCTCCCACCATCTTATCGCAATCACCCCCGTTCCTCACTTGTCCCGCTTATCTGCCGTTTTAACTACCTGATTGTGCCTGGGGTGGGGGTGACTGCGATATTATCAGTTTGCTCAGACCCTGAGCTATCTGGCGAAGGTTACTCATTCGTGTTTCTGAGATGCTTATCTGTCGTAATAATGAAGAGAATTTTCAGTCATTTCTGACAGGAAAAGGCCAGTAGGCACAGTTTTTACAACTCCAGAATATCTTTGTTTCCACTAATATTTATATTGACAGCGTTTGCGATTTTGCTAATCACTCCTATCATCGGTGCAGCCATGTTTTCCATTGTTATTCTCTATCTCTCTCTATCTCTCTATCTCTCTCTGTGTGTAAGGGTGGGAAAGGTTTATCTCTTGCTAACGAGTCAATATTTGATTTGCCAAAACATTTTCACTTCTATCACGTGTACTGAGCTACACATGCTCTTCTTATTGTTCTCTTTCTCTCTTTCTCTCTCTCTTTCTCTTGCTTTCTCTTGCTCTTTCTCTCTCTCTTTCTCTCTCTCTTTCTCTCTCTCTTTCTCTCTTTCTCTTGCTCTTTCTCTCTCTCTCTTTCTCTCTCTTTCTCTCTCTCTCTCTCTCTCTCGCGTGCGTGCGCCTGTTCTGGCCTCAATGTCTGCCATCCCTTTTCTTTACCAAATTTGCCCTGCGCTGAAACCGGTTGCTGGGGTTTTTTCAATATTTCCATGTCGCTTGCTAGTGCTCGTTGTCAGGTCTTCACACAGAGTGTGAATTTTTGAATGGCCTTTGGGTATCAGGGCATCGCTTATCTTTTTTTTCCCTTTATTTCATAAAAGAGCAAAATAGCTATATGAATTAAAAACTATAGTCGGGGAAATATTAAATTTTGAAATTTTTGGTCGGAGGAGAGTAAGGAAATTTTTCTGTAGATTTGTGTGGACTTCCTGTCAGGATGGCATTGGTTCAGTCAGATCTCTTGTCTCCCACCAAGGCAATCTGGGTAAGATTTCTAGTGTGGTCAGACCTGAATTTTTCATATGTGGGTTGCTGTGAGCGTATGAGTAACCCTGCTGTGAATGGGTCGCTAAGCAATCATTCATTAATTTATTCTCTCAGCTCCCCGCCTCACTTTAACGGCCATTGAAAGATGTTTTTTTTTTGCAAATAAGTTTTTCATGAAGGTAAAGTAGAGTGGCAGTATCTGTACTCTGATAAATTTACGTACCTATTGAAGTGTACCTGAGTTTTGGTTTTTGGTGCTGCAGGATGAAGAGGAAGAAATAAAGCTGGAGATAAACGTGCTGAAGAAGTACTCGAATCATCGGAACATCGCCACGTACTACGGGGCCTTCATTAAGAAGAGTCCACCTGGGAAGGACGACCAACTGTGGGTGGGTTCTGTGTTCACCTGACCAGGGATTTGTGCTGGCTACCATCACTTATAGCATTTGAGTTTAAATTTTGGTTGGGGAGGGTGGGGGGGGGGGGGGGCAACACAGGCACAGATTTCTCCGTTGAGGTTAAATTTTGGCAGATTTGATCTTCTGGTTGAATGGTTGTCTGTAATTTTTTTTGCTTTTTATAATTTCATGCCTTCAAGCCCCCGGCAGAAATTGAAATAAATAATACCAATATCATACAACAACCATAGCAAAATCCTTTTAAAAAAAATCTTTCATTCAACAAACCAAGATATTTTTTCATCACAGAAAGATTGTTCAAGGAACTTGACAGACTTTTGATTTCCTAATTCAAGTTAGTTGTTTTCTAATGTTTTTTCTTTTATTTTTATATACTTTTTGTGTGTGTTGTTTATTTTCTCACTTATTTATATGCAACACAGAACAAATAAATGCATTAGTAATAACTAACACAAATCAATTGATTTATTTTTTTTTAGTGTGCAAACAAATGCATTGGTTAATGGAGTCTGTCTGGTGTGTGTAGTTGGTGATGGAGTACTGTGGCGCGGGATCAGTCACCGACCTTGTAAAATGTAAGTTGACACTTTGCTTGCTAATTGCCATGAAGCTACATAACTTATAAATACTGGTTTAATGCCTCAAAAAATTTATTTATATATATATATATATATCCAAGAAGAACTAATGTATTATTGTAGATATTGCAAAAAGCATGGGTTATTTTAAAAGATAATACTGGAGCCTCATTTATGAAGTGGTCAGAAAATGTGAAAAAACTGATTTCCAAGAAGATTGTTGGGAATGAAAGATATAAAATTTTTGTGTTGAATGATCATTTTGACAAGTCAGCACAGTCAACGAGGCTGGAGATTTCTTGGGAATCATTTCTCTTACAAATTATGAAATGGGGATCAGGCAATTTTTTTTTTGCAATAACCCTTTTAATTGAGGTTAATTTAGATTGGCACGTAATCTGAAACACTGCATGGTAATTCAAAATAAAATTTTAAGTGTCACAAGAAATTAAAAAAAAGTATGTATTTTTATTTAAAGTTTTTGGATTTTAACATATCTTTTCCAAGCATGCATTGGTCACATGTTAAACACATTTTACTAATTAAAATTAAATTTAGAAAGACGTCTGCAAATTTTTCCGCTGCAAAGAAAATATTGTGAAATATCTAAAACAGACTTATCTTTGCAGTAGTGTAAGAAACCAGTCTTCACTTGATGTTGGATTTGGTTCACAGATTCTATCTTGGTTCACTTTTATAAAGAAGTTTGGAAGTTGTCAAGAATAAAACCAATTGTGATTATCTGTTTACTATTCGCTAGGGTTAAAAGAATTTGCTGAAGAATTTTTTTTCCTAATCTTGGAGTTAACTTTTTTTTTTTTTATCACCTGTCATGCTTCTTAGTGACTGGACCATGTCTGATGTGTTAAGAGCACCTGGTTGGTGACATAAAGGTCTCCGGTTTTGATTCCTGGGTCGGGGAATCCTCGCTTGTATAAAATTTCATTCCTGGATTCAGGACTGGGTGTTGTTTTGTCTCTTCACTTGTCAGGGTGTCTACAGGTCACAGTCATGGAAAAATAACTGAACTGAAGGGTTAATCACAAAAGTCACGAAAAAGTCACAAAATAAACTGTTAAGGTACTGTAAGTCAGTAATTTTTTAATCCCCAGCAGTATTTTTCTAACTTAATTTTATTTTTCATACCCGACTTCATTTTACTGTTGTACATCAAATATAAATAGTTGTAGATTGGTCACTTAAATCATGTGGAAATTTATCTGCAAAACGATTTCAGTTCTCTTGCGCTAACTGCCAATAGGAGGTTTGTATTGCAGTGTGTTTAATTTTTAATTAAATTGATACAAAAATAATTACAACTTTTAATATTGTAAAGTAATTTTTAACAATACCCCATGATTGATATATTTTTTTCCCAAAGGTCCTGAAAAGGTTCAGAAATAGGTTGACCAGACATTTGTAGACACCCTGTGCTGCAAAGGCAATTGTGCACCATCGCAGTTTCACCCCCCCCCCCCCCTCATCACTCTGCTCACGTCGTGGTCAGCACCCCATGGCGATAGCTGGGGTACAGTTCGTCCCCACCCGTCACAAACATCATTAGTAAGACAGTAGTTGATTTAAAACATTTTGGATGTATGCCATTGCTATTTCGCACTGTGTGTCATAGAGGAAACCTGAAGAACGGACAAATGACGATAAATGCACAAAAACGCAGAAAACCGAGCCAAAATCATTCAATGTCAAATGTTAAAATGCGTAGACGGCACGGAGAATTCCGTGGAAGTAATTAGTTAGCATGATATGCATTTTAACGTTTGACATTAACAGGTTTTGGCTTGTTTTTCTATGCGATTGTGTACTCCTCTTTGCTTGTCCGTTCTTCAGGTTTCCTCTGCGACACGCAGTGCGAACTAACGATGGCACGTGTCCGAGATGTGGTTCTAAACCACTCTTCCCTCGTTGCAAGATTTGTTCAAAGAGCACGGTGCGATGTTACGTATTGTCTGGGACCACTTTCTGCGCAGCGACGAAGGGGCAGAGCCTGAAGGAGGAGTGGATAGCGTACATCTGCCGGGAGATCCTGCGAGGCCTCAGCTACCTGCACACCAACAAGGTCATCCACCGGGACATCAAGGGCCAGAACGTGCTGCTCACGGACAACGCCGAGGTCAAACTGGGTCAGTGCACGACTTCACCATCTTAGTCTTCTGTTCCCTTCAAGCTGAGTTAAAGCATTTCTTTAGCATTTTATGGTTGGATTCATTCCAAATTTATACATGCAAAACTATTTTTTTTTTATCACAGAGTATTTTAGATCTTTACAATGTGGTTTCAGAGCAAGTAAACATTAACTAATAAATATGAAAGGAAAAAAAGTCAGCTTTGTGCTCTTTTACAGTGGAAATGCATGGTTAAAGCTCCATTCTCAAGAATTATTTTTCATTATCTAATATTGATAGGTCTGTGCTCGTTTGTCACAAAGGCAAAGATGAGCTTAGTGGATAGTTTAATTTGAAATTATTGTAGTCATCCTTGCTGGTCTACTTGTGCTGCCCCCGTCTTAAAATATTTTAGTGGTATTTTATGAGGAAATTATGTGATTGTAAAGAATGTGAAGAGAACTGCTACCTGCAGTACCCAATGTATGATTTCTACCAGTGTTTTCTTGTATTATAATCGTATCAAATTGCCTTGGCCGGGCTGAACAGATAATTTTACAAGTGTGAGACGTTGGCCAGATGCATTTCTGGCAGTTTTTGTACTGTTTGTATTGTGTGATGTGCGTGTCGGAGTACCCACCGCTGTCGGCTGTAGCTGTTGCGTTGTCGTTGGGACAGTGGACTTCGGGGTGAGCGCGCAGCTGGACCGGACGATAGGGCGGCGCAACACCTTCATCGGCACGCCCTACTGGATGGCCCCGGAGGTGATAGCCTGCGACGAGAACCCCGACGCCACGTACGACAACCGCAGTGACCTGTGGTCCCTGGGCATCACCGCGCTGGAGATGGCAGAGAGCCAGCCGCCGCTGTGCGACCTGCACCCCATGCGGGCGCTCTTCCTCATCCCCCGCAACCCCCCGCCGCGCCTCAAGTCCAAGAAGTGGGCCAAGAAGTTCCACGGTGAGCCTGAACAACGTCCTTAATTCTCGGTGGAGAATGTATTTAAGGTACTCAATTGGATGGGGATTAATGCTGTATAGCTTAAAATCGCTTTGTAAATTAGCCATTATTTCTCGTAAAAAGAAAAGGATAAAAATCTGTTATTGTGGGTTATCCCTAAGAGATAAACATATACCATCGCTGACTTTTTTTTTGTAGACCTTTTTAAGGTGTACAATACTGTAGTACATTATTTTGATCTGTCTCGTAGGGTTCAGCCAGCGTTCAAATGGGTCTGTGAGTATTCAATAGTTTGGAATTTGAGTCTACTCTTTACTAAGGCGGCGGAGATAAATTTATGCAACATCCTTATGAATCCTCACTGTTTACGTAGTACTTTTCATGCCTCATTTACATTCTTTAATTTAACCCTTGGTCTATTCGTCTGTTGAAGTGGACAGTTTATATCTGTTTGCATGGAGTTGATTGAACCTTGAATAGGGTCTTATAAAGAAAAAAAAAATCTGTACTCTACATTTGTGTGTGCGTGAGTGCATTAAAATGAGATTTTCTGGGTCCAATAACTGATACATCTGTACCAACTGAAAACCAAAACAATTTTATTATTCTGTTTGTGTTATCCAAGATATTGCTTATCCAAAGTTGCCACGGTCCACATTAACTCGGTGGGTTCAGGTGCTACTGTATAGGCTGGGAAAATTTTTGACCCCAACAAACAAAGCAAATTAGCTATTGTATCGAGCTCACGACAGAATTTTCCTTGGGTAATGGTAACGGGAACATGAGTTAAGCAACCAAGGCAGCACGTTGCGAGGTTCTACCGCGTGTTGCAGGGTTCATAGAGACGGTGCTGGTGAAGGACTACCACCAGAGGCCCTACACGGAGCAGCTGCTGAAGCACCCGTTCATCCGCGACCAGCCGACGGAGCGACAGGTCCGCATACAGCTCAAGGACCACATAGACCGCTGCAAGAAGCGCAAGCAGGACAAAGGTGGGTCGTCGTCGCTGCAGTCTGCGATTCATATTTTTTTTCCGTTATCTCGAACATTAACGGCAATGGAGATTTTTTTACTGCTGTGCGAATTAAAAATTGACATGTCCCATTGTCCGACGGTAAATACTGCATCAATCTTTTCGGACATTAAATACAATAATTTTTTGAATTTTTGCACACAGATTACTAGTAATGACTAAATACATTTCAGAGGTGACTTTTGTAAAAAAAAAATTGTCGAAAGTAAAAGTTTATATTTCTTTTATAGGAGACTCCAGATTTTTGGTGTTATCTATCGCCTTCCCGATTTTGTGTGATATTTCCACGTTTTTAAAACGAAAATAAACCAAGTTAAACGACAGATAGGAAAAGGAACAGATGTCCGACAGGACAGTATTTTTCTTTTTGTTTGATTTGTATTAGGCAGTGGATGAAGTGTGTGGGTGTGTGTGGTCGTGGTCGCCAACGTGCCAAGTGCGGATGACCTGTGCAGAGCGCGAGGACTACCGGTACAGCGGCTCGGAGAACGAGGAAGAGGAACCGGCCACCGCCGGCGAGCCGTCCTCCATCGTCCCGGCGCCAGGCGGCGACACCCTCCGGCGCAACTTCCAGCAAATCCAGGTGAGCCAACATTTCAGTTTACTTACTTGCATACCATATTGGCCCGAACATAAGGCGACCTGCAGTTTCAGGAGGCCAAACAAATGTAAAAATAATTTTGGAAAAAAAAATTATTGTGAAAATTCATTAGACATACATTTTGTGTTGATAAATCCTTTTTGCATTTATGTATACCGCATTTAACTTTTCGTTTCACTTAAGCTACGTATTACTACAGTAGAGCTTCATTATAAAGAACACGAAGGGACCAAAATTATGGCAGTTTGTTATAATGAAGTTCTTTATACCGAAATCACAATGATTGCCTGTTTTTGGTTTTTAACATAACTCGATCTTGTTAAAAAACAAAGTAGAAAATCTAATACCAATATGAGTGGTACAAGCATCAATTACTTTAACAGCTATACTTTGGGATCAAGATACATACTACATAAATACATACATACTAGTATGTATATGTACAATACAGAAATACGTAGGTAAGTTGTTTGCCAAAGCAGTAAGCCTACCTTTGGAATCAAGACAAGCTGTTTGCAAAAATGCTGTAATAAATCAAAAATATAAAATTTAAAAGTTAGGAATTTTTTTTTACATTTTATTGTCTTCCAAACTGGATCGCTGGGTGAGAATTGTGGATAATGTTGATTTGGAGATACCTAACTTTTTAGCCACATCAGTCTTTTTATTTTCTTTATCTACTGCTTTTAACATTTCAAGTCGTTTCCTAGAAGACATGTTCAGTAGTACGGTTTTTTAAACTATAAAAACAAATGCACCCTACACATGTAAAAATAAGTTATACATGTAGTATAGCCACGTTTCTGGGAAGCCTACAACTCACGTAGTTTCGGTTCCCTGCAAGAATTTGCGAAGATTTCCGAAGTTTTGCGTTTTGGTATTAACGCCACTTCAGCCACTAAATCAGAAGATCAAGCATGTTGTGACTAACCTAACACAACCCTTCGATTTTTATAATTTCAATTTTTGAGAGAAATCCGAAGTTGCACGAACGTGCTAGGGAACCGAAACTATGTGAGTTGTAGGCTATCGCACGTTTCTCAAACAATAAACAAGAAAACGACCAGAGATGTATGTGTAGCAATACTTTATGATGTAGCACTTCGCATCGGTTAAACACGTCGTGCGAGCATATTACAAAGAGTAATGTCAGCGAACACCACAATGCAGCGCTTTAGTCGCTACACTAGTTTTGTGCATTAATTTCAACACTAGTCCGTTGCAGTCATCTATGGCGCGTATCAAAATAAATAAGATGGCAGTTTGTGGGTGAATGGCGACGATTTTATCCATTTGTCGTTTACCGTGCCGGGCAGAAAAGTGTTCGTTCAAATGAATATTTATAGAATATTTAAAAAATTTGAACGAGAAAATTCGTACTAGTGAAATTTTTTTACGTTATGTTATATGGACGTCTGACGGGACCAAAGGCATAGTTCGTAGTAATGAATTGTTCGCTCTAATGAAGTTCGTTAAAACGGTGTTTTACTGTATTTAGTAGTGTGTTAAACGTAACAAAGTAAACAAAGAATGCAGCTTGCCGGAACAAAACAAGTGGCTAGTTGCCATGGTGTAGCATACGGCCATGAATAACTTCGGTGACGTTACCGCGAATATTTGTCCATATTACTCTCTGACAGAGAGTCTCTGTCCTATGAATTTTAAAGAATAATCTATGATAATTATGTTGTTTGATAGGTTTTTACATAAATTATTAAAATAGCTTTTGAAGCAACGTACCAAATTCCTGTAAATATGGCGTCTTCGTGCGTGTTCGGCAATGTTCGTTTTACAACAAAGAAATATTGTGGAAAGACAGTTGGCAGCTGTGAATTTCCAAACATTACATCCAAAATGTTCTTAACATTTTCTGTTTGTAAACGTAAACAATCGTTCTGAAAATAGCTGTGATATTTTAGTACAAGTGTTTCCGTTAAAAATCTTAAAATAAATTACCGTAAATGTTAACACGCGATTCTACACAAAGTACAAATATGAATTGTGTAATAAAAGGTTGCCATTTTGAGATGCTTCAACATTCACATTTTTACTCAAGATCAAGAACAAATATTTTAATTTTCAACTTTAAACATTTGTGAATTACTGCAATATTGGGTGGATTTATCGATTTCCCCGTGTGAGGTAAAGAAGTTTTAGTTAATATAAAAAATCGTGAACATTTTGTTTAACAATGTTTCTACTGTAGCTTTCAGCTTGGAACTAATGTTTGCGGTGCTGATGTCTTGGGTGCGAAAATTAGGCGCCTTCCAATTTTCGCATCTCGTTTATGTTAAAATGGTCGCCTTATATTTGTGCTTAGTTTTGAACGAACAGTAGTGCAGTGACTTGGTCCGTGGGAACTTGGCCCGCTAGTGATTTTTACTTTTTCCTCATGGCACCATACTAACACTGGTTTGGATAATCTCGGTTGAGATCTTGAGCTCACCGTTTTATGGTTCGATTGCAAATATTATACAAGTTGTAAGATTGGTTTATTCAAATAGTTTCATTGAATCTAAACGATCACTGTGTATTTCAGCAACAAAATAAAGTGACAAATAACAACAGAAGTATTTATATTTCCTATACTTTTATAAGTTATAATTAACCAATAAAATGCTGTCATCCTATTATTACAGCAGAGTGTTACTTCTGAATTTAATTGACGAAAATTTAGCTTTGATGCCTCCAACATAACATATTTTTAATTTACTATCATAATGTTTTTTAAAGGATTCTGCTTCATCAGAAAAGAAATTTGCACAAACTCATTACTAACCCTCTACAAAATCTCTGAAGAAAGTTTAGAAGCCAGATACAAAATCTAGAAGCCAGTGAACAAAAAAAAGTGAACTACAGTACACAATGCAATATGCCCATAATGCTTGCCTGTTTTCAGGTTGCACTGTATTCTAGTTGTAAATACGCAATGTTTCCAAGCTTATGGGGCAAATGTGTGGTGCGTTTGCAATGAATGAGTCAGCCACGGGGGGAGACGACTACCGATTTATACAGAGTACTTTATTTATCTACGAGCTCATGTTATGCTGCGCTTGTTGAAATAAAATTCCAGTTTCTTAGACCGAGTAATTTCTGTACAACAAAATCTTGTTACAACAAAAAATTTCTGATATTTCCTACTGTATGAATAGTTATATGTTGTGGTGGCAGTCTTAGACTTTGCGGGACCCTGGGGTATTCATTTGTGCGTGACCCTGATATCTTTGGCAGGGGCCTTACCGACCAGTTTGGAAGGGGGGGGGGGAAACTATGGAATAACCCCCAGAAATAAAGGAAAATTTGAGAAATAAGATCTTTAAAACAAAAATTTGAAGCCAACCTGAAACATAAATTTAGAGGATGATTTTATAATTTATCTTTAAAATGTTTAGATTTTTTATTCCTGTTAAATTACACGTACAGCAAAACCCCTTATTTGCACTTTTCATGGGGACAAAGTAAAAAAGTGTAAAAAGCGGGAAAGTGTAAATAAAGGGAAAAGTATAAAAAGGAGTACAGTTTACCTTATTTAGAATTTTTTTCCTTTTGTTTAATAGCACATACTACAATGCAGGTACAAACACACTAACAGCAAATTTTACTTTAGTATTTAATCAATTATTAATTTACCACATTTGACAAAAATAAAAAAAGAATGAAAGCCAAAATGTTTTTCTGATTACTTCCTAAAAAATAAATTTGAAATTTTCTTCTGCTTGCTTTTTTAGCTGTTCAAGGAGATTATTTGCCTCTCCAAATTATAAATACAGTTGCAACCGGCAGGGTTTATAACAAATACGGGCTACATACACATTGCTCACAGTAAAAAAATTTTTAAGAAAAGGCCGCAAATTGATGAATATTTACCGTCAATAGCGCGCCAAACGCGGAGAAAGGTCATTGTACTTGGTCAGCTGCTGTAACGACGCGGCGGCGCATGCGCACTCTATGCTCCGCCCAGACTCATGACGCCATCAGCCGCCAACCAATAGATGCGAGCTTAGCGGAAAAAAATATAAGCTCCACCTCCCGTGTACCAATTTTATCCAGTTCTAATACCAATTTATTGGTATACGCACCAGTTTTCTCGCTGCCGTGACATGTTCAAGTTTACGTTTATCATGATGTCTTGATACCAATAATTAATTATTTACGATCCCCAGAAATAAATGGTTAGTTTAAAAAATATGGCGTCAACTGTACAATACTTCCCAAATTATAAAAGACGTATAAAACAGTTACCAAGACACCGCTCATTTTATCTTGTGAAGTTTATGTCTCGTACCAGTATTTCGGCTAAGTTGTGACATAAATACAGTATCAGAACTTACAAGCAGCCATGTTTGTACATTCATGAGTTTACGTTTTTCCCTCGTGCATTTTAGATTGTCTCCTGCTATAATTACTCGTACTTTTACACGCCTAGGCTTAAATTATTACATGTTTAGAAATAAAAGCAACTTTTCATGTTATAAAATATGTATATTTTGCTATTTAAAATGTTCATTGCCTACTAGCTCCACGGTATTTTCTGGTTGTTTATGGTTGTTACGTGACGTAAATAGCGGGATTGATTCGATTTTTGAGACGTAATTCGCGGGAAAGTATTGTATTGGACTATATGGGAACCAAACGGGACCTGAAGAATATAGTGCAAATAACGGGAAAACGTAAATAACGGTAACGTAAATAAGGGGTTTCGCTGTAAGTTGTTTTGATAAATTCTAACAATCTTAATTCCAGTGAAATTATGTCATAAAGGAACATAATTTTTAAAAGTTTTTGTAATGTGAAGTCATTGAAACTTGATTGAAATTGAAAGGCATTGATGGACCAGCACTTTATATAATTTGCTAGTAACAATTTAATTTTTTTTTCCCCATTAATGTCCATAATTTTATACATAAAAATAGAAAAAAAAAAAGGTAATTAAAAATGAAATGGTCTTTGTGCGACCCTGGAGCAAACCCTGTATCTTGATGTTCTGGCAAAAGTTAAGTCGCCAGCGAACTGGAGTCCGGGATTTGTAGAGCCCTGCTCGTCACTTTCTTCATTGTCGTTTGCACTTTTTATGAAATGCAGCACATAACACAAATTACTGAGATGTTTGCTTCCCTCAAAAGTGCACATAACCCGTTTATCAATAACATTTAAACACTCTTATGTAATAAATATTAAATTTGGCCATAGTATATGTGTTGGTTCAGGGTGTGGTATTTTAAATTTATACTTGTATATTTAGCAATGAAAATTCAACCTCATTTGAAGCATTCAACTTAACCAGTCAGTCAGATCAACTGAACACCAAAAAAAATATATATATAATAAACTTTGTTCAAATTACAATTCCAGTAATATAATTTAATAATTAAAAGTGAATGTGGTTCAATAAAATTTCAAGCTTAGTTTTTGGATAATGTACTTAAAATTTTTACTATTTGTGTAAGGTAGAATGTCTGGTATACTATAAGTGACAAAAAAACTTTTAAAAATTTGAAAATAATAAATTTTTTTTAAAATCATAATGAATATGGTAATTACACAAAAGGGTTAACTTAATGATTTGTGTCATGTGTACCCGGTGCAGGTTGTTTGACAGTGTGACGTGACTTGCAGCTGAAGCCGTTTTCTGGTGTGGAACAGGAAGGCAGGACGCTGACGCAGAACGAGAGCAAGGAGTCGAAGCACAACAGGAAAGGGGAGCGGGAGGAGATCCCGGAACCGGGGCCCCCGGCCCGACCCCCCATACCACAGAGACTGATAGGTGGGTGCCGCCTGCTGTCGCGTGATGTCTTAATCTCTTGTCTGGGGGTTCCAGCATCCCTTTCTCAAAAGTGATTCGAGACTGATGTGTGCCGTACACCACAGCTCTAAGCTCTAGGGACGCATCAGTACTACTCTAAATTTTGAGTCGGAGGGGGTTTTAATTCCCCAACTTGATGCTGATTTTACAAGCCGTAAGAAATACATGGCTATTATTTACTTTTCCACCAAGCTTTCCATGAAGTGAAAAACAAATGAACAGCAGACAAAGTACCATAGTCAGGGGCGTAGACGGTTTTTTTTTTTAGGGGTTCAACTCCCCCCCCCCCCCCCCCCCCCTTCCTCCCTGAACGCCAAATCTTTAATTAATTTCTTATTCATCACTCAAACAAATTTCATATTAAAATTAATAAAATTTTTGCCGTTACAATATTTAAATTTAAGTACCAAAAACTGCTAAAATAGCACTATTTTACACCTTAAAATCCAAATTTTCCCGGTTTAATATGGGTGGGGGGGGGGGGGGGGCATGCTTCTTAACACCCCCCCATACACAAATCCTGGCTACGCCACTGACCATAGTTACTATAAACGGCTTAATGTACGTCAGGCAAGTTAAATTTCACTGCACTGCAGCTTGACGCGCTGCGAACGAGCCTGATGTTGTCGGACGGTTTGGCAGCGACGAGGCGGAGTGGAGTTGCCCGTGGTGTTAGCACTGTTAGCGTGCGAGTGCCGACGGAGGGGGTGGACGGTGTGTTTGATGCGGGCAGTGGTTCCGGACCCCCACCCGCCGTCGCGGCCCCTCCCGCCCCCGCCGAGGGAGGAGCGGCAGGCGAAGCCCGCCACCCCGCCCACGGGGGCCTCGGCCCACCAGCCCGCCCCGGCGCAGTCCCAGCCCCCGCCCCAGCCTCAGCCCCAGCGCAACTCACACATTTTCAAGCCTATGGTGAGTCATAACAACCCTCTTGAGTGAGAATATCCCACTGAAGAAAAGTTCCAGCGTAATAAGTTCACAGAAATTCATGCCTGACCTATAATTAGGGACTATAAAAATTTAACATTTAACAATTTCCTATAGATGCTAATTTTTTTTTCTGACACATGCTATTTTAGATATTTTTCAAATAGATATTTTTTTTTTTTTAGCTAAAGTAATTTAAACTGACATTAATTTTGTAAAATAACCTTTATAAAATGTCGCTAACCTGCTACACTTCTATTGACAGGTTTCGCAATTGTGCTACAAAATATATTGTTTCACATATGGAAGTAAATAACCCTGTCGTATGTACTTAAATTACCTGACCTTATATGTTTATGTATTATGTACCGTGTTGTTTTTTCTGGGACACATGTGCAGTATAATCATTTTTTTTTAACATGTGTTTGTCTCCAAAGACATACCTGCAAACGTTAACACACAAAAACAGTAAATCTTCTTTCCTTGCAGATTTACTCTTGTCTTAAGGGCCTAACCTAATGATACCAATTAGTTTATGAATAACTACTAATTAAACCTCCAACTTAATGTTTGCTAGCATTTTATAATACCAAAAGGTTATTGAAGTATAACTTTTTTTTTGTGGTTTTAATGTAAAAAGTAGGCCTATGCGGTTCTGGTTTTTATTGATCAGTAAGATTCAGGTTTGCTTTACATCAAGAACTTCAGTTATGGTTCAAGTTCATATAGAGAAAAAAAACTTAGTGCTAACCTAAATATGAATGAGGTTTAAGTTAATTAGAATATATTTTGTTATTAAAACCAACTTTAAAAAAACAGAAAAGAAGCATACATTGGTTGCACTAACCTAAAAATTTATTTAAGTATTTTGAAACTAACCTCAAACCTTGAAATAGGTAGGCCAACCGTTGCTGGCATCAAAATCCTGAGGAAGGTACATTTCTGGTTCAGCATTTAAAGCAATCATTTATATATATTTTTCCCTAAAATTCCAATTTAGAATGCACTTTGTTTTACAACGCAATATATTTTGCTTGCATGGTTTGTTTATATTGTAATTGGCCTTTAATGTACGAATGGCCAGAAATTGTATTATTCTAACCGGTAAAAAACAGTACCACCAACATAGTGAAAGGAACTTGAAGGTGCCATATTGTTTCAACTGTGTTTGTGCCATAACAGTTTGTTTCATTGTTTCTTTTCCAGTTCCTTTCGCTTGCAAAATTCATTGTAACTGTATTCTATGATCCACATTTTAGTGCATTATTACATTGTGAGGCATCAGTAACATTGACAGAATAGGTTGTTTACCTTCTTGGCATGATAAACATACCAGTATGGAAGGTAACAGAAATGTTAAAAAAAATCCCAGTAACCAAAACTGAAGATTTTAAGTTGGTTACGGGTAGGGCATTTTAAACAAAACAAAATTTGGAGAACCTCACAGGCATAATTATAAGGCATGGCAATTTTTGACGTGACAACGTCTAATAAATCGATGAACGCCGGCTGCACGCACGAAAAATGATGACTCATTGTCCCGTTACACTTTGTCCCATTACACTCATTGTACGCTTGTGCCGCATCTATCTCTCCTCCACTCGATTGGAACAACCATCAATTTGACTTTTTCGAGGCACATAAAACTATAAACACTCCCATTCGTTTCCTACTTTTCCTATCATCATCCTATCCTTAACAGAATAAAAGTTATAGTTAAAATAATCTCTTCGTTAAAGTAATAAACATATTTGAATTAATGCGTGCAAATAAAAGTAAATTTATCAATTAAATTGTAGATTTCATTTCACTTCTTCTTTGTAGCCATACAAAATAGTTATAATTCAATAAAAATGATTCAATTTTATTCATTAAAGTATGCAATAATTTCATCAATGTTTTGTTATGACGTGGTCACGTTAAACTATCGTCCGTAAACCGACTTTACAGGCAACCGATTTTTTTTTTGTTTAATACTGAAATAATGTTATTGGTTGGTATTTTTATATATGAATATTTAGTTTTCAAACATTTAGAATGCAAATACATGTTAAATTTTAAATAAATTGCTTGAAAGAGCTATTTTCATAATACATGCTAATTTATAAAATCATAGGTTCTTATTTTGGACCAAAGTAACCCCATGTGTACCAAAATAGCCCTGATTGACGGTACCTAACAATTGGGTGTCGCTAACAGGTCAACACTAGAAGCTACCCATACTGTCTGTTGGCCCATGCAGTTCAGAGAAGATGGTATCCTCAAGCTGCAATAGAAAGAAGTCCCTCGTATTGTTTAGTAAGGGTGATAGGGATAAAAACTGATACCAATCCAACTATCTATACATATCCGATGCTCGATACAAAATTGATTAAATACTTTTTGTAAATAATCACAAGTCCCCAGGAATTCAATATTTGTAAGTAATAAGACAATACCTTAATGAAATTCAAAGGATTTTCGGTTTATGACAAAAATGTATATATTATGCTATTGACTAATTATCAAACACAAACATTCAAGTATAGTCTTTTATTACAGAAAAATAGGAGTAAACGATGCCTGCGGAACTATAACATAGTAAATAGAAAAGATTGGTGACACTGGAATGGTGAAATAGTACTTTTATTAATGTGTATATGTTTTTTTAAGTAATGGTCAGAAACTATATCGGAAATTTTTCAAAATTGGCAAATATCTGCAAATGCTGATACTAAAACGATTATATCGGTACATCAGTATTGTTTTCTAGCTTTTTTTTTTTTTGTTTTTTTCAGATTTGCATTGAACTTAATATATATTTTTTTTAAATTTTGAACAACATATTTAATTATTCAAGTTAACTTCTGTGGTGGTTAGATTTATTGATACATACTACTTTTCTGTTGAATGATTAGTTACATCTCATTTTTTGTAGAAGTCAGTATTTGTACTATTGTGTGGTTTAGTACCCTGGTAATGTGGAGTTATATTCCCATCATATAATTTTATTCTTTCTAAGTTAATGTATGTAGCAAAATATCAAAGTATTTTTAGTGTTCTGTAATGTGGCAGCTTAAACCCCAGACTCATTCCTGGTTCCTAAATTCTGAACTGGTGACGTAGTTTATTAGATAACTTCTTCAAATGATCTAGTCAAAGGGAGATGCATTAATTACTTACTACATAGTTTCAGGGGTGTTCCAATATTTGTGCAAATACATTAACATTCATTTTGATTACTGAAAGAAAAAAAAATTGCACTTAGCACAACAGAATTGTATGCTAAATGTATTTATTTATTTTCCTGAATTTTACCTTTTATTGCCTATAGTGACAAAATTCTATTTTCTGATAACTAATATTTATATTTTCAATCATTAACAGAATGTAAATGGGAAAAGTGACTTACAACATCTAGTATAGGAATTAAGGTATTAACGTGATAAAAAAAAACTGTGGCTTAAAAAGATTAACTGCTGGCTAATTTGATGTGCCTTAAGTATATGTTTTATTAATTCTTTGAAACAATGGCAATGTCATAACTTTAATTAATCCAACATTGTTTCCTTCTCCTCACCTTAATATTAGTGCACACTGTTTACATATAACTATTAGTCATACTTGTGGACAAATGTAATTTGAGTGGAATCATACTCCTGCAAATAAATAGGTGGCTTATTAGACTGTTTTAGGCCTCCTCTTCAACAAATTTCAGGAGATAAAAAAAAAATATGTGTGCTATCTGTGTTTGTGATACGGTTGTATCCATTGAAAGAAGTTTAAATTTCATGTCAGCCACTTTGCTAACATTGTTGGAGGTCTGTGAGCAAATGATGTTACTGATTATGTAGTTGCATAATTCCACTCTTCCAAGTAATGATAGCCACTGAGATGTAAACATACCTGTTTGGAATAATACTGTATATGTAATTTTAAAGATAGCCTAGTGCATCCGTATTTCCTGCATGCTTGCTTCACTTCAACATTGGAGAACGGAAAACACACCATCATTCTGTTGATGTTGGAACACTGTATAGTTATCGAAATGGAATAAAATGTTACCACATCAGCAGCATAAATGTCACTATCTTTCACTATCTTTAAAAAAATTTTTACCAACTCACTTGAAAGAAATGTTACAGAAGTTTTTCTTATCCATAAGTCTAGGTCCTTCAGTGTAGATGGCTTTTGTTTCAGTCTAAAAGGCTGCTGTAATATTCAAGGCATTTATGGTTAACTGTTATGTATTTAAAATGGTTATCTTTCTGCCTAAATAATATGTAATTCCTTAATTTAAAAAAAAAATACTCTGTACATACATTGTCTTAGATTAATGAACCCCATATCTAGACAGTACACAGTGGAATTGCGTGAATGGCTGCAAATGTATTTTCTTTCGTGAACATCTGCATTTGTAATACGGTAAGAGGTTTAGCTTTAATTCAAAGTGTATAAAGCTTTTGAGAAGTATTATAAGTACGTAAGTAGAATTACTTCAAAGTATTTTTTGACATTTTGAAACCATTTTTTCTAATTTTTACAGCAAAATTTGAACTCTACTGACGAGAGTATTGTGTGCAGTATACAGTAAAACACCACAGGCCTTCTCGGAACTCATGCAGTAGGCTGGCATGCGTTGCTATTTTTCTCTCTGTCGCGCTTTGTTTCTAGTCGTATGGTTGAACACTTTTATGTTTACATTACTGAAATGTATTTTATGTTAATTATTCAGTAAAATACTAAAATTTTAGCATCATTAAAAAAATTTTACTGTTAATTGTAACTTTTACTGCACATAAATTTTTAGGTTTTTAAGTTGAAATTAAATGTTTCCTTTTTTGTTTCCCATTTTCGGCTCTTTTGCGGATTATCCGCGATTTTCACTATCCGCAGTGGCCCATCCACTTAATTTCGCGGATAATCGGGAGTGTACTGTAGTTACATAATGCCAGGTAAACACACTTGATAGTATATTTGTGCTGCAGCAATGCTGAATATTAGGGATGTACCGATATTGAAAAACCGGTTACCGATTACGATTAACAATTCACTAAAAAATTCAAATTCAGCCGATGTTCCAAACCGATTAAGAATACGATTATATTTGCCCGATTATTACATACATAAATTAAAAAAGAAAGCAAAGAGAACAACATTGTGATTAAAATTGATGTAATGGAGGCATGGACCATAAGTGTACATACATATGTATAGAATGCAGACAGAATAATTTTTATTTACATAAATATTTAAGATTTTGGTAAGCTAGCTAAGACATTGCACATAACATTAATAGCTATAGTTTATAGCTTTTAGCTTTTTGTGAAGAAATACAAGCTGTTTGACTGTGTGTGGCTCCACATATTACTTGTAGTGAAGACGTTTTGTTTCCATGTACGCCACCACGCAATATTTTTTGAGAACAATATTTACACACTGCATTTTTATCGTCCGGCCCGGATCCTAAAAAAAAATATTTCCACACAGCACTGCGACTAGCGTACCCATGATTATTATGAACATTAAATAGTGAATGCACTGTATAACAGCTCGGTAAATGCCAACAAATAGAAAACTTAGCAAAATATACTGTAATATTTGATCAAAGAATTCGTCACTCCGTTTACGTAATGTATGGACGTGCATTAGTTAAACAATAAAACGATATACAGTCGCCGAGTGGTCTTCGCTAACACAGACATTACCGATACATATTCGAAAAATTAATTTCGTTCGCAAACAGAAATATTCCTACAACCGACCACCAACTATCGCAATCGTGAACTTTTATTCCTGGTTAAATATTTGTTGTTAATATACGGTAAAAATAAAAAGTAAAGAAGACTTTCCCGTTATTAAAGCGACATCAATCATAATAAAAAATAATAGAAAAAGGTTCACGTATACAACGGAAATTCCGGTGAAGTGAGATAAGTTGGCCAAATTGTTTTTGTTCATCACATGACCCATGACGTGCGTAACCTAAACGTAAAATGGTGATTTTGTGATGATGCTATTCAAATAATATTATTGTGTTTTATACTGTTTTATGTGTTGTATTTTATTACCAGCGGCACTCAAAGCAGTCGTTTGATGCATGGAGCTAACAATAATGGAAATACTAGCCATACATGCTAGAATAAAATCGTGAATTGAATGAAATAAGAGTATAATTAATTTATTAGACGACGAAGTTTCTGAAACTTTCAATGCGTGTGTAGGCCTACAGTCTGAACGGTGTTTCATGAATTAAACTTAAAAGAGTTTACTATTTACCGTTAAAAGAATATATTAGCATCATTGGCATGTTTTTCTTATAATGCTAAGAGATAACTATGATAAATATAATGAGAAAATGTTGACAACTTTGTCTAAATAATCGGTTGAAATATCGCAGATTAAGATTAATTACCGATTCTCTATTATCGGTCGATTACAGTTAATCGGAATACGAATCGGTACATCCCTACCGAATATGTTTTTAGATATTTTCTTTTACTAATTCTTGTCTTTATACCAACTTGAATGCATATATGTGGTGTGTACAATGAAACTTTTAAGTCTGCTTTGGTGATAATTCCTTTTCGTCTGCCGACTTAACAAATGTGGTTGCTTTGGATTCCGTTCTCCATGTTACTGTTGCATCTGTTTATTAATTTTCTGGATGTTTGTTTTGCCACTGTGGCGGCACCTTGTGTTTTTTTTAATTTGCTGCTCACCTAATGCTACGTTCTCTGTTCTCTGTTCCCCTGCGTGAAGGTCCCTCCAAGAAGACCTGAGGTAGGCCACTCGCCCTGGTTATTTTGTTTTGCTTTACCACTTCGCACTGCTCATCATCCATCCTCAATTAAACTTTCAGTTGTTGATTCTGTGGGATCCTTTAGGTTCAGTCTCACCCACCATGTTAATTTTTTGTTCCGTCATTACTTTTATTTAAGGGCTATTTCTAAAATTTTATTTTGATAACTTCCTTTCAGTTGTTGTTCTGCCGTAAATGTTTTTAATAGATATTCACTTACTTGGTGTAATATCATGGATGTAAAAAGGCAAGCAAATCTTCGTAAATATCATCACTTGCTCACCGTTTTACTCTTATATTATTACTAGACAAGATTTTATTTTTATTTTTATAAAAGCTGTTTTGTACTACGTACTCCACCAAAATAGGTATAAAATTAATTTTTACGATAAAATAGTTTGTAATAAATTGGTCTAGAACAGATACATTCAGAACAATAAAAATAAATTTGCTAGCATATGTGGTTTAAAAGTATAATTCATTAAGAGATGCACAATAAAACATTAATTTTTCTGATCAATGCACTTTGGTACATTTTTGTTCAAATTTGATGACTTTCCTTAATTTCAAACGTTAAAAGATAACTTTTTTTGTGATTTGAATTCAGTTTTTGTTAAGTGCTACTCAGTTCCATGATGTAACTTGCATTTCGGTGCTACATTGTGCATCAACTTGCATATCGGTTTCATCACAATTTACCATATCTGTCCCTTGTTGTTTTACTAGGGTATATATGTTGAAAATATTTGTGTGGCAGAACAACAAATGAAATGTAGGTATGGAATTAAAATTTTAGAAATAGCTCTTAATAAATGGTGAACAAAAACCACATAATATGTTAGACTGAGCCTTAAATTTCAGGTCTGTATTAAGTAAGGTACATACTTAAGTTCTCTGTAACTTAAACTCAGCTAAGCATGATACTGTTGTCATCTTTGGAATCGTGCATAACTCTAAAGCTGCTCTTAAACCCAAATGTACCGGATTATGGTCTCTAAGGCACCGAGAGAGGTCGTTCAGCAGCGAAATGTTAGATTTGCATTTGAGAGGACCTGAGTTTGAATCCCGATACATCTTTTCTGATTTAGGTTTTCTCATGTTTTCCAAAATATTTCCTGTATAAAACTGGGATGGTTTACTACTGTAGGCTATGACTGATAAACCTAATCAATTGTATTGACTCCTTTAATGTTTATCTCTAATGACGTGGTTGTTGAGAAGACGTAAGGAAAAAACTGCTTCATTTTGTGTACATGTAGTGGATTTCCCATTTCCCCCAAGAACTGTAATAGAGAACATAATAATTTCAATTGATTTATATACACATACATACCTGGTTTCATCAGATAATTTCCACATAACTCTCGCTAAATTTTTTATATGTATAAAGTTTGATATACTTAAACAATATTAATTTTTCTTTTTATTACTTTGGAACTAAATTTCTTTAGTTATTTTTTCTCATTTCATTTATCTCTTAATGTTTCATAATGTAACATTTCCATTGGTTTTCACAAATTATGAAGGCACCTTAAATTATATTTATTTCTTATTCCTTAATTTGAGAATTTATCTCTTTAAAATGTTAAATTGTATGGATAGATGATGAGCAAGTGCTATGCTATTTTGTAAATGTGCACGAAATGGGTTGTTTTCCATAGGATAAATGTGGATACCTTCTCTTCCAGTATTGTGTGAATGTGAGATTGTACTTCTGATAAATATTTGTATGTAAGAATTACATCATGGTAGGTATGTAATTTTCTCATTTAATTTTGTCATGTTTTGTAATTTTATCATTTAATTATTTTTAAAGGTAAACATCAAGTCTAGAAAAGTGGTTGCCTATATAAATACACTGTTTAAATTAAGATGAGAGAAGGTATGGAATAGATAATCCAAAAATTATTTCTTGAACTGTAAAGTCGTATAATTTTACCCTCTCAATAAGTTGTTCCCTGTCAATAAGAGTAAATATCTAAATACCCTGAGAAACTTCCTAACAGGGTTTTACTATATAAAATCTTCCGGTTAAGAGTAGAGTGGCGAATTTGAGGTCCCATATTTCGTTTCCAATCAGATCAGGCTATTTTCATGTTAAAGAAATTTTTTTCTATGAAATGTGGCTGAATGTTGTGTTATGCTTTTACCCCCATTCTGCAGGAGGCAGTCTTCCTATGGTGTGTTTATACAGACTATTTGAAAAATGAGTTAATTTTGAATGAGAAAAAATTGCATTAGGAGTTGGCTTATCACTGAAAAGCTCTCACATCCATATGTTAACAGGTTGTCCACATTCTGGAAAGTAAAGGAAGTTGAAATTGGTTATGGAAAGTCAGGATATTTACTAAGGCATATTGATTCTTCGTTGCTTTGGATCCGTCTATTCACAAGCTTTTAAGGAATCAAATCATATTTAGAATGGTAGGTCTTAAGAACTGTCAATAATTTGGGAGTAAAATATATTCACATAAATTAAGTGATTCTTGCCACGATTGCCTCATTTTCCGGCCAGTAAGCTGGCAGTCAATGTTTATGCAACTCGTCTAACACTAATCTGCAAAAGATGTACATATATTATTTGAAGGATAGATCACAACCACCCGTAATCCGTAACACTGAACCAACCAAAGTTATATTTCTGTACTTGCAGGGAAAAAAATTGTATTGTAAACTCATTTCAAAATATAACAACTTCATTCCATAAATACATCATTAACGTAAACTTTTCTCTTCACTCTTTAAACTTAATATCTTTCACTTCCGATATCGACAAGCAATCGTGATGCTGTGTTAAAGTAAATAACGTAAAGGAGGCTGGCCAACTGTGTTGTTCATAAAGATTTTATTTTTATTTTTTCTAGTCTTTCGTATACAACGATGATTTATCGATGTATTTTTTGATGCTTGAATATTTTTTTTTGCTTGAAAGAAGTTTATTTAAAATTTTGATTTAGGCTTTTTCGCCCTTCTGAAAATACAGTTTAAAGTTGAAATACGGAAACAGAAGTACTCGCTTGTCTGCCCGCGGTGCTTTACGGGAAGGGACCCCACGTGGATGTCTCTAGCAGTTGTTAGATTGCGTGGTTCTCCTCTGAAGACGGGCCGGGAAGTGCCGGAGTGTGGGCGAGGCTGACCGGGGGCGCGACGACTGTGCCCAGGACCTGGACATGCTGGCGGCGCAGCTCAGCGAGCTGGGCGTGGCGCAGCCCGAGGCCCCCCCGCGCCACCGCCAGAACGGCAAGGTGGCCGCGGGCCCCCAGCCCCCCGCCCCCTCCGTGCTCGACCCCCCCGTCGAGTCCGACTCGGAGGAGGAGGGCGACGAGCGCGTCAGGAACGACGGCACCCTCCTGGCCAGCGACCCGCCCAAGCCGCTGTGAGTGTAGCATAGTCTGTCTCACCACTTCCTCTGTTACGTTCCCCAAAAATAAGCCTCGCAACTAAAATTTAAAAACAGAGGTTTTGAACGTATTTCAAGTGTGCATAAAATTTTTATGAAAGACTTGGATAATTATTTAGAATTATAAAACGTCTTTTAAGGTTTTCTGTCACTAATAGCATTCTCCGTACTTGTGTTGACATCTGCCCTTTTTTTTTCCCCCCCGTCACGCTTTATCTTGCCGCAAGCGTACTTTCGCCTAAATGTGTTGATTTCCCGTAAAAAACCTTTTTATGTGAATAATAACAGTTTTACAGTGATGCAATGACCATGTCGTGACTGTAAAATGGCTACCGACCACGACTGTTTTTTTTTAACGTTAGAAAAGGGCCATTATCATCTATGCCACAAATGGCAAAAATGAAATCCTGCATTTCAAAGATTTTATAAGCAAAACTAACTGGTGCATGGTCTCGTTTCATTAACATTGCATCATTGTGTTTTGAGCGCTGAGCTAAGATCATTGGGAATTAATACTAAATTTTACGTTTGTTTTTCGTAAAATTTACAATTTATCCACCTGTTGTTTGTAATTGTGTCAAAAACGCAGCACACCTGCGTTTCATGTTCCAAAACAAGAAAGAAAGCCTTCTGTTAGTAATTACAACTTCAATAGTTGTACTCTCTGCCAGGCAAACAACTGTGCAGTAGCATGCCAATATAGGTTATGCTAGAATAATGTGCGGTGGCTAAGGATGAAAAACAAGCGGATATGTACAAACGAGTTGGTGAAAGAGATTCTGATGTAGAATAAATATAATTTATTGTTTTTTGGTGAAGGGGACATCCAAAAGTAGGGGTCAGCCTCTATTCAGGTTGATGCGGTAAATGTGAATATGATTATTTATGTAGTCTTTGAGATGTTTGAAGAATCCTTTTAAAACTGTTTAACTTGTTATTAAATTAGTATCAAGATCAGAAATTGTATTTACATTTCCAAATTATATATAGTAGAGTTCTGCTGACCCAGACTAGATAGGACCGGCCCTGACGTTTAGATCTCCGAAAGTCTAGATCAAATGGTATTTACCTTAAAACACACATAATATAGGTTTCGAATGGGTAAAACTATATAAATTGATGTTTTTTTTTTTCCTTTGCTAAATAAAACTTTTTGTTTAGATTAAAATGAATTTTCATTACCATTATACGTAGATGTAAGTTTTTAACCTATGTATTTACTATTTATTTGTTCTTGTTTGCAATGTGCATTTTAAAAATAAAACTGTAATAGGCTTCTGCAAATCCGGTTTTTTAATTCAAATTCCAATTTAAAATTGTCTATTTATAAAATAATACTTGAGTATTGAATAATTTCTTAATGTACTTGCAGACCCCTACTTCTTAATCCACCACCTCCTTTACTGACCCACTTGACAGTTTATCTCCTGACTGCTGTGTGTTGTGGTTGGTTGCAGGCCAGAGATATCCCCTTACAGACCGACTGACTCAACACACATACCACAGACCATGGTCATCCACGAAGGTAAGTTCATCTGGTTTGGTTCGCTTGTTGGATGTGCGCCCGTAGGGATGTAGTTGTTCTATTATTAGGGACGAGATTATGTATTGAATTGCGATAAAACGGAAATAACTCCGAAAAGTATGTAATACACCATATAACACCAAAATGCAAGTGAAAGCACAAAATAATTTGCAAATACAAAAACTGATTTCTGTTATAATACTTGAAACTCTAATGTAGCCGATGTACTAAATAGATTGGATTGTTTTATGAAGTAAAATAAAAGTCAAATGATGAAACCTTATGCAAATTAACTCCTGTGTAGCATTTTATCCCACCTAGCAGGACTTAAACTAGTAATAGTATTACACTGACAAACGCTGAATTGTACAGTTATATACGCCCGTATAGGTTTTTTTTTCTGACGTACAGTAGACTCCTGATTATCCGGGGTAATGACTGTCAAGGGGTCCACGGATAACCAAAAAACTAAAGCAATGCCAAAGAAAAACTGAAATTTTTTTATCCCAACTATCTAGACAAACACTGTAACACCCATCCCTCAAAGTAACGCCCTAATTCGTTCCAGTAAAACAGCACTAATCAGAACAGTGCTAGTCACATGCTTTTTTTTTTTTTTTTTTCACAAGAGAGAATTTTAATCAAAATAATTAATTTTCCAAATTTGTAGGTAAGTGTGATTGCTGATTATTATTTTAATTAAGACACTACTCCCTTTAAAATTAATTTACACAATTAATACCTATCTAAATACATTTTAAATACATTTTAATAAATGTTGAATAACATTATCTATTAAACCATGTAAAATTAAATTTAATAAACCACGTACTCCATTGTTTACATAATAGGCTAGGGTGTAACATATTTTTTTTTCCTATGTAGGCACTAGCAACATTTCTGAGTTTTAAAATAATGATATTTTTAATGTAGAAGATATATTTCAACTATAATAAAAATTTAAAAATGCAAAAACTTAACATTTTCTATTATTTCGAAAGATTATTTAACCTGCTAAGAGTAATTCCCGACTGTTGTTTACTAAATACATGTCTGCCATGATTGGTCACTAGTGCATTTGTCACTAGCACATTATAGTAGGTGCGTGGTAAACTAGCCCTGATAGCTTTTAGCTGCTGACATGCGGGATGGCAAAATTAAACGTTGGCCAAACACACTGGCTTAGGAGATAAAATATGCATTGAAAGAAGCGAATAACTATTAAGGAAAGAGCAAAATATTGCTAGTCGATTCATTACATTATTAATTTGTTGCATAGTATATAATTCTACACAAGCGCCATTGCCATAGTGCGCGTACAAAAATAAAAAATTAACGTAAACAAAAACTGCGCTACTTTGAATCTATGACAGCACTACTTTAAATCATGCCATAATTTATAGGCATCTACGTTACTCGGCTAATCAAACAGCATTTGTTTGAGGAGTGGGTGAATTGATAGGAAAAGTGCTGCATTTTTTTAAACTTTTTATCCAGGAAATTTTGTTAAGTTGGATTTCCTAGAGAGGATTTTACTGTAGTTGATGGGTATTCGAGTGGAGACGTGTATTGAAGTGAATCTTGCAGAAGCGTGCACCCCTAGCCACTGGTTGTAGTCGTGTGTGCGACGTCCACGAGAGTATCGCAGTGGGAGCTGAGCGCAGGCGCGGATCCAAGGGGGGGCGATAGGGGCGATGGCTCCCCCCCCCTTTACACCCAGGGAAGCAAAATGGATGATGTAGCCAAATATACATAAAGACCCACGCAATGCCTTACATGAAACCGAAATATTGATAGCTGTGTGCCACATTGACACAGAGTAACTTCACTCTGGGCATGTTTCCTTCATCCTTAAACTTTTCAGCTGTCCTGAGCTCAAGGTTAAAGCGTGACTTGGAAGGGGGTGGCGGGCGACAAGCTGGGCTGTCCCGTTACTGGAGTGGAGGGTAGAGTGAGGAGTGTTGCAGTGCGACCACAACCAACCCCCCCCTCCCCAACTATACGCCGCACCAACAAAAGTATAATTTTTCCGTGGGGTGGATTCCCGGACTCTCCCAGTTTAAATACTTTTGAAACCTACATTCGCCCTCCCCTGACATCAAACGCTGGATCCGCCCCTGGCTGAGCGCGGACGGGGCCGGGTGTTTCCGCAGGTCCGTCGTCGAGCGGTGCGCCCAACCGGCCGCTGCCCCCCACTCCGGACGAGGAGGAGAGCGGGGAGCGCACCCTGGTGCTGAAGAGGGTGAGTGGGCTCGTCGTCCCAGCCTCTTCGCGGCAGCTGGCATGCCTTGTGGGTGGGACAGGGGTAGCTCCGGACTTGACGTCCCCTCGCGTTGTCGACACGTTCGTTTTACTCAACTTGTGAAGCCTGTGATTTCTTTTGCAAAAACGAAAGTTAAAAATTTTTTAGGACATACTAGAGAGGAGTAAGCCACAATTATTTATTTTAATATCAGCACGCTTAAAACTCGAGCAGTAGGGAAGCTCCTGTTTTGCTGGATGGTTGGCATGTTGTGTCCCCTTGCTTTCAGCGTCGAATAAGGCCAGAGCGTAGGCCTACACGCATTGTTTTAAATTCTCTCTAGTTTTATCAGTGCTTGAATTTTTACATTTTCAAGTGGCAATAGAAGTAGGGAACAAATTTTAATGAGCTGATGCGGGCGTTTAACGTATTAAAATTTCACAAAGACTATTTATATGTAATCCTCATTCATGGCCTTTCTAAATTGAGTTACAATAGACTTGTAATATTGTCTGCAATAAAATTTGTTAATTTTGGTTCTCAGAATTTTATAGTTGTGGTAGAAACGGTGGACAGTCTTGTCACGTCTGGAGCTCTCCCAGCTTTGCTGTTGGTTGGGGGTTGCAGAATTAAGCTGCAAGCCAGTAGGTGATGGGTTTTGGCTGCTGTAGACACGTTAATTTCGTTTTGTTTGATTAAGGGAAACTAACTTGTTTGTACATCCATAAAATTGGCTGTGTGCTTTGAAAACCTTCAGTTGACTTTCTGTAGAGAGTTGTATTTGTACAAAATGGATATCACCCTAACTTTTGATGTTACTTGATTTTATTTTCCTTGTCTTTAATGTCCCTTGTTTTTAAAATTCCTAAATTTTGTCCTTTTGTGTTCCATAAACTTTTTTTATTTATCTGTTGTTTGTTTTCACCAACACTGTCATATTCTGATGCGTGACAAAACAGAGAGAAGAAGCGTTGAAACAAGAGAAACAGTCTGTAAGGCATTCTGAGGCCGACGAACAGTTGCTGTTGAACGACTGGGACATTGCTCGGTTCTTCCAAGGGTTCAACGAGCGAATGGACAGGATTAACGTGGACGGCAAGGGGAGCAAAGGGAACGCGGAGGCGAGCACCAAGCCCTCCCAAGAGAAGCCGCAGGAGAAGGCATCCAGGGCCAGCAAAAGCTCGGGCGGTGGGACGGTTGGGCGTAGCAAACCTCGAAGCGAAAAAAAGACAGTGAAAGATCTCTTCGGTGTCGGAGATAAACTTGTGGTGCACCACAGAAGAAACGAGTCTGACTCTCGGGTGTCGAACTCCCCTTTCAGTGGATTTCGGCGTGAGAACTCTGATTTCTTCCCCGCATCGTCGCGGCACTCGGCCATACTCCTGGAAGGAAAGAGCGCGCAAGGCGGCGGGAGCATTTTCTTCGGGAACGGCAGGAGGGGCTCGGACATAGCGGTGGCCGGACTGAACATCCTGAGCGGGGCCAGCGGCAAGAAGAGCAGGGCGGCCCCCAAGGGCGGGGAGCCGGTGCTGACGGACTTCAGCCAGCGGGCGTCGGGGTCGTTCGAACAGCCGCTGCGGCCGCGGCGCGAGAAGACGGAAGGGGACATCGTGCTGATGCGCAATAGGCAGGACCTGCGCGACGAGCTGCAAGCGCGGCGGCTCGACGTGGAACAGAGGTTCTCCCGCGAGGCCGACCGCATGAGGCGGCGCAACAGCCGGCCGGCGGAGGACGCGACCTCGGAGATCGCTCAGGACCAGGTTGGTGCCACTGCAGCCGGTTGGGTCACATGACATGCCGCTCTAACCTTCAACTGGGGTCCGTCTCTCTTTTTACTAAACGTTTACGTGCAAAGCTTCTGATAGTGCTGATTGCTTTTAATGTCATTACAGGTATGTTGAAGCTGACTTGGTGTGAAGCTTAGGGCAGCATTTGTCATGTTGATAATACTAATTTTATCACTTATTTTTTGCAAAGCATAAGTTTTAATTTGTTCGCTTATACTAACAAGTAGCTTAAAGCTTTTATTCACTAATTGTTACATTTCAAATGTATATATTAGGAGAGTACAGGAGATGCATTACTAACATGCAGGAAATGCTTAGCGATCTTTGTACACAACATTCTCAAAGGGGATGTGAATTACTTGTTTAATATAACTATATTAATGACTGAAAACACTAATTCAGTGTACTTTTTGTGTTGCTGATATTGTGCAGTTAACTCCTGCTTATTTTTGCTCATTTGTATTTTTGAGATTTCACTTTACATACTTGGCGTTAGCTGCTGCTGTTTCTGTTTTTAAATTTTATTGTAGTTCATAAACAATAGTATTTAAGGATCACACCTTTTACAAAATGCAAAATAAAATTAGGTTATTTATTCTCCTGTGTATTGTGGTATTATAAGGTTATCAAAGTCAATTCTTCAATAACTTAGAGTATGATGTCCATTCGTCGTCTGGCATGTCTTAATGTGTCTGGATTGTCAATTGAAGTTTTTCTATTGGGTTATTTTATTGATTAATCAGGATTTTGGTATTAATGGGGTATTTTCAAATAATGTTAGTGACTTAACAGAAACAACACTGGTACATTCAAGTTAAAATTATTTTTGTGCTCTCGGGTACTCGGGATACCTAACTGCTTTTTCTTTGTAGCTACATACATATAATTTGTAATGGTAAATAAATTAATCTTATCATTTATAATTACATTTGCGTTGTAACAAGCATAATTTTGTAACTGAGTATATAAAGCAGAAGTTCGAGCAAGCATTATCTTCAAATATTTTGAAATCTGATGAAATTTAAATTACAAAATTAAAGGTATTTTTGGGATTCACCTCGCACTTCTTTGCATGGTCAGAAAATGTTTTGGGTACAATATTTGTAACATTCATTATATTTGTAATAAAAAAATTAACACATGTTTTAATAAATTGTGATTTTTTGTGAGTAACATGAAAATAGTTGTATTGGCATGAAAAGAATGTCCTTCAAGTTTAATTCTCATTATTGTTTCTCTTAAAATTTTTTTTCATTCTGCTGAATAGCTGGAGTTAACTGCGCTTTTGCATTAGTATTGCTATTATTTAATATTATTTATAGTCTGCAGCCAGGTTAGCTGGTTGAGTAGCAACACCTAATTTTTGATAGTTGGTCATCTCTTAAAAGAAACACACAGTACATAATGCATGATCTGGATTTTTTAGGATCATTGCATTTAAGTAATAGCCTCAGCTTAATTTTGTAATGTTTGTAAAGTTCTTTATCATATAGCAAGAACATACACAATATCCTCCTCCTCATGAAAACACTTATACACAGTTCTTCCCTCTCCTCTTCCTGCTCTCCCCCTCTCTCCCCCTCCTACCCTCTCCCCCTCCTACCCTCTCCCCCTCCTACCCTCTCCCCCTCCTACCCTCTCCCCTTCTACCCTTTCCCCCTCTACCCTCTCCCCCTCCTTCACTCTCCCATCTCTCCCTCTTACCCCTTCAGTCTCTACCCCCTCAGTCCCTACCACCTCTTCCCACCCTTCTTCCCCTCCTACCACTCCCCCTTCTACCACTCCCCCTCCTACCACTCCCCCTCCTTCCACTCCCCTTCCTTCCACTCTCCTTCCATCCCCTCCCCCTCCTTCCCCTCCCCCTCCTTCCCCTCCCCCTCCAATCCCTCCCCCTCCATCCCCTCCCCCTCCAATCTCTCCCCCTCCAATCTCTACCCCCTCCAATCTCTCCCCTTCCATCCCCTCCCCCTCCTTCCCCCCTCCTTCCACCCCCCTCCTTTCACTCCCCCTCCTTCCACTCCCTCTCCAATCCCTCCCCCTCCTTCCACCCCCCTCATTAGTTTGGCATTATACAACACAAAATGAGCCTTGTGTGGAATGAACCGCATTACGCTATGCCCACCTCATACTAGTATCGCGACTCCCAACCATGTGGAGTTTTTAAGCCTCAGTGTCACACAAAAACGTTACTGTTTTCTGTGGTGATACATTAAAAACATTTCATACATCGAAACATTACAAACATCCAGCACCTAAAAATAGGGCTGCAGCAATTGCCACTCTTCACTGTGAACACGATTAAGAATACATGGCATGAGATTAAATATCATCTAGACTTTTACCAGAGCTACAATGGCACCCTAATCAAAGTGTACTAAATTTAATTCCGATTTGAACATTTTAATATGCCAAAAATATATATTCATTAATATTTACCCTTTTTTTTCCATTTTAGAATTCTGGCAATCATTCTTGATGTATCTGTATAATACACAAAATAGCACTTTTTAAAAATTATAAAAATTGGTTTGGCAGACAATGCACAAATTGTATACTCCCTCTGCCATTTCTTCTAAACTAAATTCCTGTATTGTAGTGCATTACAAGAACATGCTTTCAACTGTGTGATTTCTGTTAAGAATTGATCAGTGTGTATTTACTGAAATAAGTGTAAATAACTGTTAAATAATACAAACTTTAATTTTTACCTATAAATATCTTAAATAATTGGAAAAATCAAGGAACCTCTAATTATTCCTGCACAAAAAACTTTTGTAATCTCATTTCTATTAAAACTTTTCTGATACTGTAAGTATAGAATAACATGGTATTGTTATTGCCGGGTTACTATTAGCGATGGTTAAAGGGGGCTTATTAATATGTTACACTTCTGGATTATCCTTTATTTTTGTAGCTGTTGAAGATATTGACTTGTCTTAAATTACACCATTACCATTGACTTTCTTAACATAAATTTTGTAGCAACTTGTGTAACAGGATTAGTGGTGTGTAAAATATGGAAGGAATATTGGTGGTAAGGTACTTGCAGATTAACTTAAGCATAATGTGGAGGGGCGTAACGTTAAGATGCGTGTAACGGAACCCAAGTTCTCTCTTCGTATGTATTCTGACCTGTGCACAAAATTTGGTGGGTTTCCTGGGTACTGGCTTTCCAAAAGTTGGCAGTATTGTGAACTGTGTTGTGTATTGTGGTGTTTGTTGGTATAATGTAGAGCTGGGTGCAGTGGTGATGGAATGCATGGTTGCAGGGAGGTTGTGGCTAGTCTGAGAATCTCTTCTTTATCTGTCCTGTTCGAAATTGGACTATCCATTAGTTTTAAAGTTAGTGTGCCTGAACATTTGCTCATAAGACAAATTTCTTGGTAGATTCGTTGTGTACCAGAACGATGTCACAGGAAGTTTTGTAAATTTTGCAGTTTGTACTTGGTAGATAGGTTACGTATTAATGTTTTCATGTGGTGGACGTGTGTGCTGTATGTATTAAGGTGCTTGTTTGTTGGATAGTGAGTGTCTTAGTTCAGCCCTGTTTTCATGACGTGTTATGTAGTAGCTCAGCCTTAGTTGAGAGTTAGCTTTATTTGGTTCTAGCCCAGTCTCAACTTTGTCATATTTTGGAGAGGAAAGTCTGCTTTCTTTTGTTTATTTTCTTTAGTTGCAGAATTAGTTCAAATTAAATTTTCCAAAGGGTCTTTTTTTCTACTTTCAATCTCATTTAATTTATAGCTCACCTTTTATAATATGCTCACTTTTAGTTTTATTCCTTTTATATTTGGTATCGATCACTCTTTCCTCACCCTGTTTTCATTCCTTTTTTTTATGTCTATTTTATTTTATCTAATTTAACCCTTATTTTATTCTGTTGCCTGCTATACACATTTCCCTCTGTACTTTTAACCGTTTATGCTCCTTACATTTTTAATTTCCTATTTTCCATTATTATTTATATTATTATTTCTCCCTTGTCTCTAAATATTCTGAATATGCTGTCTATTTTCCTCTATATATTATTCCTTTTCATCTGTAGTTATATTCGTTTATCTTTCCACCGTCCCATTTTTTTTCCTCTTCCCTTCGCCCATTATTTTCTTAATTGCTCATGTTGCTAACCACACTTATTTGTTTTACTTGATTCACACTTATTTGTTTTACTTGATTCTCACTTTACAAGCACTCTTACTTAGTTTATTTTTGAAAATCCATTAAGATACTTCTAAATGTTCAACAGTTTTCATAAATTTATCTTAAATATAAATTTTACATAAGCAGCTTGACCTCAAAAGCATGCAGCTAAGCTGTCTGCTTTATGTTTTGTGCAATGAATGCTTTTAGTCACACATTCGTATTATTTATCTACTAGGACATGCAGAATTGCCAATTATATTTCTCATTTCTAAACTTTTTTTTTACAATGAATTGGGTATCAGTATCGGTCATGTATGGAATGTAAAGCCAATTTGCGATATTGTTTGTTGAAGGCCCTGCCTACCTTCATACGGTATGCAGAGCTCCAGAAGAACACACATAATTTAACAACTTTTCAAGATGTACTGTTTATGAAAAGCATTTAAGGATATGCTGAGGTCTGATTAGTAGTACTGTTTCTAAATTTTAAATTAATATTTTAAAACTATATTTAGGAGAGGGTAAATGGCTAAAAGGTGTGTTTTAGAATAATATTTAGGGTATTAAAATCTCGGTAAGATTCTTGAAAGCCCTCAAGGGACTTGATATAAACTTTTTTTTTTATTTCTTTCTTTCCCTGTTAATCACTTCTTACAAGAGTTGTATCAGTCATGTCCTCAAACCCTCATCAAAAGAAACTTAAAAGATTTATTAGTATAAAGATTTGGAAATTGAGAAAAAATATTCTGGAAGATAAAATATTCTGGAATTCAAACACTAACACCTTTGTACTTGATCAGGCCTGCATGTTTCGGTTTGCCACCACTCTCTATGCTTAAAGGATTATTATTATTATTATTATTATTATTATTATTATTATAAGCATTTCAGGCCAAATTTGTTATAAAAATTATCCTAATTATATTTAATAAACCAAAGTACAAATCTAAAATATTGAATGTTTTGTATTCATGGGGTAGACTTGAAGCATTCTTTTAAAATCAAACTCAACATTCCGATTTGAATAACTGGATTTTGACCCATCATTTGTATCCTACATCTACAATTCTAGAATATTATTTTATCCAGAGCACACTTAAGTGTTTAAATAGTTCTGTTCCAATTTTAGCGTTCATCTAATTTTCTTATGAATGGTAAACCTTAAGGACATCCCGTGTTCTGAGTATACAGTCTGTTAGTTCTATGAGCAGTTGTATACTCTAGATTTTTTGCTCATTTTAATTTAATCTTTATTTGTATCTGCACGTTTAGTACACTGGCAACTCATTTACTGGGTTACACATGCTGCTATCATAGGAATAATATGCATCTTGTTAACAAACCACTGTGTAGTCAAGAACAATGTGTTTATTGGATTCACAGTCATGGTTTGCTGATTTTTGCATTAATCATTACTTATATTTGCACTTCTGGGATGTCATTTTATTGGAAAAAACCCAACTGCTGAATTGTTTCTTCGTAAAACGTAGCCTAGCAGTTAGTAGAAACATCTTCATGTTGGAGTCTTGTCATGTCAAAATCTGGTTTTAGATATACATATATAGATATGTCAACTTGTCAAATAATTTCATATTTCATTTATAGCGTATTTGGTTTTTTCATCTGACAATTTTATTGTAAAAGTGACTCTTCACTGAACATAATACTTAATTTGAATTCCTTGACAAAATTTTTGCTATAGGTTCAAATAGTTTACAATTCTGATTGCATACAAAATGTACCCTAAAAAATGTAATCATAACACCTAATTGTATGAATTTTTTATTTACACTTATTCCTTCCTACCATATATTTTGTTCAAACCAGTTATTTGGCCTTCTTTTCTGGTTTTGAGCACTCTTTTCAACATTACTCCTGCCTGCAGATAAAAGGTAAAGGCAGGGTTTTACATCACATGGCTATCTATGCTTGTAAATTTGAGTCCTATCTTCTGAGTTTGCAACAAACTCGTGAACCTTTCTTTTCATTAGTAATTTTGGCCACCAAGTAATTTTTGTAGGTCTTTATGCCCCATTGTGTGATTTGGTAACTAGAGTGGGTTTTTTATTTTATTATTATATAGCAGAGTTTGTGGTTAGTTTAGTATCTTAAAAAGTTAACTTTCATTTTCAGTTTGATTTTCTTTTTGTATAATTTATTTTTGTGTGTTGCTGATGATGAAAAACTCTCTCATATTCCAATGTTTTGACAGTATTATTATTTCAATAGTTGTTTGAGAAAAAAGTCTGTTTCTGATTTCTGGCATAGCAAGTTTTTATCAATTTTATACATTCCTTATCTATTCACTTTTTTCAGTAAAATCCTTGAAAATTTTCATCCAAGACCTAATGGCTTCAATAGCAAGTACTACCTTGCATAAAATTAGAGCAAATGTTCAGGTGGCCAATTTGTTAGTCTATTTTTTTTTCTTTTCATAAACTATTCAAAATTTTGCAGCTGTATGTATTTTTCAAGTGGTTAGTGTGCTTTTGTGTGTGTTTTTCCTAATTTGCTTCACTACTACAGTGTATGTACTACTAACAGTTTACTAATCTGGTATTATTGCCTGTGTTGGCATGTGGAGTTACTAAAGAAAAATTTATTTCATCCATGTATTTCTGAAATGGGATTTTACTGCCTTTGTGTGTAAATAAAGTTTCTTATAATTTGTAAAAAAAAAAAAAAATACATATATATTTTTAATGACTTCTGAATAATAGCAAAATTGGAAATGATACAAATAGTAAAGTTTGTTTCGTATTAAATTTTTGTGTAGGAAAATTATTTAGGAATTTTATGTATGGAAAGTTATCTTATTTAATTTGTTTGGACTTTGGGATTAAGATTTAATTATAATTATTGCATGAAGATACTTTTAAATTCAGTTTGCTCTGAAGATTATTCATTTGGTGGTGTTGCTGATGTGTGATACTAATTAATAACAGACTTGAAACGGAGCCCGTCGGAAGTGTCTTGCATGGGAAGGCTAGACGACGCAACGGCGGCGAAGAGAGAGCCTTAGAACGATTTGACAGGAAGAATGAACGCATGCTTCTAGTCCTGCCACGCCAGCCAATCAGCATGCTTGAAATGGAAGACCACGCCTCCACTGGCAAGCTGTAGCGTGTGCCAGCATGTTGCAATCGGCATTCGACGAGATAATCGGTTTCAGTACTACTCACACAAAAACCTCTGCCGTCCTTGACAAACCTCTCCCACTTCCTTGTAGGCCCGCTCTTCCTCGCTGCTTTCTTTTTTACTTTAGTGTTTGTGTCTGTGACTTAGTTTGATTGGGTATTGTAGTTGTCATGTGTTCTGTGTTTTCTCACAATAATCAACCTTGTATGCTTGTAACATTCTCCCCACGTCGCCTTTGCATCACCACACCTTAGATTTATGGACTTCCTGATCCTCATTAACAGTAATTCACTAATGTTCAAAAGTGGTTGATGCGGATGTCATAAACATTTTGTGATTAACTCAAATCCACTGTCAACATCTTTTTTGAACATCGGTTGTGGTTAAAACACTTTGACATTGGATACATTTAGCATGTGATGTTTGTATTAATCATTACATGTGGACAAGTTTTAAGAGTGATAAAGAGTTGCCAAAGCATATTCTAAGTCAAATTCTGAGCTATTTTTTTTTTGTAATACGTGATTATAAATAGGCTTCTTATCACTTTATCATAAGAATCACTTTCACTTTATTTATCAGTATCACTTTTAGGCTTTTATGCATATTGTGATTGTATTAATTTGGTATTTTTAAATATGTACCACCACATGCTGCTTTCTTTTCAAGTCATTACTATACATAACACAAAAAAAATTAGAAGTTATCCCTTTTTATTTGTTGAAGCTTGTAAAAAAATTTATGCTAGCTTTGTATGTGTTTGATGTGTAATGTGAGTAAAAATGTTACATTTTTCTGAAATCTCAAAACTGCAAGTGATTTCCTTGCTTAAAGTTAAATAAACATTGGAGATTGCTGCTTAATATGTGTGTGCTCAGGCGTAGGTTGGTTATTCAGCTCTTTGCTAATCAGTTAAATAAGGAATTTTTTTTATACTATGATCATAATCTACATTTAAAGAAAATATAAACTGTTTTGACAGAATTTTTTTTAGCATTTATTAATGCAACACTGGATTTTTTGCATTTGGATATGCACATGTTTTTTTATATAATATAAAAAAATAAAAGAAAAAGTACATGTAACTTAGTACACATGATAGAAGTGAAACTTCTTTGGCAGTTCAAAGCTCTATCTATATCTTTGGCATCTGGAACGTTTCAGAACAATGTTTCATGAAAACGTTGCATTAAAATTCTGCTTTGAAATTGTAATTTAAATTTTACTCATCGCACCCAAAGAAGTTGCTCACTTCAAAAATTTTAAAATTAAACATTTTAGAAATTTTTGCTTTTTACATTTAACCAGACTGAGCCACAGCAACGCATGGCCTGGTACAGCTGTATATCTATATAAATTAAAATTTTAATGTTACTTCGTTTAAAATCTTAAATCTCAGAAAGTTCTTCGCCGATTGCTTTGAAATGTTAACACAACGTTGCATTCAAATATGCGTGTGTTTTATAAGCCTATGTCACAGGTGTGACAGGTAAAAAGATAGATAAAAATGTGGATAGGTAATAATATATATACATAAATTAATGTTTGTGTGCTCATCTTCTGTTTTGTAAAGATAAGATATAGATAGGAAGATATTGACATAGAGAGATAGAGTGGAGAGATATGGTGATATATATAGAGTGAGATGTGTGTGTATAGAGAGATACGGAGATGGATTGAGATATAGATATAAACATAAATGCATAGAGAGATAGTGATATTGAGATATGGATAGAGATATATACAGTATAGAGATATTTTTATCAATATAAATAAAAATGTAAATGTTCCTTAGTTCAAAATCATAAATCTCTGAGAGTTCTTAACCAATTGCTTTGACATTTTGACATAACATTGCATATGAATACACACATGTTTTTATATACATGTGTTACACCTGAGACAGGTTAAAAGATAGATAAAAAATTGATAGGTAAAATGTATTTATAAATGAATGTTAGTGTGTTCGCCTTCTGTTTTGTAAAGTTAAAGACATAGTGAGAGATATAGAGAGATATGCATATATATAGAGAGTTATATGTAGATATATGGAGGTATATAGATATATTTAGGTGTGTGTGTATATGTATATAATTTTATTTAAAATGTGACATGCCCACCGGCAGTCATTAGACTTTGATGGTAGGCACGACAAATAGACATGGACAAACATAAGGTTATCACTGCAAACATAGGGACTCGCGGCGGTACCATAGCAGGTAAGATAACCGCACATGGCCAACACACTAAGGCAGAGTACCACATATTGGTGGTGATAGCAAACACAACAAATACAATAAAACAATAATCACCACTAAGTACAGAAAACACAAAATTATATACATATTTTTAAAAAAAAATCACTTATAATTATTAACTAAGTATATAACAAAATAAATTACTAGATTTCATGACTTAGTTTTTAAATGCCAGATAATTCAAAACAAGAATTACAAACCTAAATTATTATAATTAGAAATCAGTCTCTAGATAATGTCATTATTATTAATTGTACTTAAAGTGGATTTTAAGCGACTGTTAAATTGAGGTACTCTCAAGCCAGTGTTATCAAGGATATAATGACATTGAATTTTAGAGTTTTAGACATTTTAATAAATAATGCATCCAAATAATCTATACGAACATAGAGAGGTGTAAATAGAATCAGGGAATCTCTTTAGATTAATTAATTTGTCTTTTCTTTCTTTTCTATGCAACCAGACTGAGCTAGTAGAAAAATATAATTTTAGTTGTAGAACACTTATGAAAATTCATTAAAGTGCACTTTCTTATGAAAATTATTATTTCTAGAATTATAAATACTTGTTCTTTAATAATTCTAAGGAAAAAGTATGTAATTTATTTGAGATTAAATTTGTGTTAAATACCAGCATTGAAATTGCTCAGCTGTTAATTTCAAATAAATTACACTTTTTTTTCCTTCATATTTCTAAAGAAAATTTTATAATTACGGTATCTATTCTTTATTTATTTTTTTTCAATAACTGCTTTATGTGCCTTACAGGCCATAAATAAATTTGATTCAATAAAAATCTAGAATATAATAAAAAAAAATTTTAAAATAATTTTTGCTGCACTGTGCATGCCATAAGAAATTGTATTTTTTTTTTCATAAAGGTAAAAGCATTATGTACTAAAATAGAGGGTAAATACACAATATTTGCTTATCAGTAATCTTATAAAACATTTATTTAAAAAAACGTTTATCAAAACAGATATTAGATAACATATATTTATAAGTAATTTTATATCAGATTATAAATTTTTTAAATATGAAATTTTACTACACTTAAATGGGAAGTATACCTAATTTTGTGTTAGCTTGCCCTTGGTAAAGTTTTAAATGCCAGTGTAACAGTCATTTCTAAATTATAACTTGTTATATGTTTAAGATATCCTTTACTTATGGTAAAATTAGAGACACACAACCAGTTTTATTAGAGCGTGTTACATAAATTAAATTTTATTATTTACTCTCTTAGAGTAAGGTTTTTTTTAAAAGAAATATTTAAAACTGGAATTGTTATACCTTCAAATATATACCATAGCACAATTTTGGAATTGCGGGGGTAAAGCTTTGCACATTACGTAGTGCTTTTTTATTTAAAAGGGTTTGCTACGATCAGGATAGTTTTTGGAGGAAATAGCAAAAGTTAAACTTAATTGCTAAAATTTAAATACATTAAGTTAAGATCAGGTTAGGTTAGATACATATAAAATATTGTGAAATCGTGTGAACAGTTATATTAGGTTAGCTACATTAAAAAAAAAAGTTATAATTGTGTGAATCTTTGGTGAGGTACATTACATGATAGGTACATTTAAATTACTATAAAATAGTAAGGAGCGTGTTACATGTTAGCTAATCAAGGTTGGAATTTTATACCAAGTCTCCTTTACGTTTGAGGTAGTATTACATTCAAGGTGAAAGTCTTACATTGGCAGTCGTAATACTTTTAAGGTTATCTTTTATCATTTAAGGATGTGATGGACTAAAAAAGGATCTAAATTTCAAGGTTATTATCTACAACTTAATGGATATGATGCTTTTCTGTTTATAATCGTAATCTTTGGTTATATGATTAGTTTTTGCTGGGGAGAAATATATAATATTGATTTAAATCAAAAGTGTCATTGGCTTTCATTGAAAGAATTTCTTTGTAAAAAAACAATAATGAAAAATCAGAATTTTTCATTGTTAGTACTGGTATGTTACATTTGAAAAACCCTACTAACGACTTGTATTGGTAGTTGGTGGCTACTGCTCAACAAGCACTGCACTATTTTTTGTTTTGTTGCCTACACCTGCCAGCATCACCGCTAGACATCACCGCTGTGCAAGACGACATTCCAGACTAGGGAACTGCTTGGGACCAGTTGACCTGCACTTATCATAAACATCAATCGGGAAGTTTAAACGATGTGGCAATCCTGGACTGAGGCTTTTCACATTTGCCGCACCCTAATATTTTGTATGGGTGCTTTACTGGGTTGTCTGCATAACCCTTATTAGCATTTGAACCAAGTTACTCTTGTCATTGTGTTGAGGTAAAAGTAGAGAGTAAATTGTTTCTACTTTATAAATATTATTATTTTTAGAGTTTAACACTGCTGGAGACTAGAATTTTTATGTTATTTTAATGCATATAGTAAAAGTTTTTTTTCCCCCATTGCAGTTTAAATGGATAAAATTGTTTTTTCCCAACCGAAGGCTAGATGTGTAGAGTCATATACCAGATAAAATATGCTGCTTAAAGTGGGGTTAGTCTCAGTTACCTTGGATTTTTTAAAATAATTTTTGCATTTTCCATTTTCAGTCACATGTACAGATTTATGGCAAAACAGGACAGATGTAATATCTTTTTTCGCACCTGTACACCAGGACACATTATGGCATTTATAAAGGAGGCCTCACTCCAATGGTCGCGAGGCTATGACAGATTATTTTCACACTAGCATTTGCAGGTGTTGTAATAGTTGCATCAGACTGGTTGAAGGTATGGCAGTGGTGAGAAGTTGGACTTCCATTCCATAGGAGACCAAGGTATGGATTCCTGTTCCGCCGAAAATTCAGGGAAGCTTCCTTGATGTAGGCCGTTGCCAATTCGTCGTCTCGTCAACTGCTTCCGGCCTGCGGCCGGGTCAGCAAAGTGAAATGCCTCGCATCTTCCTCTGTCCCTCCGCCATCACCAACTCCTTTACTCTGTTCCAATCCTTCCCTCTCCTGATCTGCTCTTCCCACCTCATCCTCAGTCTTTGGAGCCTTCTTCCCGTGTACTTGAACCCCGTCATTTTCCTAATCAGCCTCTCTTTTACCATCTCATTCGTGCTTTTACCACAGTTTCATTCGAGACCTGCTCTTCTCTTCATTTGCGCCATTGCGCTGATCTTCCCAGCGTCTGCAGTCAGAGTCTCTGCTCCTTACGTAACTGTGGGCAGCGGGGCCAACTCCTGTAGAGTGTTCCCCCTGGGACCAACTTCAAATCCCCCTGGACTTCGATTAAAAACCCCTAAAGTTTTCATTGTACTTCCTGATTGAGAGCTAATAATAATAATACCCATAATAAATTATATTCTCTTGAACCTTACATTTCCTTATTTTTCTACCCAATATTTCTTAAATAATGTCCTTAATAAAAAAAAATCCCCCGAAAGAATCTCCATAAATAAATGTACCCCCTAAAAAAAAATCCCATTACGTCTTGGTTCCCCCTAAATTTGGGGGGGAAAACTCCCAAGTTGGCATCCCTGACTGTGGGTTGTTGCAGATTGCGTTCCCGATATCACTGTGTCACGGTCTCCAAGCGACCTGATGGTTGGCGAGACCCTGATGAAATAGTGCAGATGTGCTAACGTTGACCTGTGAAAGTCCCGGAGCTCTTGGGCCGGCAGTGGCGCTCGGTGCTTGTCCCGGTGGAGGCGACAGGGACCCATGGCGGGGGGGGTTGCAGCCGGTGGCGTGTGGTGCTTGCAGAGCCGCGAGGAGCGCCGCGGCGGGGACTTCCACCGCATGGACTCGTCGCCCGGCCAGCTGGGGACGCCCGGCTCGCGCACCAGCTCCGTGCTCCCGGACCTGCTGACCCAGGTAGCGACAAACACGGTCTCTTCTTGTTTTTCGACAGTGTTTGCGTTCGTGGACGGAAAGAATTTTGCAATAAAAAAAAATTGGTTGTCTGTGAAGTCGAGTTACGGACGATAGTTTAACGTGACGTCATAACGAAACATTGATGAAATGATTGCATACTTTTATGAATGAAATTGAATCATTTTTGATTGAATTATCACTATTTTTGTATGGATACAAAGGAGTGAAATGAAATCTACAATTAAATTGATAAATTTACTTTTATTAGCACTCATTAATTCAAATATGTTTATTACTTAAACGAACAGATTATTTTAACTATAACTTTTATACATGTTTGCTATTTAACTTCCAATCTGTGTTATTCTGTTAAGGATAGGACGATGATAGGAAAAGTAGGAAACGAATGGGAGGGTTTCAAGTTTAATGTGCCTCGTAAAAGTCAAATCGATGGTTGTTCCAATCGAGTGGAAGAGAGATAGATGCGGCACAAGCGTATAATGAGCGCAACGGGACACGGCGTAACGGGACAAGTGCGTTACGGGACAAGGTGCGTTACGGGACACTTTTTCGTGCGTGCAGCCAACGTTCATCGATTTATTAGATGTCACGTCAAAAAAACTTAAGAACCGGAGAAAACATTAATGTAGACCTACCTGCTGTTCAGCAAGCTTTTTACTCATCAAGTAGGCATGTGCAGATCAAAGATCTGAGATTAGTACACTTTTAACTTAGTGTAAATATTTATTAACATTGTCTGCTAGTGTGTTGAGACTGTCCCATCAGTTGTAATTCATTTCAGTATCCAATTTATATAAATAATTTCTTTTTTCTTTTATTTCTCCCCCCCCCCTGGCTTGGTGTTTCATTTACCAGTATTGCGATCATTTGTTAATGCTGAAAGTTCTAGCTTGCCTGAGAGACATTATTTAGGTGTAAATAAAAAAGTTTAAAATCCTGGGACTTTAAAATAATTTTTTTTTTTTATTCCTTAGCATGATATAAACATTTCTTTGAATTAAAGGTAACATTTATACTCATCAGCTGAAATTGACAAGAATTCTGTTGGTGTGAAATAGGTGTGCTTCTTATTATTCTTAAACAAAAAAAAGTTCTGTATATGTTAATTATTGGAAAACACACACACAGAATTATCCTTGTGTGTGTACTTCATGTATTTTAAATGCTGCAACTGTTTTAACAAGCGAGAGATGCAGGCGAAATTAAAGTATATCTTCGTGTTCTTAAGTTACCATAGCAAAATATTTTTTTTTTGTTATTTGACTTGCCAGGATTAGGATGTACAATTTGTTTACTATTGCAGGTGTGTTGGGAAATGTAGTTTCCACTTGTTCAGTTCAGCTTGTTCAAATAACGTTGGTCAAAAGTACTTTTTGTAGCCTTTGCATTTGTGTTTAAAGGTATCGAGTTAGGTTCACAAAAGGCCATTTGAGATAAAGTTTCTCGGTTGCTTCTTAAGTTTGTGCTGATTTACTAAATGTTGTACACTATTTTTACTTCACCAAATGTTTGTTTCATGGCTATTCATCAATGCCTATCAGTCCCCCCCCCCCCCCCCCCCCCTCCTTTCCGACTTCTGAGTGAAAGCAACTTGTTTCTTAATTATTATTTTTATAGGGATTACTTATTGTATCTTGTGTGGATTGTTTATTTGTATGTTCCATTTCAGGCATCGTCTAGTCCTGGCACTCCGAATCAGAGGCAGGATAAATCAACGAGCGAAGAGGTAAGACTCATTCTGTGCTATCTCTAGGACGTAGTATGTGTTTGGGGGTTTCAAGTATTTATGCCTGTGGGTGTACATGGTTTAGTGCTATAATTGCCATTTAATGAGCGTTATACCATTACACTCTGAATAATTAGTTCTACTCAAATATAATTCATTGTGACTGTTATTATGAAAGTTCTATTTAAATTTAGTGCCATAAGTGGTCTTACACTCGCTTCTCTTATTTGTACTTTATGGTGTTAACCCAGCCCCTTCACATATTCTTATATTTTTCCTCATTTCAAAAATTTCGACATGACAGGGGTTTATTGCATTCTAGCAATAACGAAAATTTATGAATAAAAAATTAATCATGCCCTTTGTTTCATTAATTTTGGGTGAAAACTTATACATATTTGCAAAATTTATTTATTGAATAATAGCTATAAATCTTAAATGATTCACTGTACAAGGATTATGAATTCATTGGTTTTTTTTTCTCCCCTCCATATTTTATTGTTAGGTTGTGCAGGATCTGTGTTGAGAAAAACATTTACTTTTCCATATCTAAATTCTATTTTCTATTCTACTGTTTATGTTTTCCATGAAATCAATATATTGGATTTAGTTTGTGGTTGGTGTTTAAAAAAAATTTAATTGGTTTATTCTTTACAAAATCACAGTAACTGAAATATAAAACTAAATTGGGAGGTGTCAAAGAGTATTTCTTACATCACAACTAAATGAAATTACTTTAGTTATGATACTATAATTAGATGCTGTTTAATTACTTGTCGTACAGATTGGAAGGTAGGGCTGTAAGTTTTTTTTCCCCTCAGGAAATGTTTTTCAGAACTAAACAGTAAACACTCCGCATCCTGAGGTAACTAGTTCACATGGTTTCAATTCGTTAAAAATGAGATGATTGAAGGCAGGCAAGGTAGCAGTGACGAAGTGCATGCAGATGTACTGAAGTGTTGGTGTGCGGTTGTGTTACACGTCACCTGTTGCTGTTTGTTGTGTTCTGGTTCTGACCGTAACAGCAACAGCAACAGCCGTGTGGCAGGTTAATACGAATGTTTTTTTCAAAGCTTAACAGCCCTTGAGAATTACAGAAAGAAAGATACAAACAGACTTGAAGTATCTTGAGGTCAGTTCCTGTGCATAGCTGTAGCAAAACATAATGGCAGTCCTATGCGAGTGGCGGTTGGAGGGGGGGGGGGGTGTTTCTTCCCCTCCGCCTCAGTTATCCACAGAACTAAAAAATATTTAACTTCTGTTGACGTCTATTTACAAAGGATGCCATAGTTTTGATAATGACTTTTCAGGACGTCATAAATGTGTTAAAATAGCCTTTTCAGGGGCTATTATTTTTTGTACATTTTAAACTACCTGTTTAATTGGGAGGTATTCTGAGTACTACAAAACCCTCTGGTGATTCGCCTCTCCCAAAACTTTTAATTGGGACTGTCACTGAATGTAAACTTTTCTACTGCAAGGAAACTAATGTAGGATCTTCATTAGTCATGCCTCGTGCAGTTAAAATAAAGTGTTTTACAGCATGGAAATGGCCAAGATACTTTACAGATCTGTTTTTTTTTTTTTTGGTTGGCACTTGTTTTGTTTGTGTACACCAACAAGCAATTTGACCAAATGTTTGATCTGGTTGCATCCATTCAGTATAGTGCTCGCACTTGCAGCTACGTGTGGCAGCAGAAAATTGATGTCTCTCATTAACATTCATCCCTCATCAGTCATCAAACATCACCATGTCTAATCTACTTTTATCTAGACACATTAGTTCTACAGTGTCTGCAAGCTTTACATTTGGCACTGAAAGGTTGTGTTTAGTTAAGTAGCATGTCATCTTTTAGTAACTACCTAATCACAAATGGATAGATTTTTTTTTGTTACAAATAACTTTAAGATTCTCAAAATATGGATTACAGAAAGTGAGAACTCATGTTTTGACATATCCATCGTGTCACATTTAATTTCCCCATCATAACACTAACCTTTATGTGATGTTGACTTGATATTAACTGGAACAAAAAAAAATTGTAAAACAATGTGTGTGCAACTCATGAATTAACGTTCTTGCCAGTGACAACGTTGACAAATTGTGCAGCCTTAGGCTCACATATATATACTAGCTTCAATTTTTTTTTTTTTTCCCCCCCAAAATGTTGGCACATTTTAAGAATAAACAACTTAGCCCCACATAGTATTTGGAATGGTAATGATTATTTTTGCAGCCATTGGTTTTGGCCTCAATGTAAATCACTTTTACAATCAAACAAATATTTGGTCACTTGGTTTTGTTATGAGTTTTTTTTTTTTGCCTCCACTTTGTCCAATTCCTTAAGGTCCTTTTTCTAGCCCAAATGGATTAGTTGTTACTGTGCACCTTGATTGTCTCCATCTTGTGTCCATGCATGTTGGCATGAGTTCAGGTCTCATTTCTCTGCAAGTTGTGAGAGTTTTATGTAGGTCAACTAGATATGCCTGTGCAAAATTATTTCAGAAACTCTACATCACTTTCATTTTGGCAGAGCATTTAAGTTAAAATGGAAGGACAAAAACTGTGTGAGAACATTTATTACTACCATACTTTTTATTTTCCCTCAGCATATTCCTAGGGCAATAGTTGATTTATTTATATTATATACTATGAAATAAAATCTTCTTGCTTTCAAGTAAAAGGGCTTTCTTCCTAGATTCAGTGCATCCTTATACAGTACATAGAAAATACTATGCAGTAAATAATGTTGTAATTATTTTATAATAACTTAGTTTATGAATTAGTATTCTCAAGCAATACATTGGCCTAACAAGTTTCTAAATTGACACTTATCCATCTAAATTGATCATGAATAACATATCTATAACAAGGTAATTTTACTTATTGGCCATATGTGTACCACCATTATGATAAACTATTATTATTTTATCTAAAATTTAATAAACTTAATTAAGTGGTAGTACCAATCATTATTTGAATTATAAAATTATTATGCAAAACTCACCTGACTAATATTAAATAGCTTTGGGGGAATACAAATTCGTAAATAAAAATTGTTGCCTTGATTTTTTTTTAAATTGAGGTTGCCTGATATTAATTTCAGTTATGTTATTTAAAAAACATTTTGTGAAAACTTTTGTAGAAGAATTTTAGTTAATTTTGAAGAGTATATATATTATTAACATAAACTTGACATTGTAAGTTACAGTATTTGCTCTGCCAGGTGAAAATGGTTTATCATGTACATGTTGTAAGAATATTTTTTTCTCCTTTCGCTTGCATTTACGTAATTGTTCCTGCCATTAATGTATTATATAATTTTCATTAAATTTATAACATTTTGGCAGTTAATTACTATCAAACTAGCAATATATTAATAATAGTTTTGAAAAATTGTAAAATTAAGCAACTTTTCCAATAAACTGCTGTGCATGGAGTATAATGTCATTTCTCAGTGACAAAAGCCAATCTTTTGATATTAAGGTATCAAACCGTTGGTTTGTCTTCTCTCATTATTCATTCTTCCCTTCTTACTCTCTAATTACCCTCTTAACTATATATTTATTAATTTTTTTTTTCTCTTTAGTTCGGCTCTTAGTCGTTCCCTTACTTAATGGTTTTTTCCCCCTCTTTATCCGACACTGCTCTGCTCATTTCCCTTTTTTTTTTTTTTTTTTAAGTAAAGAGTAAAATTTTACAATGTAAAGGAGCAGTTTTCGAGATGTTAAAATGTACTTATGTAGTTTTACTTAATTTAAACTGTGACTAGGTAGTGGGTTTGTCACATGAATGGTAGGCGTTGTGGTTCCTCCAGAATTGTTCTGAGCCTGCTAATCTCTCTCGCACACCGGGTTGGTTAAATCATATTCATGTAATTACTGTTAATCAAAATATGTTTTTGTGACTATTCTGATAGCTATCTTGCATTTGTTGTTGACTCACAAATTTTCTCATTGGATATTTACTAAAAAAATTTCCCCCCCCCCCCCCCCCCCCCCCCCAATTTGTAAAAGGTTACTCTAGTCATCACAATTATGAACACTTCTGTGACTTTACAGTGATTAGATAATTTTTAGTGATTATCTTTGGGAATAAATGTGAGTGACAGTGACGTGTAAATATCTAGCCTTGGTAACGTGGAGATTATGTTATCATGTTGCAAATAAACTAATAACATGAAACTCGTGCATGATATTTAATGTGGATTTATTAAAAATAATGCAGAGCGTAATATATATACGAAAAGTATTCATGTTAGGGGGGGAAAGGTAAAAACTTTTTCTCTTTTTCAAACCTGACAATAATTCTGTTTAACACAATGGTTCTAGCTAGGGATGGGGCGACCGAATCCAATATCCGCCGAATCCGCCGAATCCTAGGGATTCGAAGGTTCGGCGGGTCTAATATAGGATTCGTCAAAGGATTCGGTTTTTACTATTTACGGGAAAAAAAATACAGTAAAACTCGCTTACGAGGTCCCGCATGGTAGGTTTTTACGTATAAAGCGTTTAAATTGCCCGAGGTCTCGTCATTTACGTCATTAAATGTGTGATATAATGTCCGTTAAAATTTTTTCTGAAACTTCTTGTCTCAAATAATGGCACACGTAAATATGAAGAAAAGACAATTGAACAACAACACGAAGAAATATGGATGATGTACCATAACTACAGTACAAACCCAATAGTTATTTTAAGATAATTACCATAAAAAGAACAAAAGATTGTTTGTAGAATACCATAATTACTACAGAAGCATGATAGCTACCATATTTGCACTATAGTTACCGTAACAACTGAGATGTATATTTACCGTGATAGTAATGTATTATTTATTTATGACATATTAAATTAAAGAACATTGTTAAAAAAAAAAAGGATGTTAAACTTTGATATGTACGGTTGGCACATGTTGCTAAGAAATAATGCGATCTGAAAGAATGCAGTACTACTACGAAAAGTGAAAATGGTACTCGTGGATTTTTAGGTTATGGCAGTCTCTTTTGGTTTTTCCTTAATATTGGCCGAAAATTAACGAGCAGACTGTATCGGAAGTCGGCAGAAATGCCGATTCAACTAAATATTGGCAAAATCGGCTTCTTCAATACAGCTCTACATTTAATGACATGAGTAAACATATTTCAGACTTCAGGATATTGAAAAAGACTTTAATTTCCATGTAGGTTTATTGTGTGTATGTTTTTTTTGCAAGTGTAAATTGAATGAAGTAAAATGTTTTTATTTTTATTACTTTCAATTGATTAAACTTTAATGACCAGTTACAGATATTTATGACACTAATTTTGAGGTTAAGCAATTTTACTAAAGCATTCCAGCCAAGCATGTTGCCAGCGAGAGACGCTTCTCTTTTGCTGGAAACACTATCTCCAATCGTAGAGCTAATTTAACTCCTGAACGTGCAGAACAAGTTATTGTTCTGAATGATAGATTAAAGAACAGAATTTAATACTCTGTGACAATCTCTCTCAGAATTATTGTGCTGAAAAGTGGAAATGTTGAAACAATGTGAATGTACTTTTCAAACAACATGATTTTTGGTGCTAAGTTTGTTGAAGCTCAGTAAGGACTCCAGAAAAATTGACAAGGGTGAAATTTTTCCAAAGATATGTTGCATTTACACAAACATATACTTGGTTATGTTAGTTGGATGATATCAGTTACTAATGAACCAATGGAAACAGGTAAGATTCAATGGAAAAAAAAATGTTATTTTTTTTCTAGCAGTGCAAAATGTAAACACACTCTGTAAATAGTTGCCCAAAATTAATAAGCCCACTTCAATTTAATACTTTATTCAAACATGATATTAAGTTTAAGATAAAAATAATTTCCCAAAAGTGTAACTGTACCACAAAAGCTCGAGCTCGGCTCGAAGTAAAATTCTTAGGCTCGCAGACCTCTAGCTTATTTATAGAAAAAATCCTAACCGCTAATCTGTACTAAAACTGAAATTTCTCAAGAAAAAATTGTTGTCTTTATATACACTTATACCAGAATGTACCAATCTACATGTGATAAAGTCAAGGGACTTTTAGTGCAAGCAGAATACATCTCACTTACATTAGATATGTGGACATCATCTATTAAAAGATTCGGGTTTGGGTTCGAGATTCGGCAATCCCAGTCGAGGATTCGAGTTAGGATTCGGATTCGAGGAAATCAGGATTCGCCCCATCCCTAGTTCTAGCCTAACCAAACTCAACCCAACCTGGGTTAGGTTAGGCTAATTTTCTTTTCATTTTCTACAATTTTTTCTCAAAATTGGTGCTTTTCATGCGCTTATGTTAGTTTCTGAACAGTTATAATGTGCAGTTTGTATGCTGGTGAATGCAGGGTGGCTTAAAGAACATAACATAAATTTATAGGTGACGTAAAATTTTTTATTTTTCTGAGATATTATTTTATATTTACATTTATAAGACTATCGTATTTTATGGCGTCAAGATGCCCAAGCGGGTAAAGGCATATGCTTTAGTTTGGACTATTATCAAAGTTAAGCACCATAGAACGTGGTTGGAACTTTGATAGGTGATCTCAATTTTTATAAAACTATAAATATATACACTCACAAATTAATCTTGCAGGTCCACCATCTTTTCGAGTTTTCTGAGACTTCTACGCAAACAGAGCTTTGTGGTTGAGCATTTCCGTTTCATGTTCACAAAATTACTCCCACCAAATGCTGTTTACCAGGAACTAAGATGTTTATGCATAAAAAATTTGAGATGAAAACATAAAATGCACGAGCACTATCATGATTAATTAACTGGGAAAGCCTGAAAATAATTGAAAAGGCAAAATAAAATTGAGTAACCAAAATGGTGTATTGGGACGGAGCCTTGGAAAATGGCTTTCTCTGCACTCCCGTAGCTCCCAGATGTTTCTTGGTTGTGTGTTTGGAAGGATGGCAGTTTACTGAATTATAGATTTCAGTTAGCTTGCCACAATTCCGCTTGAGATTTTTGGTATAAATCACATTCGTGTTGCAAGTGTTGGGGACAAAAAGTTCTTACAACATTTTACCTTATTTTTACTGTATGTGAAAGCATTTTTTTTTCTCTGAGTATGTTTTTACTTGCTTGGGTTTTTTTCAAACATGTGTGTGTTACTTGCATTTTTCAGCATCTTTGATTTGTTAACAGTGGAGTTAGTTCTTTAGGTTTTCAGTCTAGCAATAAAAATGCACTCTGTGTAGTCTTTCTTACTCAATGTTGAAAATAATAGTGAAACTGTACCTTTGAAAAAAGTAGCAAGCAGTTCATAATGAAGAAAACACATCAGGATTTGAATATTTTTCAATAATTTGTGTGTAACTTGAGTGTGCATCCTGATGTAATTGTGTTGCTTTGCTTGATACATTTTTCATATTTTCTCAAGATATATTAGGGAAAATAGTTTGCCTCTTTACCAACATTAGTGAGTAGTATTTTATACTAAGTATTTTATTTTGTGTTTGTGTTTTTTTTTTTTTTAATTGGGAAAAAATTTCTTCTGAACATTTCCAATCTCCCTCTTTGTGTAAGCTCCACCTGCTTAGTTTCAGTCACTAATGTTGTTTACTTTTGTTCCCTGACGCAATGACCGACTAACGGGCGGGGGGTTATACTCGTCAACCCAACTCACAGCATACTAATCGTTTATGTAAGTATGCAACAAGTACCGCCGCTTCATTAAGTTCGTTGAGTGTGTGCGTGTGTGTGTTCATTCGCGGTGGCCACTCGCTGTTGGGATTTTGTATAGAAAAGGAAAAATTGGCGTATTACAGAGTGCTGAGAGATGTGACATTATCATTATGAAAGTTGTAAATGAGAAAATACACTCCACGCTTTGATTGTAATTTTTAAGTTTTCTTATTTATGTCCTTTAAATGCACTTTTACTTCATAAATTTTGGTGTAGTATAAATGTTTTGTACCATTGGGTGGTAATGATTCCAGGCACTATTAGAATATTTTTGCACACAAAAAAATTATGCTCTGTTGGCAAGCAATATTTTGCACTGTTGCTTATCAAATTAAGGTGCGTAACTTTGCTAAACTCGGTTGTCCGTTTGGAGATTGCTGGCGAGTGGCTACCTTGATGATTTACTGTACCATGATGGCTGTTATTATTTTATGAATGCCTTGGGTGCGTTAAAAATAATTGTAGATACTCTTGGCCACGTTTGGGTTTGAAAACTACTACTTCTTTCTACGTCTATCGTACTTGGGTTCTTGGTAAAATAATTTGTCAGATTTTAAATGTAGCTCTCGTAGTTGTGTTACAGTGTAAATGTTTAGAAACTCATTCTTACTCGGTGGTTCATTTTTGTATATACATACTGTGAACAATGTTGGATTGATATTCTATGTTAACAGTTTTCTTGATTACAATTTTTCTGTAGTGCCTTTAGCTTTAACACTTTAAATAACTACCTGAAAATTAGTAAACATTACAGTTTGGCTTTAAAATGGCAGTGAATTTTGCCATTTTTCAGTACATAAATTTTAATTAAGTTTTTCTGGCTAGTGAAAGGATCTCTAGAGGAACTATTTCCTCATTGATTTGTTTGATCTGTATGTTTTTTGTCTGTACATGTTTTAATGTAGTGCATTATACTGCTGATCTTGTACTATATTGGGTTATTATGGAGATACTCCCAAGTTGAAAGGTTTTGTGGTCGGGTTTAAATAGTAATAAAATATTCAATAAAAGAGCAAATCATTGATTTTTTTTTCAACAATTAGCTTAATGAAACATTCATTTTTAGTATTTTTTATTGTATGGTACAACTGTATTGGGGGCAGGGGGAGTTTCAATTATGTTTTTTACATCATTTGTACAAAAATGTGTATAAATATTGTATGTGCATATATTTGTTTCTTTTCTGGTCTTTGCACAGGTGTGCCTTTAATGACACGTGTGTCTTGTTACATCACATGACTACATTCCATCAAGTGCATTTCTTCGAATATTGAAACCTACTTTATTTTTAATCCATATTGTACATGATATATCGAGTTCACACACTAGCAATGAAAGCAATCATCACTTGACACAATAACTATCTGTTTATGACTGCATCATAAGCACTCTGTTTATACACTTTTTTTATTATTAGTAATGCCACCAATTTTTATCTGCTTTATGTATGTGCATGGGGATTGGGTGTAGTTTTGATATTGTGGGTTCTGTATATTTCAATGAGGCTGTGGGTTTAATTCTTTGGTGGGTTGTTTAAAACAGAAAATATCTGTGTTTGTGGATGTTACTCAGAGCTAACTGTGTAGTAAATAATTTTGCATCCAAGATGTAAACTGTTGTGTTGAAAAAGAGTTTGTGCTGGAATCTCGACAGCGTACGTTTTGGATGTTGATTTTGTGCTTAGATTGCATACTGTGTTAGAGCCAATTTTGGTTTTGTGTCATTTAAAATGAGTGAAGTGTGTAGAATGAAGACAATTTACTTGTGGTTCATGAACTTTGAGAAGCTGTTAGCTAGGCTACATTTTTTTACTGAGGTGTGCATGACGTAGCTGGTAGTGGTTTGGTTGTTAGCAGGTAGTTGGTGGTTGTTGGTTGTTAAGGATGCACTCTGCCCCGCCGGCACTCTTCTCATGCCCAGCCCGGCGACACTTCTCTTGCAGTACCGCCAAGCCGTGTCTAAATCGCCCCCCTACCTGCTCCAACAGAAACAGCGGTCGTTTCTCACGTTCGGGTTCGGGGCGGGCGGGTCAGGCCCCACGCGGCGGGAGTCGCACGTCAACGTCAACGTCACGCCCACCTCGCACGACGTGGGCTCCGACACGCCCGAGATCCGCAAGTACAAGAAGAGGTTCAACTCGGAGATACTGTGTGCGGCGCTGTGGGGTGAGTGCCTCGTGCTTGTGGGCAACCATGTACATTAAATACAACATTTTTACGTTAAATTAGGTCACAATCTCTTCATAATTATTATTTATACTGAGTTAATTAAAAAATTCTAGATAAAAAAAAATCCAAAAATGTTTATCATCGGCTTCGCCCGGACCGCAGCTGTGAAGTTTGCTTCAACTCACTAAATATTTATTTTATTTTTTGAGCCATAACCCAACCGTGACCATCCAGTAACCACGGATCACAATATGACTAATGTAATGACCAACCTGACTACCTCCATCCACAAATGGAGGGAGGTAGTCACGTGTTCCGCCACACCCAATCAAAAAAAATGTTTAAGGCACACTTTAAAAAAAAACAGCCAATCAGAGCACAAGTTACAAGAAATAGTTACAAGAAATAAAAAAAAAAAACCCATTGATACATATAAGTAGGAGCTTTCCCTTCTCTGTCTATATCCAATTGTGATGTTAAATTAGTCCTGCTCGGCTGGGAACTACTGTTTCTGTCTCTCTCTTTCTCCAACACTGATGTAAATTATCATCACAATGAATTGTCATGCTCTCAGATGAAGGATACTAACAAAACAAGTAAAGAAAAATACAAGATTACACCTGCAAACAGGTAACAATGACTTTCAGTGGCTTTGAAAGTTTAAATTAATCAAATTAAGAGACATGAATTAAAAATATGAACTAGTGAGAAGAGCAAAACCACACATTGCTGACATAAAAGACTTCCTCTGAAACATTCACTTGGCCATTATTTACATTAACAGAAAACCTAACCAAGTACTGAAAATGATCAAGAAACATTATTAATGCTAATGTTCTAAATGTTAAAAGGTCAAGGACTTGCAATTCTAGAAATGTTTTAAAGCTTTGCATCAGAACTGAAGCTTCAAATAAAACAAACAGAATTTTTTCTGGGTGAATTTAGGTCAGATACTAAAAAGAGCTTCCATTGATTCGCTTAGTCGAAGCTTCACACAGGCCTATTACAAAGATATCATTTAGACATACATTTTAAAAATAACTTGCATAATTTATTCACTTGCGGCCCGTTTATTGTAAATTAAAAACATCATCCGTGTTCGTTAAGTTGGCGATCTTGTAGTACAATAATTGTTTTAAAAGCTCTGAAACAAACAGAATTTTTTCTGGACGAAGTTAGATCAAATATGTACTGAAAAGAGCTTCCGTTGATTCACCAACTTGACAAACATGGATGATGTTTAGAGTCCCGGAAATTTCGCGGATTCCTCTGGCCTCAGGATAGAATTCAAAGTTATAGGTGTGCTCGACCCATGTGTACTTTCACCCATTGGTTGATTTCTTAGCGAGAACATTTTTTATCCTTGTTATATTTGGCACTAGCTGATTCGCTTGCTTCTCTCCTAGCCGGGCGTCGTTGGCTCATGGTCGTAGAGGGGCGTGCCCAGACAACTGCGATCCAACCATGTGCACAGTTCGACAGTGTGGAGGTTTGCATTCTAGCTCGCGACTAAATGAATTCGCGAAAATTCTGTGGCTCTAATGATGTTTTTAATTTACGATAAACGGGCCGCAAGTGAATAAACGATGTTGGGTTGTTTTCGGACTGTGTGTCTAAATGCTGCGGAGGGAAAAGGTTCAGGTTCAGTGAGGTGATGCGGGCGTGGGGGGCTTGCGCAGGCGTGAACCTGCTGATCGGCACAGAGAACGGCCTGATGCTGCTGGACCGCAGCGGCCAGGGCAAGGTGTACCAGCTCATCTCCCGCCGCCGCTTCCAGCAGATGGAGGTGCTGGAGGGGCAGAACATCCTGGTGACCATCTCGGGCAAGAAGAACCGCGTGCGCGTCTACTACCTGTCCTGGCTCAAGTCCAAGATCCTGCGCACGGACGGGGTGAGTGATGTACGTTTCGACCACTCCACGTTCACGTCCCGACTCCACTGTCTTGTGTTCACAAAACTGAATTGAAACTAATAGTTTAGCTGCATGATGCCCAGCAACGCGGAGAAACAGTAAAAGACTGATGAAACTATTTACAGATGGCACTGCTGAACACGATGGCCGCACTCACGGCGCACTCACGATCGATGGTGCCAAATTCAAATATCCAAACCACCACACATTCTAGCACTATGCCCAAACAGTCTGTCTGTTCGTTGTCTTGAAACAAATCCTCCAATACTATCATGTAAAAGATTCAACATAGAAATATTTCAGGAACGGAAATGCAGAAGTTCAAACATTACCTCGTTCTTAGTCGTCAAGGACTAAATTATTAATCCCTTCAGGAGGGTTTCCCGAACGTGTCACATCTGCAATGCTCCGGGAAAGTTTGTTTAATTCTGCTTCAGAGAAATGTTTTTACAAAAAAAAAATTTTTTTATACCCTAAATATGTAAATGTGAATATTTTTATTGTAAAAAAAATCTAATGTTTTGAATTCTTTCTTCGGTGTTTTACTCGTGTTATTGCTGACCCTTGAGGTTTTGGCTTCAGATTTGAATGAGTGTATTAGAGGTAATCTTTTTGATTTGAATTCAAATTTTGGATTTGAGAAAAATTGGAATTTGATCCATCCCTACATGAAACTTTTAAAAAAGAATGTTAGACCAAGCTTTATTCCTTGGACTTGTTCACTGCTGTGGGAAGTTTGCATGATTTTTTTAGAGCATGACTATTTGTCAAGTCAGGTTTTTAATTACGTAGTGCTATTAAATTTTCAGGGTTCGTATGTCTTCTTAATATCCCTAAAATGTCTTTAATTTATCTTTAATTGAATGAGGGCCCTTAAAAGGCCTTACATTTATCCTTAAAAACTTCTTAATAAAGTCTTGTTAGCATGCAAGTAATGGATAAATGCGGGCATTTTAATCTTCTTTTGTTTCCGACTTGGCAGCAAACAACGCTTTGTGCATGCGAAGTACAATTTTGGGCCACGTGATTAGATTTTATGTACAGAAAAAAATTATGAATTCATTAATTGTATTTTGTATCTCACCTTTAAACTAAAAATGGGTGTTTTACTGTCTACTTTGAACTTACAAAGTAAATGTAAATGTGATCAAACTAAAAATTAAATGTAAATGTGATCAAATTAAATGTTAGGGCTTTAAATTTTGGCTAGATACTATTCTTGGGTTAGATGTGTGTTCCAGAGATAATTATGGACAATAGGTTCGGATCTATCATAATTGAACTAAACAAAAAAATAATTTTTTGTGCAGTGACTAACATTGTTATTTTCTTCAGGTGTTTTGTGATATTGCAAATAGTTTTTTAATAATGAGATAAATGGGTCTTTAAATTTTGATTGAATGAGAGGATACAAACCATATTTTTGTGTTAATGTTAAGAGTTAAGTTTCTGCTGACTTGGAAGAGAGGCTTAGGCTGCCCTTAGGCTGCAGGCCATTTAGTGCAAATAGTATAAAAAAAATAACATTATTGTATCATCGTGTGTTGGTCAGTCTCATATCTTCTTTATCTATGCTGAGTTTTTATGAAGTAATAGCCACGTGTGAGTTGTATAAATTGCCAGCATGTCCTGTAGTACTCTAGTTTTTCTCTGTTCCTTTACTGTAGTTAAATATTAACTTTTTGACACTGCTGTTGGCCAGAACTCACACAGTCTTTTTATGTAATGAGAATGATTGCATATACCGTATTGGTCCGAAAATAGGCCGACCCCTTCTACAGCACACTCAAAATCGGGGAAAACTACATTTTTCAATTTATTTGCTTGAGCCCGCCAGCGACGCACATTCTTCTCGACAACACCATATTTCCACCCAGCTTCCACATTATTTGTGGTTTCTGCATATCTTATTACACTTACTTTTGAAATTGGCAGAAAAAAGCAAACAATGTTTATTTTTTGAATAATAGATAAAATAGCACCGTAACGTAAGACAACAATATGATAGTGTTACGATTCGAAACACCCGTAAATTCCGCAGTTAAACTCGCGATATTGTTCACACGACAATCTTGATATTTGTCTGAAAATGTTTTAAAAACAATAGTTTTCTGTGCACTTTTCAAAGGCTTTCCCGTTCTGTGCTTTACAAAACTCTGTCCGGCGTCAGCTATAACAAACCGTGCGCGCACAAATCCGAAATACAACTGTTGCGCCGAGCATCAACTGTACACTACACACAGCGTCTGCTAACATAATTGTAAGTAAATACTTGCTGACACATTAAACTGAATTGGATATCAATGGTGAAACGCTATAATGCTATATAACAACAATTGTTATAAAAAAGGCATGGTAAAAATACTTACAAATGGTACGTAACCAAGGGACTATTTCTTGCGCACGAATAATGTGCGCGGCGGCCGGCAGCCAATGAAAATGTTCGTTTACAAGAGGCTTTGTTTATTCCAAAACTCAGGTAAGAGTGAACGGAGAATACGGTAAATAACCTTACTGCAAAATAATTGCTGCTTTTACTAATTGTTTACTGTAAATACCACATTTTACAAGCAAATAAAATTACCGCAGCCTGTTAAATACAGTTAAAAAATAACCAGACCGAGCTTTTAAAAGCTATGTGCTACTAGTGACCACATCTGTGTACTTAACTTAAAATATGATACGTTATTGGGGTTCAGTGTCTTTATTATTTTTCTAAGTTGGAAAAATTACTAATTCCACGTAAATACAGCATAATTTTAGGTCAATGAATTGTATATCTGATATCATTTTTAAGCCATAAGTGATTCTCCTTGAACTGTGTGTGTTTAATTATACTATTTTGGCTAGTGCATAAACATTTTATTAATTATTATTGTGCTTAATAAAACCTGTCGAAAAGATTGCCTTAAGTTTATGCACAAAATTTTGCGCGCAAACAAATTCATGGAAATTTAATACAAAGGCCAAGCAACGGTTTTAATAAAAAAAAAATTTAAATGGGCTTTTAAAAAAAAATAAGTTAAGTGGTGCTAACTCTTGCAAAAACTCCCCAGGTTTGAATTACCTAAAATGTTTAACGAAAGCTTTAATTTATGTTATAACGTTATAAGTTATAAAAGGTAATGTAAATTAACGAAGACTTAAACAGAAGCTTACGGCCGCAATTGAGAAAAATGATGTTGTGTTGTGACCATCTTTCACACATTATTAGAGTTGGCTAAAAGGATTGTTTGAATATTAAAACTAAATTTTGCACACAAATGTGATTCAGTTTTTTTTCACTAATAGCATAAATTTTTGTACTGTGAGAATTCATTTATTTTAGACTTGTGCAAAGTTCCATTAATGACATTGGCAGGGTGGGTTGAAGTGGCCTGTGGTATGGCGAGACATTGAGACCTCGGGCGAATGTTTGCAGCAAGTGGAGCGGCGCAACGGCTGGATCAACGTGGGGGACCTGCAGGGGGCAGTGCACTTCAAGATCGTCAAGTACGAGCGCATCAAGTTCCTCGTCATTGCCCTCAAGGAGAGCATAGAGATCTACGCCTGGGCGCCCAAGCCTTACCACAAGTTCATGGCCTTCAAGGTCGGTGGCATTCCAGCTTCCTACTAGTGCTGGTGCTTGCATGATGGACCTACATTATACATTATACATTATAGTGACTGTGCCGTGACAAATGGCAAATGTAGTCATTTACAGAAGCTACTTTTTATAAATAAATAATGAAAAAAAATATACTATAGTATTTGAATGTTATATATTTACGCACACAGAAAGAAATAGGCATAGAGAGAAATGGATTAAAATAGATGGTTAGATGAAATGAAATTGATTGAGAAAGACATAGGGAAATAGATTATTGGATGGAGAGAGAGGGATAGAAATATAGAGAGAGATGGAGAGAGAGATTGAGGAAAATGGAATGTGAGAAGGGGGGGGGGGGGGTCAATTTACATCATTTTCTTGCTATACATTTTCAGATAATTATTCAGATTATTTGATAATTTCAATTTATTACAGTTTTGAGTATGTGACTTTTAAGATACTTTTTTTTCTTTGGATAATGAGGGAGTGAATTTAATCACTCTAAATTTTATGTCTACATACACTTAGGTTTTTTTCCCTGAACATTAGTACAATTATGTACAGAGAACATAATTTAACAAATTGTGAAGAAGTTTATCTTTGTTAAGAAGCAAGAAAATTTTTAAGATACCCTCTTTTATAGCATAATCGTTGCACCCATATTTAAGCCGTCAAAAATGGAATAAAAAAACATCTCGCGTAAACTTTGCATGACTTTTTGGTCCCACTATTAGATGCCGAGCGCTTTGTGTAGGAATCTTTTCCGGTAAACCAATGTATTTTAAAATAAAAATCTAATATTTTTTTTTCGACATTACCACTTAGATACTTATTTAATTAACGGAAATATGAAATTGACGTGTAAATTTTCTTTTAAAGACTTTTAAAACTTTATAACCTTCATCTGTTCGTCTGCGTCGCCGCGGTTTACCGCTTACAAAAATGAAGCCAGGGCTCGTTGCAATCATTAATGTTTGGTTATGTTGCTTCTCGTATAGAGCGCGCACACGTAGTCGAAAATCGATATCTCGCCTATGGATGCAACACGCACTATCAGGTGGCTACTTAACTACATTTGATAGCCCACATTCTTTCGAGGTAAACGGCAATAGTTACGCATTAATTCACGTCACAGATTCAAGTTGCTTGCGTTCGTGTCACAGATTTAGTTTTTTTATTTAAAGTCGGAGAAAGGTTTTTGTTTAATGAATTATTAAAATAAATTGTTTAGTGTGCTCTTGTATACTCCACCTTTTTTTTTTTTTTTTTTTTTTGAATAAACGTACTTGACATGAACAGGTTTTGTTTTTATGAATAACTTTACCTAAAAAAAAAATTTTTTTACGCATAATTGTCGCACTCCTACTTTTTAAACTTGATTTTAGAAGAAAAAGTGCGACGATTATGCGAGAGAACACGGTAAATGAGAAGTTATCGAACTGAAGCTCGCCGTAGTCGACGCGATGTGGGAGGACTGAGATGTGTGTGGCAGTCGTTCGGGGACCTGGCCCACCGCCCGCTGCTGGTGGACCTCACCGTCGAGGAGGGCACCCGCCTCAAGGTCATCTACGGCTCGGCCGACGGCTTCCACGCCGTGGACCTGGACTCTGCGTCCGTGTACGACATCTACCTGCCCAAGCACGTGAGTGGTCTCCGGGCCGTAACATCAGGGTATTTGGGACATTTCAATGTGCAATTTATGTTTAGGGAAAGAAACATGAATATCGACAATACCTTTGTGTTTAATTCTTTGGGCGAAGAAAAAAAAAACCATTACTTCGGAAAAAAATTCAGATAAAATACTAAAAACGTAATATTAAATTAGGGAAACCATTTTTCCCACAAATATAGTACATGTGTGTTAAAAATTACACCGTACGATAAAGATTAATGTTGTTGCATACAAATTTTTTTTTTTTGCTAAGAAAAAAGGAAATCCTGACTTTATTCTTTCAGTATAACATAAGTACTGGGAGTTTAGTTTTTCCAAAGCATCATCGTTTCTGACTTTCTATGTAGTGTAGAGTAACTGGTCTTGGAAAATAAAGCAGATTAAAACTGAAGTGAAAGGTTGGTTGTATTTTGTTTCTGAAATATTTTAACATTTTATTAATTATTATTGTTACTGCTTACTCTAATCAACCTTCTACTTTATTAATTCTATTTTATTTGTCTAATTTTGCAGAACTATTACACTACATATTTACGTTTTTCTTTCCCTACCACTTTGGTTTCATATTCGATTCAAACTATAAAACTAATATTCTTACAGGCCTAACAGTAATATATCATTTTATATTTCAAATTCATATCATTGCAGTCACTAATTTCTGTCAGTCATATTCAATTATAAAGTTTTACCCAAGAGTGAAAAAACTTATGCTGTATTTTGCGTGGATTTTTCTTAAATGGGGTGAAATGTAAATAATGATTCAACTTTTGTGTTTAGAATGGATTAAATTTTTTTTCCATAATCATGAATAAATTGGTATTGTACCCTCTTTTATCATATAATCGTCGCACCCATATTTTAGGGTGTCAAAATTTGGATAAAAAAAACCTCTTGCGTAATTGTTGCATGATATTTTTGGTCCCGCTATTAGATTCTAAGTTCTTTGTGTGGGTATTTTTTCCGTATAAAACAATGTATTTGTAGAAATCTAATATTTATTCGGACATTACCACTTATTTAATTAACGGAAATGTGTAAATTTTCTTTTTAAGACTTTTTTTAAACATTTTAAACATCTGTTTGTCTGTGTCGCCGCAGTGTACTGCTTATAAAAATGTAGCCAGCGCTAGTTGACATCATTCATGCTTGATTATGTTGCTTCCCGTATAGAGCGTGCACACGTAGTCGAATATCGATATCTCACCGAGTGCATCCAACGCGCGCTCTCTGTCGAGTGCCGAGTTAACTACATTTGATGGCCCGCACTATTTCGTGGTGTGTACTACGACGATAGTTATGTGTTCGTTCAGGCTCGCATTCGAATCACAGATTTTGTTTTTCTATTTGAAGTTGAAGAAAGGTTATTGTTGCATGACTAATCAATTTAAATTGTTTGGCGTGCTCTTTTATACCTCACTTTTTAAATAAACGTTCTTTCCATGAATGGGTTTTGTTTTTATGAATAACTTTACCTAACAAAAAGAAAATTTCCGCATAATTGTCGCACCCCTACTTTTCAAAATTTTAGTATAAAATCTGCATCGATTATGTGACACGGTATTCTAAATTTGATTCAATTTTCAAAAGAACAGTATTGGCAGAAGCATAATTTTTGAGAATACTCGCTGTGACTTGCGGAAGACCACCAGAATGGTTAGTGGGGAAGCACTGCCGATGGCGAGACAGTTGTACGGGGAGGTGTTGGTGGTTGAAGAATGCAGCGACTGTGGTGCGTTGTTGCAGACGCAGAGCCCCATCTCCCCGCACTGCATAGTGCCTCTCCCCAACTCCAACGGCATGCAGCTGCTCCTGTGCTACGACAACGAGGGCGTCTACGTCAACACTTACGGCAAGGTGAGGTCCCGCCCGGCTCTGAACTTGGCACTCGGTCTTTCTCATCGTCCGCAAGACAACTGCGAGACTTGGATAGTAACCGTAACGTTATGTGGCAGAGAAATGGAGTTGAAGGTGTAATTAAAGTCCCTTGGGTGCTTTCAAGGATCTGTATCGGGTGTTTCATGCCTAAAAATTGTTCTGAAAACAGGCCTATTAGCCATTTTCAGATTTATAAAAAAGATAGTTTGAAAACGAAATGAGGAAACGGAACTACTTTTCCGCCCTCTGCGTATTCTTGAATGCTTTTCGTGAACAGACACACCACTCTAATATCTTGAGCAGTTATCAAAACGCATGGTTTTTGCTGGAGCTCTGCACAAATGTTAGTGTGCCTGTGAGCCTTAAGGCTCAAGTTCACCCGTTAACTTGAATTATTGTATTTTTATGCCGTTTTGTTTTATCCAGGACAATTTTTACATGTTCTCTCGCTCTGTCGTGTTCACTGTGGGAGGGTTGTACTGGCCGTTGCAGGTGTCGAAGAACATAGTGCTGCAGTGGGGGGAGATGCCGACGAGCGTGGCGTACATCGGCACCGGCCAGATCATGGGCTGGGGGAACAAGGCCATCGAGATCCGCAGCGTGGAGACGGGCCACCTGGACGGGGTCTTCATGCACAAGAAGGCCCAGAGGCTCAAGTTCCTTTGCGAGAGGAACGACAAGGTAACCGACTGCTTCCGAGCCCGTCTTCTTGAGGGGCTTTGCTTGTATTTTACCATCTTACATGAGCAACTGTTTGCATACTCGGAAGAAACAATTCATCATGCGTGATTATCAAACCGTATTCAACTTGAATGATTTTTTACCTCGTCAGTTGCTTGTCTAATGATAGATAGGAATCTACTAGTGATGGGTCAGATCTGAATTTTCTCGAATCCGAATCTCGAATTCAGATTTTGGAGACTACCTTAAATCCGAATGTAGGCGTGAAATGTCAAAAATAAAATGTATTTATGAAAAATTATAACTATGGTGTTAAAACTAAGTTTCCTGAATCATTACATGTTGTAATTTTATTCATTTAAATACATGTTAAAATTACAATGTATTGGGTAATGGTAGTAATATAGGTATGAAGAAAACAATTGAGCTAATAAATTTTTGCATGTTATAAATGTTGAATTTTTTAATTGACTTTGTTTCTTATACAGTCAAACCTCTATCTATCGAACTCGCATGTATCGATGGTCCGTGTTTATCGTATACTTTCTACGGTCCCGGCAAAATTGCCATACAACTAAGGTTAAAAAAGTCCGCTTGTACCGATGTTCGAATTACCGTTTTGTCCGCATTGATCGTACAAAATATGTGGTCCCGTCACTATAAATTATAATAGATGATCGTTTAACCATAAAGATTTTGCAGAAATAACCATTTCTTACCGTCATAAAAACAGTAAGGATAGTATACAGTAGTAAAAATCACCTTAAATCTGCAGCCAAGTAATGAAGCACGTAAATATGAAAAGACAAATGAACAACAACTTACGAAGAAATATGGATGATGTACCATAACTACAGTACAAACCCAATTGTTATCCTAAGATAATTATCATAAAAAGAACTAAAGATTCTTTGTCGATACCATAATTACTACAGAAGCACGATAGCTACCACATTTGCACTACAGTTACCGTAACAACCGAGATGTATATTGACCGTGACGGTAATGTATTTATTTATGACATATTAAAATTAAAGAACATTATTGAAAAAAAAGGATGTTAAATTTTTATATGTACGTTTGGCACATGTTGCGAAGAAATAATGCGATCCGAAAGAATGCAGTACTACTACGAAAAGTGAAAAGGGTACTCGTGGATTTTTAGGTTATGGCAGTATCTCTCGTTTTTCAGTAATTTCGGCCGAAAATTAACAAACGTATCGGAAGTCGACAGAAATGCCGATTCGACTAAATATTGGTAAAATCGGCTTCTTCAGTACAGCTCTACATCTGATGACATGAGTAAACATATTTCAGACTTCAGGATATTGAAAAAGTCTTTAATTTCCATGTAGATTTATTGTGCGTATGTTTTTTTTTTTTTTGCAAGTGTAAATTGAATTAAGTAAAATACTTCCATTTTTATTTATTTTTCAACTGATTTAACTTTAATGACAAGTAACTGATATATTTCTGACACTAATTTTGGGTTGAAATATTATTTTTTAAAAATTCTTAGAGTGAAGTCCACATCCATTGAATGTCCGCATCTACTGAATTTTTTTGTTGGTCCCCTGAAAAACGATAGATAGAGGTTTGACTGTAATATTTTTCTGCTAATATTTTAATTTTAAATATTGAATCTTTCGAATACGATTGATTTGATGGATTTGAGGATTTGATTGGTATTAGTATTTACATATTGTAGTTCACAAAATTATGTGACATTTAAATTTCCTGATATGTTTCCCAAACATTCCATAAAAGGGCACTGTGATATCATGAAAATGGTTAGTTGGGTTTGGTTAGTTGCATTCAAATTAATTTATAATAGTGTGGATGGTTAGTTAAGTGTGGTTAGCTACATTAAAAATACTTTTAAATCATTATGAATTACCGATTTTAAATGTACCTAGGTTACACAACTAATCAACCATCCTTACTATTTTATAGTATTTTTAATGTACCTAAACATATTTACCCGATTGCAAGACGAGGTCAACTTTTTAACCTTTATAAACCAGAAAATAGTATTTAACAAGCTATAAATAAACATTTTACCGCCACCGTTGCACGTTTGCTTTGGATATGCCAAAACGTCTTGATGCAGCACTGTTGTTGTTTTCTTCTGCATATTTTACCACAATGAGCTTAAAATTTGCATCGTGATATGTTCGAGAGCCTTTCTTTATAAAAGAACTTGATGTTCCTCACCTTTCAACACTATCCATTTTAGGTTCCCGCAATTTACCGCATTTGTTTATTAACGAAAATAAACAATTTTGTTTACATAGAATAACATTGTTAAAACGTATACAACACTTTGGGTTACTAAAATTGTTACAGCGCTCGCAACATAGTGGAGATATCATGTACTACAAAATTCAGCATGAGAAATGACCTGGTTTACCAACTCCCAAGTCTAGGTTTCACGTCTTCTTTCTTGCATACTTTATCTATGGCGTGAGCGCAAATAAAAAAAGCATGGCGACTAGTACCGTAGATGTTTTTTTATAATCTTTTTGCTTACAAATTAGCTTTAAATTGTACTGTATTTTTCATTAAATGATTATAATGTTAATAGTTATTTATTTCCTGTACCCATAAAAGTAATTTCACATTGTATTAGCCTAAAAATGTGGGACAAACTACCATCAAAAATAAAGATATACAAATGCAAGACGAATGTGAAATTTTTTCCCGTTGCCGGGAGAAAAAATAGTCGTCTTGCATTCAGGTAAATATGGTAACTAAACATTCACACCAAAGTACAGTATTTGTTATGTAACCAACCAACAGTGTTTTTAATTTATATAACCTAACCACTCATTAAAATTACTTTAAGTAACTCAACGATCTCCTAGAAAATATTTTGAAAAACTGCCAAGAAACAGTTTTCAGAATTTAGTTTTTTTTAAACGGGTTTTTTCATTTCAGTTAATAGTCAATTTTAAGGGAGTAAAAGGCACATATGGATACTTAATACTGAAATTTAGAAGCAACATAAATTTTTTATGGTTTTTTTTTGTCACTTCTATGTTTAGTACAGACTTTTTGCGCCAATTTTGCTTTATTTTAATGCTGCTTTTAATCACTTTTATCCACCATTTTCTGGAGTCCCTAATTATTAAGAATTACAAATACAACAATTATTTTGTTTTACAGTATTGTGAAAATCTCCATTATTTATTTACTTGGTTATAACCAACTAAATACTCGTTGGTAGTGATAAGTCTCAAAGAGAAAGAGCAGTCGAGGCAACTTGGGTGGTGATCTTCCTCATTATCTTATGAAGGATTATTTCCTAATAAAAAAAAGACAAGTAAACAACTTTTGTTCATGATAGCGCGCACATGTTGAGTGCCAGATGTTATAATTGCTCTCTGTTGCATATTGACATGAAAGTGGTTCTTTTCTTTTTCAGGTGTTCTTCTCGTCTGCGAAAGGCGGTTCCTCATGCCAGATCTACTTCATGACCTTGAACAAGCCGGGAATGGCCAACTGGTGATAGTGCACGGACTTGTGGATCAGTCGGTTGCGAGTGCGGAAACCAGGTGGACCATCCACGTGTGTGTCAGTCGGAGAACGGAGCGTTTTAACTTGTGATATTGCGTCTGATGAAATCCTCATTTCAGCATTTTTTTTTAACATGTTGCTCCAAATGCTTTCTCTTCTATGTCTTTAACATATTTGCGGCAATATGTTACTAAAAAAAATAATTGTTTTAGCTAGTAAATCTGCAAGACAAAATTTTAGCCATTTTTACCATTCTTCTTTTAAGATTTTCTATGAATTTGCTTGTGTGAGTTCAGTTAAAAATTTAAATAATTTAAAAAATATATATTATTTGGGTTATTTATACTTCTTTCCGTGAACTCACTCAATCCTGCACTGTTATTTTATATAACATGCTGTTGTTTTTGTAAATATTTTTTTCAAAGATCAAATGTGTTCATGTGAATTTAACACTTAAAAACACAAACTATGTTTTCAGTTTTGGTGCTGTACAGATCTATATTATGTAAGAAATAAGTTAATTTTTATAGCATTTTATTTGCAAGAGAATGGTGGGAAAAGTCTGTTACACAATTTTAAGTATCTCAGATAGTGTTCCTGATTTCTTTTGTCTTTAAAGCTTCCAGTGGAATTTGTTTGTTATTTTTTCCCTCCATAAGTGAACGTGTGCTCTTGAATGTTAAACTGTTGGGACATACCTATGGAATCTTCCTCGTTTGGTGAGCTGTTGATATTATTGCAAATTTTTTTCCAACTTGATTAGAGTTAACTTTAAGATTTGTATAAAATTTTGGACAAGAACTATGATACTTATTATGATCCCCCCCCCTCCCCTCCTCCTCATCCCCATCATTTTTATGAGTGCTGTAGTTTCATATAAACTCCTTATCAATGTAAATAAATTACATAAAATGATTTTTTCATAATGTGTTATTTTATATGGAAGTAGTATTTTTTTTTAATGGATATTTAGTTATGTACGGTTCATAAACTATTAGTTCCAGTTTCAGTTGCTTTGACCCAAAACCAACTTTTGGAATCTGGTATTTTTGTACGTTTCTATTACTTCGCGATCTGTAATGTCAATGCAAAGTTTGTCCTGCGGAAAAGGTAAAATTGGAATTGGAGCCAAAAAGTTAGGCTTGAATTCAACTGACAAAGACTAAGAACCGCATAGCCCTAATGTTAAGTTTTTTTTTGTATATTTTGACTACATATTCATGTTTAGCAGAACACTTAGTTTTTTAAGACTGAGTAAAGAGTAATATTTTAAACTGCGCTCAGATTGGTACAAAAAATATAATTGTGTGTCAGGTTTTTTAATGATATTTTATGATCATAATTATTAATAAAAAGTTAATTGTTATTAATATTAGGTATGTAGCACAAGTATTATGCACAAAGTTTTAAATAAGAAGAGTAATTTACAGCAATTAAATTCCATAAAAAGAGCATAATATACACAATAATGGAAAAAAAAAATTTTTTTAAGGTAAACTATGAAGTGCCATTAACTGGTTTCTGTGCTTGTGGTAAGGCATTGTATTATGTGCAGTTTGACATGGTTAGCCTTGGGAAATACTTCAACCATGAATGTGTAAAATATTATCTAACCGGATTTACGGCTTCACCAACTGTTAGATTGTTTTTGTAACCCCACATATGTATGAAGAAATAGTTGGTATGAGACTAAAGTTGTAGGCATTGTGCTGCTGTAAAAAATAAAAAAACATAAAATGAGTTACTAGTGACAAACCATCATGCTAATAGGCAAACTTTTAATGATGAATATTTTTCTGAAATTTTACAAATAACATAAATGATGTGTGGAATATATTTTGTGCAAGTAAATATGGACAAGATGTTTTGACGCAACGTCTAATAAATCAATGAACACCGGCTGTACGCACGAAAAAGTGTCCCATTGCGCACATTGTTCTGTTACGCTGTGTCCCGTTACGCTCATTGTTCCGTTACGCTGTGTACAGACAACCAATTTTTTTTTAATGTTTTTATTTTGAGGCTAATTTAATTTTTGAATCAAAATATTTTGGTGTGTTTATTTTTATTTTAATAAATGTAACACATTAAATGTTTTATAATAATTATACACCAAAACCATTTACAATATAATATGTAATAAGCATTTCTAACTATGTATGTGGAACAATACAAATTAATCTGCAAGTAAAATGTAGAAGAAATTTAGAAGAAAAATGTACCAAAGCTGTAATGTAGAAATGAGTTACTAATAACAGTTAATAGTTAAAAAAAAAAAAAAAAAAAAATCTGGTACAACTTTCATGGTAAATATGTTACATTCCTCAATTTTAATGTATTACAAAAAAATCAGTGTTTGTGTTTTGACGTTTTGAGTTAAATTTTTGATTTAAAATGCTGATTATTTTATGCTTTCAGTCACATTTTTGGTGCTTTATGGTGTATTATTAACTTGCATTTTGGCTATCTATGTGTAGTTCATGTAATAGTTTTATTTCTAACTGTAAAACACACTTCAAAAAATTCCATTTAAGAAAGTTTATAAAATTTGGCATTTAACCTATAAATACATAACAATTTCACTCTTTTAATAAGGATTCGTTGTAGTCAAAATTTGTAAACATTTTATTGTAGACTGTTATGTTTGGTTCAGTGTTGATTTCCTTCATTTTGTTAATTTGTCCTGGTCCCTAAAAATGTTAAAATATATTTCACTGTGTGTTTTGTATTCACGTTAGTGTTGACCACAATTCCACTGGATGCTATATTGAGAGTTTCTTCAAAAAAAAATATGTTTAGTCTTGCTGTTTTGTGATATTTAGGTTATGTTTACAAGGCAGAAATTTTCTACGTACAATTATTGCAAGCAGATTTTGTTTTATATTTACTCATAATTAATTAAATATTGTATTTTACAGGAAAAAATTGAATGAATTGGATCATTACAGCTTGTAATGTGATCTTTGTAACTATTTATAGATACTTTAATGTGTAAACGTGATTTGTTTTAAGATCAAATTTTTATCAGCTGATTTTGTGGCGTTTGTAAATAATTTGAGTGAATGAATTGCGTGTGTGTGTATGTGTGTGCTGGTTGTGCAATATGCCATAGTCGGGACTGGTTTATGCGGACCGCAACATTGCGGCAGAGGAAATATAATGACTGAAAAAAAAATCAACAATGTAATTTTGTTAGCTGTAAAAACATTTAAATACTTAACGAGGGAGAATCTGCAGAAACTTAGTGCAGTATTAAACATGATTCAGCTTTTGATTCGTACTGCACTCAAAGAAGCGCTGCAAGCATTTATTGTACACTGATAATTCTTGGTGCTGAAGCGAATGAGGAATTCCAGTCAATAATTGAAAAGTGTTCAGTGCCAACCCTAACACTCCCGAGTACTTTATGCTTTACGTGCCCGTAACAAAGGTTTTTTTTGTGCTAACGAAATTGCATTGTACAAACTTTTATTTTTCTTTGTAACTTTTTAAATTGCCATTTCAACACATAGTAATTAATTTCCAAAGATATTAGTGTATTACATTCATATATTATATAAATATTGTCATTATCAGCCAAACCAGAAGCAACTTGCAGAAGAAGGAAAAAAAAAAGATTTATCATGTAGGATTAGCAATCTGAATATTTCGAATTTATACATAGATTTTTTATTACTTGTGAAAGTATGACTGATGTTTTTGTACATCCCTTGAGCCACTTGTAAGCATAAAAAGTGTTTGTATATTTGCACGTGTTCATGTGTAACTAAATAAAGTAGATGGAAAAAAAAAACAATAGAGGTGCAGTCTCTTCAGTTTGTTATGCTGTTGGTGTTTGTTTTTATAGAAGCTTTCTACTTGCAGCTTGTTGTAAAAGTGATCTTCACATGATTAAAGCAGAAATTTAAAATTAACTCATTATTTTAGCTATTTTTTTTTTCTTTTTACAAAATAAAAGTTAACTAGGTGGAATTTGTTATGGGCCAAATTCCCGGGTATGTTTTATTTTATTTTATCAGTGAGATAATAGGTTTAGTTTTTTTTCCCCACCGAGATTAAAAAATTACATTTTAAAATTGTTGAATATTCCTGTGCATGTATTTGCCATATATTATGCACAGATTGTGGCTTGGGGGGGGGGGGGGGGGTTAGAACCCCTAAACGCCGCCCCCCCCCCCCCCCCCGGCTTGGCCCACCTCCTTTGTGTCCGACCCATTGTTGTAGGTTGTAGGTTATATTTCTAACCTAGAATAACCCCACAAAAAGATATAAAATTGTACAATTCAGCAATTACTTGTATTTAAAAATTTGTTACTAATACCTACAAGCTTATTTAACCTGATAAAACTGAAGACATTCCATTCCAACTTTGAAATGTTATAATTTAACACTGTCCCCATTCACCCTTCTGTACGTACAAAAAAATGCAAGTTTTCCTAAACATTGTTTTGAAAATTATCAAAGTGACACAAATTTAAGGTTTAAATATTTAAATGTACTTACCAAACATAAATAAAAACTATAGCAGTTATACAAATGGCTACGGTAAACAACAGCTGATTCTCATGTAGCCAACATTAATAAATAATTACGTAACAGTTTTGTCTACATAATTGGAAAGACTTAAAAATTGACAGTAATTAAAAAAAACTGTTATATCTTTAAATTAAAGTACAGCTGTACATTAAATGTTTTAGAAATTTTTTTTTCCTATTGACCCCTTAGACCCTATTCACCCCATTTTACGGTAGTCACGTTATCGGAAATTGGGCACCATTACACCCCCTTGAAAATATTTAATATTATCAAAATTACTTTATTTAGAAGTAAATGTAATGAACATAATTCATTCAGAAAACAACTTTATGCTTTTTTTTTTATCTTAATCTGCACAACACTTGACATTATTGTATCCAAAAGAAAATTTATTTATAAATTACGTGTTAGAAATATGGGATTAAATACAAGTTAAATATAGCTAACATTCAAATGCTATACTGTAGTAGTAGTGTAATTGATGAGTCAGTTACCAATACAAGTGTGTTGAAATTTTTACGTTAAATATCAGTGTCTAAAAAATCCTTGTTGATAAAGACGTTATTCAATAAAAATTTTACAAGAATAGCAAGGGCGTTGCCAGCAGATGGCCTAACCAGGTTGGGGGGGGAGGGGGGGGGGGCAAGTTGTGGGAAAATTATGTATTATTTTTTGCATTTGGCTACATTATTTTATATCTCTAAGGCTCTAGGGGGGGGGGGCTCTACTCCTCCCCCCTGAAGAAGCCCTTGAAGAATAGTTATCTCTGGTATCCTCTGAGTAAATGGGGGAAAATGCAAGGTTAAATCAAAGCATTTAAATAGGGCTGTAACACAAATTAGAATACTAAGATGATTAAAAAAATACTTCATTTGAATGTTACCAGTAACTAATGAATTTATATCACTATTCAAAATTACACACAAAACATTATAACCCTACACAAATAACAATATAAAAAATTGAATCCGCCGAAGTTTCAAAACAGGGTACGATGAGACTCTGAGTGCCAAAATCCTTCTACAGCAGCAGTAGACCACTCTGGCTCCAGAATTCGGTTCTGAGACTGTCGACGATTCACAGAAGTAACACCATCCTCCAATTGTTCACTAGTCAAAGTCAGTTCTTAAATCTTATAGCAAACCCGTAACAGCAGGGTTTCGACGTGGTCCGTATTGATCTTGATAATTCAAGCTTTACACGATACTAGTAAAGTCATATGTTTGTGCAAATATAGTTCATGGAACTGGTTTTCGCTTCCAATGCAGTTAATGGTGAACACTCAATACGGTTCTGATCAACGTCAGTTAAAATATTTCACTTTTTAAGACTCTAAGTTAATTTCCCTACATGTATTCTTGCACCTACTCAAAATCAGTATACCTTGCAGCAACACAAAATGCTTGATTAAAATTCCTGTAGTTTCATAGACAGCTTCTTGGTAGTTCAATTGAATATATTGTAGTAGTGAAGTTCATTCAATACAAAACACTTTCACTTATGTAAAAAATTAAAGCAAAACCCTCTGTTCTAAACAAAAATATTTTGAGTCCTTTTTTTAAAATTTTTTTAAGCTAGTAAATTCCTAACATAACAAAGCTTATAGAGCATTATTAGGGACCGGGAAAATTCGCGGGTTCAATGACCTCCAGGATGAACTCCATAGTTCTGCGTACACTCGGTCAAATGTCACCCACTCATTGGCTACTGTCTTGTGAGACGTCCCAACGTAGCAGCCTGTGATTCGATAAAGCTTTGGTTGGGTGTTTGTCACTGGCCCAGCGTCATCCAGGTGAGTTGTGAGCCAATAGCAGAGGCAGCACTGAGGTATAACTATTTGTATTTTAACCTATCGCGAAATGAATTCGCGAATTTTTCCTGTCTCTAAGCATTACATTAAACTACCAAGAATTATCTTTTCGTAAAGACAAAATGCCTTACGAGTAAAGTATTTACACCCAACACCCTATGGTTGTAGTTAAATAAAAAAATCAACATTTATAATTTATCTGTGTAGATGTTTCTCCACAGGTTATGTATTACTTGGGACAAGCTTATGAAGCATATTGTGATATAATTGAAATAACGCAAACATGTCAATACATTTTATAATACCAAAATGAAAGTTAATAACCTTTTAGCACCGAAATGTAACTAAAATTATGAAAACTTTCAACAATTGACAACACTTAAGTCATTCTTACTTCCCAAGGTTTGTAATGTTTTCACACTTTAAAAAAACCTAATAAACTTTTATCACCATTCAATGGACGTGTTAAAGAATTGCGCCTGATCTATAAAATAGTTGAAACAGAAAGTGTAAACTCAATTGAGAAAAATTAGCTCCAGTATTAGTTTCCGTTTTCTTTGGTCATTTTCTGGTTAATAATTTCTCCCACTTCAAAAATGGCAATACTTAGGCAATTTAATATTACATATTTATAAATATAATAATTAATAAAAGGATATGAAGATGCACTAAAAGACTTATCACTTTTGGTTTTGTTACATTTCCTGCCGAAATTTAAAACTATGGGTTGATGCTATAGTAAAAAAATGTACATGGGAGACACTTGATCTTTGTTGTCTGTGTTAACAAATCTATGGTGTTCTGCTGGCCATTCATTCCAAAATGATGTATTTTCCTTAAAAGATACACATTTTCCAGGTATTTTAATTACCTATGTAAAATAAACCATACTTTAAAAAGCTAATAAACTTCAGGTAAACACAAACAGTAAGAACGTAAATACAATATTTCACTGCATAAGATTAGTACGTGATTTTAATTTCTTTGCATATGTCAAAGATATTTTGAGTCTTGTCCGATAGAGTACAATGAACTTAACTTTTGAGCAGTCAAGCTAAAGCTACTTGTAGGACTCTGCTAGATTTTTAAAGTCCTGGCTCAACTCTAGTATACTATATTATACAATAACATTAGGTACGTCTTGGTACGATACTCAACAAAAAGTTAGCAGGAGTGCTAGTATCACTTATTGCACTCTTCTTCCATCGTGTACTAAGGTAGTTATGATTGTGTTAAAGCATTTAAACCCCTCAAAAAGTATTACTACATCAAAAATAAAAATGCACATTTTTATAAAAGGCTCAATTTATTTATTTGCTCTATGAACAAACAATTGATCAGAAAAGAAAACTTTATGTGATTAAAGTAAGCTTTTGTACAAACAACTACAACGATAATAAATACAGAATTACACTGTGATATTTTGCTGGTATTGCCCAAAGTTTCTGATCTTGAAATGACACAAAATAAAATTTTGTTAACTATACACATAAACATGCCTTAGTTTTTTTTTGCCATTAATCTATTTATCATCTAAGAGACTAGTCATTTTAATAATGCAACTTCAAAAACAAAGCGATAATATTTCCGGAAGCCTTAATCCGCTTCAGAGAACCCTGTGCCATCGGGGAACAAGCTGTCTAATACTGTCAGCACGTAATAGTGGCGTACTTTCCACGCGGCAGTAGAGTAGTATGAGTCGGGTGCACAGTGTAAAAGTCTATTTGAAATAAAGCTTTCAGTCCTAGAAATATTTTTAATAAATGTGCGCATATTTTGAGAAGCATACTGAATTTTTAAAGCCTTATTATAATATGAAATATGAAAAAAAAAAAAAAAACCCCATAAAACAGTTTCCTTGACAAATCAGCAGCAAATAAACTGGGCACTACGAAAAGTAAATATTTTGTTGGCTTGTGCGAAAAAGTTCTTGCTTGAACTCTCTAACGAGCACAGATGTCGCAATGCCTTTTCGGCGACGACAAACCCCGTTGTGAAAATAAATACGTTTTTTGCTCTGCGGCATGGCTTTTGCCATATTGCATCTCCCGCATCAGGCAAAAGGGTTATTGAATCGGTTGGTGATCAGAAGTGTTTGGAAAACACGTCACAATGAATGTTTAGTTCCTCTTTCTTTATGACTGCCGCACGATGGAAACCTGGCGGCTGTAACTCTGGAAAACATGAGTAGGCACCCATGCACTAGCACCTGCGTTCTTGTCGGAAATTGACTCACCGTGCGGTAACGGCCACTGCAGTCAAATCAAACTTTTGCAGAGTTTGAATTCCTTCATTTGAATTGCACAAGTGTGACAACTCTCTCTCTGCATGGTGGCCATCTTATGAAAGACATATTCTCAACACATATTTGTTACTAGCGTAAACAATTTTTTACATGTCTTGGCACACATTTTTTTTATTCCAAGTTGGAAATGGCTACCATGAAATTTTACACAAAACGGGTGTACAAGCTCACTAATTGTGTTTCCAAATTATTATAAATTCTTTAACAATTTTACATATTCTATGGGAAATTTTCATTCAAGAAATAAGCAATCAGAGACAAAACTGCCGAAAATGCCCACAAAAAAAGAGAAAAAGTTTAAAAATTACTCGTAGGTTTCAATGTTTCATTAGGTATTGTTGAAAGGCATTAAGCCTTCTCAGAATGTAAATATTAGTATATCTAATGGAGATACAGTATATACTTGTAAACATTGTTAAACATTTCAAATCCATCATTACATCATGTCCCCAACAGTTAACACTCTCATTATTATCATCAGTTTTTCTTCAGTCAGCATGTAATATCCTTATGGCACAATTAGACACACAACACTATTTCTTCTGGAAGAAACGTTCTTTACCCAACAACTGTCAACAGGCTGCAACCACAATTCCACACGATGACTTGTTGCGATGGATCGACCAATCCACTCACTATCACAGACGTACTAGAGACAACACATCTTCACTTTGCCTCGGCGAAAAGCCCGGCTTTCTTCTCGATTCTCGGCCATCTGCCAGACAGCCATCTCTTTTTACACATTGTTAAATAACTTTATACACAACCAGCTCATGTACAGATACATAACATACACATCCCACGTTCTATACATTTACTAAATTAATTTTTATTCACTTTCAACAATTTTTTTTTTGTAAAATATATATTATTTTATGATTACATCACTTCAAATATTACAGATATATATATATTTTTTTGGAATCATGATATATTTTTGCAGTCCAACATACTTCTCTCATTTATTAACAGTCACTACCACATCGCTCACTGAATCGAAAAGAGTATTAAGCTACCTAATTTACGTATTTACATCACATACAAACAGAGTTTCAAAGCACAATGTGAGAATGCTAGGTAAAAATCCAGTTTCACAACATATTTATCATTCCTAGTTGTTAATACTGCTTATGATAAACAAGGCATGCAGTTAAATAAATAAAGATCCTAAAATATTTATTAATAAGATGTATACAGGTGTTATCTTAAGCGGGAAAATAATACGTACAGGGGTGTCATTTGAGGGTTTTCTTTTGGAGGGGTAAGGGGCACAATAAACCCCAATAAATGGTGTTTCATGTGGTGTATACTGTATACTTAATCAAAAGTGGTTGTGAAAAAAATTGTCATTCAGTCCTTGCATTTTTTAAAAATCATGAAATAACGTTAATTTGTGTACCCCCCACCAAGATTTTGAGCGAATTTGTGGTTATCAAGTTGTAGTAATCACCCCACAAGTTGTGTTAATGTGATGCAGGTGCAAATGCAAGTTAATGACAACTCTACCATCTTATGTATGTAGACAAAGTACCTAATAATTTTCCAAAAACAGTAAAAATGGACTGTTCAGTAATTACTTAACATTCATTCCTTTGAAAGCTATTTAGGTCTTAGTTCTGGAATTATTAAGTACAAAAAGTTGTCAGCAATTATTCCATTAAAAAAAGTATTTTCTTGAGTGTTGATTTGAACGTGTTTTATCATGCCCTTGTAAGGTAGCTACAGGCAGGTAAAACCGGGAAAAATCAAGGAATTTCAGAATGTCAGTGAATTTATGCGAATTAAAGGGAAAATGTTTTTTGTTAAGTAGTATGATTTCTTCAATATCCATTACAAATACCATGTTGCGTGTTTAAATTTCTAGTCTTGTGTCAGCCTTTACATCAGGAACAATTTGAGATGGAAATTCATTTGATTTAGCCTCTAAATAAATATTTGGCCTTGGAATTTGTTGAGAATTTGTGTCTTAAAAGTGTGAACAATTAGGTTATTGTTTAGGGATCTATGAAATAATGAAGCGCAAAACATGTAAAAATTCTACTAAATGTGCATGTTAACCCTCCTTTTTATTTTGTGAATTTTCGAAACTTTTTCGCGCAGTGAAACACGAAGCTTAAACTTAATTGGATGTATTTCAGGTTGTTAAAATATCTGTGAGTACAATCATTAAAATACACGAGATAGAGAGCAGTCGTTTGTTTCATGTGTTCATATTTACCTAATTGGCTTCTATTGACATTTTTTATAACACAGTTCATTGTGTTGAATACATTTGGTATTTATGATATATATTGTGAGTACCAGTGTTCACTTAAGCAACTGTGACATTAAAAAATAAGCAATAGTTTCTGTGAAATTATTACACTGGTTATTTTGTGTTGGAGTAGTTTGTCTGTGCTGCTCCAAATTTTAAAACTTTATTTGTCAACGCCACACGGGTAGGTACGTTGCCCGCGCTTGCCTTACCACTTGATGTTGTGAAGCTACAGTCGAGATAGCCGACTTTCATCTTGTGGAGCGTGATTCGTCAGTTCCTGTGACATGTGTCAATTGTATTCCTACTATGTGTAGTTACACCTATGCAAAGAAAGAGCTCCCCGAGGTATATACGTTAATGCAGCAGGTTAAAACATAGGAAAATAAAAAATATATTTCATAAAGGCAAATAATTATTACTGCAAATGGTAGTGGTAGTGGTAGTAGTAGTAGATGGTGGGGGTAGTACTACAGATGACAGTCTGTTTATAACGTGGAATAATGTTTGGTTTTTATTTCCGTCTTAAAGTCGTAATCGATAAATGTTTACGAATTTTGAATTTATGATGCTGGGACCAGCACGGTGCAGCACTCGGCAAGTGCCTTGCCTGTTGCAGCAGGGTCTTAAGTCAAAGTAACATTTCTTGAAATGTTAGTGGTTCAGTTTCACATGCACAACATATAACACAACCCAGTGCTTGAGGGTAGATCCGGGAAGTGTGGTCAGGGTGAGGGGAGGGGAGAAGTTGTCCAGGCCCCCCTGGAATTACAATGACCTTTCACTGTGGATGCAACTTTAACTGTAAAAAGGGGGATATGTATTAACGGTGTTAATAACTCCAAAACTATGTTTTAAGGAAAACCTTTTGAATATTTTTAAGTTTTCAGCTTATTGCATGTATATATAGTGTATACACTTTTGAGTTGACAATGGTTTTGGGGTCTATGGACCATGAAACGAAAAAATATACTAAAAATTTCTGAAAGTCGCACCATGATAACGGCTACAATAGGTAGTATTTCTTTGAAATCTACCTAAAAGAGAAATAATATTTTTTTAATCTTGCTGCCCCCTTAATCATCCTAAATGACACCCCTGACAATGCAAAAATTGATACTACCCTTAGCTGAGATGCAGCAATGATTAAAAATTAACTTCTCAGCCACACACACAGTATTCGCAAGAAATCCATGAAAACACTGCGATATCATACAGTTAAAAAATAAAATAAAAAGTTTCTTTACTATTAAAAAATTGCTGCACAGCTGATTTTCAATTTCACCAGACAATTTCCTATTGCTTTCATAACATTGGAGAACATTGATGATTTACTTTCACAGTAAGTTCCGATATGCAGATTTTATTACTGTCAGAAATCGTATCAGCATTCTAGCTGGGACACACAAGTAAGTCCACATTATTTTGTTGAAGTGAAAATCTGTGACTAAGAGGAAAAAAACCTATAGAGGTCTTTCTTTTTCATTTTTTTTAAATAAGAGCACGCACACACACACACACACACAAAAGCAAAATGTAGCCAATCCTTCAATACAAGCTTAAACAACTTCTCATAAATTAATCACTACATACATACATAAACTGTATAGTTCAACATTTGCTAAACTCTGGTAGTTACAATCCAAAAAAGTAATTTCCTCTAGAAAAAAAAAAACTAACATCTCAATGTTAATCACAAGTTAAAAAAAAAAAATCACAGACTTGCAAGAATTATTTTAGCACCGTCCAAACGGCGCTGCACTCTCTCATAAATTACGATTTCCAAAAACCTACAGCCAAATGCAGTAAATGAAAGATGCAGATAATCAAACACCCAGTTACAGTTACCAGCTGACTCGTGTGGTGTTTTCGTACTTCCAGGAAAGTTTCATTACACAAAAGAACTAGTCAAATGGAGGAGCACGGATAGAAAAACTAATGTCAATGCAATTTCCAAAGCATAGGTTTGAATATTAAGAAGGTCAAGGAATTTTCAGTCTGAAATTAAAATGTGAGGTGACATTTACAACATAAACTAGTCTTAGATCTTTAAAAACAGTATTCATTTTTTAAATAAAATGTAAACATCTACAACAAACACACAAACTGTGACACTTCTTCCCTACACAACAGTTTTTTTTAATATACTTATGTTTCAATGCAGCAAACCACTTGTCATATTCAGTCACTTACTCGAAAATAAAAAGTATCCTCCGTTTGCAATTTCTGATTCGGCCTTGCCTTTCTCTCAGATTTCAACAGCAGTTCCTCTGAAATAACCTAATTAGCAATGTTGTTCACAGCTTTTGTTTGTTAGTAATTTTTTTTTTGCTATATTAAAATCTTTGAAGAGAAGTATATTAGAAGTAAGGAATATGCTTTTTATTTTTCCTACAAAATTATAATATTTTTATCCACAAAAATAAGAAACTGCAACCAAATATAGCATACATGCTGCAAATAGAAAATTCAAAGCTGAAATTCAACATTGTTCCACCATTATTTTTTTTTTAATGACTTCAAAAAAATGACCTCACTTCAGTAAAAAAAATCATTTTTTTAAAAAAAAAAATTACACGATGCACCATTACATTTTTTTTACAGCACATTCAGAATACTATCCCACCACAGAATTACAAGTTGCGGGCACATTCAAATTTCAGCCAATACATCAAAGATCGTTTCGATTTTTCCTTATCGCGCAGAGAATCGTGTATGTGTCGAACATTCGTAACTCTCGCACGAGGGGGGGGGGGGGGGGGGGGGGGAATCTTCCGCGGCGAACGGCGAACCGTCGGATGCTCTCAGACTCCGCAGTCGCGGACTACGCAAGGCCATGTCTCGAGTCCCGCGCGAGCGGGGCGACGCTGGGGTCCCGGGAGGGCGGCCTACCCCAGGCGCGCCACCGCGCCGGCCGCGGGTATCGCCAGCGCCAGGACGACCCAGAGGCGGGGCGCGGTCCGACAGCCGTCGCCCGCCTGCGTCGTCCCGGCGTGGTCGCTGCTCTGGAGCTTGGGGTTCTGGTCGACCGGCGCCACGTTGCGCACCGGGATGTCTGCAACAACAAGAGGCCTGGTAACACACGCTCCGGCGCTGGGGTCCGCACACTCTCGACAGAGATCTGCCATATTTTAAGAAAACAAACTATCCAATTTTTTTTAGATAGCTGCAACATGGAAAAAATTTATGAAACTTGTTGGGAGAGAGGAGTTTCTAGTCTTGCTGCACCCTTTTGGATCTTCACAAACAAAGTAATGACCCAGTTGCAGTATCAGAGGCCTTGTTCCTGAGTCAGAACATGGAGCAATTTGAGTTTAAAGTAACAATGGTGGCTTGGTATGATATACCATTTCAAGTAAACATTGTAAGTATGGCTACGCAGTCTGAAACTATGGATTTACCAAACGCTTAACAATTGCTGAAGAAATACTCAGAATTTGTAAAAAGAGTACCAGGGTTATTCCTCTGCTCTGATAACAGCTAAGAAAATTGCTTCACAGGCTGGGATGGATCGTATTTTTAAGCCAGTCCAATCCCGAATTGAGAAGAAATTATTTGATTACGAGGCCATAGATTAAACAAACACCAACAGATCCTGAAGAATTGTTTAAAATGAATGTTTTTTACCCTATGATCAAAACGATTAAGAATGTGTTAGCCACTTTATTCACACAACCATCCAAATTTAATGAAATATTTGAAAGAGCTTGAATAAGCAGAACCAATAAAAGTTCAATTTATTATACAAAATGGTTCGCAGGATATATTCCAGAATGTGTAAACAGCCTTCAAATTTAGCTGACCATACCTGGAAACTGTCGCTAAAGCAGAATCAAGTTTCAGTAAATTAAAATGCATTAAAACCTTTTTTCATTCAGCCATGGGTCAGGAAAGACTGTCACATCCAGCAATTTTATCTATAAAAAAAGTATTGGCCAGGACTTAAATTATTCTGAGTTAATAAAAAAATCTGCAAAGCGTAAAAAAGTGAGGAAGATGGGAATCTAGGCTTTTCAGTTCATTTTTCATTTCTTAATACATTTCAATTTTAAATTAATTTACCATGTATATTTGGATTTTTCATAATGTGAGCATTGTCTGTGCCATAGCAGTTTTTATTTTCAAACAAATGTAAAAAAATTGAGGAAGGTGTCAATCTAGGCTTTTTAGTTCATTTATTCATTCCTTAATACGTTTCAATTTAAAATAAATTTACTATGTAAATTTTTAGTTTTTGACTTGTGAGCATTGTCTGTGCCATAGCATTTTAAAATTTTCAAAAAAATGTTTGTTTCTTGTTACTCATCCCGACTACTACTACTACGCAGATCTCATGGAGGTCCGAGTGTGTACAGGGCGCAGTGGCGTAGCCAGGATTTATGTAATGGGGGATGTTAAGAAGCATGGGCCGCCCCGTATTAAAGCCGGGGGGTCCGTCCCCCGGGAAAATTTGGATTTTAAGGTGTAAAATAGTGCTAATTTAGCAGTTTTCGGTACTTGAATTTAAATATTGTAATGGTAAATTTTTTTATTAATTTTTAATATGAAATTTGTTTGAGTGGTGAATAAGGAATTTAATTAAAGATTTGGTGCTAAGGGGGGGTAGGGGGGTTTGGAACCCCTAAACACCCCCCCTGGCTTCGTCCCTGCACAGGGGGGACGCCGCAGTAGGCAGGGCGAGGGGCGAGGGGCACGCACCCGTGGTGTCGTCGCCCGAGCCCGAGCCCTGCTCCGACCAGTCCAGGTTCTGGTCCTCGTCGTCGAAGTGGCCGGCGGGGAAGGAGCCACTGCCGCTGCCCTCCTCCGCCAGCAGCGAGTCCGACTCCGGGGACTGCGTCAGCTGCGTGAGCACCACCTGCGAGCCAGAGCGCTCCGCTGCAGCCCACCCGGCACACTACCCCTCACGTACAGCCCACCTGGCACACTGCCCTCACGTACAGTGTCGCCTGATAGCCGCCGTGTCTACACGACGAGTCACCGGCAGGAAGTGCTCCCAAACCACAGTACTCTCCAACAATACTAAACACATCATTCATATTTTTATGAACCGATAATACAATTACATTTTTTGACGTGATAACGTCTTATAAATCGATGAACGCCGGCTGCACGCACGAAAAAATTGTCACGTTCCGCCTGAGCCGAGCGTGCCAAGACCCGGCCAACCACCGTGCGAGGAAAATCTTCTATAATACCAAACAGGTTAACGCGGGATTTTTTAACTAATTGTTCGTGATTATACCTAGACAAGTTATTTAAATTAAATTTCCAAAAACTGTAAATAATTATTTGAAAATGAAAAAAGTATGCAATTTTTCGTCAATGTTTTCTTATGACGTTATCACGTAAAATTATCGTCCGTAAACCAACTTTACTTTCATGGTAATTTTTATACTCCACTTTTTTTTTAGTGAAAACGTTTAAAAGACTTTTCATTTGTTAATCACATGTCACATATTCTACTCACTGGTCACTATACATAAATTAATAAGATAAAAATATATAAAATCAGTTATAATAAATCACGTGTATCTAGCGGCCTCCGGTTAGTTTCGAAAATGATATCTGGCCCTCACCGCACTACACAATAAATACAGACAGCCATGACCACATTCGAAATGATACCTCGTTATATTTGTTTCAGCGAGCTCAAAGAATCCAACCATCTTGCACCTAAATTTTGTGACCGTGATTGGACGTCAGGGATATTCATGTATTCGATCCCTCACTCCCCCCATTTCCTTCCCATCTGCAGCGCACCGTAACCATGCCCCATCTTCCATGATGGAGACGTTGAAGATCGATCAACTGTCGATTTCCTGTTTCAATTCTTTGTTATTTCTTTATTTGCTTTCAGCACTTGTTCCTCATACCAGACATCTAAACAGCTCAGATGTTATTTTTACACAAACATTTTTGTATGACTTTTTTTTTTTTTTACAAAAACTGTTTAAACTATGTAGTGTAATGAAATAAATATAAACAGTTGTATTGCAAAAAAAAAAAAAATTGTGTGGTCTGTGTCATGTTAGTTATCTCAAATTCAACAGCTTTGCCACGGAAACCTGGTGTCGTCTTTACACCATTCCAATAGATGGAAGATCATACATCCAGTGTCTACACTGTGTATATTTTAACATTTAAAAAAAAATTTATTGAAATGATGTTAAAAAAAAAAACCTTCAGTTTTTTCATTTTTCAATAATGAGGTGAAAAAAAATTGTTGCCAGATAGTAAAATTCTTATATTTAACATTTTATTTACAAAATTTCATTGCAGTGTCACACCTGGCTGCCTTGTTCTTTATCATGCCACCTGTGATGATAACATAGACCTATCCTGTAATGCTTTCTCCTGTATTTGAGCTTAAGGAGGAATGCATACTAATTATTATTCCTCTATGAATGCATGTACATTATGCACATGATTTTAAATAAAATTGTAATATAAAATTGGGTTATTTTTTATGAATGATTTAATCTATTTAATAAGTGTTTTAACGACCAATTTATATTGCAATGATAGCATGAACAAAGCAGATGATTAAACTATTACATGTGGCATTTGTGATTAAATTCTTACAATTTCAGATATCATTCATAAATTAATAAAAATTTGGTTTTCCTTAAACTCTGAAAACCTCAAGTATCAAGCCGTTTTGGAAAACCAAATTTTTATTGACATGAATGAAATCCTAAAAAAAAAAAGTTATAAGAAAAAGGCTACATGACAAACGGTTCATTCGAAATCATAAATCACTCTCTTAATTCATACCATGACTGAAAAATTATTTGTCCTTTAAGGTCCTCAAAATTAAATACAACTTATTGAAGTGATAAAAACCATTTATAAAATGTTAATTACATTTTATTATTTATTAGATTTAAATAAATAGTGAACACAAAAACGTTCAATTATAGATCCAATTAATTCAGGTAACTTACCCCTTAACGGCCCCACACATACAGTGTGCAGAGCTTCAGGAAAAAAAAAAAAACTTGAAAACTGCTCAAGACATCCAAGTGGGGTCTGTTTAAGAAAAAAAACATTTAAGAATGCTGTAAGGGCTCATGAGCAGTTCGGTTTCTGTTTTTCATTTGCAAACTGTGTTTTTTTAGGAGAGCGTAAATGGCTGTGACAGCCAGTACAGATTGTTGAAAACACTCGAAGGGGCTTGAACTACACCATCTTCGTTTCTGCTCGGTCCAATGAGATGGTTGCCACTCGGACCTCGGACCTCGTGATGGGCGGGGCCCCCGGGGCAGGGGGCAGGGGGGCAGAGGGAGGAGAGGGGGCGACGCACCTGCCTGATGTGCCTCAGCTTGTCGCTGAGCTGCGCGATGCGCGCGTCAGGGCTGCGCTGCGTCCACGCCAGCTCCGGGTTGTACTTCTGCGCGCTGAGGCTGGCCGCGACCACCGTCTTGGTGTACCTGCGCAACCGACCAGCTCACAGCGCTCCGCAGTCGCTCCTTGGAGTCCAACACTCGCTCCGCTTGGGAACCTCTGGTGTGTGCCGTCTCGACCAACATTCCAGGGGCACATGCAAGAGGGGCGATGGAAGGATACATCCCCCAACGGCATCGCCAGGGAAGGGGGGCTAGGGGGGCAGTTGCCACCCCCCCCTCCTAGAGCCTTAGAGATATAAAATAATGTAGCCAAATGCAAACAAAAATACATACTTTTCCCACAACTTGCCCCCCCCCCCCCCCTTCCATGCCATCGGCTGGCGACGCCCTTGACATCCCCCATCCCCCCTCCCCACGAAATCATAAAATATATAACATTCCCACCTACAATATGAACGAATTTGAAAGTAAACACCACTTTTCGCAACTAGAAAAAAAAATTCTGTTCATGTTCTGCAACATTCTTGTTAATGGAATTTGCAATTCAGTAAAGTGTTTATGAAATCGGTATGAACCAAAAATTTTTTTTATTGAAGCTTCGTTCTTTGTATTTCTTTCAACATATCCTTTCTACGTGAGCAAAACCATACATAATGTGTACACATCTCATGATCAACACATGAAACAGGAGTGTAATTCTTTTGAGGGTTATCACTATACACACCCAAGGTCTTACTTAACTGGTTTATAGCATCTAGGTGTTTGTATACAGCATACACTGATGTTCACTGTGAGGAATTTTTTTTAAGTGAATTGCTATTATCTATGGGTTGGCAGAACTGGTGAATATGTTTTGAGATAATGCAGTGCAAATTGGTTTTCTTCACAAAAATAAAATGAAACTGAAAAATATATGTTTAATTTATGCCTAAACTAATAATCAAAAGCAGTGGGCTTATTCGGAAATGTACTTTACTTGCTATTTGCACGTGCATAATAAAATGCACTTGAAATGTGCACATTTTTGCCCTTGAAGAAAAAAAAATCTTTCAATAATTAAAAGAAATTTCAAGTCATTTTTATCCACTGCATATCCAAGAGTACAGGGTGTATCTAAAATATGTCTAAGTGTTAAAACTGCAGAAGGAAGGTAGGAAGATAGGCAGGACAAGCAGGATGGAATGGAAGAGACAAAGAAAGGCAAGCGACAACGAAATAGGTTGGGGGAACGGGAAGAACCAGCGCACGACAACGTCCACCAAGTTTCACACTCGCGGAATAATCAGTTTCGAGGCCTCCGGGAATCGAAAGGGCGTGCAGAGAAGGCAGACATATCGATGAACATGGGCCGTTTGCGCTAACTCCCTCGACGAAACGTCGACAAAGTTAACTAATCATGTTTTTCCACGAACCACATCCCACAAACAGTGGCAGCCCTAGACTCTGCAGGGCCCAACACCCTAATATTCTGGTGGAGGGGCCTTACAATCAAAAAAAGGAGGGTGTGTGCTTTCTGGTATGAAATACCCTGGTGGCTAGTTAGTTTGAATAATTCTAACAATTAAATTCATGTTAAACTGCATTGTATAAAACTATAAAATATATATTATTTTAATAGTAAGTATGACATCACGAGAAAGCTACTAAAATTAGTACTAAATAGTACAAATTTAGTTATTATTTTTCCTATTAATGGCCACAATTCTTCACACGGAACTAGACGAACAATGGAAATGTAACAGCCTCCGCGCGGCAAGCACAGGGCACGGTAGAGGGGGGAAGAGAGACTAGGCGGAAGGCCTCATTACGGCCGAAGAGGCTCACAATGGGACCAGTGGCCGGCGCATTGTCGAGCCGCCAGCCTGGCCTCGCTCTGTCACACCGCCTCCCCTCTGGCCGCGCCTGGCCAGGAGGGCTTTACTGCAGGTGCCTTCACACGCATGCACCGAGTCCGCGATCGGCCCCGCAATTACTGGACACGGCCCTCCAAGCATCGTCACGGGACAATATGGGGAAACTGGCCGATTGGCATCGGCGAAAGCACGGGACCACTTTACTGCACTGCTTTCAAAGCTATTTTCCACTCCAAAGCCGCCAGTTTTACTGACCAATACTTGTCTCGCGTATTTCTCACCGGTTTCCCCATATTGTCGCTATTACCTTTGAATATATATACTGTATAGAAGTCGCCAGCCCAGGTTAAAATTTCTAATACGGTTTTGAGGTAGTTGGTTAATTCACCGCCGCAATCGCCACCATCTCTAGGGCATCGACTTGTGGTGGTCCCTAGCGGACAAGTGTCGAACTCTTCAAACACCCCTTCCCCCTCCCGTTGAACGACCTTGAGCTGCAGTGAATGATGGATGGGGGGTGCGGGGAATGACAGCGGGCGACAGTGCTGCGCTCTAACGTTGAAATAACAACTAAGACGATGCAGGGCGTTACGGCAGCGCACTGCAGCGGTGAAGTTCCCAAGCTGCTCATCATGCGCTCCTGAAAAACGTAGAGTAAATCCTATCCACTCGCGACTTCTATACAGTATATATATTCAAAGGTATAGACGAGCGCGGGACTCCTGCCAGAGCAGCCAGCACATTACTGCCACCAAGGTCTCCTCGCGGCTTGTTGAGACCTGCTCTGCCTCACAGAGCAGTGGCGAGGCGGGTGAGAACCTTCAACGAGACACGCCACAAACTGTAGGCCAGGCCGTCCTAGTGTCAGCCAAGAACAAGATGTATGTTACTGGACAGTGATCTACGCCATGCTGGCCCGAGATAACAGGTTCAGAACACACGACTATATGCTTCTCATCCCGAAGAGAAAAAAAGCATGGACACGGAGAAAACTTGCATCTCAATGGGTTCCACACGATTTGACGGGAAAATGCAGGAATGGCTAAGATACGACGCTGCTCGCAACCACTTGGAGCGCTGTGAGCGAGGAGAGAGGTTCCTTACGCGCTGGATGAGACGTGGGCCAGATCGTGCGAGCCACGACTGAAACGCCCATCGAACGTATGGCCGTCATAATGGGTCACTCCCGAAGATGGAAAGAAAGCTCGTCAGAACCCCAGCAATGTGAAAGTCACGGTGTTATCCTTAACGGACACCGTTCCCCCCTCAGCAGGTCGCCAATGCGCAGTATCACTGCTCGTTTTTGGAACACGGCCTGCGACCAGCTTTGAGAAAAGAAGCGGCGACACTTTCCGCAGAACCGCCCATCATTTCGCTGGACAATGCCGCATGTTCGCTCGACGGAGCTGGGAAGTGCTGTACCAATCACCTGACTCCCCGGACTTGAGCCCTCGTGACTTTGACTTGATACCTAAGGAAGAAGGAATTCGCTTCGGATCTGTTTCAAAAAGTCTTCGGGCAATAGACCGCTCCACTCGAACCATCAACACAACGGGCGCTGCTAAAGGTGTCCCACGACTTCCACGTCGCTGGCAACGGGTTGTACACGATGATGGTCACTACACCGAAGGACAGTAAAACTTGGTAACATGTCCCTCTCTTTTTTTTATCAGTTGTTGAATGAATGGTTGCCACTATTAAAAGTTCCAACCCTCGTACTGTCTGATACTTTTTGCAACTCCTAATTCGCAACTCTCAACCTCTAAGGTTGGATCCGGTGTCGGCATTGTGACAATATGTATAGATTTTTTTCCAATAGGGTTATGTATCATATTTCATATATCATAAACCTCAGTTATTCATTTTTATATTCCAGTAAATAACATGGACAGACACTGGTAAATTAAAGGTCTATTTTTAAACGCATGATTACGTGTGTTTCAACTATTAGCGCAGCCTACAAATGATATCCTATCTGTGCAGTTTCACTGCTGACGCACCCAGGTGTTTTGGGAAGGAGTTGGAGGGGGAGGGTGGGTTCCACCCCTGACAGCCCGGTGACAGACGTGAGGGCCCAGCCGGGGCTCGAACCACGAGCCTGGCGGGGCGCAATCAGAGCCGGCGGCCGTCAGAGGCAGCTGCGCCCCGCGCACATCTCGCCCATTATCGTCCCAGTAACTACCCCCCCCCCCATCCTCCCTCCATCTCCCACACAAACTGCTCCCTTCAACAAGCTAATTAATAGCCCGGCCCGCTCCGGCGCCTGCGGGGCTAATTACCAATTACCCGATCAGCAAGCTCCTCACCCACCAACTTTTCAGCGGCCGATGTCTTAATTGCTGTCATTAATTCAAAATGGCGGAAAAGAAGGGAACTGCCTCGTGCGCCTCCCCTCCCCTCCCCTTATCTACTGCTCATAACGAGGGAGGGGCCCACGTCGAAAAGTTGCCTCTTTCAACTAGTTTCGCTTGTTGCGGCAGAGCAACTACACTTCGGGCCGGAAACTTTAAATGGACTTTTCCTTCGCCCGCGGATCCTAAGAGGATTCGGAACGCATCTCCCCCACCCCTTTTCCTTCACCAAAGGGTGAAGTGATGACGTGTTCTTTACAAGAAATTGGGAAATTTTCTTAAGCCCAGGGAACTTCGCCTTGAAGCAGTTAATTAAAAAAAAAATTGGTTCACGATTAAAAACGTTTTTGGTTGAGGATTAGGAAAGTTATAAAGAATATAACTAGCTGTCTGACAAATATCGCCAAAATAAATAAGGAGCGCAGTTTTGACAAGTGAAAATCGTTGCACGCCATGTTCATACACATACAACTTTTTTTTTCTTTTAAAGATCTCTAAGTGGCAGTGAACTTGAATTATATTAGTTTTTTTTTTCTAATATATATCTCAATAAATAAGCAACGATTCTCAAAACGATGCACATATCTATTTGATTCATTCTGACGAGTGAAGTGTGAAAGCATGTTGCAACTGCTAGGGAACATTTCAAAATATCGCACTCCAACAGCAAGACAGAAACTGCATGATAAGATATTAAGGCTACTTAAAGCTGTGTCTGCGCAAACCCCTCCATTTAACAACACTGATGGGTACAAGTTACCCAGGGATCCTTATAAATGTAAGAGTACCGAGTTAAGGTACTGTCTTTAAACATGAACTCACAAGAATCACGTTAGATAGTTAAAAAAAAAAATGAGAACGAAACAATCAGTACTCACCAAGGATGTGTAACATATAATCTCGGTAACACGAGCAAATTCGCGTGTTCACGCGTTGCAAATTCGCTTATAATACGAAAACTCGGACACGAAATTTAACGTAGAATTATTTTTAAAATAATGCCGAGCGTGATAAACATACGCAAATTGTGTTTTCAACTACACTGCTTGAGAATCACACGTAGTTTCCGCACCCGCCGCTAGAATTCGCTGCCGGAGCAGCTACGTCGACTATTGAATCATTTGATTAGCAGTCCGAAATTTTAAACCAAAGAGAAAAAAAAATACTTGAATAAATATTAAACCCTCGCTTTGACTAGATTTTCTACAAATATTTGTACTAAAATACTGCCCATGCTGTTAAAATTGATAAACAAGGTAATACTACAAAGTTTCCCTTTGTCATTGTGAACTTGGTTCGCGCCATCCGCCACAGATGGCAGCACCGTGGTTACACATTTCCGTTCAATGCGACTTCCTTTCTATTCACGAAATTACTCCAAAAAAAATGCCGTAAAACCGAGAGCTTGAGATGTTGCACATCGAAATTCCAATAAACATTTTTAAGCGTTAGGCGAAAACACGTCTTGCATCTTGCGTGCATTTTCGCCCAGCTGACGACGGGATAAACTGGCGCAGTTTCCACTGCGAGAACTTTCTACGGCGGAACCTCAGAGGTGTGGAAGGGGTACCAACCTGCGGGCTAACGCGAAGTGAAGAGGCGACAGCGGGCGACAAGCGACGGCAGACGAAGTAGAGAGAGCCACTGTCGAGCCGAACTACAGTGGGGCCAGTAACTGGTGGACTTATGGAAATGTGATTAATTTGTGGACAGTCATTTAGATTGTTGTCATTTATTAAAAGTGTGGATAGATAGTATTTAATAAATCAATCCTAATTAATCAATTTGGGCTATCCTTTCCGAGCTTGTTTTTCCCTACAAGTAACTTTTTGACGCGATAACGTCTTATAAATCGATGAACGCCGGCTGCACGCACGAAAAATCATGACTCATTGTCACGTTCCGCCTGAGCCGAGCGTGCAATAACCGGCCAACCGCCGTGCGAGAAAATCTTCTATAATATCAAACAGGTTAAGGCGGGCTTTTTTAAAAGCAGCAATTTAAACAATTTGATATGACGTTATCACGTAAAACTATCATCCGTAAACCGACTTTACAGACAACCGCCTTATTTTTTTACCCAATTGCATCAAAAGTATAAGTATTCGTAAGAGGGGACCGGGTTAGGGGAGGGACCTAAATGCTTCTCAGGCCGAAGCCTATACGTCTGGTCATGCTGGGATTTAGCCATGCAGGGAGAGGGACGCATGCAATGTAGCATTACAGCGATTGATTCCATGACTAACTACCCCATCTTAAATCTAGATTGAAACTACGTTAAGTTGGGCCCAGGTAAAAACCTGCGTGACAGGGAAAGCTCTAGGTCTATAAGGTAAAACGTGTTACAGGACGAGGTCTGGGAACTAATGAGGTATTCCAGCGGTGGCGGGCCGCAACGGAAGCACCATCGTCCAGCCAATCAGGGGACCGTGTTTGATTGGGTGGAAGTCGCGCCGGAGTGGACGTGGCTCTGCCTGCTAACCGGGCTCAAGCCTCCCTAATCACGTGTCAACCGAGCGCGAGTCAGAGCTGACAAAACATCCAATACCGGAGCCAAACAAACCCTAAATGACGGGTCAAAAGCACGGGCGTTGTTTGCAGAAGCGTCCCGTCCAGCCGCCCACTGTTTGCCGGGACCGCGTTCCGAAACAACGCGCTAGAACCTTCCTCCACTGCAGGACGTCCGCTAATGATGTGGATCCTTCCCCGGCGAGATTTCAATAGCATTCTCTCTCTCTCCCTCCCGTCATCGACACTATCCTCTCTTACGACATCGACACTCGCCTCTCGACATAGACTATTGTCTCTCTCGACATTAAAGCTTGCCTCTCTCGACATCGATTTTTGCCTCTCTCTCTAAATCGAAACTATCCGTTCTCCCAACATCGAAACTTGCCTCTTGACATAGACTAGTGTCTCTCTCGACATCAAAGCTTACCTCTCTCAACATCGACTTTTGCCTCTCTCTCGAAATCGAAACTATCCGTTCTCCCGACATCGAAACTTGCCTCTTTCGACATCGACACCATCCTCTTACAACATCGATTCTCGCCTCTCGACGTCGATTCTCGCCACTCAACATCGACACTCGCCTCCCTCTCGACAGCGACACTCGCCTATCTTGACTTCGACACACCTCTTTCTCGTCAGATTCTCGCCCCCTATCTCAAGATCGACACTTATCTCCAACTAAGGCAATCCAGGTTCCAATACCGGCGTGGTCAAACACGGACTTTTCGCGTGATTGATAACGTCATGCATTTTTCGAGAAATAATCTGATCGCTTATTACATTGCGGTAAGATATGACCGTGCTAGCGCTGTGCTCTGCAAGAGAAGCCACTGCCCTCTTTTTGGCCGGGCCAATCAGGACGCGTTGCTCCCGCACTGGACGGCTGTGATTGGCGTGCTGGCAGCAGGCATGCACCTGAACTAATCCCAGCCAACCACGAAACACAGACAACGCTACTAAGTCTCAAAATGCAACTTCTCGCGGTAAGTAAGTGACCCTAATGATGAACGTCTCCGGGGCCACGTGGCTTTCCTCGGAGTTCTCGTTTCATCTCCCCTTTATTCCGTCATCTCTCCATTCTCATGATCTTACCTGGTCGTTTCTGATGATCTTAGTTTAGAAAGCGTTCACACTACAATAATTATTATTTCATGCTTTATTTCAGTGGCGGAAGCAGGGGGTTGGGGGGATATAAGGATATATTCTCCCCCTCACGACCTTGAAGTCATGAAGAAAAAAATATGCGAGATCTCGCTGAATGAAGTGTGTTATTTTGGGCGATGAAAGGTGATATGTACATCTGGAATCACAAACCATAGAGATGATGATAATGTAACAATAAAAAAAACTTGTTTTTAAGTTATTTGAGTAAAAAGTATGTTTTGTTTTTCCTTCTAAACCCCTGCCGAAACAAATAAGCCCGCCCCCACTGTGAAAGTGGGATGCACAGCTTGTGAGGTAGGTCCGACGTTATTACTAGTGTTGCAGGCTAAGTATGTACCTGCAAGAACGTGTGAACAAACAAAACTCCATAGGGGCAATGTTTTAGGCTACTTATATGTGGGCCTTCGTGGGAAAAACTACCAATCTCCCGTTTGGGACCCTGTCTTCCGGTTTTCCATTGTGCAAGAGAGACTTATCTCCACGCCAAATGCAGAGCCGTTGTGTGTGATGTGTTGGAGAACAGTGTCGAGCAGACTGGCTTGGCTTTCCGCTCACCTGTTACAGTCAGAAGCCATCGCAGATTTACATTTTTTTCTGATCCGGGGGGGAGGGGGGGGGGGTGATAGAAACACTTAGCCCACTGCTTGCGTTTGCTTCCAAATTATTTCCATTTGTTTGGTAGCAATGATAATACATATGTTGTTTTTTTTTAGAATTTGGAAAAAAAAAAGGAGGAGATATATCCCTGAATACGTCATTGACCACACTTATCAGTTAAGAGTTAATCCACTGTAGCATTCAAATCACTGTAATGAAATAGTTCGTACATTAATATGACCTACGAATGACTGGACAGCAAGAGATATCCTACACATTGTATAATGAATATATTACATATGTTATTTTTTAACGTGATTAAACTGAACCAAGAGAATATACTACATTAAAAGTTTATTACTGAGCCTTAATTTTTTTTCATTAATATAATTTGCTAAATATATCCAGCACTGTATTCACATTTTAGTAGTTTTTTTTAACATCAAAATGTGAATGAATAAAAAAAAAATTAATCCAACACATAGGCTACACATACATATGCGGGCCTATTCGTGAATTTCTCGATTCTGTTTGCTTGACGTGAAAGTCTGAAGAAAATCGGCGAAGCCCGTGCTCATTGGGCGTTCAGGTATTCCTTTAGGGTCTCCATGCGGCCGTGAGAGGCTGCGCTCTGATTGGACGTTCAGATTTCCGTGATATCTGCTCGCGCGAGTCGGTAATTGCTCGGCTTTCGGACAGCGCAGAACCTAGACCGAGTTCACTCCCGGCCACGCGGGATGTATGGAAATAAAATTACGCACTTGACAAAAAAAATTCTCACACAGTTGAAGTTTAGTTCATTGGTCAAATACAATTTTATATTTTTCCCGCATGCTTAAAATAATATTAGATATGTTAAGTTTCCTGCTTTGAAAGGTATAAAAGAGGTATGATATCAGTCAGTTCGAAAATGCTTTTGTTTGCTGTTGAAAAAAAAAATTATCCGAGCTTCGGAACTCTTTTTGGCGTAGAGCCAACGGTAGGGAATCACGACTTCGGAAAGCGCTCGGTGCAAAAAAATATATATTTAAATAAATAAAAGCACGCGGAAGAGTGGAGGGAGAGGACTGCGGCGGGAAACCGGAGCTTCTGTTTGCATTTCCGCGGGTGCCGCGGTAGGGGGAGGAGAAGGTGGTGGGGAGGAGGAGGAGGGGAGGAGGAAGAGGGGAAGGAAGGTAGTGGAGGGAGGGAGACGACATAATGAAGCAGCAGCACTCGGGGGCCGGGACGGCGCGGCGTATTCGGAGCGCGCCCGGCGCAGTTAGTGCGCGCTCCCGCCGCCAGAGCAGATAGCGGCGCTGCTCGCGCGCGGAGGGGAATCAATACAGGCGCCGGCGCTACGTTCGGCGGGCGGCCGCTCTTCAACATCACAGCGTCGCTCCAAATATATACATTTATTCATTCCCATCAGAAAACACTTGAGACGCACAGGGGAAAAAGAAAGTGCGTTTGAAAAGGAAATAGGTTATGAACTCTGGCAACAAAAGAACAATTCGGAATTTCACTTGAAGTGATTTCTGGAAAACAAGGAAGAATACAGAAATCGGGATAGCTGGGTAGCCCAGCGCCTTACCACTACTTTACCTCGCGGTCACACTGCAGTGTTGCAGAACAACAGTCTCGTGGAGAAGGGTGTGACGGAGGAAGCCAATAGCAGTGCGTTTTGTCTGCGAAACTCGTCAGACTTTACAGATCGTTTTATGAAACCTTACTCTATTTCGTTTTCACCAAGTATGTTTGTTCATAAAGTGATAGTTATTTTCCTATATTACACACTTACTATTCTTTAAAATGTTGTATATATTTAAGGACAAGTGAAAAAAAAATGTTAAATGTCTTAGCACCCAGGCTGTCGTTCAAATAAAAAATGTAAATGCAAAAGTTTTTTATTTGTTTTTAAATGTTCTCAGATATCATTTCTATTCCCAAAGGCAGCAGGATACTTTCATGTCCTGATTCTATACTGGTTAGAATAAACATAGTAAGTTAATGTACAAAAAAGTAACGTATAAATATATTTCCCTTTTGGTCTACTAGAGTTTTTGGACTAATTAATTGACTTTTTATAAAAATATTTTGTCATCCATACGTAGATAGTCAAAAATGAAATTGATCTGTGACTTTATATAAAACATTAATCATTTTCCCCTGTGATTTATTTTTATTTTTAAAAATGATTGTAGTTAGTAAATAGCAGGTACTAAGGAGCGTGTTAAAAAATATATATCACTAAGGTGTAAGTTTAAATAAAATAAGATTAAACTACTTCGACAAAAACCAAACGAAACATCACGCCACTGGTGACAAATGATTCATTACCCGGACGTTCTGGCTAATTGTTAATTGACAATTACGGTTTAATTCCCACTCGGCGAGTGGAAGAGGTCTCACGCGAAGAGAGATCAAAGCGGATGACGGATGATGGGAAGCGATGCTCGCCCCTGCACGTACGAGCGACGCAACCAGGCGCGCAGAGGGGCAACGCAGTTGCCTATAGCTCCAGGGGCTGCCCTCCCGGCGAGGTTACACTGTACGGACCACGAAAGTAGCGAGCTGCATCCTATAGTTCCGACAGGAAACATTGCTCGGCACGGATCGGCACAACGAAGCTGCAGCGGGGGAACTCGCACGGAACTCGGCACGGCCCGGCTGTGTATTAGGCGTTCTAAAAATATGCAGCGCAGTAATGAAAGCGCAGCATTTTATTGTGTATCTGTGAAAACGTAAAGAAGAGGAATAACGGCATTTTGTAACATTGAAAACATGTGTATAGACTCTAATAATTCTAACATTAAGTGACTGTAAAGAAAACTTGACTACAGTTTGGAAAATCACCGCAGTGAAGGTAGTTAGTGTTGGTTTTATACACAGCTCACGTAAACGAAGAGTGGAAAAACGGCACATCTCAGTCATACGAAACGAGGCGATACGGAAACATTAAAATATTACCATATCTCTATAAGTCAAACAATAAATACCAGCTCTTACAAAGGCTGAGCCAAACACGATGTAGCACTGTCAGTATCACTATTTTCATCACTTTCGTCCATCACACTGTTATTTGATGAAAGGAATTCGTCATCGTCACTGTCGTCATTTAAATTTACTAAGAACTGATCCGTTACTATGCAATCCCTCTTCCAGTATTCATCTTACAATTTTTCAACATTTACAGTAGCCTAGCCAGTCATCCTTTGTTACGGAGTTAACAGCATCCAGTGTGTGCGCTTGCGCAGAAAACTGTCCCACGGTATTACATTCCCGAACGCACCTCTTTATCTTTGCCCACGCTAATTCAATAGCATTTGACTGACAGTTGATCAACCCTAAATATTTCCTCCTTTGGTTTGTGTTTTTCTACTAATTAGTTCCGTCAACATACATTTCAACATTTTTTTCATCACACTCTACACTTCTGCGTTTCAGTCATGTAATCATTTCTTATTTTGTACTATATTTTGAAGGAGGCTTATCGTCTTGTTTGTTGTGACATGGCGCATTGTCCATTACTACAGCAGAAGATGGCGGCAAATTTGGTAGAACACGTTCGAACAGCCATTTTTCAAAATTAGTAGCATTCATTTCCCCATGATAAACTCTGAATGTCGTACCTGAGTTGTACATCAATAATCCCCCTGAACCAATATGAAGCAATGTTAGTCTCTTGGTTGCATTTCCTTTAGTTACTCGCGTTACGTCAATTTTTCGTTGTCAGCATTTCTGGGATGTGAGATTAGTAACCACCTACACTGTCCTATTTGAGTGAGGTACTTGGAGCGCCACGCCACTATATCAGTTCGTTCGATTAACAAACGCCGCCTGTCTTCGCTCCGTTTCCAGACGAAGCCATACTTCGCAATAATCTCTTGAGTGACGAAGGCCTCCACTGCCAACCTATATTTGCCTTTAATACGGGAATCAATTTGCATACTGTAGGGACAACATTTTTAACCGCATTGAATTCCTGGATTGTGTCTCTTATGACACGTTGGTTTATCAAAGCTGTCGATTTCATTCTTGCGTTTTTTATCGTGACCAGCACATAAAAAAAATTACGCTGTAGCAATCTTAATAATAAAAAAATTAACCTATGCACGTCTGTTATATTATGTACACCTAACATAACTAATGATAAATATACTTTTTTCTTAACATTACTGATGCACATTACAAGTGTCTTAAATGCATGGCTTGCATATTTTTTCCTGGTGTTGCGTGCGGTTCATTTGGCACTGCAATTTGTTTCTTCCGACTACGCATCGCTGTCGCTCTGCTTACACCTGTATAATTTGCAGCATGTTCCGTTTGCTTTGTGTACAGGTATCGAAAAAGGCATTTTTAACGAGCTTCTTGATCATGAGATTGATATTACTTCACTCTGTCCTCGCTGAATAACTTTATTACTTTTCCTGCGTTTTATATTCGGCTCCATTGCTCGGCGCACACTACTTCACGGTTAGTAACGCACGAAGGGAGACGGAATCCCCTTCCACATTACACTCCCTTACCCTTCACCCCCTTCAGCACCCAGGGCCGACAGTTCGCAAGATTCCCGGCCCTTGACGTACACTCGTACACCCTTACACTCTTACACTTGCACACTCAGCTGGGTGCTAGTCAGTGAACAACCCCCCCCCCTCTCCCGGCCACTCCAGGAGGCAACTGTTGTCCAACCCGAAGGTCGGCATCCTCCACCTGTCCACCCAAATATGCGCCCTTTAGGGCAGATTGCGAGTCGGCTTACAGATCAATTCAAACTTTTCAGAGCAAGTGAATTAAGGCAGAACTGTCACTCCTACCCCTACTCCTACCGGGAAAGGTGTTAGAGCCTTCAGCCACGACCAGAAGCCAGGGCTACCCCTCCCAGCATATAGTCACCACCTCGGCCCCCCTGCCACGTGGCAAGTTATGTCCGGGCAAAGCCCGACCTAGCCTCGCCACCTCCTCCTCCTAGGGTTTACTAGGGTTTACTAGGGTTTACTAGGGTTTACTAGGAGCGCTACTTTGATCGTATCTGGGCGTCGGGACGCACACCGGCATATGGGCGCTGGCGCGGCGCTCGTGAAGCGATGCCCGCGTCACAGCAACGCGGATGACCAAATTAAAATTTATATATACAGTACATTCCACGCCACATGTGGTTTCCTGCGCAATTACCCCTAAACGCACGCAGCGCCATCAATCTCCGGAGGAGGAAGTTACGCGCGCAGTGTTCATGGAGAGTGACAGTGAGTGACAAGCGTGCAACATCTGTCACGGGCATGGATACGGAAAAGAGGTGGCTAGCATTCCCCCCCGTTCCCAGGAACCAGACAGGCCAGGCCCTGTCTATGTGGCGTCCGCTTGCCCTTGCAAAATCATAACTTGAAACGGGGGTGATAAAACGTTATTCCAGACCCTGCCATTGCGCCATTTCCATGCATTAATACATGCAGATTTATTAAAATCTTTCTTATCTTCGAAGTAAATTTACTAACATTTTCAACACACACACACGTATTTTTTTTCCAGACTAACTATTCAGAATTGTTGCGGTTCCATTCCATAAAGAAGGGGGGGGAAATGCCGTGTAAATAAATACGACCATGAAAAAAAAAAAAAACATTTTTTTTTTGTGAACACAACTGTGGTTCAAACGAAAAATGTTTGATCTACAGAAACAAATAAGTGTGTGCGTACGGCGCAACATATAACTAATTGCTACAGCAAAATGGATTTGGTGCGTAGCAAATAACTGATTTTGTACATCTACCCGAATTTACAGGGGAGCTGACGGAACCCTTCTGTTAGGTCAACGAAATCCTTCCTGTTGTAAAATACTTGATTATCCGTTTGATTATTTCACCATACAAAAAAATTTTATATTGTTATAACAAACCAATATATATTCTCACGGTCCAAAAGTGCGTTTCACATCTGCTGAATCTCATTCGTATCTTTTTTTTCCCATTTCTGACAACTCTCAGTAATATACATAAACTTACATCATATACAGAATGTCCCGTAACTCAACGTCAAGTTGAGAACAGTTGATAACAGTTGATAAGCCAATTAATTATGATTCTGAACAAAAAAAAAATTGTGTTGTAGTTTTTGAGTTTAAGACTTTTTCCCAAACGTTTTCAAAATTCCCAACCACGCCAAATTATTAGATATACCATTAGTGCAATTTTTTTTTTATGAAATAACAAATAACCTTACTTTCTTATTTAAGAATAAAATCTAACGTCACCAGATAAAGTATCTTGTTCCTACTATAAAAAAGATTTACTATGCTAAATTATTTGAAAATATGTGTTATTTAAGCAAATAACTTTCTACGTTAGCAGAGTATTTTTTTTTAATAATATGAATACTCAAAATACCCGATTAAAAACTTTAGCCTCATAAGTCTTGCGAAGAACTCCCCACCCCCCCTAAGGCCCCCCAAAAATTACAGTATTATTTGATTTACAGCCAAACCATTTGCAAAGTAGTTATCATCATCCACACACAACTCAAGAGTATGCCCATGTTTATCAAGAAAGTAAAAAAAAAAGAAGCGAACGGAATGGAAAAAAAAGAAGAATGTGCCGTCCTTGTAAAAATTTTATTTTTACAATTGTTTGTGAATTATTGACATTTTTTACATTTGTAAATGCGGGTGGCTAAAGTCTGGGTTGGACAATTCTGGGATGGCAACTGCCATCATGAACTAACTCCTTGCCACCCCCGAATTACGTCAATGTCCCCGACCAACCCTTCTCCAGTAGAGGGGGGGGGGGGCTACGTGCGGCTGCCATCGCTAATCCTGTTACCTCCAAGCTGCTGTGGACGAGCTGCCCCCCCCCCCCTCTTTCCCATGAGGGTCCGGCTGTGGGGAAGCCTTCATTTCACAGACGAGAGAGCCACACCCGAAGTTCCCCGAACTTCATGCTCGCTTTTTTTCTCCGTTCTATCTCATTGTGTACAAACCGGTGTGGTATTAAATTTTGCGGTCGATTAGGATAGGTTAACTACATTATAAATACTTTAAAACATTTGTGGAAGGTTGGTTATATTAGGTAAGTATAGTAGCTACATTAAAAAATACTGTAAAAATCATTTTAAGGTTGCATAGCAAATAACTTTTTAATATGTAGCTATCCAGGGCTAGGAAACCGTTTACATGATTTCACAGTATCTTTGATGTAGCTATCCTAACCAAATCAACCGTCCACAATGTTTTAAAGTATTTATAATGTAGCTAACCTAACCTATTTGACCATTAGTTATCATGAGTTACAATGAACAAAAAAAAAAAAAACCGAAGATGCACGATCGGGCGTTTGGCTCTCTCGTCTGTGAAAAGAAGGCTTCCCTCACAGCGCTGCCTCAAGGACGCCAGGCTACCGTGCAAGTTCCCTTACAAACTGTCGCCCGCCACTCTTCCATCCAGCCGAGCGATTTGCAACACGACTCCCTCCGTTCGTCGGAATATTCTCCCAAGCGAGTGCTGCCAACCATTTAGGTGTTTTACTCTCGAGAGACTTGTCTGGACGTCGTTTACTATTCATGTCGTGTTTTTTTTACTTGGTTGAATTGTTCGGACACGAGTTTTAAGAACCGCAGTGTTGTTACACTGTTACGATTCATACGTGACTGGGTTTGTAAGGGAAAGCCCAAACAAGTTTTATTAAAGTTTTAATTTTAATGTCCGATCACAAATCACTGTCACTTAAAAAAGTTGATCCTCAAGTCACTCAATAATAGCTCAAGGCTTTAAGTATAGTTTAAAACACATTTGAAGCCAGGGGTAAGTAACATGTGTGAAATATCCGTCTCCATTATTTACAAAGGGACATTGCAAATGAAAAAATTAAAATCACCCACGGCCAGAAGTCCTAAGACGTAGTTTTAAATGTTCTATTGGACTGAGTTTGTTGCCAATTAATTTATTTTTACCCTGAGAAACAATCTAGTTGAATTTGCCACAATTGTATGCTGTTTGAATTTATTTCTGAAGATAAAGACTATTGATATTTTATGTGCCCGTCGTATTGGCAACACTATCGAGGCCTAATAAACTAATGTTTGGTTTTGGTGGAGACGTTTGCGTTGTAAATGTGTCACTCGAGTTCGTACGCCAAGTATTTAAATAAAATCCTGTCTGTTTTCATAGGTGTATTCTATTTTTTTTTTTACATTTTTCCTTCTGCACGCAATATCATACTGGGCCGTAACAAAGTTAATATAGAGTACACCTTTATCTTGTTTACTTTTCACATATTTTATTCACAGATTGATAAGTGAGTGTGTGGCAAACAAATACTAGATCACACCATATCTAGTTATAGTACAGACTGCGAGGCCATTTAATACATTGGTGAAGAACAGTGTCCTTTAATGCAGAATTCTCGGCCAGTTACTCAGCTCACAAATCTCACCTTAATTTCATGCTTCAAAACATACGGGGAAAAAAAAGTCAGAAAGAAAAATTGTCTTGGTAATAAATTTGTAGCAGAATAGGAAACTGATGCAGTTGACGAAAGAAACGTTGTTCAAGACTATGGCCGATAAAGCAAAAGAATTCACCAAAGTAAAAGTTTTGCTCGGAGCTAAACAAACACGTCAACTTCTGTGTCCAACTACTATACACGGCAGTTTTATTTCGGAATGGAAACTTGGATTTCGTTGTTTGCAACAAACAAAACAAGCGGACGACTGAAACTGCGAACGTTTATTTGAGGAGGAAGATTGAGGTGGGGAAAACGGAGGGAGGTAGAGGTGGAAGCAAAGGTAAATTTGGGGGAGAAGGGGGGGGGGGATAAGTTCGCAAACAAGATGGCGCTCGAGTTAACCAGGTGATTGGAAGAAGCGGAGAACACAGGAACACGAACTCCACAAGAAAGCGGCCTAACACATAATGTAGATAAAGTAGAGGAGTTCAAAGTGTGCGCTCAATGATATCAAATTTTTCCAATATATTATTTTTCCGTCGTACTCCACAAAAATTCCAATCATTTTGCCAATTGAAGACCGCACATAAATATTTTGTTGTGACAACAAATAATTTTGCTAGTATACATTAGTGATAAAAATTTATTACTGTCCCCATTGAACCACTTCCTGCACACTACAAAATTATTTTATCGTCACCACTAAATAATTGATTTTTTCAATGAAAAATTTGACTTGTCCAAGATGATGAAGTATGTATGAACAAGCCCGGCTTCAAAGATACCGGGGATGGGTGCGGTAGGAGGGGGGGAGTGTAGGGAAGATAACCTTTCATGAGCGCATATATACATACATATATATAACCTAGTGGGAAAAGAAGTTCGAAAAGAATAACCCCAATAATTATCACTGCCTTAGGCCCAGAGCAGCACATACAGCAGGTTAAAAGAGCCGTCTCATCTACTAGTGCAGTGTCAACAACTCTTTATATGCCTTCTTTCCCAGAGGCAACTGATGTAAAAAAAAAAGATGGGTTATCTATTTAAACAATTCTTTCGTAAACCCTTGAGTGTATATCTTGAGATAAATATTTAAACATAATTATTTATTTCTGACATTGTGTGAATTTGAAATAATAATACGAATTTTGTCTTTAATTTCATTCAGTATTGAATGATTTTTTTTTATATATATAAATGGTTAATAATTCATTATGGTATTGCCATTAAGACGATTTTTTCTGTAAATTAATAAATTTAGTATGTACAATACCAATGTAAAATATATATTTTAACTTTGCATTGCTTCAGTCTTAAATCACATTCTGCAGACTTGAACTGACAATTAAGAAATACCGAACGAAAATAATCACGCGTGTCCTTTCAAGTGTGATGTTCTACAGACTTGAAACCCGGTAGCGACGTCCCTTATATAATTGTTAAGAGACCTGTAAAATTCGCGATTTCAAATCCCTAAAGGATAGACTCCATGATCCTCTATGCACTCGTGTAAATTACATCTGCTGATTGGTTACCGACTCGTAAAACCTGTTCACTGGAATGATCGTGATTCGCTAATTCTTCTGTTAAAGATTTTTCATTGGCCCAGAGTCCTTCAGATAAACTGTGGACCAATAACTGGAGCAAAATAATGTCAAAAGTATTTGGACTCTATCCCATCGCGAAATGAATCCGCGAATGTTACAGGTCTCTAATAATTGTGTGTTCAGTCCGAGCAACTCCGTGTAGGCTACTTCAAGGAGGTGAGCCGTCACGAAGATCACACCGCAGGTCGACCTCGCTGTACTCGATAACCGCGAAAGCTGCGACCCCCCCCCCCCCCCCCCGGGACAAACCAAACTGCCCGCCCGCTGAAGCGAACTTGTTTTTTTGTCCTCCCTCCTCCAAGGTTTTCCGAAAGCAGCTCCCGCCAGACTTGACACCGCCGCGACCTGCCGAGACTAATCCCTTGCGAAGTGCCGTGTCTGGAACGAAAACTTTATCCGACCCGCGCCGCGTGATGGTTAGGGGGGGGGGGGGTGGCCTTTAACGGCGCGAACTACAGTGGCAAGAGAGAGAGAGAGAGGAGAGAAGAGGGGGGAGGGGTTATCGGCGGAGCGGGCGGGCGATGGACTGCGGGACAATCCACTCCGCGCTGCTGATGGCCCCGCAAGTTTTCCAATTTACGGCGTAACATCACCCCCTATTCCAACAACAACTTTTTGCCGACGTAAAAAAAAAATAACGCGAGACGACCAGAGCACGTTGCAGAGTGCCGCTCCCGTGACGTCAGCTCGGCGCGGGGGAGTTGGAGTCCTCCCCGCTCGTACTCAACCCCTTTTATCATTGTAGAGATAGCGGAGCTCTTGCGAAACTCCTTTTATTATTGTAGAGATAGCGGAGCTCTTGCGAAACTCCTTTTATTATTGTAGAGATAGCGGAGCTCTTGCAAAACCCCTTTTATCATTGTAGAGATAGCGGAGCTCTTGCGAAACCCCTTTTATCATTGTAGAGATAGCGGAGCTCTTGCGAAACTCCTTTTATTATTGTAGAGATAGCGGAGCTCTTGCGAAACTCCTTTTATTATTGTAGAGATAGCGGAGCTCTTGCGAAACCCCTTTTATCATTGTAGAGATAGCGGAGCTCTTGCGAAACCCCTTTTATCATTGTAGAGATAGCGGAGCTCTTGCGAAACCCCTTTTATCATTGTAGAGATAGCGGAGCTCTTGCGAAACCCCTTTTATCATTGTAGAGATAGCGGAGCTCTTGCGAAACTCCTTTTATTATTGTAGAGATAGCGGAGCTCTTGCGAAACTCCTTTTATTATTGTAGAGATAGCGGAGCTCTTGCGAAACCCCTTTTATCATTGTAGAGATAGCGGAGCTCTTGCGAAACCCCTTTTATCATTGTAGAGATAGCGGAGCTCTTGCGAAACCCCTTTTATCATTGTAGAGATAGCGGAGCTCTTGCGAAACCCCTTTTATCATTGTAGAGATAGCGGAGCTCTTGCGAAACCCCTTTTATCATTGTAGAGATAGCGGAGCTCTTGCGAAACCCCTTTTATCATTGTAGAGATAGCGGAGCACTCGACCCAGAAGCTGCAGGGCAGGCGCTTGCTTAGGAGCTTAGGAGAGACTTTTCGGGAAGGGCTGTCGTACAAAGAAATGACGCAGTTCTTTGTGTGATTGTTGCAACGGCCAAATGGTGCGAGTCCTAAATGATTTCAATAGAATTATGTTACAAATCCACGGTCTCAAATACTGAACCATAATACGTGTTTCATACAACTATTAAAGAAAAATGTTTAAGATGTGAATTAAGTAAACACAAAAGTAGGTAACTGCTCCCTGATGATGGCGACTGCAACGTCGGTGAATTATTCGCCAAGGACGCGGCTACAACCCAGAAGCCAAGCTACTACAAAAGTATCCTCCAAAATTAAAACTTCGAGCTCGGGAGGGGCTATAGCCCCCCCCCCCCCAATAAACCCAAATGTCTAGAGCCACGCTTGTCTGAAAATATATGGTGAACCAACTTCTGGACGTTTTAAGAACTTTTAATACAATTATCTTACATTTTATTTACTTTGCAAGATGATTCGCATGCACTTGATCAGTAGAAAAAGGAAGAAAAAAATTCTCGATAGGTTATAATTGCAACGATCGTACCTTTAAGCTACTACTGCGACTGGAACACAGTTTATCTGGAGGACTGTCCAACAGGTGGCCGCAGGGGAGAATATTCTGTGTGAGCATTGTAAGAAGTGCTTACAAGTTCAAAAATATTACACATGTTTGCCGAACCGACTACATTCTGAAGTAAGCTCGGTTCTATGATACACGCTCGAATGGCGAGCATATAGTAACTTCCTCACCACGCCTGTCTCTTTCATTCCAAATCTGCAAGATCTTTCATTGTAACTGCTGGACACCCCTGTCCATGCCTCCCCCCCCCCCCTCAATCTTACAGTCGCGCGCTACATTATAATTGCATGGTTATTTCTTACCTACACTCTTTTTATAATGTTATTGAACCTGAAGATACAGGATATCATTATGGTTACTATTTTATAAGTCCAAACTAAGCTTTGTTTATAAAATTATTTTACTTTAAAATAGCCACAGCAAGTCACACACTAAGATAAAAATGAAAATAGTTACAAAAAAATAATTTTAGCTGTTGGTGTGTGCCTACACAATCGTGCCCGTCGTGGACACCCCTGGGTGAGCATACAGGCCGCTGTGAGCTCCTATTGGCCAGACCGCCACCCCCACTCTAGACTGAGAGAGGGTGGGGGTCGGCTCATACCATCCGCCTGGATGTCGACAACCCAGCTGTACACGCAGCAAGCAGCCCGTTTCTTGCTTCCCCCCCCCCCCCCCCCAGGGGACCCATCGGGGCGCACCACAACGCCGAAATACTACAACGCCGACAGCTAGAAAACTGCTGTGTACCACAACGCCGAATTACCACAACGCCGAAATACACTAACGCCGAAAAATGTCATTGCAGGACTGCCACAACGGTTTGGTTAGGTTAGACTAGGATAGGTTAGGCTAGGTTAAGCTAGGATAGGCTAGGTTAAGAGGCCGTGTCAGTAAATTTTTATTTCCAATATTCTGGTCTAGAAGTTCTCTCTTTTAACAGTGAGATTTAGTGGCTTATTCAACCGAAGTAACTGTAACCGCAGCGCGTGATAAAGCTACTATACCGCCAGATTACTCGACGAAAAATGTATCTGGTTCCTCGACAATCTGAGAGGATGACAATCTGACCGGCGGCTCACTAGGAAATTGCGGATGCAGGGATTCAGAATCAAGAAATCTCACATTTACAACTGTAGTATGAGTCGTATCTAAAAATTTTAATACTTTAAATGTATCGGAATACAATTAATCTTCAAACATGTGGTAATTATTCTTTATCTGGATGTAATATTCCGTGAAAAATAATGGTAGTTGACATTAAAAAGTATACGAAATTCATAGTGTAACGTTTTAAAAGGATAATAACATAAATTCTTATGCTTAGATATTGCATATGCATTACACACAATCTAAATACAATCTCACTTAAGTCAGACTACCTAATTTTTTTACAATGCACCATCATACAGTTTAACAGAGGTAGGAGAACCTCTTATCGATGTTGTTTCAAAGAATCTAAATTTACAAATATTACTATTGATCTTATTATGATATGTATCTTTATGAATAAGAATTTACAAAAAAAATGAATTGATTACATTACACTTTGACATTACAAAAGACTAAAACACTAACAAAACTTAGTTTTATATATTGCTGTAGCATATTAGAAGACGAAATAACTCACTAGACTAACATTAAGAGGGCTGTATCACAAATTTACTTTACAGAGGAGAAAATATCTTTTAAATATATTTCATTACCTCATTGATTACATAATACTGCCGTTGATGTGATCGTAGATATAAAGTATTGAAAAATTAGATTTCATTATGTTTATGTAAATATTTAGAAAACGTTATTGCTTATAGATGCTCATTATTTAAATAATAGAGAATCTTTTACTTTAATGTACTGGACAAACAAAATACTTATAAGTTAATAAGCTTAGTTGAATAACATCTTCAATTTGTATTGAATTCAATGTACAAATTGAAAATCATGTACAATGAATGCAACTGATTGAATTCAATAAATATTTGATCTTGTGAAACGGCCATAATGGTGATGTAGATATTTATAGATACTCACATGCATTTTGAGAGTCCTTATAAAGCCTATTACAATTTTATAAGTATACATTAAAATGCTTTTAAAATAGACATGTGTAATATAATTAACACTTGTTTAAATAAGATCATAACAATAAAAAATAAATGAAAATCCTTCAACAGTAAGTTATGTTTTATAAGATTTTAACAAAACACACATACCATAAGAGAATATTAATCATGCCACATAATTCAACACAAAATATTCATTCCAATAGGCGCTACGTAAAAATAACTTCTATTTTTATGCTGATAACTTTGCATTGTTTTATATATATCATTATTTTTAACTTTTAATATTCTCCACACATTAACTGAAATTAAGTATTTTCAGAGCCTTAGCAAATGTTGGTCTGTACCACATACAGTTCGTACGATATCTCTACGTGAAACACATACAGTTCATTATTTGTAATTTTAATTATATTTCCATGAACATAATGAAATTAGTATAGGGCCTAGGTTGTTCACTGTTGAGTACTTCTGAAGTATTTTCATTGTGAGTTAACATACATACCAAATGCCATTCTTCCAGCAAAGTTACAAAGAAGACAACAAGATAATATATGTATAATATATATAATATGTATAATATATATAATATGTATGTAGTACCATATTTTAAACCCCTATTAAATGCATAATAACTCAATCTCTTTTCTGGACTATTAAGTAATAGTTTTTGATTACTGTTATTTGTAACTTAAATAAAATGACAACTAACAAATTAGTAAAATATATAATTACGTGCGATATAGTGTGACAGTTTTACTTGGACGGCAAACGAATATAATAAAATGTCTATGACAATGTTAACTTTACTCATTATTATGGAAAGAAACAAAATGGGCAGATAAGCATATTCTACGCTGACATTTAAAAATGCTCAATTCAAAATGAACATTTCTTCCCGATGACAAACAAAAAAGTTGTATGGTCGCGAATAATACATTCGTATGGCGTCACATCAGCGGAATATTCCCTTGGCATAAATGTGTGAAGTCTGTGACACAAAAACAAATGAACGAACAGCTTTTTTTTTATCGGATGTGCAATCGGAGACCCTTGGGGTGGTTGAAGAGTGTCAGGTCGGTCGCCAGACCAGATAGTGAAAGCTCAGGGGCTTAGGATAGAAAAGGCCTATCTCCAAATTATTAAGTATAAATGTTGTCATGAAATAGTTAAAGACTTGATTACAACCAGGTTTTTAAACCCATCATGATCATGAAGACACTGATCGGAAGGTAATGTACAATACATTTCAATGGCCTTTTCAGTTTTTGCTAAATAATTATAAATATAAGCAAAATTCCACTGTATCTGGACAAATCAAAATATTGATTATATTTTTTTCATCACAGAAATAATATATGATATGATAACTAAATTTGAAAAAAGCGGTTATGTTAAATGTATTGTATACTTTCAGTAGGCAAAATTTCTGGCCCCTACCTCTTATAGACTTTGAGAAAAACTGCCTTTTAAAATAACATTGATATAGATAGGAGCGCAAATTTGTGACACGGCCTCTTAAGTTATGTTAGGTTATATTACGCTAAGTTAGGTTAGGTAAGGTTAGGTTTGATTGTGGTATTTCGGCGTTAAGGTACATTTAAGAAACACACACAAATTCATTCAGTTGTAATTTCGGCGTTGTGGTACACAGCCGTTTTCTAGCTGTCGGCGTTGTGGTCAATTTTGACATTCGGCGTTATGGTATTTCGGCGTTGTGGTAACGACCCGCTTCCAGCCAGTAGCAGCCTTGCGCGTATAGTGGATGGGGGAAGGAAAACAATTATCCTCCACAACGAGCTTAGTGCGTCGTTGGCATGACAACAGTTTTTTTTTTATGAAACGTACTGCGATATCACTAGAAGTAAGTTTAAAGTCCAACATCTAATAGGTATATTGCAAACAAGTAAAAAAAAAAAAACTTATTTTCACGTAGTTTTATAAATGGCGTGTGCATGTAAGGTAGTATGCTGGCCTTATTTATGCTAGTAGTGAGTTTTAGTAGTTTATGTACGGACGGCTCGACCCTTTGCTAACACGAGCATTCCCGCCACGCGCAGGGTGTTCGTACTAGATCTAGTACTTTTACAAGTTTTTTAGTGGTCTAGTACATTTACGCTCAGATCTGGTACTTTTTTCTTTAATATAATAATATTACAGTAACTCCAATATGTTTTATTATTAAGCGTAATTATTTTTAAAAACTATGGAATGTATGTGTGTGTGGTGTGATGATTTAAGTTAGAGAATTGCAATGTCATAATAACTTCCTAAATTGTTAAAACCATATTATCTTTTCGTTCTGTTAGTCCATTTTCCTTTGTTTTTCTTTTGTTTGTTGACCATATTCCTGTTGTGGAGTATTGTGTGGTGTTTACATCTTGACAACAGCAATTTTATGCTTAATTTGTGTTTTTTTGTCATTTGTATTTTTTTGTAGTTTTCTTCTACAGACATACATGTGCTTAGCAATGGCGTATGTCCAAAAGCTTACACATAAGTCATGTTAAAACCATAAGGAAATATAATTTAGTACTATTTTTTTTTCAAATCTAGTATTTTTTTCTCGCCTGAATTGGTACGGAATATTTTTTTTTTCCTTGTGGACAGCCTGGGCGCGCCTCGGCTCGGAGGTGGAGGTGGTGGTGGTGGGTGCGGGGGCAGGAGGCCCCTGAAGGGGGGATGGGGGGCGGAGAGCCTGGATCCTCGCCGGAACTGTCGCCCAAGGAGAGGCGTGCTAAGAGGATTAACTCGACACGTCCCGGCAGGTCCAGGGAGGCTGCTGGAAGAACCGCGGTGTTAAGGCCCCTCCACACCCTCCAGCGCCCAGTTCAGACTGCCCAGTCTGCACTGACAACAAACACACACGGTCAGTCTTGTGGTTGCTGTTGCTGGTGTTGTGAACTGCCAAACATGTATAACAATTAATATATATTTTTTTAAATGTTAGTAACACGGGAAACAAGAGGCCTATGATTCAGAGCAGCTATGGCTCCATGGTAAGTTAACAGTATGTTAGTACAGGCGGACAACAGAGTTATTTCAGTGCAAATAAGATGATTCGGTAGTTTACTTGGACGGTGCGAATTGAGCGACCCCAGCACGCAGTAGGAAAACAAAACGTTCTGGAAGCTTTTGTGTAATCACGGAAGGTTCTGTGTCAGACTCTGTAAACGAAAGTTTCCAGAAGGAACAACTGGCCGGAGACGTAGCAGAAACAGATATATAGTGACTCACAAGCTGCAGGGCTTTTTGGTTCAGGGACGTCAGTTAGTATGTAGAGTCCACGAGAGACGCAGGGGACCACCTGTACCAGTGATCTGTACTACGAGTTGTAAGACTGACTAAGAAAAGAGTTGTAATCATGCTGTAGAGTAACTTGTATTCGAATGCAGCCAGTTGTATGCCTCATTCATATTAAGTGAATAAACAGCAAGAATAATTCTGTGAGCAGTAGTTAGGTGATTGCCTTTCACTCTCCTACCTACCCACTCAGCAGAAGAGGTATCCATTCCGCTCGGGGATACAACACTGATGTATGGAAGAAACTTTGGACGTAGTATTTGCAGTTGCAATTTCAGTTAGAAAAAAGGAAGAAAAATGGGTTTTGTGGCTGTGTCATGGACACGGCCGTGTGTTGTACGTGAATGCGTGTATTTTGGATTTGGCTTCTTGACGCGTATAAACCGACATTACATATATATAATTTAACACCATGTATATTCACTGTAAAAATATTACACTAATTTTTTTTATACGTGCAATCGATATATTTTGACGAGAGCTGACGATGGAAACACAAAAGAACGTCGTAGCTTCTCCGAGTCAAAAGTTATACCGAATTGAAATCTCGAAACGCAGCCGAAATGACCTCAAAATGGCGGCGCTTCCCCCCTTCCCCGCGCGAGATGCGTCACAGTCCGCACTTAAAGTGACGAATTCTCTGATCCTTCAGCTATCCAGTGGTGTAATTAAATTTTGGATGGAGATGATAGATATGCAGCTGCAACACCAAACTGTATCCCCCGATTTTGTTATCATTCGTTGTTTTTTTTATATTGCCTACCACTATGGAAGCAATTTTAAAAACGCATTCACGTCAAAAAAAGGGGTTGTCTGTAAAGTCGGTTTACGGACGATAGTTTAACGTGACGTCATAACAAAACATTCTTGAAATGATTGCATACTTTTATGAATAAAATTGAATCATTTTTATTTTAATAATAAAAGAATCAATACTTGAAATTATACTAATAATCGTATTTTTAAATTGCAAGAATAATTAACCTTTATTGCCGAAATTGTTGTTGTAATAAGCAATGAAAACCACATTAACTTTTCACTTCACTTTATAAACAGTCGACGAAACAGTTCACGTGTAGATGACTTGCAAATAATTTTAAAAACTGGCCTTTAGCTATAAAGTTTAAATATAATCATGAACAATTTTTTATATAAATAAACTTTAATCAAATATCTATCATCAATTTTATGAATCACCATAATTTTTAGTCAATTGTAACATAACCTATTATTACTGCACTCGCCGACAGCGTAACGGAACAATGAGCGTAACGGGACACAGATTAACGGAACAATTAGCGTAACGGGACACAGCGTAACGGAACAATGTACGTAACGGGACACTTTTCGTGCGTGCAGCCGGCGTTCATCGATTTATTAGACGTTGTCACGTCAACAAAGCAGCGGAAAAGTGTGGACAAAGATGTCCGCCACGACACTCAGATGACGGACTGGCGAGACACTGACACTGAGGGTTCTGGAGCCCACAGCCCGATGTGAAGGGAAGCCATCAGTAATAATTACTACAAATCCGTAACACTTGGCAGTACTAACAACATACAAGCACCCAATCCATAGATGACTTCGCGCACACCCTGGACCACAGATTCCGAGAGCTCCCCTGCAAAGCCTACAGATTTGCGCCCCAGCTTACATTTATTTTGCATCACGGGCCAAAATGACAAAAAATCAAGCAATAGGATAGATTCTTCAAAGACTGAAAGATGAAAACTGGCTCATTAATAATTTTTTTGGATTGGTAACTGTCCCCCACAATTTTAAAGGTTGACCAACCTTTCATTAAGCTGATCAAGGGCGCCGATTCTAGCATCGATCTTCTTTATTAAGACCTGAATCTTCTGAGATAACGTAAAATCGCAATCAGATGGAATTATACATTCCCTGCTTACTTTGATAAATTATGGATAGACCAATAAAATCCTCAAATACGTACCAAACATTTTAGTATTCAAAGAAAAATATTTCAGGAAAAAAAAATTCAGAAATTCAAACAAAAGTAGCCTACCTGTGTAGCATACAGGTCTGCATTATTTATCTCTGCAGAAGATTACAAATAAATTGTTGTGTCTGCCATCAGCTACCATGGTCTGGGAATATTTATTTAGTATTCCAGCAAACAATTTAAACAGAAGAAATAAAGTTAACATGTAATTAAGATCTTTTTAATAAATGTATTGGCTTTCGAGTAGAGGCGCGTCCAATCGGCAGATAGTACCGATGTTTCGCTTTTCATTGCAGAAGACATATTCAGGGTAGAGAAATCAGCAGAGAGATATAAGTTTTATTCCATTCACTAACTAAAACTAAATGTATTCTGTAAAACGACGGGAAGGGGGGGGGGTGTCCGGAATAGGGAAGAACATAGACTCATCTCAGGCCGAAACCTATAATCCTAGCCATGCTATACGCTTAGTCATTCTACGGGCATTGGCCAGCCATGACAGCGATTGAAGCCTTGACTAACCCCACTATCTTAAATCTAGATTAAAACCACGTTAATTAGGCCCAGGTAAAAACCTCCATGGATACAGGGAAAACCCTGGGCGCATACATGCGTGTGTGTGTGCGCGCTTGTTTTTTCCAGGGTCTTCTTCAGGCTGTCACGACGAGAAACCCCTTCCTATTGGCTGAGGGGTCAGCCAATCAGGGGAGAGATAGCTTTACCTGCCATTGACAATCATGTTGTTTTTGGCCTGTGTTGTATTATTTGGAGCTGGACCTTGTATTGTGCTTCTCTCCTGTTACTTGATGTAAGCTTTGACGCCATTGCTAAGAACATGTATGTCTGTAGAAGAAAACTACAAAAAACCCCAAAAGACAAAAACACAAATTAAGCAAAAAAATTGCTGTTGTCAACAGGATATAAACACCACATAATATTCCATAACAGGAATATGGTCAATAAACAAAGAAAAACAAAGAAAAATGGACTAAGAGAACGAAAAAAAAAACCACAAATGATGACAGCACAAAAATATTGAACCCGACAAATACAATTAAGCACAACAGTTGAAACGAGACAAAATAAAACGACAAGACGAAAAGACGAAACAAACACAATAGTTTTCCAAAACAGAAGAGAACGAAAAAACCCCAAAACCGCTCCTGTTGCTTTCTGAAAGCGACATGGTTCTGAGGCACGGAAGCGCGCAGACGCGAGATCACCGGCTTCTATCAGGATGACGCGGTAAACCGCTCGTGGTGGGGGATGGTCTCCCCCCCCCCCCCCCCAACTCACCATTCCTCCGAGGGCTCTTGTACCCTGTATCCTGTATCCACAGTCAACCACTCCCCCTCCCTCTCCACCGCCGCCAATATTTTCGGATATTTATTTGCTCTCCTCGTGATGCCGGGGAGGACCGCTGTTGTTCGTCAGTCCCCGGCCCGCCTCAGAGTCGACAGTTGATAGAAGCGTCGCAGCAAGCCGCGCCTGCTCACACGCCACTAGCGTTCCTCGTGCCATGTCGCACCATAACTGACATACACAATACCTACTCCCTGTGCAAAATTATACGATACGAAACTTATTTTACACAATCACTACTGATTCCTTAAATTACGAGTGATAATTATAAAGCATGGTCCATTTGGTCATTAAAAGAAAAATAAACTGTGAAGAAAATAAATTTTTTTAGTCGACTACGTATCTACTTCCCGCTTCACTCGCCTTCACTGCGGGTAGCCGCGCTTCCAGGCGCGTGACTCGCGAACTCGAGAGACAACAAACAGGCTGTAGTTGCTGTTGTCTGCGGGACCATCGTGCCTGTCTGTCTGCCTGCTGCCGCTTTGTGGCTGACCTCGGACTGTCCGTCCGTCATGCTGACGACGAGGAACTCAAGACTGCCGTTGTCGACTGGTTTGATTTCCAGGCGGCGAACTTCAATGCGGAGGGTTTAAAGAAAATGGTGCAGCGTTACGAAAAGTGCTTGGAAATAAATTGCGGTCATGTGGAAAAATGAAGTCGATCTGTAGTAAACTAAAACTCTCAATAAAAACATTTTTTTCATGAGTTTATTTTTATAATGTACAACCTTACTTTATGAATATCCCCCGTATGTCCAAATACGTACAGCACATACACTCTCACCATAAAGTATAGTGTGCCTCTAAAGTCGAAAAACTGTATCTTGAAATAATTGAGCTATCTACCTATCTGCATGCGGTTATCGGTAGATCGAAGTAAAACTCTGGAGGATTTAACTACTCTAGTAGACCACGATGTGGTAGCACGGATGTCCAAATTATATTCTAGCTCACGTCATGTTCTGCGGAGTATATCTGTTGGAATATTAAAATTCACATTCCTGACATGGGTCTTAGGGCATCAACTTCATTAATCGGTGTTTTGAACACATTGCTCTTGACATACCGAAAAAAAACTTATCTAAACTCGTAAACTGGGAGTGAATGACCGTATTTTCGTTCCTCCTTAGGTTGGTGGCATGTTAGGAAAATAAAGGCATATTTATGAATAACTATTCATCGCGATGGCTCCCTTGCAGTTCATGTTTCGGTTCAAACTTCCTGGACAGTTATTTTAAAAATGCTATGATTTAGCGGTAAAAAAAGTCATGCGAGTGTTCACAATAATGTTCACGTAGGTGATTTTTAAAAGCTCTTAAATAGATTTTAAACAAAAATATGTTTAGAAAATGCTTGATTAAACAACAAATGCAACAAAACTGTACACAGGAACATTTCTTAATTAACAAAGATGAAAAAAAAGCTAGAAAAAAATTAACTACGAGCCTTAAAATTTCATTAAATTTGTCACATTTTAAAATAATAACCTCTAAATTGGTTTCTTATAGTTTGCCATATAACTCGGCTGATGCGCACACGTCAACTGTAATGTTGAATATCAAGCAGGACCAAGAGCGATGAATGAGGTATCAAACACTAACTGCAATGAAACGCGAGCAAACAAAGCTACACGACGCACCAGTCGTGCGTTTTTTTTTTTTTTTGCATTTACGTATGAAGGAAAATAAGAAAATAAGACATTAATATGGAGGATTTTGGCGTGAATCTTCCATACGTGAATTATTATTATTTTTGACACGTCGTAGAACTTAAGTGTTGCATGCCACTAGAAAGAACGTGTCAAAACGGTGGTCAAGTAAGTTTATGTTTTGAAAGTGCATTTCGCCCAAAAGTGGACATGTGTGTCTTCTCATGCCTCCGAGGAACATAATATCAATCTGTAGGGACCGGAAAAAATCGCGGGTTCAATGACCTGTATGATGAACTCCATAGTTCTACGCACACTCGGGCAAAATGTCGCCCACTCATCATTGGCTGCTGTCTTGTGAGACGTCCCAACGTAACAGCCTGAGATTCGATACCTACAGCTTTTATTGTGTGTTCATCATTGGCCCATGAGTCATCCAGGTGAGTTGTGAGCCAATAGCAGAGGCAGCTTTGAGGTATAACTATTTGAATTTCAGCCTATCGCGAAACGAATTCGCGAATTTTTCCGGTCTCTATCAATCTGTGAATAGAGACCGGAAAAATACGCGGGTTCAATGACCTTCAGGATAGATTCCAATATCCTTTACACACTCGGGCAAATGCCAACTGTTCATTGGCTGCTGACTTGTGAGTCGTCTCGACTGGGTGGCCTGTGATTCGACACTTCTATGAGTGAGGGTCTCTAATTGGCCCTCATTATTCCAGATTAACAGTGAACCAATGACAGAAGCAGCACCAAGGTATAGTTATTTGAATTTTAGCATAACACGAAATGAACCCGCTGTGAAGTAAGAGGAAAAGGGGGGGGGGGGCACAAGCACTCTCTGGCGGGGTTGTGCTCGCCACAGGTCGGACACTTACTCGCCGATCCTCTGGCCGTTCCAGCAGTCGGCAGTGTCGCGCGTCTCCGCGAAGCTCTCGTCCGAGCACAGCGACTCGGCCAGGTTGGCGTAGAAGCCGCGGCTCTTGGCGAGACTGGCCACGAAGATGTGCAGTCTGCCGGCGAGGCTGGCCCCCGCGTCGCGCGCGCCTGCCACACCACAGTCACAGTCACACACCCACACTTCTCCTCGTTACAAGTTCCAAGTTCCTTTGCCAACAAGGTAGGGAAACACGTGGCAGAAACAACAGTTTCAGTGGCGGATACAAAAACACACACTTAACTCACACTTCTCCTCGTTACAGATAACACAGATCCCGAATTACTTACTAGTTTCACGTTCCTTTGCCAACAAGGTAGGGAAACACACGTGGCAGAAAGAACAGTTGCAGTGGCGGATACAAACACACACACACACACTTCTCCTCGTTACAGATAACTAGGGACACCTGTATTTCGCGAATACATTTCGTGTCAAGATATTTCACAAAATACTGTAGCTTTTCTCCTGTGGTTATTGGCTGAGGTCGGTGAGAGGTGTCGTCCCGCTCTTGACGGGGCCAATGAGAATGTGGTCACCGTATTACTGCACCCTCACAATTCACCATGACTCTTAGAAAAAGCTACAGTGTTTTGTGAAATACCTTGACATGAAATGAAATCGCGAAATACAGGTGTCCCTACATATAACACAGATCCCGAATTACTAGTTTCACGTTCCTTTGCCAACAAGGTAGAAAAACACACGGGTAGGAAAACACACGTTAGAGAAAGAATAGTTGCAGTGGCGGATACAAAAAAAACGCATACACACACAAGAATATGGTTAGTGTAACTACATATTTTTTTTTCTAAGACTAATAAATATTCATTATGGTCCGCAACAGTTAATTAGAGGGTAAAAAGGTACAAACTTAATTTTTTTCCAGTGTTAAAAATTATGATTTCTACCCATATAGCTTTAAATTTATGGTGATCAAATTCATTTTTCTGGACTGAATGGGGAAACATGTGAGAGTTAATAGTTACAAGGACTCCCCCACCCCGAGTGCAAGAGGTATTAACATAATCTCTATTTCTGCGAAATACAAAATATTTTTCTGAAAAATAGTGGGAGTTTAAACAATGATTACTAATCACATCGTTTCAGTTAAAGCATATAATAGGATAATTTACGAAATTTATGTTTTCAGAAAAAGAGGCTGCTTAGTACGAAGACCTCTTACATTTTGGTAGCAAATAGGAATATCATCAGAGACTGGCGGATATTTATTACAATCATTTAATTATTGTAGGCACCTCCGACTGCCTCAGTAGGTTGATACGTTGTGTTATCTTCAGTTTTATTTCCCTCCACGGTGACATCATGGGTGAATAATTGCCATAATTGGTGATTTTGAATGCGCCCGTAGAACGGACTAAAAAGGCAACCAGAGGGACAGGAAACAGTATTATAAACACGATCATAATCTTTCTCAGCAACAGCCACACGGAAGGAAGAATAGGAGTCGTCCGGAGTAATGGAAGCAATAACCTCTTTAATTTTGGTGTCTCGAACTTAACTAACAAAATCGGAATTTTTTTTTTAAAGGCATTTGGTGCAGATTTTGCATTTACCAAGCACCCAAACGATTAAAAAAAAAAAATAATCTGGGGAAAATTTTCAAGAATTGAGACGGAATTAGGAATAGGTACAATCACATTTTATACGAAACTGTCATTCAACACAATGCTTATGATGGGTTCAACTACCGCTAGCGCGGTTAGTTCGCGGGCCGACGAGACAAGGCAAGGCAAAGGACAGGAAGTTGCCTTTCCTATCTACATTAAGGTAAAACACAGGTAATTGCAGAATTGACAACAAAAATTTATTTTAATTTGTGTTTAAATGAAATAATTATTGATCGAAACACAGATAGTTTTAAATGCTTGTAACAAAAAATAAATAAATCTTAATGGACTGGATGAATAATCTTAATGACTGGAACAAAACAAATATGTTATTTAACGCACATATTAAATATTGAGTGGTTGCTTGCCTTTAAGGGGCCCGCCTCGTCAGGGGTGTATGTGTTTAGTGAGGCGGGGTGATAAGCGCGATGCTCGCTGGTGCTTCTAGCGCGGTATAGCCTCTAAGCGCAAGGCTCTGAACTGCCACCCAGTCTTCTAGCCGTCAAAGGATAACTGTGAAATTTGAGCGGTGACCGCAACAATATATGGCCGAGAAATGAAGATAAAGATGTAATGCAAGTCCCTTAAGTGTTTTCAAGAATCTGTACTGGTTGTTTTTACGCCTAAAAATTACTCTGAAAACATGCATTTTTTTAAGGCATGTTAACTCTTCTAAAACTACAGTTTAAAAACTTAATCCGAAATCAAAAGTACTTTTCGGCCCTCAGCGAACTCTTAAATGCTTTTCGTAAGCAGACCCCACTCGGATATCTTGGGTAGTTTTGAAATAGCGTGGTTTTTCCTGGAGCTCTGCGCACCGCGTGTGTGCCCGGGTAGGCGGAATGTTACCCGCATGTCTGAGTGAGTGCCCGCAGACTAAGGGGGCCAGGGGCGGTACTCACCGGAGTCGGGGGCGGCGCCGGGGGCAGAGCCGGGGGCGGCGACCTCCTCTGCCTCCTCGGACTCCTCGGAGCCCCAGCGCGCGGGCCCGCACCTCTGCTTCACCTGCGGCAGCCAATCACAGCGCGTCTCAGAGCAGTCTTCACTCACAATTACTGAATAACACACCCCTGGTGGCCCCCCTTGGATCCGCCACCGGGCCAGTAGCCCAGCGCGCTAAAGCTTTTTTACTAGGGAGACCCCTTAACACAGCGATGGCCCATGTTCGCGTCTTGTGGAGTTCCCAGACCACAGACTGTGCGCTGACACGAGTGCGCACAAACAAACAGGAAATTACAAATGTCGCGTGTTGCGTCACCACTCAACACACACACACATCTGCGCTGTGTTAGCAGTCTCGAAACTAATAACGTACAGAAAGTCTGCGACACCATGCCAGTGTACGAGGCATTGCAACTGAATTCCACAAAACAACATGCTAATAAGGTAGGCCTATATCAGTACAGAAAAATTTTATGTGAAATCAAAACGTGCAAGCACATGCCGGATTGCTGCATCCAAAATAAAGAGCATACAACTATAACTTATTTGTAGAGACCTGTAAAATTCGCGATTTCAAATCCCTACAGGATAGACTCCATGATCCTCTATGCACTCGTGCAAATTACATCTGCTGATTGGTTACCGACTCGTAACACCTGTTGACTTGAATGATCGTGATTCGCTAAATCTTCTGTTAAAGATTTTTCATTGGCCCAGAGTCCTTCAGATAAACTGTGGCCCAATCTTTGAAGCAAAATAATGTCTAAAGTATTTGGACTCTATCCTATCGCGAAATGAATCCGCGAATTTTACAGGTCTCTACTAATAACGTACAGAAAGTCAGCGACACCATGCCAGTGTACCAGGCATTGCAATTGAATTCCACAAACAACATGTAATAAGGTAGGCCTATATCAGTTGCGAAAATTTTATGTGAAATCAAAACTTGCAAGCACACGCCGGATTGCTGCATCCAAATATAGAGCACACAACTACATATAACTTATTTGCTAACATTTATATATTTTTTCATTCAATGATGTGTTTGATTACGAAACCACTTGTTTGAATGTGTTGTCAGGTGGAACAAATAACAAGTTTAAAAACAGGATTTTTAGGTTGGATAGCATGCAGTAGTTGTTGTTGTTGTTGTTGTTGTAAGTAATTAATTATCCAGAATTACATCATACGGATGAACTGCAATAGGCACGGTTCTTTTTTTAGATGTGACAACGTCTAATAAATCGATGAACGCCGGCTGCACGCACAAAAAAGTGTCCCGTTATTCACATTGTTCCGTTACACTGTGTCCCGTTACGCTCATTGTACGCTTGCGCCGCATCTATCTCTCTTCCACTCGATTGGCCTATGCGTCCGAGGAGAAGAAAGTCAGCGGCAGCACACAACTTACATCTACACGTGAACTGTTTCGTCGACTGTTTATAAAGTGAAGTGAAAAGTTAATGTAGTTTTTATTGCTTATTACAACAACAATTTCGGCAATAAAGGTTAATTATTATTGCATTTTAAAAATCGGTTACTAGTATAATTTCAAGTATTTATTCTTTTATTATTAAAATAAAAATGATTCAATTTTATTAATAAAGTATGCAATCATTTCATCAATGTTTTGTTATGACGTTGTCACGTTAAACTATCGTCCGTAAACCGACTTTACAGACAACCAATTTTTTTCTTCTCCGGATTTCCTGTCAGCTTGAAGGAAAATCTGAAGGCGTTTTTGTCTCTGCGTAGGGCGGCTCGCTATCGAGGGTTCGAAACCCGCTCATGTGAGCCAGCCTCATGTGAGCCAGCTTCATGTGAGCCAGCCTCATGTGAGCCAGTCTCCTGTGAGCCAGTCTCATGTGAGTCTCCCGTGTTGGGAGGTCACGGCCGACTACTTGTGAAGTAGGGCGAGTCGAAAACAATTCAGATTTTTTTTCTTCTAACCGCTTTAGTGCGGAAAAATGGGTTCCTATAGTAAGAACAAAAATGACGCAATAAAAAATTAAAAATAGGTCGGCATTTTACAGTCACGCATTTTACTATGCACGTTAATATGAATGAACTATTTTGATGTTATTTAATATAGTAGAAGCTACTTCAAATTCTGCGATATACACGCTATAGATTGTTGTGCTTACTTTATGGTTCAATAAATTAAGATATATAAAATTAAAACGTTCAATGTTTTTTTTTTCGGGTGCATTAACTCGCTGTCGACGATTCTTAAAGCCATGAACTAAATAAACCAATAAATGCAATTCCAAAAGTTGGTTTAGAGTATAAAAGTTTTCTCGCAGCACGGCGAGCAGAGAGCGCTAAGCAAAATGGCCAGGTCTCGAATCACGACTACTCGAGGACTAAAGAGCATAGGTTTTTTTTTCCCTCCCTCAAAGTCAATTTCTTTTTCCCCAGAGCTCAGCGAGTCGTCCCGGCGATAGCGCCGGCCGGGGAGTGGTGAGGGGTGGGGGGTAAACTCACCGTGACGTCACCACGGCTGCAAGCACGACCGGCCAATCAGCGAGGCGCAGCATGCCACTGCCTCCGCAGACCGGTTCTTCTTTTTTTTTAATTAATTTTTTTTTATCAGCAGGCGTGTCACCAGCACCGCACCGCGAATATTCTCCACCGGGAAAGACGTGGAGGAGCGGAAGCTAGGGGGGAAGGGGGGGGGGGAGAGAGAATAACAACGCCCGCGGAAAACCCGCCGAGAAAAATAATTAAAACGTCGACGCAAAAGAGGAAAAAAAACCGTTCCCTGCTAGCGCCGGCCTCTTTAAGGCCCCTCCCCCCACCACCCACCCGGCCAGATACACGGTGCGCAGAGCTTCACAAGAAACTCTGTGCGATTAGAAAACTGCTCGGGATATCCGAGCGGTGTCCGTTTAAGAAATGCATTTAAGGATACTCTGAATAGTTCTGTTTCAGGGATTTTCCTTTTTTCCAGCTCGTGTTCTCAGAACAGTTTCCAGGGTAACTTGCATGCAGGAAACGTCCAGTAGAGATTCTTGAAAGCACTCGAAGAACTTTCATTACACCTTCACCTTCACTTCTCCGCCATGTAATGTTATGGTTACCGCTCAGATATGACAGTTTCCCCGTGCACGACGGGAAGACTGCGCTTAGAGGCGACACCGCGCTGGAAGCACCAGCGATCGTCGCACCTATCATCCCGCCTCACGGACACAGACACACCTCCGACTAGGAGGGCCCCTTTGCGATGCCCAGAGAACATTTCGCTCCAACCGAACCGCGACATAGACGCGAACCGACTCGAATACCGCATCGCTTGTTCTGGCCTCTAGCTCTATTGGTCGTGGCTTCAACTGCTGCAAGATGGATTGAGTTTTTTGTTCAAGTGAAAATATCCTCCACATATTGGATAGATTTTTAGCCTTTATAACTAACTAACTTTACAAATGAAATTAAAAAAAAAGTAAAAGCTCGTCGCAGCATGTTTCCCTAGGTGTTGATAAACTATTTTTTAAGACGTAGGTAGTTTACTTCAAAGTGCGATATAAAAGATAAAGATAATTACTTAATATTATTAATTGTTATAGATGTGTATAAACTTAACTGCAGCTAAATAGGGCGAATTTTAAAAGATCATTTGCAATGTTATTCGTGGCTTAACGGCGTCAAATTTGAAATATAAAATGAAGTTATGAATAAACATATTAAATTTCAGATTCAGGGAACTGAGCTACTTTAAGGATTAGTTAGTTTATCAACTGCCTCATTTTTCTCTAGGCATAAAGAGGTCTAGAGGTCTGTGTACTATAAAAGAAACAATAATAAAAATAATAATTTAATTTCAAAAGTTTTGCGCTCAGATAATTAAAAGACCTCAAATTACCTTCTGCGTTCTCATTTTAAAAAAATCTCTCTTTTTTTAATGGCGATCTTATTTTTAGACGAATCACGGGTGTTCTATGGGTTATAATTGGCCTTGCCTTGCTGGTCAGAAACAGAACCGAAAAAAAAAAAATGTGGCTGACACAAACTAGTTTATTTTAAATAAAAAAAAACTTTTTTTAGGCATTCAAAAGTTTGTTGTCACTAACAAGTAGTTCTGCTAGACAATATAGAACGCTGGGGAGTTATTATGTGTCCTACGCGGAAAAAAAAAAATAAATAAGAGGCGTTAGGATGCGTGAGTAGTTGGCGAGATGTTCTACGCGACAAATTTCTCCTCTTGCTCCATCTACTCCCAACCCCACAGGGCCAAGCGCCCACCTCCCATTTTACACATCAAATCATCTTATCAATGGGGGAAATTAAATTAAGGGCAATGTGCCGAGAGGATCCCTTGAGCCTTGGTCTAGAGGCAGCCGGAAGAGTTGTGAAGGGGGGGGAGAGAGAGAGAGAGAGAGAGAGATAGAGAGAGAGGGAGAGAGAGAGAGAGAGATAGAGAGAGAGAGAGAGAGAGAGAGAGGAGGTAATCAACCTGGAGAAGCAAAGGGATAGGTTAACCACTCGTCCTCGGACTGAGACCTCTATTTCCCGCCAACCTCTATAAGGGAAAGAATGACAACACCCCCCCCCCCCCCTCCCACGGGTCACTGACATACACAAAACCCTCGCTATACCCAAGAGATTTAAAAATATATATAAGGATGTGTATATATGTCGTGCATTACTAGCATTCTTCTTCAATACATCCCTAAGTTGTATTTTCGTGATATTGCAGTAAGATGCAATCAGGCAGAGGTGAATGTAAAATAAATGGGTGTGTAAAAAAATTGGGATAGCATTATTATTAGCTCGTGCAGAGCTGATTAAGGAGAATATGAATGTGCCTATTTCCCATGAGACATTACTGTACCTACTCTCCGCGATACATCGCCTAAGTTTCTGAGTGAAAAATAAAACAAGAAAGATTTTTTTATAAATATTGCAATTTTTTTAAATTTGAGTTTTCAGTTGTTAATATATATTTAACAAATTTTTCTGTGTTAAAAAATGTTCGTGCGTGGAATATTATTGATGAGAGATGCGGTAACATAACTAAAATTGTTTAAAATGAACTTTAATGTATCGTTACGTTGAATTATTTTTTTTATCAACTTAGATGTATATCTTGTTCAATTATGATTGTCTTCTTAGAATTTTATGAAACCTTATGCTTGTAACAAAATATTTCATTCTTTCAAGCCACAACCTAAACTGAATCTTAAATAAGTATAGTTAGAGTATTTTGTATGATAACTTGTACAAACTGAGTAAATTTTTTTTACTATTAATTTGGCATATTTTCGTACTTAAAAAACGGGCACTTTTGTTAGTAATAAAAATACCAGGATAACTGAAAGTAGCTAATTACATTTTGCGCGCGAGTCGGCGCGAACAAGCGTCAGGTAGAAGAAGACATTCCTCCTGGTTCGGGAACAGTTGGGAACTGCGAAGGTTGGTACACTTGCAGCCACTCACCCCAGCGGTCGTCAGGAAATAAAAAACGAGTCCAGCAGAGACGAGATGACGTCGCATTCCGAAGGGGACAAAAAAATCGAACTCCAGAAAGAAAGAAAAAAGAAAGAAAAAAAGAAGCAAAAATATTTCAATCAACGAGCTAGGAGAAGGAAGAGATGCTTCTCCAGAGAGAAACAAGAGTAACTCCGCGTCGACGTCATCAGGTCGCGTCACGGAAGCAGGAGAGACCCAGGTGTACCAACTTTCCAACGAAGACGCGTCGCTCCGCGAACGTCACTTCATCTCGACGTGATAAATGTTTTTGACGTGACAACGTCTAATAAATCGATGAACGCCGGCTGCACGCACGAAAAAGTGTCCCGTTATGCACATTGTCCCGTTACGCTGTGTCCCGTTACACTCATTGTACGCTTTGCTCCGCATCTATCTCTCTTCCACTCGATCGGAACAACCATCGATTTGACTTTTTCGAGGCACATTAAACTTGAAACAGTCCCATTCGTTTCCTACTTTTCCTATCATCGTCCTATCCGTAACAGAATAACACAGATTGGAAGAAGTTACAAATAGCAAACATGTATAAAAGTTATAGTTAAAATAATCTGTTCGTTTAAGTAATAAACATATTTGAATTAATGAGTGCAAATAAAAGTAAATTTATCAGTTAAATTGTAGATTTCATTTCACTCCTTCTTTGTATCCATACAAAATAGTGATAATTCAATAAAAATGATTCAATTTTATTCATAAAAGTATGCAATCATTTCATCAATGTTTTGTTATGACGTTGTCACGTTAAACTATCGTCCGTAAACCGACTTTACAGAGAACCAATTTTTAAATGATAAGCATGCTTGGCTGGATATGTAAACAACCAAAATATTATAATAATAAAAAAACAAGCTCCATTCGTAGAGGCGAAAAAAAAAAGACGACTAACGAAGATTTATCTCCGCCGGCCAACCCCTAAATGGGAAGAAACAATTTACGACGGCCGATTAAAACAGTTTAGTGAGCCTGTTAAACAAGAAGCAGAACTAGTCGAAAACTCGCGCGCTCCTGATATATATTTAGCAATCGCCAAGGATGTGAAGGTAAAACCGACTAAGAGCAAGTTTTCAAATTGCAATTCGAAGTGAGTTATTGCCCGCTTTATTTTCTGCATGACTGGCGTACCCTCGAGTCAAACATAAGTTATTATTTTTTTTTTACTTTTTTTTCCTCCAGAAATTTATTTTTACGAGTTCAGGATTTTTTTTTCTAAACAAATCCTTAAGAAGGTCTGGCGATATATGATATTAATCTTGGAAAATGACAGTAAATAGTCGTCACGATTTGCACTTCGTGAATAACAGTCATTTACCCCCCAAGAATGTGAAAAATAAGTATTAGTAAATCAGATATCCTGCGCCTGTGTGCTAGTGTATTTGAAATCTACGCCACAGGGTCACGCAGATAGTACATGGTGGGTTTCTTACCACTCGCTGACCGGCTAGCCCATCTGACTCAATGTAACGATGCTTGGATGTGTCATGGGCAAACGGAACCCTGTAATAGGTACCCCAGGATAAAGATTTTTTTTTTGTTTTTTTCGTTTTTTCCAGCGTCACTTTTCTTTAAAGACTATTTCGGAATTTTAAATTCAATACCTCCCCTGCATTTGCTGTTCTGACACAAATATTTTTTTTTTTTTACAGACTAGCGTGACTTTTAGAAATACCCTTTAAAGAAAAGTAATGACAAAAAAAATTTAAAAAACTAAATCAAAATGGCGTGTAACATCGATACTTAGGCCTAAGTGACATAAGTTATTTTTCGTGTGAGATGATTAAAAACACGGAAAATAGTGTTCTGCTTTCGATTACGGTTATATATGAGACAAAATTAACTGCAGACGCATCATACACACACACACACATATATGAGCAGTCGCAATGTAGTTTCGTGTTCTAGAGTGCCCAGTTCTAAACTCTGAACTCAAAAATTTAGCTATGAAGTAACACATAAAAATCAATGGCGTAGGTGTGTGTTCTCTAAGGAGGCGGGAGGGGCATGGTTGGATATATATAAGGTGACAACACTTACCTATTTTAATACTATTCTGCTGTGATTATCAAGCGGTGAGAATAATTTCTTGATTCAGTCTGATCTTACGTTCCTAGCCCGATTCACAGTTATATGGTCAAAAATTCGTATCTGATACCCACGCTAACACGCGACACATACCTCCTCCCAATGCTGCGGCACTTGAGTTTAAAGTCCTAGATGGAGCTGACCGATCTACAAAAAAGGGCTCAAATCAGTGATCTTGAACGCTATAACACAACACGTAAGCGAGTATTTTAGTAATCGCCAAAAAGATGTGTAGCGTGCGAATCCATGTGTTCTCACGTTGCCAATGCACGTGTATAAAACGACAAAAATTTAACGTGGAATTGTTTAAAATAAATGCCGAGCGTGATAAATGTATGTACACGCAAACAGTGTTTTTCAGCATAAAGTTTCGCTTTTGTCTTTGCGAACTTCGGTTCGCGTCATCAGCCACAGATGGCAGCACCGAGGTGCACATGTCCGTTCCGTAACTCACACCAAATGCCGTGCAACGAGAGACCAGATGCGACCGAGGGACCCGCCTGACGACACACGCTGTGTGCGGAGCTCCGCAGGACCCTTCGCGGCTTCAAACTATTGGCTCCCCGTTCGCGAAGAGCATCTAAGAACACGACATGAGTCGCACCTGTGTTTTTTCATACCATGTGCGTCTCTGCCTGAGGACGGGAACAGATAGCAGTTCCCGAAACGTCGCTTGTTTCTGTTTTGGAAAACTATTGTGTTTGTTTCGTCTTTTAGTTTCGTTGTGTTTTTGTCTCGTTTCAACTGTTGTGCTGGCTTGTTTCTGTTTTAAAACTATTGCGTTTGTTCCGTCCTTTCGTTTTTTTATTGTGTTTTAGTCTCGTTTCAACTGTTGTGCTGAATTTTTTGGGGTTCAATTAATCATTTTTGTAGTTTTTTCTTTGTTTGTTGACCATATTCCTGTTATGGAATATTACGTGGTGTATATATCCTGTTGACAACAGCAATTTTTTGCTTAATTTGTTTGTTTTTTTGTCTTTTGATTTTTTTGTAGTTTTCTTCTACATACATACATGTGTTTAGCAATCGCGTATGTCCAGAAGCTTACATCAAGTCATGCACTCGCATTGCACAAATCTTTCAAAGAAAATATTTAAGAATATTCTGAGGTCGGAAAGGCAGACTGCATTCCGGATGTGATTTATGAAGTGAATATCTGGTGATGAACATGTGTTCGGGGAGTGATGTTCCACCCAGGGTGTCCGCAGTTAGTACTTTCGTACCAGATCTAGTACTTTTATAAGTTTTTTAGTGGTCAAGTACATTTACGCTCAGATATAGTACTTTTTTCTTTAATATAATATTATTACAGTAACTCCAATATGTTTCATTATTAGGAACACCTGTATTTCGCGAATACATTTCGTGTCAAGGTATTTCACAAAATACTGTAGCTTTTCTCCTGTGGTTATTGGCTGAGGTCGGTGAGAGGTGTCGTCCCGCTCTTGACGGGGCCAATGAGAATGTGGTCACCGTAATGCTGCACCCTCACAATTTGCCATGACTGTTAGAAAAAGCTACAGTGTTTTGTGAAATACCTTGACATGAAATGAAATCGCGAAATACAGGTGTCCCTATTCATTATTAAGCGTAATTATTTTTAAAAACTATGGAATGTATGTGTTTGTGTGGTGTGATATTTAAGTTAGAGCATTGCAATGTCACAATAACTTCCTGAAATAGTTAAATACATGACAAATTATAATTTAGTACTTTTTTTTTTCAAATCTAGTACTTTTTTCTCGCCTAAGTTGGTAGGAAATTTTTTTTTTTTCCTCGTGGACAGCCTGGTGCCGCCACAGGGGCGCGCGCCACGTGTAGTCACCACGGCGCAGAGGGCGCAGGACAGCTGCGAGGTAAGCCCCTGGCGAGGAAGTGCTGCTCGAGGACCGCACAGTCGCTAAGCCCTGGGCGCGAGCTGAGGCGAGGGGAGCCGCGGAAAACTCTAGCAGAACCTCTCACAACTTTAGAAACTGCCAAGATGTGCGAAGCTTTCAAATTCTCTCCCTCCACTCCCTACCTCCGTCCCCCCATCAAGGCGTTTGAATCCGGCCCAGTCGTGGATGTGGCGAGGTTATACATGTAGTTATTGGACCGAACACCCTGAGGAGAAGCGGGGAAGGGACGGATTCTAATATCTAGTGTAGCGAGTTTCTTCACTGTCGTCTACCTTATTTAGATGTTTTGTATACTTTTTTTTTCATTCAAAAAATTGGGTGAAAAAGGGTGAGTTTGTGCACATTGCGTTTCAATTGCCACTGCTAATTTAATGTTGGTGACTTGTTAGTTTTTTTTTTTTTTTTTTTTTTAATCTTTACGAAAAATGCTCTACAAGAAAAAAATACATGGAGATCAATTAAAAAAGTCATGCATGTTTTTAGAAGTTGTGTTTTGCATCATCTCTCCTTGAACGTTTGGGTTGGATGGCGCAGTAAGTGGAACAGATGGAGCAGACATTAATATTTATCAAACCATCGGTGAATATTTATATATAGACAAAAGTTAACATTAAACACTTTTCCTTTGGTAGCAACATGAAAAAAAAAGTGTACAAAATTATTCGCTTAAAAATAAATACTTCTTAGTAATAATTGAACATTAAATGGTTGAATAACAGAAAATTACATTATTTTAAACTTAAATACAAAAAACATTTTGGCATGATCCAAGATAATTTTAGTGTGAGGTAACATGTAAATAGAAACATTAAAATATTTGGTTTTGGATCTTTACATTTTTTCCCTTCGTTTTATCCCTACCACAATCGTTCCAGCTACTCACACTTTCGCAGACAGTACATTTCTCGTGAAACCACTTCGCGGTTTTACAACACTTCATCCAGTCTGCTTTCCCGGGCTGTATCTTGCAACGTGAATAATTTTAACAGTATAAGTATTGTTCAAATGTTTCAGCGAAAAAAAAAAACTTTAAAGATAACTGTTAAATTTATCCTTGAAACAAGGTGCGTTGTCTGCACCAATATTCAGGATGAGATATCGCTAGGGACCGGAAAAATTCGCGGATTCCTTTCGAGACAGGCTGGAATCCAAACTCGTTTAGCTTAATGCTGCGTCAGTGATTGGATCGCAATTTACCTGAAGGACTCTGAGCCAATGGCAAACACTCAACAAAAGAAGTATCGAATCATAAGAATCGCAGTAAACAGGTGTCCCGAGTTGGTAGCCAATGACCAGGTGATAGTTGCCCGAGTACCTACATAGAGAATCGATCAGTCTATCCTAGTGGTCATTGAAACCGCGAATTTTTCCAGTCCCTAGATATCGCATTAAAATGCTCGTAATTCACCAAAAAAAAAAAATCTTACCTAATAATGCATCAAGAATCCCTTTTGATACAAATGAACCTGATTAGATTTTTTTATCATTATAAATAGCAGTATGTTCGTGAATTATACATTTAAAGACTAATGAAACGAAAAGTCAGGGGTTGGAACAAAAATATTCAGTATTCCCGCAGATAAGAGCGATTTAAGGTAGTGACATCTAGCGAGTAGCAAAAGAACTACAGCGACTGCGCCATCTCATCCGGAGTGCCAACTCACCCTAAGGAAAAATAATTTTCGTCAAATTTACCACACGTGCAATGGGTCAGACAAGATTGTTTAGAAATTATCTGAGATGATCAAGGTGAATCATCGAAGATCAAAGGACCTAAGTCAAAGGCCAAAGGTAAAAAAATGTTAAGGTCGGATGAAGTCGTTATATAATGGGAGATTAGGTAAGAACTAGCTACAAATCGTCTGAAAGTTTAGGGTGAGAAAATATTCGAGTTTGAATGTGCGAGTGTGCAAGTTGGCAAGTATGCTCCCATGATAAGATACAAGCATGCAAGGTTGAGTTGGGTTGTGTTAGGTCGGGGTGGGTTAGGTTACGTTGGGTTAGGTTTTTTTTGGTCAGGTTGGTTGGATATATATATATTTTTTAATTTATGTTAAAATTAGGTCAAGGTTTTTAGTTTGTGTCTAGTCCGTGTTCAGAGTTGAGTATATTCTGAGTTAATTCCGAGTTTAGTTGGAGTTTTGCTGGATTGCAATAAGGGGGTTTGTTCTCCGCACCGGCTGACGTCTGCACGAACTGCCCCTGCTCTGTTCGGCCCGACCACTCGCAGCCCGGCGAGAACAGAGCCGTGGTCGGCCTGCCAACACTCGAAGCGCGAGTAAATTGGGTAAAGTTCTAGGAACTAAAGGTAAAAAAAAACAAACAAATTGGTTGGTTGACTAGAGCGGAACGTGGGAGGAATACAACAATAATTTGTGCGATGAGTGCTGAAGGTCATTATTTTATCCCACCTGCCTTCATCTTTCCGCGTAAAAGAAGGAACGAAGAGAAGTGCAATGGGTAGAGACCTGCAAAATTCGCGGATTCATTCGGTGATAGGCTAGAATTCAAACACATATACCTCTTAGATAATTTTGCTATTGGCTTACTGTTCATCTGGACGAATCTCAACTAGTTATAAACCCTCAACCAAAGAAGGATCGAATCACAGACAAACCAGCTGAGACGACTTACAAGTCGGCAGCCAATGGACTTGCGTTATTTGCCCGAGTGTGCAGGGGTATGTGCAGTCTATCCTGAAGGCCATCGAAACCGCGAATTTTGCAGGTCTCTACCAATGGGTAGGGACACCTGTATTTCGCGAATACTTTTCGTGTCAAGGTATTTCACAAAATACTGTATCTTTTCTCCTGTGGTTATTGGCTGAGGTCGGTGAGAGGTGTCGTCCCGCTCTTGACGGGGCCAATGAGAATGTGGTCACCGTACTGCTGCACCCTCACAATTTTCCATGACTCTAAGAAAAAGCTACAGTGTTTTGTGAAATACCTTGACATGAAATGAAATCGCAAAATACAGGTGTCCCTACCAATCAGGTAGTACCGTCTAATGAATAAGTCAATGTAGAAGCAAACTTACGCAGTGGAGACAACACAAGGATTTTAATTTCAGCCTGACTCCGAACCAATTCGCGAAAATTTCGTAGTCTCTGCGTGTAAATGACAGGGTCTCAGCTCGCGACCAATGGGGTCCTGCGACCTCGCCGAATCCATAATTGAAACATTTTGATGCTGACGAGAAGGGGAGGAAGGGGTTTGGTGGTCCGAGCAGTGCCGTGGCCTCATGTATAATGTAGCAGACGTCTCGACCCGGCCGTCCGAAGGGCGTAACTCGGACTACCTCCCCTGGGACGACCCCTGAAGCGGTGCCCGGGGTCTCCGAGACATGTCGCGGCGTCGGTGCCTCGCGCTTGGCACTGCGTCCATCAAGTATTATCATGACAGGCTTTTCTGAAGATGTCCTGGCTTTATTGTGGAAATATTTAAGATATTCCAAAAATATTTCCCAGTTTGACCATCCATTTTCTTGGAAAAATGCTACAGAGCATGTTGGTGCCCCATTGCTAGGGACACCTGTATTTCGCGATTTCATTTCATGTCAAGGTATTTCACAAAACACTGTAGCTTTTTCTAAGAGTCATGGCAAATTGTGAGGGTGCAGCAGTATGGTGACCACATTCTCATTGGCCCCGTCAAGAGCGGGACGACACCTCTCACCGACCTCAGCCAATAACCACATGAGAAAAGCTACAGTATTTTGTGAAATACCTTGACACGAAATGTATTCGCGAAATACAGGTCAGGTGTCCCTACTGATTGGTATAGACCTGTAAAATTCGCGGATTCATTTCGCGATAGGATAGAGTCCAAATACTTTTGACATTATTTTGTTTCAGTGATTGGGCCACAGTTTATCTGAAGGACTCTGGGCCAATGAGAAATCTTTTAACAGAAGAATTAGCGAATCACGATCATTCCAGTCAACAGGAGTTACGAGTCGGTAACCAATCAGCAGATGTAATTTGCACGAGTGCATAGAGGATCATAGAGTCTATCCTTTAGGGATTTGAAATCGCGAATTTTTTGGGTATCTACTGATTGGTTTACTTCTCTCCTAGCGGGGCATCGTTGGTTCGCGGGCGCAGAGGGGCGTGTCCAAATGAATCCGCAAATGACCGTGCCTCTAGTCATAGGCATACTTTAAAGCCCTTCAAATACCCGAGTGATTCCCGGCCTAAACCAATAACATTACATAATTCGACGTAATCATACGCAATTCGGACGGAAAACACGTTAGAAATCCACCCCCCCCCCCTCCCAACCTTTTTCTCATGCCCACACTCGCATTTACGGGAAGTAGTTAGGCCTTCGGTCTTCACTCAGTCCGCATCTACCTGCAAAGCAAAACATCGTTTCCTACACGCTATTTCATTTTAATGTGGCGTCATGACCAAAGATTTTCTAGCAAAAAAAGCATTTCATTGGCCTTGATTGTTCTGTCATGCGTGAGTTCGTGATTTCGTGATATTTGAGGAGAGACCATAGCTTAAAATAAAGTTGCACTTGCAGTTCAAAAACTGACGACGTCCCCCCCCCCCCCCCCTTCCATCGACCAGCATTGATAGAAATTATAGTAAATTTACAGATTTCCAAAGAATAATTCGCTTCAAGTAAGCAAATCGATCTTTGTGATCTCAGATAACTGGGTCTTCGTACAAACTACACAAGTAGTTAGGAATAGGGGGTCCGGGGACAGGGGATCGGGGATTAGGATTGGGATGCGTGACCTTTGACCTCTGACGTCATGGTTTTGACCTTTGACCCCTGGCGTCACTTCCGGCCGCCATATTGGATTACATAATTTCCGGCCACCATCTTGGATTACGTCATTTCCGGTCGCCATATTTGATTGCGTCATTACCAAGAATAACCACCACCATTACCGGCCACCATCTTGGATTAAATCAATTCCGGCCGCCATCTTAGATTACATCATTTCCGGCCACCATCAGATTACGTCATTTCCGATCGCCATATTTTATTACGTCATTTCCAAGAATTTCCGCCATCTTGGATTACGTAATTTTACGACCATCAATTTGTCTAGAATGTTCTGTCACTCCCTCCTCCTCCTCCCCCCTGATCCACTGTCCCCGGAGCCCCTATTCCCATCTACTTACACAGTATTTCGACTCACGAATCCTGTTTTGTTTCGTTAAAGCAGGGTGGACACGAAGCTTGACGGCGGAGACTCTGCGTGGTCGGACAGTAATGCTCCCGGGCTATAACCGCTGCCAAGGACCAATCCCAGCCGCGGCCCCGGAAGGTATTTTATGGGCTCGGCCCAGGAGCACCCCCCTCCCCTACACCTGCCCTCCACAACGGCGACACGGGAGTTTCGAAACGCGCGGCGGCTCGCGTGTCGACCCGGCCTGGTCCTCGTCGGACGGCGCGCCACCTGCGCTGCAGGAGGAGTGAGGCAGACAGGGCCAGTGTGTACCACCAGGTCTGTGTCGCACATGGTGCTGTGCTGTCGGGACAAGCTGCCGGCTGTGACAGGGTCTCTCTAGTCGGCGACCAGCTCACGCAAACAGCCCGCGACCGCTTCCACCGGGATCACAACCCGGGTTTCCTGAATGATACCCCACGTCACCCTCAGCACGGAGCGGGGTTCGAGCCCCGATTGCAGCTATGCCTGGCCTCGGAGGGTTTACACACTCCACTGTACGGCAGCTGTGTGTCTGTGTCCGTCCACCTGTGGAAAAGGAGGCTCTAACACCTTACTGATCAAAAAAAAAAAGGGGGGGGAATAATCCCTTGGCAGTTCTGCCGTAAGTTTACTTGCTCTGGAATGAATAAAAGGATCCGTAAGCCACTCCCATTCTACCCTTATAGGTAGAGACCGGAAAAATTCGCGAATTCATTACGCGATAGGCTAAAATACAAATAGTTACACCTCAGTGCTGCCTCTGCTATTGGCTCGCAACTCACCTGGATGACTCTAGGCCAATGAGAAACACCCGACCAAAGCTTTATCGAATCACAGACTGCTACGCTGGGACGTCTCACAAGACGGCAGCCAATGTGTGGGTGATATTTGCCCGAGTATACAGAGGACTGCGTAGACTATCCTGAAGGTCATCGCGAATTTTTCCGGTCCCTAATAATCAGTTATTTGAAACTACGAAGAACTCTTCGTTTATTCGAGTTAAATTCTTCGTTGAAGAGTCCGTTGGACCTAACTGTAATTTCAAACGGCGCGGCATATAATCGGTCATTGTATTTCAGAAGAGACGTATTCCCGCCGAAAGATCCCAGAGATGTCTCCGTGTCGTGAACCATACGTGCGGACCACACGTCGGGGAATAACGTGTATCTTGCTGGCCGGCGGGCCGGCGTGGAAGTCCATTAGCACAGGGCGATAAAACACGTCGCCGCTCGGCCGAGGAGGACAGAAGCGTCCTACCTGTCACCTCGATATTGAAACAGACGCTCCGGAAGAAGACGAACGAGAACAAGAGGCGCTTCCAGAGAGAACAAAATTATTAATGACCTGCCCGTGACACAGACGTACAGTATACGTAAAAAAGAAAGAACTCACAACTGGTTTCTTTAGAACCAACCCATATACACGTGAGTTTTTATACTGCAAACCGGTTTCGTAGACGCGACGTTTAGAAACCTTAAGTCAAACGAATGTTCGTCTTTTTTTTTTTTTTAAGTACTTAAACAACGTCCACTGGAAATTTTTTTAAAAAACATTTTGTCGCCTTAATATACGGCGGCGTTTGTATGTTCAATGTATACTCCATTTATACGAGGGCATGCTTAGCGAGAAGTGTACTTTTGTGTTTGAGATGAAGGGATTAAGGTCGTCCTTTAATAAAGTATCCCGTGCACACTCGGCCTTATAACTCATGGACTCTCCGACATACGTAAGCTCGACCCGCTAGGAAAATACAGGTTTATTTAACGGACTTTTAAAATGCTCACTGGATGCATTCAGGATAAACGTAGAGTAGTCTTCTAAGATAGAACATTAAAACACAATAATCCGCTGCCATATTAATCAAAAATAAAATTAAAGTTATATAAAAGAGAACGCATTAATTAAATAATGTATTGCAATAGTTACAAAGGTAATACAATTAACTTTCTGGGAAGCTTTAGTGACTGACTTGCTTAATTACAAGTTTTTTTTAACGTATATAGTTTGGGGAAAAAAGATAATAAAACAAACTTGACATTACAATAGAACTTAAGGTCTACAATAAAAACGAGACAATGACTGTTCTTACAATAAAACATGCCTAGCAGAAAGATAAAATTTTTATTTACTTGGTTCAAAATATATCACCTCCGCCTTTGTGCGTTTCGGCCAGTTTATTGCGAAAGGTGAAGGGGGTAAAGCAAAATAGACTAAACGTTAACTAATCTTGATTTCCTTTTAAGTCTGGTAAGCCGAATTAAGCGAAATTCGTCGAGAACAGCAAATACCACACAAAGAGAAATACTTTTTTTTTGTAACTGCTACAAGAATGAGAAGGAAAAAAAGTGCATAGCAAGATCCCGCTCCAAAACTAAGTGGATAAACTGAAGGAGGGGAAAAATAGGGATGAAATATACCTTCACTTTAAATATTCAGCCTTTATAAAAAAAATACCACACGTAAAAAAAACACTAAAACAATGAAAGCGAGTCTTTCAGTACCCGCCAGTGATGCTTATACGTAGAGACCTGTAAAATTCGCGATTTCAAATCCCTAAAGGATAGACTCCATGATCCTCTATCCACTCGTGCAAATTGCATCTGCTGATTGGTTACCGACTCGTAACACCTGTTGACTGGAATGATCGTGATACGCTAATTCTTCTGTTAAAGATTTTTCATTGGCCCAGAGTCCTTCAGATAAAATTTGGCAAAATAATGTCAAAAGTATTTGGACTTTATCCTATCGCGAAATGAATCCGCGAATTTTACAGGTCTCAACGATACATCTAGCTTCGGCAACGAGCGAATTTGTGTATTCTCATTATGCAAAAAGAAAACTCATAATACGAAACTCGGACACAAAATTTAATGTATAATTCCTTTAATATAACGCCGAACGGGATAATTTACCAAAAAAATTAGTATGCACCAGAAATGCAATGAAATAAGCGCGCAGAAATTTAACAGTTTGAAAGTCTAATGTGCATGCATGCAGATACTGTTACAGTCACAAGATGCCGCACCCACTTGTGGCAACATGAACCCGTATATACTTTCGCGAACATCGAGGGATGTACTATGCGTATTGGAGTGTCAAAGTAAACTTTATGGCAGTGAAACTATCCTGGAATACATTTTGTAAACTTAAATAATCATAATAAGATATAATCGCAACTCTAAAAAACATTTAATTTACCAACCAGGAATATTGTGTTGGAACAAACATGGCGTCAAAATATTTTACATTTTGATAGTTATCTATGTAGTATTAAGAACGTGGCGCTTTTTTTAAGTATTTTTCAAACTAAAAGTTGCAATCCAATAAATACATTAAAACAAAATTAACGTTAAACATTTTAAAACAATATTATAACACTAAATATATGTATGTATATATGTTTTTTTTCTTAAAAGACAGACAACAGTCTGTAGATACTTCCTACAAACAAACCTTAACCATATTTAACTGTTCCAACACTTCTTAACGGTAAAAATTTAATAACGAAATTCCTTTATTCAACATGGCGTCGAATATATAAAGGCTAACAATTTCTTGTGTCTCTACAGAAGGATGAACGCTGTGCTATCTCTAAATTTCAATGTTAACTAAGGATAGTCAAAATTGTAATACGTATTTTTAAGTTGTCGTTATTTCTAATTATGACTTGAAATTAATTATGACTAGAAACTTTAAAAATTCGCGGGTTCAATGACCTCCAGGATAGACTCCAATATCCTCTACACACTTGGGCAAATGCCAAATGTTCATTGGCTGCTGACTTGTGAGTCGTCTCGACTGGGTGGCCTGTGATTCGACACTTCTATGAGTGAGGGTCTCTAATTGGCCCTCAGTCCTCCAGATTAACCGTGAACCAATGACAGAAGCAGCACTAAGGTATAATTATTTGAATTTTAGCATAACACGAAATGAACCCGCGAATTTTTCAGGTCTCTAATTATGACATAATAGTTATAGTATTATAAAGTTTTAGTTTTTAATACCTATGCGTGGTGCAATTTCTCTGATGTTCACGATAGCATTATATAAGGATGAATTACGCGGGTCCGTCATATTTTCGAGATTTCTGAGACTTCCACAGATGACAGCACCGTGTTTACACATTTCCGTTTCAATCGAATTCTGTTCCGTTCACGAAATTACTGCCACCAACTGTCGTATACCGAGAGCTCTGATGTTCACACATAAAAGAAAAATGGCGAGATGAATCAGAAGTAAAAAAACTTGTTTATGTGCGTGTAGGCAACGATTAAAAATATTTTTAAACATATTTTAAAAGGTTTCAATATTTTATTCGTGCAATAACTTTCCACAGGACTGTTAGTTTTTGTCAGTTTAGTTTATTTATTTTTTATTAGTTCGGTTTGTTAACTAGGCAATATCCCGTCGTGTCTGTTAGCTAATCCATGTCCCTAACTGTTCCTGAAATGTAATTTTCGAAAGCAGACAGGCCGTTTATGAACATGAATATTACAGACCAGGAACTAATGCCTTAGCTTACCGCAAACTCCCTGGTACACGGCTCGTGTGAAGGGAGTGAGGGAGGAAGCAGGGGGTGAGGAGAGAGGGGATGGGTGGAGGACACGGATAAGGAGGAGGAGTGGAAGAGGGAGGGGGAAGGGCGAAGTTCCCAGGTCCGCCGAGTGCGCTAATGAGTCCATCTTCCCATGAGCCCCCACGCCTCACCCCCCCCCCCCCCACCCCCCCAAAACACAGACGGGCCTAGTCCATCCCATGAGGCGCACGCAGGCAGTGTTTCCACATCGCGGCATCTGTCCCATCTCGTGGCATTGTCCAACAAGAAAAAACATTGCGAAAAGGGATGAACGAAATTTTGTTTCGAAAGTTTCAAGTATATTACATTCAGCATTGGAAAAATTTTGGGTTAGTTAAAAAAAAAAAATTCCCCCGTTGTTTTTGTTACCAATATTCAGCTTTATCACGGCCACGTGACGTAGGCGACCACACCTCAGCAGTATTAAATATTATTTAATAAGCAGTCGGAATTACAATTATCACACAGACGTACGAACGAAAGGCCACATCATTGGATGACAATTTTTTTTAAATTTTATTTTAATAGGAATAATCCCACCTCTTTAAATGCTTTATGGCATTTCACAGCTAATATGGAAATTTCGGTATTCATACTGGGGGTTTTTCTTACCCAGAAATCTGGCAACACCACACGCAGGCACTAGCAATAGTGTACGCCAAACTCCACACACAGCTAAGGGCTACATTTGCGTGGCGCGACCAGTTGACTAGGACGTTACAGCTTCTTCTGAATAGAAAAATTCGCTGGCTCGCTTGCCTCCAGGATAGACTGCACAGTCCTTTGTACACTCGGGCAAACGTCACATGTTCATTGGCTGACGTATTGTCTGGCTAGCCTGTGATTCGCTGCTACTTTGCTGAAAGTCTCTGTCCATTGGTCCAGAGTTTCACCAGGTAAACGGTGAGCCAATAACTAGAGACCTGAAAAATTTGCGGGTTCATTTCGTGTTATGCTAAAATTCAAATAATTATACCTTAGTGCTGCTTCTGCCATTGGTTCACTGTTAATCTGGAGGACTGAGGCGCCAATTAGAGACCCTCACTCATAGAAGTGTCGAATCACAGGCCACCCAGTCAGCAGCCAATGAACAGCTAACATTTCCCCCGAGTGGGCAGAGGATTGTGGAGTCTATGGAAACGCGGGTCTATGTACGGACGGCAGCAGAGGAAAGGAAGGGGACACAGTTGCCAGCGGGCAGCGACTGTACGGGAGGGTCTGCGGCGCTAATCACCAACTCCCCCGAGAGGCGGTGTAAACAGCCTCGGCGGTTAGGCGGGCCGCGGCGAAGGGTCAAGGGTCAAAAGGGTCGCAGCCGAGCCGCAGGAACACGCCCGCCGACTGCGCCCCCCGGCGCTGATAAGGGCGAGCACCGCTGGCAGGTTGCATGAGGTATCGCCCGTACGCGCGAGGCCGCTTCGGGCGATCATGCGGCAAACTACAAACCATCGCCTCTAAACGAGCTATCATTTTTTTCCCACACTTCATTAAAGTGTAGTTACTAAACTTCTAAAAACTATCAATATTTTTTTTCTCAACACGAACAAAAAATAAAAACCACAGACTATCCTACGAACATGTGCACTTTTTTCAAAGATTCGTGTAAAGTATTAAGCTGGCAATCCACACTTAACAGTCACTTGAATAAAATGAAGTTTTTTTTTTTAAACAAATAGACAAGCCACTCATTTACCAATATTTTTTCCAAATATAATTTATGAATATTCAGCTGTCGTATTAACTTCGAATTTCCTGCGAACAGTAAGGAAAATTGCACCAACAACACAATTTTTTTTAAAACGCAATTTCATTTACGTGTGTGTTGTGTAGGTACTTTTTTTAATATGTTAAATAGTTAAAAAATATAGTTAAATGATGAATCTTTTTAATTTTCTGAATTAATCCACTGTAGTTTAGATAAGTTTTAATTATTTATAAATCATTATTTTATTGCTCTTGTTCGTGAAATTTTTATATTGTCTAATGTTATTTTTGAAATATTATTATCTTTTTCAATTATCATACAATTTATTTCAGTTTATTAGCTTAAGTGTGAATTATTCTATTATTTCAGTCATTTGTTAAAGTTATCACTAAATGAAAATTTTTTCTATATAATGTTTAATTTTTATAGTGTCAGAGTAATGGAATTTTTATATATTGTGAAGTGTAAGACATGAGCGGACAGCGCATTAACTTCGCCACACGCCAAAATTGGACGAATAAATTAATAAACGTAATAATTTACATCCCCTTCCCTACAGATCTAAATTATACTCACGTGAGCTGAAACAATCAGTGCTGTGGCGCTGGCGTTGTCCTCGCATTTCACATCTAATTACGCAGCATTTTCAAAGCGTGACAACAGATCAAACGGGTGTTTCCACTATCGTTTTCACATACGAAAATACCAGCCGGAAACAAAACAAACAGCAACTGGAGTGACGTGACATTGTAATTACTACGTCACCAGGGCCGGATTTACTGCCTGTGGGCTCCTAGGCTGAGTCTGTGCTGCGGGCCCTCTCTAAGGGGCAGGAGGGGGGGGGGTATATTGGGTATCATTAGAGACACGGAAATTTCGCGGATTCATTTAGTCACAAGCTAGAATGCAAACCTTCACACTCTCGCACTGTGTTCACGATTGGCACGCAGTTGTTTGGACACGCCCCTCTACGACCGTGAGCCAATGATGTCCAGCTAGGAGAGAAGTAAGCGAATCAGGTAGTGCCAAATAACAAGGATAAAAATGTTCTCGCTAAGAAATCATTCAATGGGAAAGTAAACATGGGTCGAGCACACCTATAACGTTGAATTCAATCCTGAGGCCAGAAGAATCCGCGAAATTTCCGGGTCTCTAAGTATCCCCTTCCAGTGAAACAGCGGGTGCCTCTTGCCTGGGTCTGGGCGGGTAGTTTATTTTGATTGACCTACAAAACTCTTATTTTTGATCAATTTTCTATTTTGAAAAAAAAAAAAATTAATTTATTGTTAAACTAGACAATTTAACCAAACAGTATTTAGAGGTTAAGGAATTAAGTGACACCAAAACCAATGGAAATAATCGAAAATTATTTATGCAGAAGAGTTTAGTTCGGCGCAATTAATCCACACAAAACAACTTGACCCTATGTCGACGCGTATTTTAAGAATATAAGAAGATCCACACGCAGTGTCGTGTGGAGCGGGCCCCCATGTGTGGTGCGGGCCCACAGGCTACAGCCTGGACAGCCTGCGCGCAAACACGGCCCTGTGCGTCACGCAGCACTGAGGGGTCGCCGCTCGAAGCCCCGCGCGGACGGGCGGACAGACTCCCTTGCGCGCAGAGTAGGGTGACCAAATCATAAACTTGAAAAAACGGGACACATCCAAGGAGGGTTTGGGGGCGATGCCCTCCGGCTAAAGGGGGGTCCGAGTGGCCCCATCGAGACGTAATCATTGAAACATGCTCTTTTTTGCTAATTAGATACCTATAAATATTTTTCAATTTACCTATGAATATGTAATTTAATTTAAATTGTGAGGCGTATAATAAATAAAAACAATAATTTTACAGTGAATACTTATTTATTATAAGTATGTCTGACACTTAAAAACATAATTAAACAAGGTAACTAAAATGGGTGAGTTCAACTGTCGAGGAGAGGGGAAGACGGTCCGAGGAGAGGCGCGACAAAAGTGTATCATCAATCCAACGTAAATACGGGACCTTTAGGCGTCCCGGAGAGACTTTTTCGGGACCCCGTGTACGATCGTTAAAAAACGGGACAATCCCGTTTTTACGGAACGTTTGGTCACCCTAGCGTAGAGGCGACGCGGCCCGCGCGGCGCCAGGCCGTGTCACCCTTACGGCTTCTAACACTCGCGCACGCAGCGCTGGAGCCGCGGCGACGCAGACGCTTCTAACCGGGTCGTTACCATAACGCCGAATGTCAAAATTGACCACAACGCCGACAGCTAGAAAACTGCTGTGTACCACAACGCCGAAATAACAACTGAATGAATTTGTGTGTTTCTTAAATGTACCTTAACGCCGAAATACCACAATCAAACCTAACCTTACCTAGCGTAATATAACATAACATAACTTAACCTAGCCTATCCTAGCCTAGCCTAACCTAGTCTAACCTAACCTAGTCTAACCTAACCTAGTCTAACCTAACCTAACCTTTGTGGCAGTCCTGCAATGACATTTTTCGGCGTTAGTGTATTTCGGTGTTGTTGGAATTCGGCGTTGTGGTACACAGCAGTTATCTAGCTGTCTGCGTTGTGGTCAATTTGGCATTTCGGCGTTGTGGTATTTCGGCGTTGTGGTGCGTCCCTCTTCTAACCTATCACGTGCGAGACATCCGTGACGTCAGCGCGGCCACACTGGAGGACGTGACAGGACTTCATGATCAGAGAGATTTCCCATTTGCATCGCGTTACTGAAGCCGTCTCAGAATTTTGTTATTGCATTTTTAAGATTTTTTTTTTTACTATTTGTACCTGTAATTTTTTCTGATTTTTTTTGCCAATTGAATTTTAAATTTGAATTAAACATATTTATCTCAAACATATCGATTACAAAAAAAAAACTACATGCAGCATGCTTTAACGGATGTCGTATGATTGATTCGTTATGTAACAGCTAGAAACATTCAATATATATACCGTTTATTTTCCGGTTGTGACGCGGGTAGAAACCGCATGTTCGCAACAACGCGATACTCTGCCGACGCGAAGCGCTACTGTGACGTCAGCACGACACAGCGCGACAGAAGCGGATCAGACCAGGCCATATTAGGTTTTTTTCCCTTCTTCTTCTAATTTTAAATATCCGCTACTGCAAGCGGCTCACCCGAGGCGAACGACAAACCACGGTCCGTAGCCAGGGTGTCCACAGTTAGTACTCTCGTACTAGATCTAGTACTGTTATAAGTTTTTTAATGGTCTAGTACATTTACGCTCAAATATAATAATTTTTTTCTTTGATATAATAATATTACAGGAACTCCAATATGTTTTATTACTAAGCGTATTTATTTTTAAAATACGTGTGTGTGGTGTAATATTTAAGTTAGAGCATTGAAACGCCATAATAATTTCTGAATTGTTAAAACCATAACAAATTATAATTTAGTACATTTTTCTCGCCTAAGTTGGTACGCATTACTTTTTTCCTTGTGGACACCCTGGCCCTAGCCTCGGAGTCCGCACTCGTGGGCTGGTGCGACTGCGGCGGCTTGCCGGCCACTCACGCCGTGTGCACAGCCTCAGGAGCAACCACGTGATCCGGACACTGCTCGACACGTCACAGCGGCGTCTGTCCGCGGGGAAATAAAATTGGTTGTCTGTAAAGTCGGTTTACGGACGATAGTTTAACGTGACAACGTCATAACAAAACGTTGATGAATTGATTGCATAGTTTTATTAATCAAATTGAATCATTTTTATTGAATCATCACTATTTTGTATGGATACAAAGGAGTGAAATGAAATCTACAATTGAATTGATAAATTTACTTTTATTTGCACTCATTAATTCAAATATGTTTATTACTTTAACGAAGAGATTATTTTAACTATAACTTTTATACATGTTTACTATTTGTAACTTCTTCCAATCTGTGTTATTCTGTTAAGAATAGGACGATGATAGGAAAAGTAGGAAAACGAATAGGAGTGTTTCAAGTTTAATGTGCCTCGAAAAAGTCAAATCGATGGTTGTTCGAATCGAGTGGAAGAGAGATAGATGCGGCGCAAGCGTACAATGAGCGTAACGAGACACAGAGTAACGGGACAATGTGCGTAACGGGACACTTTTCCGTGCGTACAGCCGGCGTTCATCGATTCATTCGACGTCACGTCAAAAGTTTCCGTTTAAAAGGAGTGGAAGGAGCCGGTGCAGTGTTGCCAACCGCGCGGGCGCTTCTTCCCCGCGTCGGCGGACTTGCCTCTAATCAGAGAGGCGGGCCTCGGCAGCCGTGCTCGCTGGGGCGTCGCGGGTTCCCCATCCCTCCCCCACTACCACCCCCTACCATCCCCTACCATCCACTACCACCCCCAACCCCGCTGGAGCAACCCTCGCACGGCTCAGTTCAAACACCACGTCGCCACAGCAGCCAGTTCACAGGGATGACAGACACGACCACCACCCGAACTGCTCCGAAGTTTACCGAAGTAAAGGTTTGGGTTAGGGAGGGCAGGTCAGGTTAGGTCACCGTAGCTGAAATTAAAGAATTTTTTTTGACGTGATAACGTCTTATAAATCTACGAACGCCGGCTGCACGCACAAAAAAAGCATGACTCATTGTCACGTTCCGCCTGAGCCGAGCGTGCAAGCGAGAGCGCGGAACAAGCGATAGAGAGGCAATGACAAGTTGAACCGACCAACCACCGTGCGAGAAAAATCTTCTATAATATCAAACAGGTTAAGGCGGGCTTTTTAAAAGCAGCAAATTTAAAAACTTTGATTTATTTGTCTAATTTCGTCATTTCAAATTATCAATTTATTGACATTGATTTGATTTCAGTTTATATAACAAATTGTTCGTGATTATATTTAAACATATTATTTAAATTAAATGTGCAAAAACTGTAAATAATATTTAAAAATTAAAAAGTATGCAATTTTTCATCAATGTTGCCTTATGACGTTATCACGTAAAATTATCGTCCGTAAACCAACTTGACAGACAATACCCACTTTTTTTTTTACGTTAGGTAAGAGTTATCTAAAATACTCTATTACTGTAAAATATACAAATCCTTGCAATATGTGTGGTGTGTTTTCTTCACGAGCGATCCGCAAACTCCGGGGAACTCCGGAGCTGTTCGAGAGTGCAAAATGGTTTGCATTCTAGCTCGCAGCTAAATTAATGCACAACGTTTCAGTATCGCTAAAAAATCTACATATGCACACAATATCACTCGCGTAGAACTAACGCGATACAGTTTACGCCAAATACCAACTTCACAGAACATTTAACCCTCGCTAATATACAGTAGCCAGCTAATCATCCACTAAATAATTTAAAATTTATACAGGTTTACAAAGCACCTAATATAGACCGGAAAAATTCGCGAATTCATTTCGCGATAGGCTAAAATACAAATCGTTATACCTCAGTGCTGCCTCTGCTATTGGTTCACAACTCACCTGGATGACTCTGGGCCAATGAGAAACACCCGACCAAAGCTTTATCGAATCACAGGCTGCTACGTTGGGACGTCTCACAAGACAGCAGCCAACGAGTGGGTGACATTTGACCGAGTGTACGTAGAACTGTGGAGTTCATCCTACAGGTCATTGAACCCGCGAATTTTTCCGGTCCCTACCACCTAATATTTAAGGATTAACAGTTATCATAAGTAAGCTCCTAAAGAGGTTTAACTTATAAAAATTAAAAAGTTCTGAATTCAGGCTATCAGGACATGAAATAGTTAAGGGTGCCTGGAGCTGTTACCAGCAAGGTCGATGGCCACCCATGCGCATGATGGGAGTTGCGGAACGCCGTTTGCTGCGGCGAGCTAGAGTTGCCCCAACTATCGGCTGCTGCGGCCAGCCCGAGTTGCCACACTACAGGAGTGTTTCCTAACTTCCCTCCCTCCCTTCCTCCCTCTTTCCAAGGACCGACGATGGCCAATCCAATCCCGTCTGTCAACACCCTCGGCGTCCAGCAACTCCGCCACGCAGAGCAACATAAACAAAACACTCCCCCTTCCCCTTATTAACTTGGTCCGGTACAGAGTCTCTTTCAGCCGGCTTACACACCGACAGAAAGTCTTCGTGACTATCACAGCTTGCGCGACTTGTGACGTGTAACGGAGACGCACCACAACGCCGAACGTACAATAACGCCGAAAACCATAACACCGAATGCCAAATTGACTACAACGCCGACGGCTAGAAAACTGCTGTGTACCACAACGCCGAAAAATGTCATTGCAGGACTGCCACAAAGGTTAGGTTAGGTTAGGTAAGGATAGGTTAGGTTAGGTAAAGTAAGGTAAGGTAAGGTTAGGTTAGGCTAGCCTAGGTTAGGTTAGGATGAGGTATTTCGGCGTTAAGATACATTTAAGAAACACACACAAATTCATTCAGTTGTTTTTCATTTTGCTCCTGTGCCCCCACCCCCTTCCCGCAGCAACATTTTTCGGCGTTACTGTATGTCGGCGTTGTGGTACACAGCAGCTTTCTAGCTGTCGGCTTTGCGGTCAATTTGGCATTCGGCGTTATTGTACGTTCGGCGTTGTGGTATTTCGGCGTTGTGGTAACGACCCACGTGTAACGCCTTAGCTCTCGATACACGGCATTTGGTAGGAGTAATTTCATTAGTGGACCGCAAGTCGCGCGGGACGGAAACACGTAACCACGACGGTGCTGACATCTGTGGCGGATGGCGCGAACAGAGGTTCACAAAGCCAAAAGGAAACTTTATGGTATTAACTGTTTCAATAATGTTAACAAGATGGACAGTATTTCAATAAAATTACTTTTTGTTTTAGTCTTTTTCGGTTTTATCGGATACGTGTTATTATTATTATTATATTTTTTTTTATTTCGGTCTGATAATAAAATGATTTAATAGTAGACGTAATTGCTCCGGCAACGAATTTCAACGGCGAGTGCGGAAATTTCGTGTGAACAGTGTCAAGAAATGTAGTTGAAAACACAATTTTCGTATATTTATAATGCTCCGCATTATTTTCAATAATTCTACGGTAAATTTTGTGTCCGAGTTTCGTATTACAAATATATTTGCAACACGAATTTGAACACATTAATTTGCTCGTTACCGAGGTTAGATGGAACACGCATCTGCGAGTACTCAAAGACAGCTTACTTTTTTTTTACACCCATGATAGTGTAAATTAACATTTGTGGCATAGCAACAAATGCAAGGAAGGTATAAAGTTAAAAATTTTATAAACAGTCCATCAAAACCGGAACAGTTTCCAGTTTCCACGCGGTGATTTCTTCCAGATCAGTTGTTTGATATTCTTTTCAGTATTCGCCAGAAACGTGTAACATCTAACGTCGATAGCAAGCAGATTTATGTGTTCTCGTGTTGCAAATACACTTATAATACGAAACTTGGACACAAAACTCAACGTAAAATTATTCAAAATAATGCCGAGCGTGATAAATAGACGCAAATTGTTTTTTTTTTTTTTTTTTAATAAATTTCTGGACGCGAATCACACGTAGTTTCGGCACCCGCCGCTAGAATTCGCTACCGGAGAGGTTGCGTCAACTACTGAATCAATTGATTGATTAGCTGACAGAAATTTTCGACGAAATAATGGTTTCGATGGAAGCGAAAAAGACTTGGGGGAAGACAAATAAAAACGAAACGTCTGTTTAGGACTCCTGGTTTTTCGACAAGTAATTGTAATTGTATTGAAATACTGCCCATATTGTTGTTAAAACTCGTTAATCAGTCAATAATATGAAGTTTATCTTTGGCTTTGCGAGCAGCAACGTGGTTACACATTCCGTTGCGTGGGACTTCCGCTCCGTTCACGACGTGACTCCCAGTGCACCGGCAGTTTTCTAGCTGTCAGCGTTGTGGTCAATTTGGCATTTCGGCGTTGTGGTATTTCGGCGTTGTGGTGCGTCCCCAGACGCCGCACGTCAGCGAGCGGCGGGGAAGAAGCTCCAGCCACGAGAGGGACGGGCCGGGAATAACACGGCTATTGCGGGCACAACGAGGCAGTGTGCGCCGGTTGAATGGGGCGCTTATTCCCACGAGCCCCTCCCCCCCCCCCTGCTCCTGGGCGATGGTCAGGGAAGATAGCGCGCGAGGTCCGGGACCAGTCGACACGCTTCCATTTCCTCTCCTTCCATTCATCCGGAGGACACGAGAACAAGTGAGGGTTTGGTACCGTGCCAACGTCAAACCCCTATTTTTGTCGCCTCCTGAGCCAAGGACGGTGCTATAAACATACATACTTGAAAACAACATTTTTGGCACTCCTATCAACGGTTTTTTGGTCCTATGTACCTTTTTGATGTCTAATGGACGATCCTATTATTTCGCGGAAGAAAAAACACGCCCCTTTATATCGTCATTACCATCAGTACAAGATATAATTACATTTTCACTCAAATCATGACTACAGTGATGTTTTGCGTGCTGCAAAAAATGTAGTTAAAAATCAGCTTTATATATATATATATAAGATGAACTAGTTCTTAGAATGGCTTGGTGTCTGTGTCTACCTCAAACCTAAAAGCGTTGCTTCGGCGAAAATTTTTCACTTTCTTTTTTTTTTTTTTCGACGCCCCTTTTTGACGGTACACGTACCTATATTTCTTCCGGGAGCTGTCGGGCACTTCTCGGTTCTCGGTAACTAATTTGGAATTCAGAATTATTAATAAAATCAAGCGAAAGTTTCCGCTGAAGCGAAAGAAAGATGTAAGCGAGTTGGTGTGGGTTCCTAGGGGTAGTGGGGTGAGGTAGGCAAGGGAGTTTTTAAGACTGGTCCCGTTCGCGTTCCTTTATGCGTAGTCATTAATTTTTCTCGTCTTTTTTTTCCTCGGAGGGGTGAGGGGTGGGGGTGGGTTGGTAAAGGAGGTGAATACGGGGGGGGGGGGGGGAGAGCACTCGCCCCTAAATCAGAACAAGCTATGTGCGAGCCACGCTGCAGGAAATGAAATACTTCTCACCGACACTGAAATAACTGCCGTGGCGATAGAATAATTAAACTTCGCTCGTTTAAAAAATAGTGAGCCAAGAAAGAAGAAAAAAAAAGTTAGATAGGTTTGCAGGATTCGTGGGGAGAAGCCCCTTTCCGAACTATAAATAGAAACCCCCAACGTTTTGGTAAATAAATGAATAAATCAATCCGTGTTATATCTCAATAAGTCCGGCCATCTTTCTAACCAGCCAGGTCTAGCGTGTTGGGCAAAGATATTCTACTGTCCCTGCCGCCAGAGCGACTGAAAGTTTAAACAGAGTTCGGCAGCGTTCATTGTCGATCGATAACAGGCCTAACTTGTAACGTGAGACTGCGCAGTGTTCAAGTGTGTCATCAGGGGGAAATTAAGTGTGCGCACGATAAAATTCGCGGCACACATTCGAATTAATTAACCATTGATGTTGCTGCAGATGTCGCTAAAAGCCGGTGCTTCAAATAAGAACCTGCCACCTTGTATAACTGCATGAATACGTGTATTGTATGACATTATTATTTTAAAACCACGATAAGGATTAGTTTCCCACTTATAAACAAATAATAAAACCGCTTGGGATAAGCTGACAATTTTTATTCTATTTTATTGGACCGCGAATTTGTGATTGGATCTTCTGGTTAGAACTTGCGTCATAAATAAAAGTTTAAAAATACATGAGATACCAATACCAAGCTAAATAATTTCAATTATTTTAAGGGAAAGTTTGAATACCCATATCAATAATCATAGACGTATAGATATGTATAGTATCGATGTATAGTATCGACAGCTGTTATAACGCGCAATCGTTGAATAAATGAACATGTATCAATAGCATTAAGGGCTTACAAATAACTAAATTTGAAACAGAATAGTAATTACAACCGATGTTACAAGTATTAATTATAATTACTGAGATTCGTTCTTGACAATATACAGAGTGGGCGCCTGGGCAGTGCTAGCCACTCAGGTTCACGTGATACGCCTTTTGTTCACGCCGGCCGCTGTGGTGGTAGTATTTACAAAGCAGTCACGTCAACCGCGGTTACCCCTGAAGTTCTCTGTTCTTATGCACTGAGAGAAAGGTTTGTTTGCCTCAACAAAATATTAGTTTATATACGGCGAAATAGATATAATTTGTTAATTCAAACAAATATTTTGTATACTGTTGACCCAAAAAAAATTATTTTGTCAACTCAAATGTATATTTGTTTAGGTGTAACAAACCAATTTTTTTTTTTTTACTTACCAAGTTTGCTTGAGCTAACAAAATATTTTGTTACGGCAAGAAAATATTTGTTTCGCCACATATAAACGAATATTTGTTTGATTCAAACAAACCTTTTTTTTCCTGTGTAGTCTTCAGAGGTTGTATTCCGTGTAGCTTGCACGGCCTCAATTTTATCTCGCCAGTAAAACGTTTTACATGGCAGTCGCTAAGTTTTCACCGATCTTGGAAACGCGGTTGGCAACCCTGCGTGAGCACGGTGGATCGCAGGGCTGTGAATAAAAAAGACCAGCCAACACAACGCACTTAGGAAACGCTCAAACGCTGCGTATCGTGACAAATAACGTCCCATTTTAGGCCGGTGATACACTATGCGTTTCTGCAGCATTTTTTTTGCTGATTTTTTTTTTGTCTTTTCCTTGAAGTAGGTACACAGAGCAGCACTCTCTAGAATGCATGGAGTAAATTTATCGATATTTTGTAACCGAGTAAAAGTGGCAACCATTCCGGTTCAACCGCATAGCGTGAAAGACCTTTTAAAAAATGGGATTATTTGTTAATACTCTCCACCACGGATAAAAAGGGAATGATTTCACCAGATTTATTTTAAAAACGCGATGTTTTTTAGCAAACGCGAACGGGCGAATAGAAGGGGTCATATGCTCGGCCTAGTTCTCCATGGATCACTTTGGCGTGGCGCGCCACTGGGCCCTGTTGACGCGGCCCGCCCCGCAGGACACGCGGACGGGCGCGGGCTTATTTCCGTGCCACTCGTCCCGTCGCGGCGCGCTCAAAGGACCCGCTAACGAGACATCACGTCGCCGCATCACGGCTCGCTGCGTCCCGCGAGACGCAGTCCGCCGACCCCCGACCCCGAGCGGTCCCGAGCAGTCCCGAGCAGTCCCGAGCAGTCCCGAACCATCGCAGCTCGCGGGACTTCGTGGTCGGTAACACCACTTTGCAAAAATTCGTACATCTTTAGCGCATTTAGATTATTTTCAATGTCACTGATCCAACCTTGATTTACGATTACCCAGGTAGAAAAAAATTAAGAACGAATTTTCACAAGAATTTTTTAAGTTAACTAATGATTAGGGGCAGGCATTTTTCACGAATAAATCTGAGCGCCTATTAGACTCCAACCAGGTATACCAGCACCAGTGGTTTGTTCCTGGTGACTGACGGCCGTCTGCGAGAGAAGTATTTGCCTTATTTAACCGGGCCACTCAGGACGAGTTTGCTTCCGCACTGAATCACTGTGATTGGTGTTGTAACAACCGACGTGTACCTGAAAGAAACTCACCCAATCACGAAACACAGACGATGCTACAGTGTTTTAACTTTCAGCTAGTCTCGGAATCTTTTCGCGAAATCAGCATGGCTCTACTAATGATTTTACGTACTAAACAGAAACGGGTAAAGTTACGAAGCCAGTGACAAAAAAAAGCTCTTCCCTGGTTGGCTGACACAACCAATAAGAAGAGGCCTCTCATGATTGACCGTCTGAAGAACACCCTTGGCATTTCGGATTTCCCCTGTTAGAAGAACATTTTACTGAAATATCGTACGCTTGGTCTCTCGGGAGAAGAGAAAAGGCTTGCCATTACAGCTGGGGCTTTTAACGTAACACGTATCCAACATTGTCGTTAGACCCGGAGTCTTCGGTGATTGCAAAAGGCGAGTTGTTCCGCGCTGGATCTGTGGCCATGCTTGCGCGAAACCCGAGACATTGGGTGAAGTGCCGTGGTGTTTGCATTGCAGCAAACAGTTACGAAGCACTGCGATTTACGGAAGTGACTGTGTTCAGACGACGGAGATTTTGATTGGTGCTGTTGTGAAACGTCATCAGGCGTGGTCATCAGGCTTCGTTCCACGAAATGATTCTGGTGTTGCGATAGTACGTTGTAGAGGTATGCATTGACGATTCAGGGCCGCTGCCGCTGAGGCAAACTAACAGCCCGGGGCCATGTGAGTTTTTCTGGCTTCCCCCCCCCCCCCCACATTTCTTAATGTTCAATTTTTCAAACCCCAAAATTTAATTTAAAAAAATATATATATCTAAAGACTTGTAAACGTTACCGAAGCCATGACTCCGAACGTTACCAGCGCGAATTGCATAACTTGTAAGGTTTCCAATGAACTCCATTAGCAAAGGACTTGCAGTTCTCCTCTTACTTTCAAGGTGAACTCGTGCATTTAAAAAAAAATGGGTGCGTGTTCTTATGTACGCGCGTTAAAAGTTATACTTACTTGGCGTGGTAAAAAAAAAAAAAACTTTAATTAAGCATGTAAATAATTGATAGAAATTAAATAATAAATAATGTAATGAAGTATTATTAAATATACGGTTGGTAAAGAAAAACAAACAATCAAGTTGTTAGTGTTCAATATTAATACAACAAACACGATTGTTTATCTTACTAAAATAAACGAGATATATTTACATTATTATTTATTAAATACTAATGTAATGATTTGTAATGCACACAAATTATACATAAGAAAATTAATAAACACAATTTATATCACTAATATTCACAGTAAATAAATGTTTTTAATCATATAGACAATATTCAAAATAAATCACTAAAGTATATTGTTTAAAAGCACTTATACTATTTTTATTTGTATGTAGCCTTTTTATGTCAGTCCTAGCATGTACTGAATGCATGAACTCATGTAGTATCCAGTCTTGGATTAAACGCTCGCATGTAGCCTTCGACTTCTCTTTATTTTTAAAACATCATTCATAAATCATTAAAAATTATGATTTCCCAAAAGCC